>NC_134406.1:71203232-71851288 GCF_038048845.1 Mixophyes fleayi
AATGTTAATAATATCTAGCAGGATGTTGTTGTGGCTGTATATTTAGTATGTTTTGTTATTCACACTTTTTTTGCCTGCTTTCCATGCATACAGCTGTCTTGTAAGTCAAATGGAAACAAAGCTGATGAGCACCCAATGAAAGAAACGGCACATAATCGAAACAGCATATGGTGGGAATGAAGAACATCTTTTCTTTTGTCGAATTTTTTTGTGTTTTCTTTTTTTTGTCTGTTTCTTTATGGTAGTCTACTTTTCTGTTCCTGAAATACAGCTAATTATAAAAAAAAAAGTTGGAACTGGTAGCTAGATATCTTTAAAGCCATTGCTTTTTAGAAGGAACAAAAGACATAAACTAAGGACCTAGTCGGAACCTGACAAGAAGAAAAGACTAAAAAAAAATCTAATGAGGATGTTGCAAAAAGTGCTAGCAAGGAAAGTTGACATAAAAAGAGCTTTTAGTCTACAATTCATAAAGAAATGGGCATCAGATGGGCACTAGAATATCATAACAGTATGACACAGGAAATTAATATTCCAGTATCTCTAGTTTTACCAGTTTATAGTTACATATAGGGGAATACACATTTAACCAATTTATGAGATCATTTATATGTATTTACATGATTTAATAGGGGCATATAAAATAGATATGCTTGACTTCTTGTTCTCTACACCCCAGCTGATCTCATCTCTCACTAATATACAGACAGCAGCTTTAAATCAGCTTATATCATATATAAACTAATATATGAACTACAGTACACAATATTGTATATTACAAGGGTATTGCAAATTAGTTAGGATTTCTGTGTAATCTTGTTTGGCTTTATTCATTAACTTACCACTGAAATCCTACAGTTAGATCTTTTTTTGGGACTTTTAATATCAAGTGAATTAGCATTTAACTTAATGTTAAAGTATCCTTCTCTTTGTATCCTTCTCCCAGTGTAGCTAGGCTCCCTGTTCCTGTTTCTGCTCCTTGATTGTTTTGCTTAGACCTGATCTCCCGTGTATGACCCTTGGCTTGTTTTTGGACCCTGTTGTATTGCCTGTGACTCCTGACCCCGGATTGTGCTTGGAATTTCTTGTCTGCTGCCAGCCCTCGACCTCTGCCTGGATTTCACTATGCCGTTGCTTCTACCCTCCATAGTTGGGTTCTCCCCAGTCAGCGCTCATTTCTCGACCCTCTGTTGTCTGCGGCCAAGTCTGTCCCCACCACTAGGGGCTCCAGTGAACACCGGACTTCAGAGCAGACTCCGGGTTTTGACATGCTGACTGGAGGGGTTCCTAACACTGTTCCATCATTCATACTTACTACTTCAGCATTCTATCCGTGCATAATCTATTACAGTGGTTGTGGTACCTAGAAAGGTACTTTAAGATCAGTCTATTATCTTTGTATCCTATTGTGTCAACCTACACCTGTTAAGATATCACTAATTGAGATTGAGTCCTGGAGATAACCAAGTTCCTATAGCATCCTAGGGTTGCAATAAGGGAAGCTCTCATTAAGATTGATTCTGATAACTTGAAAAGTAAGGAATTAGTGACAGTTTCTTCTAATTCCGAGGTCCTTCTGAGCCATGTTTTCTTAATGTATCTGGTTACTTTTGAAGCTAAGTTGGGAGCTTGCCACCTAATATTGGCAGCAATTAGAAAGATCATATGCTGATTTACTTCTATATAGACATTGATTTCCATCCGTGTGTGTTGGTGTAGGTCACACCTTGCTGCAATTTGAGATATTTTATACTTCCATGCTCAAGGAGTAATGCCTAAATAAGTGCCCAACCTTCTTTTTTATGTGAATTATTATTATTATTATTATTATTATTATTATTAGTAGTAGTAGTAGTAGTAGTAGTAGTAGTAGTAGTAGTAGTAGTATTATCCTTTATTTTTTAGGTGCCAGAAGAGGTCCACAGCACTGTACAGTGAATATACAGTAAGACATAACATGGAACAACAGGGCAAAACATTACAGGTAAAACTGCACAATGACAACACAGGCAGAAAATGGACAGAAACAAGATAACCAGCACTGAGGAGACAGGGGGAGCTTAGGCATCCCGGTGGTAACAAAAGTGGAGGAAAGAGGACACAAGGGAAGAGAGCCCTGCTCATGAACATACAGTCTAAATGAAGAGGGTAAAACAGAGAGGGTGAAACAAGGGGAGTAGGGTTGAGTTAGTAGGAGAGCTGATAGGATTTGATGGTGGGTTTTATGAGCCCACTTGAAGCTTTAGAGGGAGGTAGAGAGCTTACTCACGAAAGGAAGTGAGTCCCAAAAGAGGGGAGGGGCATAGTAGATGTCTTGTAGACAAAAGTGAGAGGAACTAATGAGTGACGGGTAGATGGTCATTGGCAGAATGAAGAAGGCAGGATGGAGTGTGGAGGGAGGTGAGATTGGAGACGTAGGGGAGAGAGGTTTGGTTTAAGGTTTTATAAGTGAGGGTAAGAAATTTGAACTGAACTCTGATGAACTGTAGTGGAGAGGGAGCCAGTGACGAGCCCGACAGAGAAGGGAGCAGATGTGGAGCTGTGAGAAAGAAAAATTAGATGGGCAGCAGCGTGGAGGATAGATTGGAGTGGGGATTGGTGGGAGAATGGGAGTCTAGTGAGAAGGAGGTTGCAATAGTCCATGCGAGCGATAAGTGAGCGAATAAGGTTCATAATTGCCTCCAGGGTGAGAAAGGATCCAATCTTGGTGATGTATTGAAGGTGGAAATGACAAGATTGGGAGAGAGATTGAATGTGTGGAGTGAAACAGAGGGAAGACTGGAGGATGACTGCTAGGCAGCAAACTTGGGGGACAAAGGCTAGGGTAATAGTATCAACAGCAAGAGAGAAGAAGGGAGTGAAAAGGGGAAATGAGGATGAGATTGGCTGGGTTGCAGGACCGAGGAGAATTAGGTTTGGGGTGGGGAGAGGGAGAGAGAGCGTAGGGTTATGGCAGAGTCCAGTGATAGGAGGGAGGTCACCAGGTGCAGGGAGGAAGATGGGAGAAGAGTTGTGAGGGTAGAAGGCAGCTGGACAGAGGGAGATGGCAGAGGAGGGAGGTACAGATAAGAGGAATGGGACATTGTAGGAGCAGAGTCTGAGGAGGGGAGCAAGGAAGGAGAGGAGAACAGGTGCAGATAGGAGTCCAGGGCAGGGGGTAGGTCCGAGGGTAAGTGGGAGCCAAGATGTATAGGGTGAGAAGGAAGGCAGGGGGTTAAGGGATGAGGGGGTATGGCAGGTTTTGAAAGAAAGGCTGCGTATGGGAAGATGGGAATAGAGCAGTGACAGGAAGATAATTGTAAAACAGTGAAATGAAACAGAGATAATGAAACAATGAAAACAAATGGCAAACAAGAGAAGTGGGTAGGAAGCAAATAGCAAAACAGTAGTGAAAAAAATGCAAGTTGAAGTACAGGAAGTATTGACCCTGGGAGATAAAGTAAAAGCAATCAAAAGAAAGCAGAGTAAAAGATGGAAATAATGGCAAAGAGAGCAAGAGGCAGAGAGAATTACGGCAAAGCAATGGCTATGCAGGTAATAAAGAGCAAGCTAGGATACAGAAGCATAAAATAAGCATTCCAGTGGAAAATACAGTGAAATATACAATTAAAAGGTTGTCCTGAGGAACAAGCAGGGTAATATCGCTTCAATGAAGTACGAGTTTCAGATGAGGAGACCACAATGGGAATGTCCGAATGAAGAAGCTTGCAGATAAGCCAGGAGTAGGTAGTATATCTAAAGTTAGTTGGGAGAAGATCCTGGAGGTCTGGTGAAAAGGGAAGGTAATAGAGGTTCAATGAAGGGAGGTATTGGGTAACAGATGAAGAGAAGAGGATAACAGAGGTCCGGTGAAGAGGAGAGCCTACTGGTTTCAGTTGACAGGGTTGGAGGTCCAGTGAAGAAAAAAGGCAATTAGGTCGATAAGGAGCGGGTGAAGTTTCAGTGTGGAGATCGGGTGCCAGGAAGAGAGAGTCCAGTGCAGAGATCAGGTGTAGGGAAGGATGCTGGAATTGGCAGAGTCAACGGGAGGAGGAGAGCAGTTACAAAATGAAGTAGAGCAGAGAGAGTCCCAGGAATAAAGTTATAATGTGGCTCCTCAACTCTATTCAATTATTAGAGGGTAGGAAGACCTCTCTATTCAAAAGGTTCCATATAATGGCAGCACATTTCTCAGAAAGTGCAGATAACCCTAACTACTTATTATTACCAGGATCCCAGAAATGTCTGGGACAATGGCAGAGGATGGAGCAAAGAAGTCAGCAGGGGAAGGAGGAATGCATGAGAGAGGTGAATCCGGAAGCAGGTTAAATAGGCTGAAGCAGGGACCTGGAGTAAAAATGCCATCAACAAGGAGCAATAAAAAAAAGCCATCTAGAGGTAATATCTAGGTAGCTGATGGATTGTGCTGGGTATCAGATGGAGTAGATAGTTCACAGTGAATGGAAAGGAAGGCTTGCAGTTCAAGATCAAAGTCATCTATAGTGCAGGCAGTTGACAAGATCAGAGCAGCAGTCAATCAGCATCTGGTGGTAGGGTTCTGTATGGATGGAGGACCCATTAGGCAAGAAGAACAGGTCAGATTCCGAGAGTTCAGAAAAGTAGGCCAGAAGCCGCGGCCTACAATGGTAGCTTTAGCCAGGTTGAGGTGATGGAACGGAGCTGGGGAAAAAAGTGAAATTACCCACGAGAGGAGGGCTCATTCAAGTGGCAGTATCAGGCAGCAGAGTAGGCCCACGGCTACTACAATGGAATAGAGGATCCAGATGATGTTTAAAGCGGAGCTCCAGCGGAGAGATCAAAGGACACATCTACTCAGTTCAGAGACCAGAAATTATTTCATTTGGGAGCCCGGTAATACTTATGAAGACATAGTATGGTGGAAGTAAGACATGCTGTTTCATCAGTGCCTAGGAACAAATCCAGGAGTAAATTGGGATCAGATGGAAATCACCCTCTGGATAAAATTCATGACAAGACAAATCCTTTCCACTTTCAGGGAGCAGATGAATGACAGGGGACACTAGATATGTTCAATGGGGTTAGGATAAAGTTGTTACTGTACTGTATATTTGGTGACAGCCAAGGCAAGTGGGGAGTCTCCTTCACATTTAAGCATGAGGCTTTATCAGAGCTAACAAATGGGGACAGAATGAAAATAAAGATAGTGGAGAGAGTTCCAAAGAGGAAGACACTGGTAAATTATAGCACAATGTTTTGACAGGTAAATAAAATGACAGTATGCAGAGCTGCTACAGGAAATGTTTGAGTTTGGTTTCCACATTCATTTGTCGAAGAGACTCACAGTGGGGTATAGTTGTGCAATTTTAGCCAAGTATCTTCAGCAAGTGAGTGAGAAAAGAAGATAGCCAATCTAGCATCATCCCTCTTGATTGCTCAGCATTGTCTCCAAGTAACAGTCATGGAAATTTTACCAGATCAACTATTTGATACCTCAAAGGTGTACACACCAATGATTTTATTGATAAAGACTCCTACACAGACCTTTATCAGATGCCCTGATTAAGTTTGTTATGTAGAGTGCACCTTTGGCCAATATTAGGTTGGTGTGGCTACCAGGCATAGGGTGTGAAGCTGTCCAGTCAGTGTTTACACCTTGTGTCATGTTTGTCCTTGTTTTTGTGCAGATTGATCTTCATTTGACTGTAAATATTCTTGAACATGCTGTGGTGGGACACTCAGCAGCTGCAAACTTAATAGAGGGATATCTGCTTTCATCCAGGATGTTTGGAGGATAATGTGCTAGAGTTGTTGTCTTAGAGGGTTAGAAGACAGAGTATTGGGCATTTTGGTGCAGTGTGTGGGAAAGGGGCTGGTTTCTGAGCTCCACAAATGTGTGATAGATTCTAAAGCGTTATTCCATCCTCTCTATAATATTGTTTTCATTAGTGGAATGGTCAGGGGCATGAGTATTGTCACTGTATGGGGCTGGTGTTGGAGTAGATAGAGGTTTCACATTTGGATTTAGGGATCACTGGGTATAATGGTATAAAATCATATGCACTGGAGAAGACATGACCAGGCCATGGTGTGGGTGTACCTAAACAGTAGGGAGCATGCCTAGCTTTAGAAGTGCTAGCCCACTCTCCAATACCCTCCCCCTCCAATCTCCACAGCAATGCTGCACACACCAGTGCTTGATTGTGCCATTCGTTTTGCATTGAATTACAAAGTAAAAGAAGACATACAAAAGTTAAGTCCTGATTGTGCAAGACAGCAGGAGATTATCCATAAATCAAGCTTCTTCTTGCTTTGCCCTTACAGGTCTTGGAGGCCCCATGGGCTTGCTAGGGGAACTGAAGAAGTACTAGAGGGAATGCAGGGCTTGAGCTCATGCACCTTGCTATGCAGGCATTGCTTTGCCAAGTGCACAAGGCCAAAGCTCTGAAAAGTCTCTGAAAGTGTACAAGGCCAAGTTCTGAAAAGTCTGACTCCTATAAATATCCTCATGGAGACCAGCATGGGGTTGTTGGGGGTTGGCAGATTCAGAGGAAGTGAGTTGTTTTTTTGCTTCAAACCACCGTCTTCTCTTTAGGGCGGTTTGAGGCTGGAATGTTAAACCGTCAGCAATGTGTGGAAGTTTCAAAATACTTAAACAGCCGGTGATTTAGTCAAAACCGTCAGTGGTTTTCTCAAAACTGCCAGGAAAACACCAGTGGCGCTATATAAATAAATGATGATGATGATGGGGCAAAATTTCCTTCATATCCTTTGTTTTCATGTCTGTGTTTATTTTTTCAACCTTGAATGTCATTGTTTTATATATGTATTGTTTTTCCTAGTCATGAGCCGCGGCTCCACAGCAGGCCGCCACGGCTCACTTTATTCTGCCCCTGGAGTCCCGGCCGTTGCCATGATGACTGGGATGTCACTTCCTCTGGCCTCGTCCCGGTTGCCTAGGCAAAACCCTGGGGGCTCAACTCTCCCTGATGCTGCGCCTGGCCAGCGGTCTAACAGCCGGGCATGCGTGCGCAGGTATGTGTAGTGCTGCTGATTATTGGGGGATGGCAGCTGTGCACTCTGCAGATGATTGGGTACCAACTCTACTTAAGGCAGTGAGGGCTGTGCCTCACTGCCAGTTATAGCTTCTTTGCCTGTGAAGTACCTACTCCTTTCTCCTGCTCCTGCATTTGTGATCTTCTGATTGACTCCTCGTGTATGACCCTTGGCTTGCTTACTGGACCTTGTTGTTTTGCCTGTGACCCTGACTTCTGCCTGTTCTCCGGATACGTTGCTAGCTGCCGT
Source organism: Mixophyes fleayi (assembly GCF_038048845.1). Lineage (NCBI taxonomy): Eukaryota > Metazoa > Chordata > Amphibia > Anura > Limnodynastidae > Mixophyes > Mixophyes fleayi. Next base: position 71,210,496 of record NC_134406.1, read on the forward strand.
CCCTGACCCTTGCCTGGACTTTACCCTGCTGCCCACTGTTGCCCCTCTGATTTCGGCCTGTTTTCTGGACTTCGCTACTACTTACTACCTACTTTCTGGCCCTCACCTGCGCTGCAGTGATTACATAAACTTGTATTACTTTGAGTTTAAGACCTGGGGGCATCTGAGTACCTGTGAGCAGGTCCAGGTCTACGGGAAAGGCGGCTGCCATAGGCGAAGACCTCACCTGCCTGTTCTACAAGTTTATGGTATTTGCTGTCAGCCCTATCATCCCTACTGTACGGCACTGCAAAGCACTGTGGTGTCTTACAACTCTACAATAATAATAATAATTTTATCATTATCATCAACATTTATTTAAATCAACAAATTCTGTAGAGCTTTACAATTGGGTATAAAGACAGTAATAAACAATACTGGGTAATACAGATAAAGAGGTAAGAAGGCCCTGCTCGCAAGCTTACAATCTATGGGAGACTTTTAGTTTTTCAATTTGTTCCACTTATTCTGAGCCCATGGTGATTTGTGTCAATAACCACATCTGTATTTGAATTCATATCTGTTGTCTCTGACAAGATTGATGTGGGAAAGTGTCTCAGCTCTAAACTAAAATGGTTTTATTGTTTCAATTTTGTTTCCACATCTTCATTCTTTATATTTAGAGAACAATACAATACATGAATATAATACATAAATTCCATTTTCCATGTTGCGGAGACAACAGAATAAATTCAGCACATACACTATACAATGAATAAGAACAAATGGTACATGTACAGTAAAGATAACCTTTCATTGGTCACTATCAAGGGCTGGCAGGCAAATTTTAGCCCATGCGGCGAGAATCGGCTTAGCTGCCTATTAGGAACATTTAAAAAAAAAATACAATGCAGGTAGCCAAGTGACCCAGCCCAAGGATGCCCACTATGTAAACAGCCATGGGAAAGGGGGAGGGATCCCCCCTGTCCCCCAGCCCAGCCAGCCCCTGGACGGTATAAAATACATGTCTCGATCAGCAAACCGCCATAGGTGACAGACCCATTGGCAATCCCACCTGATTATACCCTGTTCTTAAGAAGCTTCCCAAGCCTTTATACTTCAGTTACACTCCAGTATACAGAAATCATTATAACAGCAGTAAATACAAATCATAAATATAAAACACATTAAGCTGTTTTTCCAGTCCACTTGTCTTCCTGTATTGAGTTAGAAAATTCGGGGTCTGACCTAAATGTCATATAGCTATAAAAATATGGCTTTGGTAGCCAAAATAACTGTGCATTTTAGTGGCTCTTCTATAGGGTAGCTCTTCAGGCATATATTTGGAACACTTCCCAGCAGGCATTAGATTAGTTTTGAAATGAGGATGTTATTCAATGTTAAGTGCATAAAAAATGTTGAATTTCATCTCCTTAATATTATATAATATTAAAATATTTCTGCATTTCTTTTTATTATTTGCTATATTGAAAATGCTGCCACATTAAAAATGTTTAATGTTATTAAGACTTGAGAATAACAAAATCAGTTTCAAGTTGATGATGCGTAGGTTAAGATGGGGTTTTCTATGCTTTCATATCTCGCACTTATTGGAAAAAGTAATTGAACAGAACGGATTTCTGTAAATGATTCATTTATCTAAAGTGGCTCCATTCAATCAGCTGCATGTTTGTTTAAAACGATTTCAGTGTTCTTCAACAAAGTCCTCGTGATTTTCGAAAAGCTACTTTAGAAAGAGACTATTGTATCCTAGACCATTGGTGAGATTGGATCCCCTATGGGACATACATTACTTCCTCTTTGTCTTTGTGTTTTTTCTGTCACAACTAATTCCTGTTTGTGGCTTATCCTTCTGTGACTGAGCATTACCAAGCGTTTCACGGCTCTCTGCATTAGTCTATAAACCAATTAGTGCTGAGAGTAAATGATACATATAGCTATCAGTGCACAAGGTTCAAACCTAGGTCAAAATTGTCTAGGCTTTAGTCAATAGAATATATAAACCTATACAATGTCAGCCATATTGATTTCGAAAGGTTACTTTGTATTTGTCACTCTGTGTGTTGCAGAACTTACTTTGATTTCCAGAGCAATAACTAAGACCAATATTAAACATGAAAATAAAGTGTTATTAATCACTGAACCTTTATGGATTTTTATGTGCAAATATGAAACTCTCTTCAGTCTTAACATGCCACAGTACTGCTTACATATTGCATCAATTAGGCCACTACATAATCTTACACTGTACTTGCAAGCTAGACATTATGAAAAAAATCATTGCTATCTAAAAGCACTGTCTCATCCATTTGAGTATGTACAAATGAACAAAGACTTCAGCTCCTTAAAGGTGAACCTGGTTTGCACTTTATGGGTAAACTGGAGCAAAACTCCTGCGCTTTTGTTTGCATGATGAATTGATCAATCAATACATAAATCTTTTATTAATGGTTGAAACAAAAAGATTATTTATAGATACAAAAATAACTGTTTAGAAAGTAAATTTCTCTATATAATATGTTGTTCAAAAACATTTGAAAGGACAGCTTTTTTAAAAAATAATACTTTAAAACACCCAAAAAAAAACCCATCAGGATAAGCTTTGGAAACATATTGCTTGGCCTCAAAACAGTGTCTGCCACATCTTTAAGACATTTCTAAATGGGATCTGATGAAAGTCAAAAAGTTGAGTCTGTTACGTTGCTGTGATGTCCCTGACCCTGTGCATTGATACATTAATTCATACAGTGCATTTCTGAAGAGTAATTGCTTCACTTAGGGGCATATTCAATTGTCGGCTGAAACGCCGAAAATCCCAACGGTCCGCGCACAATTACCATTATTACGGTAATCGTGCACGGAAAAACAGTTAATACAGTAATTTACTCGCTGGGTTTCAGCTCGCAGCTCCCTGAGCCGCGAGCTGAAATCCAGCTAGATTTTATCGTATTAACTGTACTAGTTTTAATGCCGCGGGACTTTTTAACAATTGAATACGCCCCTTAGAGTTAGAAGCAAATCCAGCTAAAGGGTTCAAATTTAAACCTGGACAAATCATGTTGCAATGCATGTGGTGCAAATACAATTTGGTTTGCATACAATGAACATACTGCTGGCTTTTGCATGTAGAACACAAATACAGACAGCTTTATTTTTACACCATGATTTAGAGTTGAGCTTGGGTGTATCTCCCTCCCAATTCCAAATGTGTCCGTACCTTTTAAATTTACTCCATCTGCAGCTTACCCAAAATTGCACCTTCTAACTGGATTTACTTCCAACTCTAAATGAAGCCCTAAATCTTCAAATGTATCAATCACTCTATGGGGGTTATTTACAAATCCAAAATAAATGTTCTATCAGTCTATTTGATAATGCATAAATGCTCATATTTGTCCACCTTGACCATATATAGGTATCCACCCCATTCTGCTTTTTGGATCTGACATTGTTAAACACACACTATGAAGTAGTGTTAAAACACTAAAAAAATCACTTCAAAGCCCAGCCCTTTCACTGTATTGTCAGAACCGATCTCTGCCACCTCCAAGCACCTGTAAAAATTAAGTCCTTTTGCATTGGGAGAAAAGCTCTACTACTCCCCACTCACCCAGGAACACTGCTATGACTGTACATTCTCTACATCCCTTGAATCTTAAATAAAAGACAAGCATGTGTTTGCAAGGCTATTTAGTGACTTGATCTGCCCAGTTTTCAGCCAGTGCCTTCCATAAGAGTAGCAAATCTTTGCACCCCAGACAGACACTGCCATTTAGACATGCTAACTTGTGCTTTTGCCGCAAACACTGAAACAAATGTGTAGCACAAGGCCCTCAGAAAGCAATACAGCAAAGTGCATGACCACATCAATAGGAAAAAGTAGCAATGGCTGTATGAAGTGGCCATATTATGATTTGTGCAATGTTGTGTTTGGAAACTCAGCCCTATCCATCCCCATTCGTCTTTCTTCATCAAGCTGTGCTAACAGTAATGCAACCCCCGAAAGCAGCCAAGCTGACTGGAATCTGATTTTTGATGTTATTATTATTAATAATACTTTTGTTTTCATTTTTAGGGGGGTATTCAATTGACGGCGTGATCGCCGAAAATCGAGCGCTCAAAAAATATTACCGTTAATACGGTAATCTGCGCGTGAAAACCGTTAATACGGTAATTTACTCGCTGGATTTCAGCTCGCAGCTCAGGGAGCTGCGAGCTGAAATTCAGCGAGTAATTACCGTATTAATGGTAATCTTTTTCGAGCACTAGTCTATAATGTTCCATCAAGGAAACAAAAGAACACAGAGATGGAACAAGCCACTAAAGCAATGTCTACCATATTGGTGGAGCAGCTGATGGAAATGGATTAGGCTATGCAGGTGCAAGAAGATGCCCGTCTGCAGTGGTTCTTGGAACATGAATGGTAGCAACAAAGCAATTATATGGCTCAACTAATTACCATCCTTGAGTGTATCAGTAGAGAAAATAGAGAGAGTCAGATGCTTTTCCTAGATCATTTGATTAGTAGAGTGCAAGGGAGCATACCCCATCCACACCCTTCCCAACTCTATTTTGCAGGAAATTATTACAATTACGGTGGAGGTCCAAGATATTTTAAACCCAACATGCTTCACTGTTGCCTGCAGACACTCATCATAGTACCGCTCTCCAGTTCTTCGGCAAACAAACTGCCTTCTCTTACAGCCAAATATTTAAAATTTTGACTCATCAGTCCAGAGCACCTGCTGCCATTTCTGTGCTCCCCAGTTCCTAAGTTTTCGTGCATAGTTGAGTCAAAGGTTGGATTTTTGGCCGCAATTCTTGAAGACAACTTCTGGCCAGACTTCTCCAATCAGTAGATTGCTTTCTGGGTCCCACTGGTTTTTTCCAGTTTTGAGTCAAAGTTCTGGAGAGTGGTACAATAATGAGTGTCTGCAGGCAAAAGTAAAGCATGGTGGAGGTTCCTTGCAAGTTTGGGGCTGCATTTCAGCAAATGGAGTTGGGGATTTGGTTAGGGTTAATGGTGTCCTCAATGTTGATAAATACAGACAGGTACTTATTTATCATGCAATACCATCAGGGAGGCATCCGTTTGGCTCCAAATTTATTCTGCAGCATTACAACGACCCAAAACATACAGCAAATTATCGTCAGCATAAAGAAGAACAAGAAGTCCTGGAAGTGATGATATGGCCCCCACACAGCACTGATCTCAACATCATCTAGTCTGTCTGGGATTACATGAAGAGATAGCAGGATTTGAGCAAGCCTATATCCACAGAAGAACTGTGGTTAGTTCACCAAGATATTTGGAACAAACTCTCTGCCGCGTTTCTTCAAAAACTGTATGCAAGTGTACCTAGAAGAATTGATGCATTGATGCTGTTTTGAAGGCAAAGGGTGGTCCCACCAAATATTGATTTGATTTAGATTTCTCTTCTGTTCATTCACTTTGCACTTTTGTTAATTGATAAAAATAAACTATCAACACTTTTATTTTTGAAAGCATTCTTACTTTGCAGGATTTTAGCCACACCTGCCTAAAACTTTTGGACAGTATTGTATATTATGTAAAATGCAACAAGCGGCAACTATATCTAGCATTAGGTTGATGTCAATGTCATTCCTCTTTAACAAGCAACTGCAACGCCCTTTTAGTTGTCCAAATGCATTCTCAACCAGCATTCGGGCAGAGCTAAGGGTATGGATAAAGCACATCTGTTCAGGCGAAAGTTGACGATGCTGGGTGTATCCTTTCATTAACCATCGTCTCTTCAGATATGTAGAATCGCCAATAATATGGACTGGGATCTCCACTTCCTGGACCAACTTTAAAACAATAAAGCAGTGTTAAGGAAACAGTAGAGTAAGTTCACATATGGGAATGTGTAAGATCAAAAAATGCAATATGCAATCCATGCTTTTAAAGTCTAAAACTGGTAGGACTTAAAATAATGTATGAAATAAAAATGCTACAAATTTCATGACCAGCACTGTAGGTTAAATATTACTTGAGACATCCTATACTTTACATTTCGGACCGATTTTTACAGAAAATTAAATCTTACTTCTCTGGGGAAAAGACAGCCATCATGTTGCTCCTCAGCAATTTGGTAGAGGTCTGAATTGGAAAGCACCCTGGCATCGTGTGCACGACCAGGCCAGCCAATATAAACATCTATGAAACTGAAAGAATACCTTTTAGTTTACATAGCGTAATATTATTTTTTAGCCAAAACATCAAGAGAATATGATGCTTACCAAAAATTGTGGTCAACTACAGCCTGTAGAATAATTGAACGCCAGCCTATTCAGTTGTAGTAGTCTGCTGGGTTGTCTCTGGGGGCAATACAGCCATAGATGGTTGTATCCCATCTATGGCTCCAGAACACTGTGAATATCCACGTTGTTTGAAACCTTTTATGGTGTCATCTAGGCGCTGTCCATGCGGCATGCAGATGAAACAGTGGTACAGAGTTTTCACCAATGCTGCATTCACTTTGTGCACTAGAGTGCAAACAGTGGATAGCTCTACACGGAGCAAACACAAAATTGTGCGATATTCTCCCTAGGTTGCATACCAACACAACACTACGGCTAGGCTCCTACTTGGTTCAATGTTTTTTCGGTAGGTTATCATTTGTTTTGCTAGAGCTGGGGTGATGAGTTCTAGGAAATAGTTAAATGTTGCACGTGACATGTGAATGTGTGCCACACTCTGCTCATCATTATCAAAACCTTCCACAGTACACCAGAAAGCTTGTCCATGACGTTATTATGTGACCCACATTATTCTGTTTGTCGCAGTGCTGAATTTTAGTATGGTGCCAATTGTGGACAACATAAAGGCTCTCCTCAAGTGTAAGTATTGGCGTCCAGTTTTAGCCCTCTCAGCCAAATATTCCACCCTTCTCCTGCGGAAATAACACTGTGCCAGAATGCAGACTGCAACCAACTGCATTAAGCTGTCATTTGCATCCATAAACAGAAGGAATCCACATTAATACAGGAACTTCCTACTGCACAGTAGCTACTCATATCTCTTGTCGGCCATGATTACAGCACTGCCCACTTTTTATGACTCATCTTTAACAGCCTGCTCCGTCATCTATAGGAGCCTGCTATGACATCTATAGGAGCCTGCTCTGTCCTCTGTAGGAGCCTCTGCTGTACCCTGTTAAACACGGGTCCACTGTGAAAGGCGGCTACCCAGGATATACCTGGGTCCAAAGTGCGGTGTTTGGATTTCAACACTGGTTGAAGCCGTGTTCATTATCCCGTGTCTGACCCGGGATTTTGATGAGAAAGGGGTATAAGTTATGTCATGTTATGTCATGTTATGTTGTATTTTATCCAACTGCTGTTTACTAATATATGCCTCAAATGCCATTTAAATTTAAAATGTAAACATACTTAATTAAAGGATAAATTCTCCCAAACTGAAAATTCTTTTGTTTATAGTAGACTAAGTAAAACTAATTTCAAAACTATATTTACCTGGAGTCCACAACTCAGGTTACCAACTTTTTGTGCGCTTCCACCAGAGGGCCTGCTCGCTATTGTACACTCCCTCTGACAGCACCTTGTTTTTCCGTGAAAAGGTCATCTCAGTAAAAGTAGGGAGAGTCCCGTGGTGTTTGCCACACTCTCCTTGCTCCTGCCAAACTGGTCTTTTATCAGACAAAGGGGCTGATTCAATTAGCCGCGAATCATGTTCCCGCGTGATGTTTAGGTAATGATCTTCTCACAGAGTTGTAAGCAAAAATTTGCTTTATTCTCATTGCAACAATTGCCATTTCTGTGTGCTTAAACATAACTAGTGATGCTATATATATATATATACACATACATACACTCACCAAATAGCCTGCTGACTTTAGTTTAATTCTATATGCCTATAAAGCATTTTTTTTACATGAAAAGTAATTAATTGTCAGGTGTCTTGGAAAAATATTTACAAGTGTTTTAAGGTCAAGCAAATATGATTCTTTCTCATGTCTTCTTTTAACTAATAAATAATTTATACATAGTAGGTACACATGTTAAAGGAAGATGTAGGAAGTGGCATTGTTAGAATGAGTAATATATTAAGTGAACTGAATGTGTTTACTCCTACACTAGTTTAGACTAGTGACAGCCAACCTGATACACTTCAGGTTGCAAGGGCCACACATTACCCTTAAATCAGTAATAAGTCAAAACGAAACATTTAATCAAATAAAGAGACACTACTGTGTATTGACATATACACAGGCATTTTAATATGTAATAAACAGTTTTACAAGTTATAACAAACAAGTGAGAATTCAAAGTGACTTCTGTGTGACCAGTTAAGTGTAAGTCTGAAACAGACACAAATCAATATTGCAGACAGATTTCACAACCTGTTGCTCCTGTATTTTTTAATGTGCCCCACAATATAGAATGTCTGTTCACTTGTATAAGTAGAACAAAACTAAGATATCAACTTTGCACCACACTGGTGCATAGCAGTTTTAAAATGTTCAGTAATATTTTATTTTTAAGTTTTAAATCTTCTTCAAGTGCTTGCACATCCTTCCTCACAATGTTTCTTATCCATGTGAAGTATTTTACAAATAATGGGCCTGATCCATTAAGGATCTTAAATGAAGAGGTATCCTATTTCAGTCTCCTGGACAAAACCATGTTACATTGCAAGGGGTGAAAACTAGTTTTCTGTTTTGCACATAAGTTAAATACTGACTGTTTTTTCATGTAGCACACAAATACTTGATAGCTTATTTGTACACTGAAATTTAAAGTTGATATTTGTGTGCTACATGAAAAAACAGTCAGTATTTAACTTACAGAAAACTAGTTTGCACCCCTTGCAATGTAACATGGTTTTGTCCAGGAGACTGAAATAGGATACCTCTTCATTTAAGATCCTTAATGAATCAGGCTCAATGCTATTATTTCACAAATCAAAATGGAATGGATTTGTGAGAGAAGATAGGAAGGACAGTAAGTGAAAGAAATTGATTTTCAAACCGCTGTGTTAGCATAGTCAGCATGTCAAAGTGATCTGATGCACTGTACTTGGTTTGACAAACATCAAAGCTCCTAGTCAGGGCCTCTTTGAAATGTGGGAAGTGGGTCAGATCATCAGATTGTAGCTGACTATACATTAATGGTTGCAGGATCATTAATATTTTAACATTTGTAACAAGGGTGGGTAGGAGTTGTTGTTTTTTTCACCTGCATGGAAATGTTTTCTGTAGGTGACCTGTTAAATGTGTTAGAAAGGCTAGGTATAAAGTCACAGTTGAGACTGTACATGAGATCTATGCATAAGGAACTCGTAGACAAATGGAAGAAATGCCGTGAACTGCCCCGGTAAACTTTCCTACTTAGCCGATTAAATTTCTGTATTCAGCATTCACTTCATCTAGAGTTTCTACAATCTGGCAGTGCCCTAATACGATACAAATTTTAAACCAATCCTGGTTGTCTAGGCTTGTGCAAAGAGTGCCCTTCTGGATAATGCAATGTATCCTCATCAAGTTAGGTATTATTATTATTATTATTATTATCATTTATTTGTTAGGCGCCACAAGGTTTCCGCAGCGCCGCACATAGTACAAACAGTAGACTATACAGGGTATAACAGTACAGAACAATAAACAAAAGTACCAATACTTCAGAAACTCCAGGCAGGCAGATGCAATAGACACGGAGCAGAAGAACGGGTAAGGAGACAGGAGGGAAGAGGGCCCTGCTCAAGCGAGCTTACATCCTAAGGGAGGGTTAAACAGATCAGGCACAAGAGGAGCCAGTTGAGGGAATGGGAGAGAGGGGAGAATGAGTGGAGGAGATGGGGGTATCTGAGGAGATAGGTATCTGAGACATGAGCATTGATGTAAATCCCTGGTGTGCTCCCACTATAGATGGCCAGTCATCTCTTTCTGATGACACTGCCTTCAATAACTGTGGATTTCTAAGCTGGAGATAAACTTGAGATGTGAGGTTCTCTGCCATTCTTTCCACCAGTTCAAGTTACAAAGCAATACAAGTAAGTAAATATTTAAGTAATATGTAATTAAGTAAATATGCGCCATGACATAAGTGTCAGGTAATTCATCATCTTCATCATCATCATTGTTTATTATATATCGTCACAGACTCCGTAGTGCCTGACATATGAACAGCAATATATTGTGGGTTTACATTGATACTGTGTTAGCAAAGTGTTTGTGTTTTTGTGGGATTATTTTATTACTTTGTGGCACACTGCAGTGGATTGTATCCCATCACATGCTCTTTCAAGTGGACACTTGTAAGATAGCAGATTGAATAATAAAATAATAGAACGGTATTCAAACCAGTGCATTACAGAGCAGGAAATAATCACACAATGCTAATAGAATAGCAATGTTAATCCAAATGAATGTACTTCATATTGTAACACTGTTACTTCCAACTTTTACAGCCTATTATCATTCACATTACTGACACCAACAATTCAGTTCCCTGCGTTGTGCTTTAGAACAGCACTGATTTTTGCTTGCATGCCCCTGAGCTGTGAGCAGAAATCCATGCTGAAATTACCGTACTAACAATAATAATGTGCACCCCACGTTGTTCTGTAGAACAATGCAGAGAATTGAATCCACCCCCAAGAATCTTTGCTTATCTGATTTAGCATTTATCATAACATCTTTCAAGTTTCTATTAATAAAAACATGATACAATTTAAGTGCAAAATAGAAGCCTTTAATATAACCCTCAAAAATATATATGTGAATGCATGTTTGGCATACCTGGAGAGTGTGTCTCTGCTCTTGTCTAGTGATTATGCCAGTCCCAGGAAATACATATGACATACAAGAAAGGGCAGAAAAAGCATTTATTGCTTACAGATTTACACACACACACACACACACACACACTCACACACTCACACACTCACACATTCACACACACCTCTTCCTCTCTCATTCTGCTAGCTTTTTTCTCCATCTCACCTCTACACATCTAACCATTCCCAAAAATATAAATATTTTTTACATAAAAAGTACAATTTTCTCTGCACCACCCCATTCTCTCTGACCCATACCTGTCACAAGATTTATCCACATGCCACTCATACTCCATCAATCCACTCCAACTTACTACCAAAACTCCCTTTAGACAACCTCCCGGCCCCCTGCCATTGGGAGTACCAGTGCTATCCACTATTAATGAACAACTATTAGTTAATAACTAATGGGCATGTTAGGTTTGCTCATGAATAATTGAGTGAGATCCTGCTGTCTCAATGAGTTCCCTGGAGGCGCGGAGTCTAACAAAATGGGAGGTGTTCACCAGGGATTCCCGCAAGGGAATATGGGCTTCTGCGGCTCCCACCTTGCAGGTCACGGCCCTCCAGGAAAGATCCCAATGTGACAGCTAGAGAACAAGTTATATAGCAGGAAAATGATCCAATTCGGACATGAAATGGTGGTAACAAAGATTACCATTTTATGAAAAAACATTAATACAAGGGTTCTATGAAGACTTAAGTAATTTGCAGATGATGATCACGAAGACATGCAGAATAGTAACTGTCAGCAACATTCATTAATAAAGCTGCACATGCAATAACCAGAGTCTCTATTAATAGTGGAATTGAGGCACATGAATCAACAGAGTCCAAACATATTCAGCCACTATTGGCACAACTTGTCACAGATGATGGAGCTGATAGCAGTAATCAACAATGCCAGCCAAATAGATAACAGATACAGATCATAGCGTTCATCGCAAACAGTGGAAGAGGTATGCGGAGATCGTGACAGTCCAACCTACAGCAGCGATGAAGACACAGCAGCGATGAATAGCAGCTAACCACGTATTGTGGAACAGGTAACAGCAGTCAGCAATGCAGGCCTAGTAAGTAACAGGTGTAGTTCACAACGTTTACCACAAGCAGTGGAACAAGTATGTAGAGATCGAGGAAGTCCAACATACAGCAGGGATGACCACACGACAGGGATGAATAGCAGCTTACCACGGATTGTGGAACAGATAACAGTAGTCATCAATGCAGGCCGAGTGTCAGGTTTCCACGACTATGCATCCCAACAGAGACACCAGAGTAACAGATATGACTTGAAGAACCAGCAATGCAAGAATGAAAGGAAGGGCCTTATAAAGCAAGGCTGACCAATGATAAACCTGACCTGCACACACAGGTGTAGTAAATACAGGTGCAGACCATGACTAATCATCTGCACTAGAACAGGAATTAAAGTGACAGTCAGTGTTTCGAGGCTCGGGTAGAGGTACTCGGTGAGCGGAATGTGACAATGCACTTATTAACAATTCATTACCATTAATTAATATCACCCTACCCAAAAAGTGTACTTATCTTGTCAGTCGTTCGAGATTCAAGAATAACCACGGAGGAATAGAGGAAGATCACAAGGTCCACTTTCTCCTCTTCTACACTCCTCTGATCTGCATTCCCTCTTCATCCTTCTACTATGTATGGGCACATGATGCAAAAGTGGTTGCTCTTATCTTGGTCTTATTTATGAGACGCTGAGCTTCATCTGTGGCACCAGTTCTGACTTATTCAGTAGCAGTCAAAGCAGGGCAGAAATCTGTAAAGCTGGGTGCTGCAGGTGAAAGCTAACTGAGGCCTGTATACTGTTAGTTAGCAACCAATGGCTTAGATGTAGAATATTTGGACACATTCTGTCAGAATTATGTATTTTTTCTGCAATTAAGAAAATACACTGTATTAACGCAATCCCCTTTTTTTTGTAGAGACTTATTTGCAAATTAACCTACGGAGTATAGTCTGAACATCTTCCTAACTTCCTATGCATACATTGAATAACAATTGTAATGTTACATAGTCTATTGGTAATTAATTACTCAAAAATACATTTCATCAGGAATAATAAATAATAGTGACCTAAATGTAGAAATAATGCAAGTTCATATACTGTGATGAAAAGTTGAATCCGTGTTTACTCTTCACACTAATTTTTCTATCTATCTATCTATCTATCTATCTATCTATCTATCTATCTATATATATATATATATATATATATATATATATACTGAACTCAATTTTGAGCTTCATGATAAAGGCTGTGAATATTTATGTACATGTAATATTTTAGTTTCTTATTTTTAATAAATTTGCAAAAATCTAATAAAAAAAAATTTCACGTTGTCATTATGGGGTATTCTGAGTAGAATTTTGAGGGGAAAAGGGAATTTATTCCATTTTGGAATAAGGCTGTAACATAACAAAATGTGGAAAAAGTGAAGAGCTGTGAATACTTTCCGGATGCACTGTATGCTCACAGTTGTCATATAAACACACTAGTAAGTTGCATCAATGATTAATATAATGAAATAAAGGCATTAATAAAGTATACAATAGTCTCTAGATTACAATAAATATATAAAGTCATTATTTTTTAAAGTTACTGCTTCAGGTAAGCAAAAACATTACATTCAGATGGAAGAAAGGCTATCACTATTCCACACAATTATGCTAGAGTATAACATTGCACAATACCTTCATTTGCCATTTAAGTATATAGAATATATCAAAATACTACAATCCATATTATTAGCAACCCTCAAACAATTTGTTACTATTATACAAATACAGTCCATTCAGTAAATCGTACTTATTAATCAGTACTCAGTAGCTGCAATCATATATTACTTTGGAATACGATAAATCCAGTTCTGACTATTACTAAAACGAGTTCCATTTTCTGTTATCTTAGAGGATTGTGTTAAGTACAGTCAGGATCCATTATTTATTTATACTTTCTTTAGGATTTCACAAAAGCAACATATGAAGGTACATGTATGACACAGGATGAACTACTAACCATCAGCCATCAAGCTATTAGTTAATTTGATAACATAATGAGCATAATGAGGCTTTCAGTACCCTACACGGCAGACACTCTTGTCACCAAATACGCTTTATGTCCATAAAATAAATATTTCTAGCTTTAACACAAGCACCAGGAACTGCACTTATTTACACACATAGCAGATAGAATGGCACATTGGCACCCACTTATTTTCCCAGTTTGTAAATGACCGCATACCTCTGATCAGGTCATCAGGATACTGTTTACATTTTAAACATTTTGGATAAATGTTTTATTATCTTGTAAACGAATTTCCCTACACTATTGAAACAGCATTCCGTTACAGAAAGGGTGATGTATGGTCGGTCACCCATGAAAGGTGGCAGAGATTCATACAGTTACAGAAATAATACATTTATTTATTGAAACATTAAGCAATTCTGGCAGATTGTACCTAAAAAAATACATTTGGCATATTAAAAATAAACCTAAAACAAAAAAGTATATGAAGGTCTCCTTCATAAAATAAGCCATGTTGGTATGTCTGATTACAGAATATTTCTGACTCTTTATTTGATCCATGTTATTAAATAAGTTGCAGCATATAATTTATCACCCATACGGAATCTTTGCATCTTTTATTTTTCTTGTTTTAATCCACTACTGTAGTAAAAGATACCAATCTGTAGAAATTAAGTTAATGTCTTGCAGCTGTGCAGAATAAGTGTGAACAGCTATGTGAAATGAGCTACCCCTTCCTTCATTTACATAGCAACTTGTACCCTGGCAGTCAGTTCACATTTACCATTTCAGCAGCTGTGATGCAGATGAAATTTTCTTGCCTATAGGACACATTTTCTGAGCAGAAGAAAGCAGGTCTTTCTGCTACTGGGACAAAATGGTTTTGTTCACAGGATTTTGTTACTGGTGAAAAAATAAGGATTGCTGACAGAATACCAGGGGTACATACATACTTATCCATGGCCTAAAGGTTGCTAATTGAACTAGTAGCAATGCAATGTCAAGTTTCAAATACAAGGGAATAAAATATTAAGTGTGAACGTGCTCAGGGTCGTGTCCTTTAATTGCCACTGATTTTTCAGTGATGCTTGTTGATATACATCATGTAATATTTTAAAAACCTATCCTTTTATTGGAATACATTAGCAAATCAAGCCCTCAAAATTGCTTATAATAGCTGGCTTAACCCCCTCAGGACTGGATGTGTTTTGCCACAGATGACCAGACCAACTTTCACATTTTCTCCATAAATATATACATACTTTATTAACTGTATTAGAGATATTGTTATTAAGTGTCATAATACATGTTGCATATAGAAGTTGTGGGAAGGTTTCATTTTGTTCACATTTTATTTTATTTTTAAATTGTATAAAGGGACTTTTTTCCTAACTTTTAATACCAACGATATGTATTTAAATGTAAAAATATAACCTACAGGTGATCATTCTTCAATGGCAATGGCATTCCGAGCAGTTACTAATCAGCGTGTGTCTTTTAGCATTGGAGCTTCACAGCATCACATGCAGTATAGGTAATAGAATGCCTGGTGGAAGATAGGGTTCTGGAATGTAGATGGGGAAGAGCATGGTGCAGCAGAGTGGGGAAGAGATGGCACAGTTGAGCAAATGTAGGAGAAGTGGAGACTTGGATGTCAGTGGGAGGTTAACAGAGGTGTGTTTAGGTAAACATTGGTCTATATAAATCTCCCTCTTGGATGGAGTAAAATAGGAATGACAGATGGCTGATGAAGCATATATTTTTTGGATACTCTACATGTTCTAACTATGGATTCATGATCCTTACTGCAAGTTCTATTTGTGATCCATATACCCTGATTGCATTGCAGGATGAAATAGCAGAGCTCAGGTGGGCAACATGCACTCGTGTGCATGCATCCTAAGAAAGCCTAAAACATGTTTGACAGACTGAGATACTATACTTGTGAGTTCAATAGAGCAGCAGTAATGGGTGTAATTGAAGTGATATTATATAATGGAAAGTGGGTAGATTATATATTAAGATTGTAAATTTATAGAATAGATTGTAAGATCTCAGGAGCTCACATTCTTTGTTTCCACATCTGCACTTATTTTGTCTTTCTTGTGTGCTCATATTTTATGTATGTTCTGTTTTCCCCATCTATATGCTGTACATACACATTTTCACCTGAAACACAATAAAATTGAAATGTCACCATCTGGCAGTTTGTCTCAGCTCCAAGTCCACTAGCTCCATTTAGGCCCACATATTCTCAATCCTTTGTTGGCCCAAAGGTCACCTAAGGCTTGATCTTCTGAATTAGCTCCAAGTGCTCTTTCCCTCCATGGCTTTGTGCCGTAACTTACAGTAGTTGCAAATGACCTGTCTTTCCTCAACATCGTTCACAAGTGTTTATGCAAAAGATCAAGGAGTTTATCAGAATGTGCTTAATGTAGAAAAATAAATCTGAGGATGAGGAGAACTAAGTTCAATAACTGTGAGTGAAACAGACCTCAACTAATGGATATCTTCCACGAAAGACATGCTCCCCTCCCACCACCACAAGTAACAAAAATAGACATTCCACTCTTCTGATACCCTAATATTACTATGAATAGGTGTATAATGACACAAACTCTCAAAGGAGGAATTTCGGTAAAGGCAGCTTCCTGAGCTGTGGCACTTGTCCAACCAAGATTTGCCTTTACAGACTTTCCTCCTTAGACAATTTTTAAAATTGTCTAGGTGCCTCCAGTGCACTAGACAACTTCCTGTGCAGGGTGTTCAAGAGACAATACTGAATAACCATGGGGATGCTGCTACACACGCTTAGGGGGACTATGCATACATCTACCAAACCCAATGTGAAACAGGATGCTGCAAAGTTAACCAATATATATTTTAATATTCTCTGTCTATTTTATCCAGCCACCTAGCCTAAGTTCTGAGGGACAGGATCACTTAACAATTTGGCCATTACACATGAGCGATCAAATGGGATAAGACCTAAACATTTGCAGCTAGCATCGAGTGGCAGGATCACTTCTGGCTTTACTGGCATATTTTAGTGAGGTCGTAAGATGAAGAGGAAGTTTCTACTCTCTTCTCATCTTCCTACTCTACCTCCTGTCTTCTTGATCCCATTCCCTCACAAATGGGTATGTCCCTGTCTCCTGTGCTCATTCCCCCTCTAACTAAAATCTGTAATCTATCTCTTTCTACTGGTATTTTTCCATCTATATTCAAGCATGCAGTGATTACTCCCATTTTAAAAAAACAGAATTCTGACCCTAACTCTCTCATAAATTACCGCCCCATCTCCCAGCTCGCATGCCCCTTCAAGCTTCTCGAGAGAATTGCCTACACTCGCCTCACACACTTTCTTACAGCAAACAACCTATTGGATCCTCTTCAGTCAGGCTTTCGCTCTCAACACTCCACAGAGACTGCGCTGACCAAAGTTGTCAATGATTTGATCACAGCAAAAAATAATAACCAATACTCTCTTCTAATTCTCCTGGATCTCTCTGCTGCATTTGACACTGTTGACCACTCTCTCATCATACAAACGCTGCAATCCCTAGGTCTTGAAGGCACTGTCCTATCCCGGTTCTCATCCTACCTATCTAATCGCTCTTTCAGTGTTAATTTCTCTGGATCCACCTCTGCTCCGCTTCCTTTATCAGTTGGAGTTCAACAAGGCTCAGTCCTAGGTCCTCTGCTATTCTCTATCTACACCACTTCTCTTGGAAAACTAATAAGCTCCTTTGGATTTCAGTATCATCTCTATGCGAATGATACACAAATTTATCTATCCTCTCCTGATCTTTCACCATCTGTGTTGTCTCGCGTTACTGACTGTCTTTCTGCCATTTCATTTTGGATGTCTTCTCGCCAACTCAAACTCAATCTTTCAAAAACTGAATTAATAATATTCCCACCCAAGAACAGAAGCTTCCTGCCTGACATTTCTATTTCTGTCGATAACATGACCATAAATCCCACCCCGCAAGCTCGTTGCCTAGGTGTAATCCTTGATTCACAACTGTCGTTTATTCCCCACATCAACTCTATATCTTAATCATGTTACATACACCTAAAGAACATTTCCAGAATACGCACATATCTGACACAAGACACCACAAAAACATTAATTCATGCACTCATCATCTCCCGCATCGACTATTGCAATTGCCTCCTTACTGGTCTTCCCAAAGTCAGACTTGAACCCCTACATTCTATTTTGCACGCAGCGGCTAGACTGATTTTCCTTACTAACCATTATTCCTCTGCTGAGCCACTCTGTCAGTCTCTACATTGGCTGCCTGTATTTCAACAAATCCAATATAAAATTCTTCTACTAACATACAAGGCCATCAACAAAATTGCACCGACATACATTTCCTCACTTGTCTCGAAATATCTCCCTACTCGACACCTCCGTTCTGCACAAGATCTACGTCTCTCCTCCACTCTCATCACATCCTCCCATTCTCGGTTACAGGATTTTTTCCGGGCTGCACCTACTTTGTGGAATTCCCTCCCACGCACAGTAAGACTTTCCTCTAGTCTTCAAACCTTCAAGCGTTAACTGAAAACCCACCTCTTCAGACAAGGTTATGATATTCCTGAACCATCATCTTAATTTCCCTAGATTACCCTATTGCCATCCTCTACACTGCTAACGCAAGACAACAACCTTCTGACTAACATTGCAACACACAGAGCCCACTCAGTACTTTTAACTTTGCAGTCTGGCTGGTCCATTGTGCAATATGATGTAGCACATGCCCTTGTGTTTCTAACTCCCATTGTCCTATAGATTGTAAGCTTTCGAGCAGGGTTCTCTTACCACTCTGTCTGTATGTATTACCCAGCATTGTCTTATTAATGTTTGTTCCCAATTGTAAAGCGCTACGGAATTTGCTGGCGCTATATAAATAAATGTTGATGATGAAGATGATCACTGACACAGTCTGAGAGCGGGCTTCTGCATTTGGCAACATGGGGTAGCACGGTGACTAAGTGGCTAGCACTTCTGCCTTACAGAGCTGGGGTCATGAGTTCAATTCCCGACCATGACCTTATTTGTGTGGAGTTTGTATGTTCTCCCCGTGTTTGCGTGGGTTTGCTCCGGGTGCTCCGGTTTCCTCCCACACTCCAAAAACATACTGGTAGGTTAATTGGCTGCTATCAAAATTGACACTAGTCTCTGTGTGTGTGTGTGTGTGTGTGTGTGTTTGTATGTGTGTGTGTGTGTGTGTGTGTGTGTGTGTGTGTGTGTGTGTGTGTGTATGTTAGGGAATTTAGACTGTAAGCTCCAATGGGGCAGGGACTGATGTAAATTAGTTCTCTGTACAGCGCTGCGGAAACAGTGGAGCTATATAAATAAATTGTGATGATGATGATGATGCTCAATAATAATACTATTGCTTTGATGATATCATTAATGGACATTATGCACAATTTTGGGCCACAAATCTGACTATATCAATCACCTGATATTACCTGTAATATAGCAGTGCATGTTGCATTAAAGTGTTATCTACCATACTGAAGGTATTATCCAGCCACCTTAGACTGTGAAAGGTTTTTTTCTAGTACCCTACATCTGCTTGCCACCTTCTGGAAGAAAATACTAGAACCATTATGGTTCTGCTCTAGTAACAACATTGACATCTGAGCCGCGATTTTACCTTGTCACCTAGGCTGGTGATATACCAGCTAGGTAGCAACTCCAGTCATCATCATCATCATCAGTGCCAACCTTGCTTTAAAACACTATCATCATCATCATTTATTTATATAGCGCCAACATATTCCGTAGCGCTTTACAATTGGGGTATATATTTTCTGAGAATATTATAAGGAAAGTCAATGGTATTATCACTTGCATAAGGAGACATTTCAAAACATAAGAAAACATTGTGCAATTCAGTGTTCTTTTAAATAGAAGCAGTAAGTTAAGACACATTAGCATGATAGCTGGTAAATTTTGGGTTAAATTTCCAATCCACTTGGCTAAATACTTTCACATTTTCGTGTTTGCTAGTCTAAACTCATTCTTTTTACACATCTTTTAATTTGCTTTGGTTTACAGATTATATCCAATTTAATCAGATTATGGTCACTTGACCCCTGGGGCTTCACTTTAATTTGCTTCCACATACTGGGATGTTGGTTAACCAGATGTAGACATGTAATGTTCCTGGCAGGGTTCCTTACACATTAGTTAGAAAAACCATCATCTGCTATATCCATCAGCCCAATCATATCCTCATGATTGCATGCAGAAATAAAATGAAAATCCATACAGCTAAGACAAATTTACACCATCAAGTCATTCTATCCAGCACCTGAACAAGCAGTAAAATATCTGCATACATTCATCAACAATTTCATTGTGCATTAAAGAGAATACAGTAGGAACTCTGATGTATTTAATGAAAATAATAGTATATGCAGTTGTAGAACTTTTTTCTACCTTCAAAATATATGTTTTCTATGTGAATTATTATTTATTTTTTACTGTTTGAACATATTCCATGACGCTGTATTTTGGGGAGATCTACATACAATGATCACAAAACAGGAATTAAACTTTAAATAAATACAGCTTTGTTCTGCTCTACAAAGCAGTGTACGTTTATTGAGGCTTTTGCAATAATTACTTCAGTCATGTCATGTTCCCATTTACTATAATATAGGACATTTAGCTATTGAAGGACTCATAAAATGCTATAGTACTACCTTTGTCCTTTAGAAGGACATTGTGGCATCTCCAGATTTATGTAGTAAGTATCCCTTGCATAAGTGATAGCCCTAACTTTGTACTCATATACTGAGTTTACCCATAGAAAAAAAAACAGTTGAGAAAAAGTGATAGATAATACTGAATTCCTCCTGCCTTCATTATTAGAGATTAGTAAATCACCTGAGTTAATTTCTGAAACACACTTTTGGTTCAAACAGAAAATGTTCGTTAAAAAGACGTCTTAAGAGTTTTAATAAAAGTAAATAATGTAAACCTGTTCAATTTGTTGTTAAATATATTTATGAATATACTGTATAAAAACACTTTAAACCAGTGGTTCCCAAACTGTGTTCCGTGGCTCCCTGGGGTGCCGTGGCGATCTCACAGGGGTGCCGCGGCCAGGGCCGGTGGTAAGCAAAGTGGGGGACTACTTGGTAATTATTTTGGCTTAGGGGTGCCTTGAAAAAATTATGGAGACCCTAAGGGTGCCTTGAACTGAGAAAGTTTGGGATCCACTGCTTTAAACTACAATTTTAAATAATTTCAATGATCAAATAATTCTCTATGAGAGATCTCCAAAACAAAATGATTAAAGTTGATTCAAGACCATAGCACTGCCCAAAAATCCAGTACAATGAGGACTAGGGATGTGCACCGGTCACTTTTGGTGTCTCGTGTTTTGTGTTTTGGATTCGGATTTGCTTGAAGTTTTGGGTTCGGATTTGTTTCGCAAAACACCTGACGAAAGGTTTTGGTTCGGATTTAAGGTTTTGGATTCGGATTTATTTTGAAAAAATCATAAAAAGTGCTAAAAACCAGTTTTGTGTTTTTTTTTCCCACTCCTACGCTATTATTAACCTCAATAACATTCAATAACAATCATTTCCACTAATTTCCAGTCTATTCTGAACACCTCACAATATTGTTTTTAGGCCAAAAGGTTGCACCGAGGTAGCTTGAGCACATAATGCCAAAAAAAGAGGTACAAGATGGAATTGTTCTGGGCCCTCCCTCTCACCCCTCGCGAGATTCGACGTGAGACTTGGACGACAGAGCCTCGTTTTCATTTTTTGCCCGCCGTAAATATCCGAACAGTGCTCGGATCCCGTTCGGATCCGCACTGTTCGGGTGGGCTCGGATTAGCGGAATCCGAGCCCGCTCATCTCTAATGCGGACCATACTAAATTTCTTTGTGTGTCTTTATTAATTACCATAGCTTACATAACCAAGATCTTCAGCTTGCATATGATGAATGCTATCATGTTATTTCACAAGTCCTATAAAGTGTTTTCGATTATCTGACTCCTATTTTGATATTCATCTACCACTTAGTCTCCGTCATCAAATAACTGTTGTTTTGAAGAACTACCACATTCCCCAAGTGTGTACGTTTTGCTGAACAGAGTATCATCATCATCATCATCATCATCATCAGTTATTTCTATAGCTCCACTAATTCCACAGTGCTGTATAGAGAACTCATTCACATCAGTCCCTGTCCCATTGGAGCTTACAGTCTAAATTCCCTAACATAGACACACACACACACACACACACACACACACACACAGAAACTAGGGTCAATATTTGATAGAAGCCAATTAACCTTTTTGGAGTGTGGGAGGACACCAGAGCACCTGGAGGAAACCCACGCAAACACAGGGAGAACATAGCATCATGCAACTTGTGTGTAACACCCAAGCACAACAAGACCACATCATGCATTTTCTGTGACATGCATTCTTTGATGGAGTAAAATATCTGCACTTTTTCCCAAGGTTAGAAATTATGCCCAGGTATTATATTCATGTGCAAGATAACTCGGTTACCCATTTTCCTGGATCCTATAACTATGTCAGGCCTTGTATAAAGTACTGTTATTTGATATTGCTATATAAATTTCCCAAACATTCAGAAAGTTTAGGCATAACATATAATAGTGCTCTCCTGCTTGTCAAAGAGAGAGTATCTCACACATACAATCTAGCACACAGCTATACATAAGTGAAAGGGTTAACATACTGCTCCACCACATAAAGGATTAATACACTGCTCTCCAGCTGGCTATCTCAATTTAAAAATACATGACAAACACAGAAGAGATTCAGGGCATGATATGGACCACTGGAAAACATTTTCAATGAAAGCTTCTTAAGCAAGAATTGACCTCGGGTAGTGTTGATGAAGGCTTTATTAGTTTTTGCATAACAATCACAGTTTTCTCAGTATAATAAAGCTTACAATGTAACGAAAATAATGGTAATTAATTTGTCCTATAAACATGAAATCCTCATTGCATAAACATTACAGCAAAGGCAACACTGACAGTTTCTGCCTTTTTTTTATTGCTAGTAAATGTGTACTCACTAGCATTATCACTAGTGTTAAAAAGATCATTGTAGGCAATCCCAACACATTTCCTCGTGGTAAACGCAAAATAAATAGACCAAGATACGTTCAGGAAAATACAATGTAACAGTGAAACTTAAAGTGTCAATTGACTACGCACAGAGGGCGTCATTAAGGAGAGTAAAGCATAAAAAAGGAGTAACTTTGCACCTGGGCAAAACCAAGTTGCATTGGAGGGAGAGCTAAATTTAAAGTGTGGGGACATATTTATAGTTGGGGTAGGGCATGTCCTAGATCAACTTTAAATTTCAGTGTAAAAATAAAGCTATCAAGAATTTGTATGCTAGATGAAAAGCAGCCAGTATTTAACTTATGTGCAAAATAATAAACTAATTTGCACCCCTTACATTGTAATATGGTTTGTACCAGAGAACATTTACTCCTTTTTTCTGTCTTACTTTCCTTAATGCCTCAGGCCCAGAGAGTATACATGAAAACATTATATAAATAAATCAGGATAAATTATGTAAATTAAGATATTATACAAACATATGATTTGTAGCTAAAGAAAGTATGTAGGGCTGATTCCTTTTTTTCCGAAGAAGCCAAGAGATTGTTTCTATTACTCACATTTTTAAATGTCTTAGGATGACAGTTGCGATTGTAGAAACAGTTGTCTTTAGTCATAGTGAGATATAACTACATTTATCACTGCAAGACAAAGCAAGAGTGATATAGAGTATCCTACAAATGCATGTATAGCCTATGAGATAGCTTGGGGTCACCATGACATTTTCATCACTATTTATGTTGACAGCTCCATGGTTAATGTAAAGTAAAGATGACTAGTCATGCTTGTAAGGTATCTATCATCTGACAGTGTTACAGCTTCCTTGTGTCTTTTTAAAGTCTCTATTTCATTTCTATAATAAGACATGTTTTCTTTTTACTTTAAATAAAATAAGTGGCATAAATATTATTAGAATAATGATAACATTGCTGGAAAATGTATTTATTTTTTAACTACCCAGATTGGTTGTTGAAGCTGCCAGGAAGCTGCATTTGCATCATCATCATCATCATCATCATCAACATGTATTTATATATCGCCAGCAAATTCCGTAGCGCTTTACAATTGGAAACAAACAGTAAAAAAAGAATACTGGGTAACACATACAGACAGAGAGGTAAGAGAGCACTGCTCGCAAGCTTACAAATTATGGGACAATGAGAGTTTGATACACAAGCAAAACATAGGCTAGAAGTTTGACTATTTGCAGAACTAGATGAAAATGTCTATGGTGGAAAAAGTAAACATACTACTGTATAGTACTTCCTATTATCACTTTATGACCACTTCCCTAATTAATTATAATGTTTACATTTTCTCATAAAATACTGTTTGTTTGTGCATTAATCATGCCTTAAATAAGAGAGTAAAGGGTCAACGGTACTGTCTTTATTATATGTGTCATAGTCATGGCCAATGGTAAACGTGGTAAGAGTGGCAGGAGGTCACAATGAAAACAGGGGCTCCCCACCAGCCTGCCTGCACTGCTCACAGTTAAAGTTTTTAATGTACATTGGTTATAATTTGTCACTTCATTGCTCCTGGTTGGTTAAAAACATAACATTGAAAACATAAGCTGACTTTTAGGCAGGGGCAGAACTCTACATCTCCGGGCCCCAAAGCCAGGTTTGGATATGGGCCCAGCGATGCTGCTGCAACCTCTTGAGCCCCCTGCTCTGTCCTGACCAGGGCAGAGAGGTGGTCTCTTCTGAGCACACTCAGCAGATAAATGCTTCCCTCAGAAGAGGACTCTCCTGCAGGGGCTCCCACACTGCAGCCCCCCCCCCCCCTCTTCACCTCTGGACCTCGTAACAGCCACAACCCCTGTGCATCCATTGTAGTTTTACCACTGCTTTCAGGGTTTTGTCTGCAATGAAGAAAACTTAGGCAGCAAGATTGACTTTCATCATACATGACCACTAAGTGAAATACTTAATTTTCACAGTGTTAAAACATGGTTGTGACCTGTATGTGGACAACTATTAATCAATTGTTTTTAAATATCTCGACTGAAAGGATACTACGAGTTCAGTGTGCTCGTGAAAGTCAGTGAGAAAGCTAAAGTGACATAGAAGCTGTTATGTATCCATGGTTACAATAAGTACATGTGGGTGTTGACTTAAACAACCAGACCCCAAAGCCATACATAGCTATCTGCAGATACAGATATTGGTATAAAAAAGTATCTATATAAAAGTTAAAATTTGAAATGAATTCCTCATCTTTAAATTGTCAGGAAGAAGGGACATCTTCCTACAATACTGGGCAGATAAAATCATGTCCCTCACTTACAGGCTGACAATGCCCCTTATTTTTTGTTAAGTGTTTCCTAAACAACCTCAAATGAATACCCTTGGTTGTCTGGCTTCCAGAATGATATGCATATGCTGAATACAATGTATGGCTCTATTCCAAAACTGTTACAAACAGAAGAGCTTAAATAAAAATAATAAAATGTCTGCTTGTGTATCTCATTCTCCTGGGTTTATATCTTCTGATTTAAATAAAATATTTAACAAATAGCTAATTTCTAAATATAAAACAAAATTATAATTATTATATAGGGTGATTTTCTTTTGTTCTTTGCACTATTGAAATATAGGAATAAAAATCATAGTTTATTCTCACAAAACATTACAATAATACTGAGCAGAGGAGGGCTGGCAAATTTTAGCCGGGGGACAGGACTCAATTCAGCAGCCTATTAGGAAAATTTTAAAGGAAAGAAAAAAGCAGGTGGCCCAGTGACCCAGCCCAATGTAGTCCACTATGGATCCAGCACGGGTGCCACCCCCCCCCCCCCCCCTGCACCCTATCCCAGGCTGCCCTGTTACTGGGCAAAATAACCGCTGTACAAAAATTTCAAAATATCCTACATAATTAACATGGATCCTGGGTTTATCTTTTGGTTCTTTGGGAGGGTTTTTTGTTGTATTTTTTTCTGGGAATTTAATGTGTATAAAAGTAAATTCCATGAGTTTTTACAAGTGTCCGTATTCGTATTTGGGCCCTATGACATCCTTATACAATAGATAAAGCACACATCTGGGTTATACACATGCAAGCAGAAGTTGCTTTATCACATGGACGTGTATAGAGGCAATCCTGAAATAACGCATTTGTGAAAAAAAATAAAAAAATAAAATTAATTGGTGCCTAATTCGATTATTACCAGCAAACATACAGAGCTTTAAAATTCTCACTATAACTCACCACCAGTGTATAAATCCAAGGCCGGCCTAATTCACAACAACTTCTTTCCTACATCTATAGTACTAAAACAGCACTAAAACACACATATTTAATAGCACACTATAGTTTTATATATATATATATACTTTTAATGTTGTTCCATTCAAGAGGGGAGATTCCTATAGACTGGTTTATGACCTAAATAACTGTCCATTCTCTTCACCTATCCACATTCCATGCCCCTTTCTTTACCCATCCATTCCATTGACTTTAATATGTGTGAAGCAGTGAAGCTCTGATGTTGATTGGCAAACACATGTCCAGTGAGCATTGAAGCTTATTTCAGAATGTCACTGCTGCCTCCAGAGAAGAGTGATCAATTGCAGGTGGTCAGCACGACTTGTGGCCATCGCTGCCTTAAGGTGGCCGCTGCTCTAAATGAATACCTTGGGGAGTCTACTTTTCTAGATAGAGTCATGTTGGGTCCTGTCATGTTAGAGCCTCTGTAACAGCAATATGGAGCTACAGATTCAGCCATGGAATATTTGCAAAGTAGTTCAATTTTTTCTTGGCTGTGCCATGAATCTAACCAGAAAACAGAGCAATATATATGCGATATCACATGCAGAAATAGCTGGATACATGGTGGGACGTGTTTCTTCAATTGTACATGTTGTAATTAAAGAATGCATGGCTGAAATTAAGCATTTGTGAAAAAAATGTGATTTCCACTTTTCTGTTTAATTTCCATGAATACCAGTAAAAAAAAATAGAGTTTCAAACTTTTTACCATATCAGAACCACAATCCCATTGTAACCCATGTTCAGTTCATTTGATCTGCCAGTAATCCAGTCTCATTTATAATAATACTCTGCATGCTGTTTATAAGACAGGGATACGAGCAAAAAACACCTACTTTAGTGTAGCAAAGAACAATGTTACAGCTGATTGGGGACAATCACCATTTAGGCAATCTAGGCGGCCACATTTACCTGTCTGCATTTTTTATTAATATCCTACTAAGGTCCTCATTTTTTGTAAGTGGGACTAAAGATTTTGAGTTGTAGGGAGAGCTGTGCGGGATCTGGTACTCTGGGCTGGGAGGTCTAGGATAATCACAGCCGGCACTGGCCCTCTCGTCTCCTGTTGTCCTCCGATCTTCTCCACCCACTTCTCCCCCATCCTCTTACTTCCTCTTCGAGTCCCCTGCAGTCTGTCAGGGTAAAACAGGAGTCTGAGAGACTTGAGGGACAGAGGGATTAGAGAGAGAGAGATATGGTCTGAGAGATTGGATAAGACTTCACAGTGGGGATAAGTAACCCATGTTTAATTGTTGTTGATTTACTTGGACTGTGCATTGAGTTATTAGTCAGGTAGAGAACAGATGGGGAGGCCTGATGAATATTGCATTCCACCCTTTTGTTGGACTGAGATATGATAACTAGGGTGAAGTGTAAGGAAAGTTAGTTAGGGGATAGAGTTTAATCTGTGAAAACCTGCACCAATTGCATTACTATTCTTAATAACATGTAAGAGAAATTCATGTACCTACTGGGGGAGGAGTTTATGTTATTGAAGCAACTGCATGGTTTTGTCAAGTTGAGAGAGGATGTAACAAAAGTGCCAAGTGTATGCCATCCTTATTGTGGAGAAAGGAAAGCTATCCGGCTATCCATACCGACTACTCTGCCATCTGTTCTTCTGTGTATCTGACCCGGCTATCCATACCGATCACTCTGCTGTCTGTGCTCCAGTGTATCCGACCCAGCGCCTCTCATGTGTGCAGTATTTCTTCAGTGTATCCGATCCGGTGTTTCACTGATTACAGCTTTGGATTCTTCCGAGTGTGCTGTACCACTTCATCTAACTAATCCTGCTTTACCTCACTGTACTACATTACTGCTACAGAGTTCACTCTCCCTGATCCAGCTTTGATCTCTTACCAACCGTCTGTCACCAATCACATCAGTGGGCTAACCTAAGGGCCGCGACATGCGGACCTCCGGCAGCAAAATTCATCCAGCCTTGTGGCGGTTCTTGGTGAAGACCAGGTGGTTCATTAGACTCCACACCTTGGGAAGGCCAGCACTAATACTGACTAATAGAAACTCCTGAGAATCGTAACACGAACCAATCAGGAAACCCGGAACCCAGGAAGCCCCTTCTACATCATAAAAGCTTGGAAGTGGTTAAAATGAGAAGTTGCTCTTCATTAACTGGGACAAAACCAAAAAATTACAACACTGGCATCAAAAAAAATAAGGCCCAAATTGGGAAGAATTCCTATTAATAAAATATCTTAATTATGATAATCTAAATAGAAATTGACACTCTATTCACCAGGGTAGAATAAATCCAGGAGAATGGTTCTCTAAAAACATAAAATTTATTACACACCTAACAAATAGTACCATATTACAAGTATATGCCTAGTTTATAATACAGTATGGTCACTAAATGCTGAATCAATAGGAAACAGATACTATATATTCGGAAACATCATTTATGAAAATAAAATCAATATTAGTAAAACAGATTTTGTTCATCCATAAAACAAATATGGGCACTTCTATATCTGTATTAGTCCTGGTAATCCCTGCATAGAGTGAATGTTAGAGGTTGATTACTATTCAGTCCCGTAGAGTTATTTTTATGTTTATTCATATCTATATCTATATCTATCTATAGATATATATATATAGATATAGATATATATTACAACTAACTAGTTTCCCAATAGGAGACTAGTTAGTTGTAAAGGACCTGATTCATTAAGGAAAGTTAAGCAAAAGTAAGCAAGTAAGATTGTGAAGTAGCTCCTATACTGATGACGAGCATATGAAAGACAAAACCATGTTGCATTAAAGGGGGAGGTAAATTTAAAATGTGATGTCAGATTTGTATTTGGGGTAAGGCATGTCCTAGATCAACTTTAAATTTTGTGTACAAATAAGCTATCAAGTATTTGCGTGCTACATGAAGAAACAGACAGTACTTTCCTAATGTGCAAAATAATTAACGAATTTGCACCCCTTGCAACATGATTTTGTCCAGAACACTTGAGTAAGAAAACTTTTTTTGCTTAACTTTCCTTAATGAATCCAGCCCAATATATTCAAGTAGCTACTTGTGTGATGTAAACTAGTTCTATAGTGCACATTGATATGCTACAAATATGAAAAGTGTAGCATTGACCAACCAATGTCACAGATGTGAAGGAATTAGGAATGCTGAATCCACACTGTAGTTTTAAGTAGAGATTCAATGGCACCTGCTTGTAAGAAGCATTCTTCCTGCTGATAGCTTTCCCTTTCAACTCACAGCCGTGTCCGGGTGCTTTGAACAGCCTCCGGGTTCCTGAAATACAAGATTCACTAATGGAGTTTGTCACATGTCCACGCACATGTGGTATACACATACGAGGGATAAATAGTACAATACACATTGGGGTATGTTTATCAAGTTGCATATGTCATAAAGAAATGGGAAAATGTAAATGCAGCATTATTTGTAAAATATTGTTTTTATTTTATTTCTAAAAAAACATTTCCAATAACAATGAGACAAAAACAGCAGGCACAAATGCTCACAATATTGTCACCTTGGGTGTCTGCTAATTTATATGGAGAAAAGTGTACTTCAGTGCTTCTGTCAAGATAGACCTTTTCAGTCATGCCATGGTGTGAGAGAAATAGTTTTTGAAATCTAAACTATACACATTTGTTTCTAGATGATGCAAATCATATCTAGAATAAAGCCAATTTGGGGTTCCTGTAATCAAGCTATATAATAAAACACATTTTGAGATATGTAATCATTTTTATTTTCAGTGTGTTCCCCAACATGAAGTTTCTGCACGCAAAGTGAACTTAGTTCATCCTCTGAGATTGAAAGGATGGTCGTCTGGTCACTCTATGGGCCCATCAGAGAGCATAGCGTTTTTTGACAGTCTTTTAACCTTTTTACATGGGAGGGAGATCCTGCCCCCTTGTGACAATAATAATAATATATATATATATATATATATATATATATATATATATATATATATATATATATATATTCTGTAAACATATGGTTTCCTTGATAGGGGATTTAAAAAGGAAATAAGTTACAAAAATATAGACAGATCACAATAAACAAAACACATTTGGAATCCCTATAAATGTATCAAGTATATTTTCATGGTAACACTAATATAATTGTATAAAATAGCAATGAATGAAATCATGACTTTGTGTATTTTTCACATTTTGACAATTTGGCATTTAACATTCAGCGGGAATTGTGTGTGCATAAGAGTTTTAGTTGCAGTTATTGTTTTGCCTGTATGTTGACCAAATACTGTAGAAGCATATTGTGAAGTACAGAGACATAGTAGAATGTCTACTTTCAGAAAACCTATGTATTAATGGGGCTGCAATGCATTTTTGAGCAACATGTTTTATTGATAAACAGCCTGCAGAAATGAGAAAACTGACCGGGCCACAAGGTGTAAAGATAAGCCTACTGTTTCTTTTTTAGAGATAAATGATATCTGTTCATGTCAGGAGATTATTAATAAAGCACATTAGACATTAATGTCTGCTATAAGTAACATTAACACTTTATCACTAGTAGAGGGTTCATGACACTTTAATCAACAATATAGATATATGCAAATTGGTACTTACTTGAAAATGATCACAGTTTCAAAAATTATTAAAACTTGTATTACATTGTAGAGGAAATCCAGAGTCTGTGAATACATACAAACTGGATGCAACAATACAATAGTAAAAAATATATGAAACTAGAATCAATTACAAAAAGAACATAAGGGTCATTATGCAGTTTTTTACAGTTGTATTAATAACTAGAATGTTCAGCTATCATGAACACATTAGATATTACTGTAGTCCTATATACTCTAGCATGTATATTGGGTACTCCTAAGACCATCACTGGGAATGAGCTCTGCTTTGGCTGGACTGCCCCTTATTAAAGCTCCTCCAGACCCGTTCTTTCATGGAAGAAGGGAGAATATCAATAAAGCTTTCTCAGGTTTCAAAAGATGTTCCATATGTTTTTCCTTTTGTAATGATGCCAGCCCATTTAAAATACATGAAAAAGTTTCTCCCGAAATAAGATGAAGGTTGGAGGAATGTTTTGGACCCACATTTGAAGCATGCCATTAGTCTGCAGATATAGCAAGCAAATGTTTTTTTGCTTCCTTTTGAGAATTTAGCACTTATGGGTAGTATTCCCTGTGTTGCCCACTCTGGGGTCAGAGGCCGTTAATTAACTAGATTATCGTTAGCAAATTTCCAAATCTGGGTTCAAAAGCATGTAACCAGCAGGAACACCTAAACACAATGCACCTGATTCATTAAGGATCGTAAATGCCGACATATGTTGTGTTTTGCGTAAAATTGTTCTGCGAATGCTCAGAAATGGACTATACATCAGTGAACGCAAGTGGATCCAGTTCATCTTCAAACGCAAAGAACACTTCCGACAACCTATGATTTCAAGTGCGGCGAGTAAGGGCTTGCCAAGGTTGTACAGTAAGGGCTTGCCAAGGTTGAACGCACGCACATTCATCCGATTCAAGCTCAGGTAAGTGATTTTCAGACATTTTCACCAGCTACAGGGCAGGTGTAAGTGGCGATGGGTAATGATGATGGTCACAAATGTATGGTAGAACCATGGCCGGCCCCACCATAAGGCAGCTTTAGGCAGCTGCCTAGGGTGATGGCCTCTGAGGACGGCACTGTGGCCCAGGAGACATTAATGTCTCAGAATGAGACATTATTATTTCAAGCAATTCGGGAAGTGCAATCGCCATGGGCGGATTGCCAGTCTGCGATATAGCATTTTTGTAGACCATAGGGCTGCATTGCACTGCTGCTACAATGCAGCACCACATTTTGAAATATGTCTGGCACCCGGCTCTCGGCTGCTGACAGCGTTGTGACATCACAAGAGAAGGTAAGTACATTAATACAGAGAGAATAGGAGTAGAGATTGCTACACAAAACAGGGGGGAGTGGGGATAAAGGATGCTAAAGAAAACAGGGGAGGGGAGAGAAAGGATGCTATAGAAAAAAGGGGAGAAGAGAAAGGATGCTACAAAAAACGTGGGGGGGGGGGAGACAACGCATGCTACATAAAACGGGGAGGGGAGAGAGAGAAATGATGCTATAGAAAATGGGGAGGGGGGGAGAAAGGATGCTATAGAAAACTCTGAGGAGTTACTATGACCATATAAGAAGCCACAAGCCAAGAGGGTACAGTACTCCAAGATGACATTTAATGACTTTTAATATACTTGTATACTGCAGTTAGTATGCTAATCCATATAATCCATAATTATTCCTAATGAATATTTATCTAACCTCACAGTTTATACAAATATAATTTAATGGTGTTAATATTTTAACATTTCGTGAATTTTATAATATTTTATTCTAATTCAAGTTAGACATTTTTGAGACTTTGCATTATACCAGTCATTTAAAGCTACATTTTAGACTAAAAGCTTTTGTAACTTCCCTATTGTTTGGCATGTGCTGCATACAAACTCCCCTTCACATACTTACATACATACCTCTCACGTTACCTTGGTGAGATAAGCAGAGCTTTTCATAGGTTAATGAATTGCAGAACTTCGCAGTCCTCATATTAATCTATGGGGACTGCGTTAGAAAATGTTAAATGGGTTATGGCAGCAGAAATCTTTGATTTAGAGGATCCTCTAAAGAAATAATTCCAGGCTTTTTTGGAGAGACCATCTGGTACGCAGTTTTTACCTTATCTATATGGTTGGAACACACGGGTGTCCTGTATACTACAATTGCTTTTATTCTGGGCGTAGTTGTTTGCTCACGTTAAGGAAGCCCTGTAGGTGGTGTATATACTCACAGGTGGTGTGACTGCACATCTTGACAATACTACTCTATGCTGTGTTTTGTTTTCTGCATTGTTCGTTATTTGATCTACTGGGAGGAACAACCTATGAGGAGGATTTTCCCTCTCTGATTAGACGACCTACTAATACCTTATGGTACGCATTATATTACATCCATTTATACTATACAAGTGATAATACACATTGAGGCGCCCTGCCTGTCTTCTGTTACAGTGTCTCCATTTCCGGACTAACCATCTGGCTACAGGTCATCGCGGCTGCCGCTCATACTTGAGCTTTCTACATACCTGGAACTTTTCTACTTTTGATACTGCATTATTGTGACTACGTTGTGGTTGTTAGCGCCATTCTATATCTGTTTGATGGTTTTTTCATATATATATATATATATATATATATATATATATATATATATGATATCATTTTTATCCCCCATTAAGCCATAAATAAGAACGTTATGGGTGTTTCGCAAAAAAATCTCAACAGACCAGTAAAATCCTCACCAACCTCCAGGCGGTCCACAATTTTTTATAAATAGGGAAATGTATGAATCTAAATTCAGGAGCATGTTGATGGCTATAGAAGTGATAATGATGACACCACTGTTGCTATTGACATGTGGATGCCCTATACCAAGAGGTGGCCTCCAACAAAGCCTAATTGGTGCTCTGTAAGAAGCGAGGGAAGGATGGCCTGGAGCCTCTTGGCCATAATTTTAGCTAATATTTTGTAGATTAGTTTAATAAGCAGGATTGGGCATTATGATATAATTATTTTGGGGGGTCTACCTTATTTGGCTATGAGAGTGGTATATGCCTTGCTAAAGTTTGGGTGGGTTGGTTGCAACCTATGAATTTTTAGTCAATGTTCAAAGAAAAGTGTGAACTATTTTTTGTTGCAGAATGATATAGTCTTCAGAGGTGAGGTCATTTGTTTGCTTGCATGCTAGAGATAACCACAGCTATTTCCATTTATGTCTGCCTCAAACATATCTTTGGTGGGTGTAATTTTGGAAAATTCACCTTTAATAAGTGATTTTGGGCCATTGCTTTATATATTTTCTTCCAACTTATTGCATTATAACAATTCATCATAGCCTGCTGTGGAAATCTATATGTGGCTCTATTTTCTCTGTTTTTTGATTAGATAGATAAGTTATATGACCCCATATGAGGTGAACAGAACAGAACTGGGTTGTTTGAATCTCTATATTATCATTCAGGTATTCCATCCGTTTATTCTTAATGTACTGCTGAAAATGTTTTGACTGATGAGAGGGAAATCTCCAGGGGTAGTCACACACCCCAGTCAAGGGCATCAGGATTGAGACCAGGGCATGGTCTGATATTATTATTTCACCTATCCTAGTTTCATAAATTGTAGGTAAACAGATGTAAATCAATAAAATATAGTCTATTCTCAAAAATTGAGTGAAAAGTAAAGGATTTATTTTAGCCTCCCAACTCGCTCACCGAGTCACTTGGGTAGGTGACTCCCCAGGGTTTCTCTCAGTCATTTCCTTGGCGAGCAGATGGATCACTCCCTGGGGCCTTTACAGGTGTTGCTTACAACCCGCGGTCGCGAAAAGGGGCTTCCATTATATGCCAGGCTTCCATGATTTGGTCAGTAGCACATGACCTCCTGGAAGGAAAAGGGTTGGATCCAGATACACCTATATGGGTTAATAGTGCTCTCCGAAAATTGACTAAGCTTGAAGGAGCTGTGTTATGGCGGAGGGTGGGGGTTCTTACACTTGGTCAACTTTATGTGGATGGCCATTTAAAACCCTTTGATCAATTGAGAATTGAGTTTGAATTCCCACAATCCCATTTTTTTGAAGTATTTGCAATTTATGCATGCCCTAACACATCAGTTTGGAGAGAACATGCTTCAAATAACGGACTCCCCCTTGAAAAACCTGATTCGCATGGTGGGCTCGAGCAGGAAAATATCTGTGTTTTATGCACAGTTGTTATCGGAGGGTATAAATCCTCTTACAGCCAATTGGGATATTGACCCGGGAGCTATTTCTGATGAGGATTGGAGTATAATGACTAGTAGCACTAGAAAAGTGACCACATGCTTAAGATTCCAACAGGTGCATTTTTATATTTTCCATAGAGTATATTTCATTCTCACCTGTCACTAGATTATGTAAGTTATGTAAGTTGGGACGTCATAAAGATTCCCATTGTCCCAAGTGCAATGCATCCTCAAGTACATTTTGGGATATGATTTTGGTGTGTCCTGTGATGCAAACCTTCTGGAGTGCGGTGTGGCGATGTATTTCATCAACACTAGAAGTTACCCCTACTTTGTATCCATGAGTTTGTCTTTTTGGTCTCATGTTAGAGAAATACTTAAAAACAATAGTGTTTAAATATATATTTAATTTAACATCACTTGCTAAGGCGATCATAGCACGAGGATGGATGGCGCCTGAGCCTCCCGGTGCTCCAAACTGGATTGCTCTGGTGAATGACGTTTGGAAACACAAAATATTCCTGTACAAGAGTAAAGAGGCTCACTGTAAATATCATAAGATTTGGCATCCCTGGTATAAATCGCAATTTGTTAACCATTCTCATCAAGACGATTAGGAAGTGGGGAGGGTGAGATGGGGCTAGTTATGATGACCCCTTCAATGATTTCTTACACTAATCTTGTTGGGTATGCCAGCCCTGCGCAGCACTATGATGCTGATATGCAGCCTTTCTGTGATGTCACTGTGCTTCTTAATGTTAAGTTACAAATCTGTTGAGTTTATATATATGTATGAAATTTTACCTTTTCAAAGCAGGTGACTTTTGCCTGCTAATAGCTTTTATGTCCTGTTGCATAAGCAATTTCTCAAATTCTGATTATGTCTTAGTCAGATGAACTATGTTTAGTTAGTTAGATTCAACATGTATGTGTTTCTAAAATCAATAAAAATACTTTATCTAAAAAAAGAAAAGTAAAGGATTTATACATTTGATTATAGATCCTTCAGGGATCCACTACTGCATGATTTGTTTTCAACACAGAAATTTGCCCAAAGCTTAAGGATCTAGGGTTCATAGGAATAGATGATTTGTCCAACCTTAACCATTTTAAAGTATTCCGAAGTAAAAGTTTTGGAGTATCTTTTTGCATTACTAGTTGGGAAATCTGTTGGAAGTTCTTGTGGAGCTACATTGTGGAGTTATATTGGGATCATAGTATTCAGTAGGGTAAATTTAGTGTTATAAATGTGAATATGAAGAAGTATGTAGCAATCCTCTGGCTCTAACAGTGTATCTAGCGCAGAGTAATGTAAAATTTGGCTACAACCATTGCGCCCCTTTAGGATTTAGTTTGATGTAATGCTGAAAGACAGTCACCAATCCAGCCATCTCTGAGAATGAAATGAATCTTCTTGGGCATATAATATCTGATTTGATGTAGTTTTGTTTCCTTTTGACTGGACCATTTAGCCCACCTACATTCCATGAAGTGAGTGTGATGTGTGCAAGCGCATTATTATTTTTGGTATATTGCATGGCTAAAATAACCCTCCAGCCAGATGTTTAATGAATAACGAGTAAGAAATAAAATACAACAATGTAATGTTTACAATATTTACAATCCTTCACCTAGCATTCATCTAAACTGATAATATGGACCGTATATTTGTGTGATAATCTGCAAAGTTCCCTAACACATGGTTGGTGATTTGGTTTGTATTTGTGGCTGGTGACCCCAAGAGAAGGGTAGTGCTTAGAAATTGGCTTTAAGCTGTAGAGGGATCATCAAAGGTATAAGTTTGACTGTTGTTGGAGACTGAAACGCAAAGTGTTTTTTATTGTCTACAAAAAATTTTCAGACCAGTGAGAATTCCTTTTGCTTTTGAGTCACTGCGAGGGAAGTTATGAAAGGCTAAAATGATGTTTTCATCAACAATCAGTTGTTTCATCTTCTTATATGTCGATAAAAATGTTTCTTTTATTCTGATATCCGGAAAATTAGCATTGACTGGGCATGGTCTGTTTGTGTTCCTCTACCTTTCAAGCCTCATATGTGCCCTCTCAATCGGTGGGGTGTTTATCTAATTTCATAAATTTAGGGCTATGACTAGGTTTGTGCCAGTGCTGGAAGTGGGCCGGTTTACGGCAGAATGCCATACTCCACTTTTCGCACTGATTTGATTCACTGATTGGTATGTCTAATCTGTGTGCTGAGTCAGTGTATCCTCCTCCCCCTGTCTCCCTCCCTTTCCGTACCTGTATAACCATGCATTTGTTCTTCCTTTCAAGAGCTGCTACAATCCCTCCTTCCCCTGCACAAGTGCTGCGAATATGTCTCAAAGTATGGTCTGAGTCTGATTTTAATACCGCTTGGTGTGACCGATGTGAGTGGGGATAGCCCGCGGCAGAGAAGGTGCTGTTTGTCTTAGAGGCACAACCACGCGATGCTGGTTGCTAGCTTTGGGTCCTTTTACCACTCACCCACCAGAGGGACCAGTGCAGCATGTATTTTTACCATTTTAATATTCATTTTAACAGTCTGACATGTTACAGTTGCTGACTGGCCTGAGCTCAAGATAAAATAAAATTAAAAGTAAAATAAAAATACAATGCTTGTCACTTATATAGTAGTATATTGTATCTTTAAACTCAGGATGTTCTTTATATCTCCTTGTACCACCTGCAGCTGCTGTTGCTTACAGAAAATTCAAGAAATAGGAAAAACAGAGAGAAGTGTATAGAGGGACACTCAAGAGATGTAAATAACCGGTAATTAAAAAGTATTGACCAGGAACCAGGTAAGTTGCTCTGACACTCACTGAGTGTCAGAGGGAAAATGTTAAATACCTGCAGGGATTCAAACTCCCCACCCTGAGTTGCGGTCATGTGACCGCCGAACCCGGAAGTGTGGCTTCCAAGACAGACGGACCGGAGGTGGAACGAGGAGAAGGTAAGTTCGTAACAGTACACCCTACCCTAAAGGTGGACTCCGGACACCTAAAAGGGTTTTTAGGGGAAATTTCTTACGGAAAAGTTTGAGTAGATTGGGGGCATCAAGGCTCTTACCCAGGAGCGTTTTTCAGGGTCGTAGCACTTCCAGTCCACCAGGAATTGAACAGAACCTCTGATTTTAAGAGAGTCCAGAATTTGTTTTACCTCATATTCTACCTGATCCTGATCAAGACAGGGAGAGGAGCTCTGGAAGGGGTGGAAAACTTGTTGGTTTCAGCAAGGAAACATGAAAAACATCTGTTATACACGGCAGGCTTAATCTAAAGGTACAGGATTAATGACCTCAGAAGTAGCAAAAGGACCAATGAATTTGGGAGCGAATTTCTTGCTGGGAACTCTCAATATGTTGGGGACAACCATGGAGGCGGAATATCTCCTTAATAAAAATATTGGCTAAGGAGGAGGAAGATGGAAGGCCTTTGAGAGGAATAAAGTGGGCTGTTTTAGAGAAGCGATCCGTGGCCACTAAGACCACTGTACACGACTGGGAGGGAGGAAGATCCGTGATGAAGTCCATGGAAATTTGCGACCAAGGGTATTCAGGAACTGGTAATGGAAGCAAATGACCATAAGGCCTCCTCCTGGGAGTCTTGTGTTGAGTACATTCAGAACAAGCTGAAACAAATCTTTTAACATCCTCCAGTAGGGAAGGCCACCAGTAGTTCTGAGATAACAAATCCCAAGTCTTGCAAATGCCAGCATGGCCGGAGAAGAGAGAACGATGAGCCTATCGTAGGAGTTTGGTACGGAGATGAGAAGAAATGAAAGTCTTACCCGGAGGACAACCTCTATTGATATGTGTTGCTGCCAAAATTCAGGGAGGATCCAAAATTAATTTATTCTCCTCCAAGGATTCCATGTCAGCAGGATCAAATGAGCGAGATAGGGCATCTGCCTTGATATTTTTAGATCCAGAACGGAAGGTAATGTTGAAATCAAAAGTGGGGAAAATTAAGCACCATCTTGCTTGCCGAGGATTCAGACAGCGGGCTGTACGTAAGTATAGCAAATTTGTTTGATCAGTATAGATGGTAATAGGAAATTCTGCTCCATCTAGGAGATGCCTCCATTCAAAAAGAGCCAATTTAATGCCCAGGAGCTCTTTATCGACAATACCATAGTTCCTCTCGGCAGGTAAAAGGCGATGGGAAAAGAATCCACTAGGACGAAGATTGACAGAAAAATCCTGTAAAAGCACAGCTCCTGTACCTACAGAAGAAGCGTTCACCTCCAATACAAAAGGGCGCGAGCAATCGGGTTGTTGGAAAATGGGTGCCGAGGAGAAGAGAGACTTCAGTGTACCAAAGGCTTGGGTAGCTTCTATCGACCACAGTTTATGATTCACAGACTTACGGGTCAAAGCAGTGATGGGTGCCACTAACATAGAGTATCCCTTGATAAACTGGCAGTAATAATTAGAGAATCCTAGAAACCGTTGAGTAGCTTTAAGACCAGAAGGTTGAGGCCAAGTATGGCCCTCAATTTGGTGGGGTACATTTGTAGCGTGGTCCCAGAAATGAAATACCCCAAGAAGGGAACTTGTCTCTGCTCAAAGGTACATTTTTCTAATTTGCAGAACAGACGATTCCTCCTGATGCGAGACAGGATCTCCAACACATGTCTGCGATAAGATACCAGGTCTTTGGAGAAGATGAGGATGTAGTCTAGGTAGTTGACTACGAATCGATACAAGAGGTCTCGGAAGAGTTCATTCATAAAGCCTTGAAAGACAGCCGGGACATTGCATAACCCAAAGGGCATGACCAAATATTCAAAATGACCGTCCCGGGTTTTAAAGGCCGTTTTCCACTCATCCCCCTCTTTTATGCGTACAAGATTGTAAGCTCCTCTGAGGTCCAGTTTAGAGAAGATGGTAGCCCCTTTATGCGATCAAACAATTCTGAGATCAATGGCAGCGGATACCAATTCTTTATGGTAATGGCATTTAAGCCTCTATAGTCAATGCAAGGGTGAAGGCCCCTGTCTTTCTCTTTTACGAAGAAGAAGTTTGCTCCAGCAGGAGAAGAAGATTTACAAATGGAGCCTTTTCTTAAGTTCTCTTGAACATACTCTTCCATGGCCTTGGATTCAGGAATGGAGAGAGGATACACATGGCCCTGAAGGACTGGTTTGCCAGGGACGAGGTCTATACCACAATCCCAAATTCTGTGAGGAGGAAGTCTCGTGGCCTCTTGTTCACAAAAGATGTCAGTGAAGGATTGGTAAGGTTCAGGTAGAAGTGTCAGGGGAAATATCTTGTGACACTTGGAAATTTCTTTGTGAACCACCTTTTGAAGACAGTGTGTAAGACAGTGTTGTCCAGTGTTGCAAGACAGGATATGACCGGACTGCCAGTCTAGAGTGGGAGAATGGAGACGTAGCCAAGGCAGACCGAGAATGACCAGATTGGTGGATCTCTGGATTACAAAGAAGGAAATACTCTCTCGATGAAGTGCCACAATTTGGAGAATGAGAGGAGTGGTACGCACTAGGATGGATCCTTCAGGTATTTTCCCCCCATTGATGGCCAAGAGGGAGATAAGTTGTTCCAAGGCTTGCGTAGAAATGGAGAAATGCTTTACCAAAGCAGCTGATATGAAGTTACCTGCGCCTCCGAATCGAGGAGTGCAGACTGAGAAAAGGTAGACGATCCCGCCTGTAAGGAAATGGGAATGGTAAGGCAATCATTACTACAGTAGGTAGGGGGAGACTGACTAAGGAGGCCCAACAAAAACTCTCCCGAACTCGTTAGGCCATGTAATTTCCCGGACGTTTGGGACAGGAATTCAGAAGGTGGCCGCTCTCCCCACAGTACAAACACAGCCTGTTTTGAAATCTTCTCTCTCTCTCTTCGGCCGATAGGTGGGTCCTCCCCAATTGCATTGGCTCTTCTGGAGGAAGAACAGGCGTTTGGAAATTAAACGTAGATCAATCTTAACGCACAGGGAGATGAGATCATCCAGGGACGTAGGAAGTTCCTGTGATACCAACTCGTCCTTTATATGGTCAGAAAGGCCCTGCCAGTTAGTAGCCATGAGAGCCTCATTGTTCTAATATAGTTCAGAGGCCATAGTTCTGAACTGGACCAAGTACTGACCCACAGACTGGATTCCCTGGCGCAGACACAATAAGACGGTGGCGGCATTCGACACCCTCCCCGGTTCATCGAAGATCCTCTTGAATGTCAACAAGAAGGTAGCAAAGATGTTCAGAATGGGGTCGTTCCTCTCCCATAAAGGTGAGGCCCAAGTCAGGGCCTGACCAGACAGGAGCGAAATCACATAGGCCACCTTGGCTTTCTCAGAAGAAAAATTCCAGGGCAAGCTCGAACTGAATGTTGCATTGGTTCAAGAATCCTCTGCAGAGTTTAGGGTCCCCATCGAATTTAGGAGGATTAGGTATCCGCAACTGAGAGGAGGTAGCTGCCACTGCAGGCGGAGGGTCAGGAGCAGCAACCACTGGTGCAGGAGGTCCGGTAGCCACCAAGGTGTTCTGAATAGTATCTATCCGGGCAGATAAGCTCTGGAGGAATTTTAGAAGTTGCTCTTGATTGGCCTCTTGTTTCTCCACTCTTCCCACTAAGTGCTCCAGTAGGTCTCTTGCTGCTGAATCCATGGTCAGAGCAAAGTGTAACGGATTAGCTGGATTCGGTATTAATCTTGATTAGCGCTGGCTTAGCTTAAGTGCAGAATCTAAAGAACGCAAGATGGGATGGACTTAGCTGCCGATGGACTTAGCTGAGTGTCAGAGTGAAATTTAAATACCTGCAGGGATTCAAAACCCCCGCCCCAAGTTGCGGTCATGTGAACGCCGAACCCGGAAGTGTCAAGACAGACGGAGCGGCGGTGGAACAAGGAGAAGGTAAGTTTGTAACACATTCCAACTACAGAAAAGGCATAAGTGCAATAGAACAAGAAAAATTATGTATGAGACGTAATAAGCAAGGTACAGAACAAACATAAAACGTAGTACAGAACATACAAGAGGGTGGTGTAAGTACAAATGAAGGCAGGAGGAGAGAAAAGTCATAAGATTTTACAATCTAATGGGGAGAATTTACTTTATTTGTCATTAATTAGAAGAAAACTGAAAAGGTCGTTTTAATTCAATAATAAATATGTTAAAGAGATGGGAAACAATAACAGTATTATGTGTAACTGAAGTTAATACAATATGCACCTCTATAATGTCCAAGAAAGTTACTGAAAATATTTGTTAATTTTAGGTATAGTAGTGGGTATTCTCTCCTCCACCTTCAAAAACAGAGGTTATTTCTTATTTCTTAAAACGTTGTGACTTAGATACCGATAAGGACTCAACTGACTCATTCCTAACACCGCATACTAACTAGGGCAGAGTGTGGAACAAAACAGGTGCTTTGAAATCATTAAATGCAGAATAAAGCTTTAAGAAACTGTGAGATAAATTCAGATAAACTGGAGGATAGAGTTTCAGTCCTAGAAATATATTTGTCGCGCAAAGAAAGAAGTAAAGAAAAAATCAAGGGCTAGATTTACTAAGCTGCGGGTTTGAAAAAGTGGAGATGTTGCCTATAGCAACCAATCAGATTCTAGCTGTCATTTTGTAGAATGTACTAAATAAATGAAAGCTAGAATCTGATTGGTTGCTATAGGCAACATCCCCACTTTTTCAAACCCGCAGCTTAGTAAATCTAGCCCCAAGTCTTTTATAGTCTCTACTTTGCCAATACAAAAGGAAAATAAGAGCATATGGGGAAAAAAAGAGTCTTATTTCCAAACCAAATACAGGCCTCATGTATAACGCAAAAAATGTTTCCACAAAAGCACATGGGTTTTGGAGAAGCAAAAGATTGCACTGGCCTAAAGAAGGAATCGAGTGGAGTGACGTATTCCTCATGCCACTGAACTGCTTGGTTTTGTGAAGCAGTGTAAAAAAAGATATTTCATTTTGCAAAGTGAGTTTATTAAGATTCTGGGCTGTAAAGGGAGCATATTGAGGGACCAGTTTCACTCCAAAAAAAATGTGATTTTTGTACCAGTTCTGAGTTGGTGGAGATCAGGTTTCATCTTATATTTGTAATAGAATGAATTTTACATCTTCAATTTGCACAAAAAAAGCATAGAAACATGACAGGTAATAAAACAATTCCAATGTTCCCTCATGCTCATGTTTAATTTTAGCTATAACTAAGGCTAAAAAGAGCATCACTTTTTTCTCAAGTTTACCATGAGTTTTACCTTCAGTTGCTTGCCAGTTTTACTTCCAGCTTATGTTTGATCTTGAGTTTATCATCATATTTACCTCCAAACTACCACCAGTTTATTGTTTATTGAACAACAGGTTTTGAACACATTGCGTTCTTTCCCGCATGTAACGCGTCTTCCACCCTTTGTTGAGGAACCGAAATCCATATGCTTTGCATATCGTCCGGTAGCGTAAGCTCTGCTGCGAGACCCCAAATTATTAAAGTAATTTTATCGTTTTCCAATAAGCACTGTCTAAGGCTTAGACTCTAAGCAATTTCTTGTGTTTCCAAAGCACAAACAATTTATTTAGCAGATGCAAAAGTTTTAGCAGTTCAATACATAATTATAATACAGTACAGCCGATACCAAAGATACATACATACCGCCGTGCCCGTCTGCACTAGCTGAGCTCCGCTGGTACCAGCTACAGTACTTCACTCCAGAATACTGTGGTCAGAGAATGACTGGACTAGCTGGTCACAGGTTGCTTGTATATATACACCCAGTGCTATAGAGAAAACAATACAGATGATGTGGCTTGCTTCTATAGCTCCAGGCTTCGGGAGGGTCCAGTGTAAACAGGTCATAGGCCAGTTCAAACAACCCCCTCCAGGGGTGAGGGTCAACATTCCAGATGATTCTTCCGCCCAGAAACCAGTTTAAGCTAGTTTATTCCCAATACACAGTCAGTAACATTTTAAACATTTATTCCCTAACATCGCTAACTAGAGTATGCAATGTGCGATCCCTTCGGCGAATGAAACGGACAAC
Source organism: Mixophyes fleayi (assembly GCF_038048845.1). Lineage (NCBI taxonomy): Eukaryota > Metazoa > Chordata > Amphibia > Anura > Limnodynastidae > Mixophyes > Mixophyes fleayi. The sequence continues at coordinate 71,254,624 of NC_134406.1, forward strand.
TGCGGATAAATTCTGTAATATGTACCCAGTCTTATTTGGGTAACTGTTCCTGTCAGCTAATTGATAAATGTCTTATTGGAGAAAGATTAACATAAAATATCAATGATTTTGAGCAGGGACTTCAACATAAACTTTGCCTTTGAGGAAGCAATATCCCTTGTTAAATTCAAGCAAGAAAGTTTAAATGTAATGCTTAGCAACAATCTACCCATTCCAACAACTAGATTAGGTTTTAAATTGTTTGACATAAGTCATTTGCATCATGTATTCCTACTGAATCTATGGAAATTAATAAAAAGACTATAATATTGAGGTCCCAAAAGTCTTTCATGCCAGCCAAATCAAAATACATATGTAATGACAAAATGTTTAAAAGCTTTACTTAAAATGTGCATTCTTGGCACACAGCAAATTTTTTATACACGTGTGATATCACATGAGTGATATGTATTATAAATTAACCTTCAGTGATCGAAACATGGTATAAGTGTGAAAATTGACTTGGTATGAAGAAGTAAAGCATCTTTGGACTTGGAAGGGTTAAAAACATTCCATTGCTTTTCAGGTGACTGCTAATTATAAACGTAAACAACATATTAGCATACAACAAGCTAATAAATAACATTCTGTCATAGATTTATTTGTATATTATGTCCAAAAGGGCTAGAAGCACAACTGTCTATTTGTAACTTTGCTTTGGAAGAAACGACCTAGCATCTGCTGGCACAGTGTTTTGGATTTGGCAGCCAGTGTGCCTATTTCAAGTTTATTTAAAACCTGCATACTACTGTAACCTATTTGGCTGATTAACTTTAATATAATTTTAATTAAAAACCACAGTGTCAAAGGGTTTAGCTGTTTGAGAAATGAGGACAGATTGTGGCACAGTAGCAGTGGACGCTGGAAAACGGAAATACAACCTGACAATGCTGTGCAAAGGACGAGCAAACAAGACTGTATTTAGTGGGCTTTGAACACATCCATTCTGATCCATTTTCTTTGAGTGGACACTATACATTATTTTTTCATTTTGTTCCAATTTACAAACCCCAATTTCAAAGTTATTGATAGAAGTACCAGCTTACAAAACTGATATTATACTCAGGGTGGTGGTAAAAAAGATGACTTATATTTTATTTAATGCATCTTAATACACTTGTGTGCAGGAAGTATACTGCTACATGTATACTTGTAAAGGGGGAGCATTGTATAAAACCATGAGCAATATGGACGCCAAAATAATCTGCATATTAAGGTGCACACCTACTGTCCACTCTCAGGAGATATCTCTGTAGTTAAAAATGAAGCTAGGTTTGCGGAGGGGTAGAAAAATATGAAGAGGTGCACTGTACAAACATGTAAACTTTGCACCAATGTCTATTTTTCTACACTTGAGAATCACCCCTTTAATTAAATACATTTTTCCTCTTAAAATATTGCTTGGTTTAGCCTCATTTAAGACTTAAATAAATCTTGAGTGAGTGAAGAAAATATCTGACAGCCACATGTAATGACTTCATTTCATGTGGTTGTTTTGTGTGTTTAAAGCTTTGTTTTATCTTAGGCAATGTATGCCTGGAAATGTGCATTTCCACCTTAGTGCAACTGAATAGCAGTTGCAGTCTTTTTACACTAGCAAAAAAATAGACCCTTTGGGGAAATTCTACCATTGCACAAAGGATTGCAATATGGTTTTCTATGTATGTTATTATTTCTTTGTATGGACAACTGCAAAGCAGCACTCTTTATGTTCTAATTATATACATTTTGACAGCTGCACAGTACAGCGTCTCTTGATCTGTATGTTGGCTGCAATTGTCAGCCTGTCTTCTAATTCTGTATGTATAGACAACTGCACAGTAGTTCTGCTTACTTGTTCCTTAGTACTTGTTCTAATTCTGAAACTATAGACAGTTGTACAGTAACAAAATTGGATAGCTCAATATGCTTAAGAGAATTCTCATTATTTGATTTTATTTTGTGTGTATTTGAAACAGCACAGTGCCACTTCTCTTGTTGTGTATGCAATTATCATCTCTCCTTATTCTGTGTATATCAGACAGCGTAGCTGTCTCTCTGTTATCTCCACATGGAAAGCTACAGAAAATTCAAAATGTCCAAAACAGAGCTTATCATCTTTCCTTCTCCAAGAGCCAAAACCTAGCCTATACAAGCCATTGTCGCTTTAAATTTCCCTTGCAAAGTCGCCGATTTCCTGTGACCTGCAGAAATCGGAGCTTCATACATTTAACCCCTGAAGTACAGCACAGGATTATAAAATAATATTTTGCTTCCTTGATTGCAAATGTTTTTTTGAGTCATGACCTTACCTAGTAATTACATTACTTCATTCTGTATGTCGATTGCTCAAATAATGAAATTTAGAGTCTGACTTTATGAATCTTTCTATGTGAACCAACGTAACATGATCAAATTTCCAGAACAGCTTTATTAGTTTTTTATAAAAATGTCAAAATGTTTATCAGACGAACCCAATACAGTGAACAATGAATGGCAAACATTATTATTACTTCGATAAGACTTCACAGAAACACATCTAAACAAGTAGCTTCTAGTTTGTGCAACCTTTGTTTTTGATTGTAACCAGTTGATATAAAAATTTAACCAGTTGATACAAAAATTGATTAATTGCTTGGATTTGTTGGTGAAAATAATATGAATTAGAATCAGAACATGCAGTCGTTAGCCATTCAATATACTAGACAGTAAATCAACATTTTCGGTTTATAGTATATGTCACTGAAATTATGTCTACTAGAATACATAGGGTACAAAATGCATTTCTTTTGAACAGGCCATGATTCGGTAAGAATACATTGTAACTTATCAGTGAGTTTTGGACATTTGGAAGAATCTTCCAGTTCAAGGACTATTTTCCTAAAATTTTATTATATTGATTGTGACTAAATTACTTGGGAGCACACTTTGTTCTCAAACTTATTCTTGCTCATGTCAAGAAATCATCATCATCAGTGAGATTGTGGCTTCTTCCAAAAGTACTTGGTTGTTTTTTTTTGGGGGGGGCGGGGGGCGGGTTTGTGGTTGTGAGTACTCACTGGTACGGTTTGTTTAATTACCTGACATTAATAAGAATTCGGCATGCCCCAAGCCCACCATCCCCCAGTAAATGGCAGAGTACATTATGTGAGATGCAGAACCTCCTTTCAATAGTGGCAAAAGTAATAATAATCATAGTGAAGTTAAGATACCCCTAGTCTGTTATAGAGAAGAACTGGCACATATTAGCCAATGTCAGTGTAGTGGGTCACTTCCTAAAAGCAAACCACAGACACTGTTACAAAAAGATGGTTCTAATTATTTTTTGTAAAGAACTATAACTGTGAAGTGGCGACTGCTCCTACAGTAGACCTCTTGCAATTATGTTATTGTGGGGTTGAGGTGGGACATGACAAAAACATACTGTGACTACATGAGAATCTATGTGGAGTTCCCATATAGAGAGAGACAATGAGACTTTGCACATGCTCTGAAGTCTGTGTGCATGACTGAACATGGTCTACACATGCACCAATGGCATAAATGCAGTATAGCACTTGACCTCCATTGTGTAGGAAAACTTCAGTCAGGAGAAATGCAATGGAGATGGTGGTCAGGTGTAAAGGCATCATCACACCTGGCCATCAAACAGTGTGTCCATGTGTGTGCATTGCCATCATTGCACACACATGGGAGTGGTAAAAAGGCTTGGAGGGCAGGTGAGCCTCATAAACCCAAACTCTGCCCTCCATACTCGTTTCTTTTTCACTATCCTAGGCACAAGAATCTCTCCCCACTTACCCCTTTTCCCTTCTAGGTGGCTATGTCTGCATATGGTACACATCTGTTTGTATGGAGACTTCTGATGGCAATGAGGACAGCACTAATGAATAAGAAGATTATGGGAACATAAAGGAAGGAGACTATGGGTTTAATTTGGAAAGCTACTATATACTGGCACAGCAATAATACATATGGAGAACTGTATGATTATTATATATAAGACTCTGTGATGCATATGATGTATATTTTGATATGGAGACTGTGTTGTGAGATTGTATATTTTGTGTGTTTATATACTTGAACAGCAGGGGTGTTGTTATATATTTTTGGAAGCAGTGCTTTTTATATAGTTACAGGGTTAGCAGTACTGTGAGTGAGTAAAGTTAGTGCTATTTGTGATAATAGGAGTTGTAGTTAATGCTGTGAGTAGTAATTAGATAGTTAATGATAGTGCTAATATGTGAACATATTAAGTTTTTGGCTGTGTAGAAAGAGAGTTGTAGGTAGTCGGAATTGAAATTGTATAGTTAATTGTAATGGAATCAAGAAGAATATATAAAACATCTGAAATGAAGATATCTGCATGCAATCTTTCCTGTGGTTTTAATCATGTAGCACATTATCACTTTATACATTTAGACGATATTGTATGGTGTATTTATACTCTTTTATTATTTTTATAATAGTTGTTTAATTGTTCACTGTCACTTGTTAATATGATAGCAGTATTTTCATCACACATGCATTGTCCATTTCTTATCATCAGTTTCCAGTCATGTTTTCATTCATTAAGACTCATTGTCGGTTTTTACATTGTTTGACATTGTTTAAAAAATACATGATATTTCTCAATTAGATATATTTTTAATCTGCTGTTTCTCTTATATTACATATAATTTCTTGAAGCTTGTGTTCCAAGCCTCTCTCTGATCCATTACACATGCTTCATTTGAGTGCAAGGATTTCAGCCCCACGTGAGTAGTGTAAATGTTTTGTCCAAAAACCATATACGCCCTAGGTATTATGTAATCTGCAACTTTTTACTCCAGCTATCTTATTAGCTAAACACTAGTTAATTACCAATCTAGGGCCAGCTAATTGCTACTTATGCCTATACTCTCAAACATATTAACTGAGGATGCGTGTTACGTTTTTTGCCTCCTCTAAAGAGTAATATTACATTATTATTACCTCAATTTTTAATTTATTCAATAGAGATTCTCATTTGTATACTGTATATTCCTGTATTTTAACGGGTAAATATTCAATATGTACAAGTAGAAATGGCAGCTCCGTTGCTGGCTATAGCAGTGTGCTGGGGAATTTTTCTCTGTGTTTGTTCCTTTCAGGATAACCCCAGCCTTTCAAGCACCTGCTATGAATCTATAAATTGATTGAGCAACTTCCACTTCCGTATTGTTTGTTTGAAGCATGTTGGTATCAGTAGCTGATGGGGAGTGCTGGTGCTGTATTGCCATTTGGAGGCTTGTGGGGTACCTCTTGGTAAGATAGCTCTCAATGTAAAAACACAAATGTATGGGCCAAATATATGGGACTGTCACTGTTTATAGTTAGGACCACCCTATTAGCAAAAGCACAGTGGAGTGGCAGGTGGGTTTCCATATATTTGCAAATGTGTGCAACTGAGGCTTTTGCATTTTTATGTACAAATAGAAATGGAAGCTCCTTTGCTGGCTATAGCAGCGTGCTGGGGGATTTTTCTCTGTGTTTGTTCCTTTCCTGGATATCCCCACCCTTTCAAGCACCTGCTATGAATCTATAAATTGATTAAATTCCACTTCTGTATTCTCTCTTTATAATATCCATTCCATAAAATAATGGTGGCCTCTGAAACTTCACAAGTTCTCAAATGTTATTAAACTGTACCCCATATTAAGATTGTGGTCTAATAACTTGGTAATACCATAATGATAAGAATATAAACTGTACCAACTCAAGCGTTGCAAAGGATTTAGCCCACTTCATATCAAATGATTCTATCAAATCACAAACATATAATTAACATACACAGAAGTTAGAAGAAACAGGCACTACCGGTCTATAAGCAAATTCCACCTCTGTTACAAGATATCACCAAGTGGTTGATCATATACTCTCACCAAAAATCTTGTAGTCTTTTACTAATGGGAATACAGTCTTTCTTTCTGTGTAAATATCTCCACTGAAAATACAATCAGAAAACCAAAGTATCTCCACCGAAAAAACAGAAAATCAAAACAGTGTAGTATTCCAAAATAGTGTAGTATTTACAAACATACATATAGCTTAAGAAAGCAAGGCATAAATTCAGCAACAGAAATGGCTATCTATAGCGTGATAATGTATTAAAATACAGGTAGCTGGATACCAGTGAACCCTGATGGGTATTTTTAACCACTTGTTACAAATACCGTTTTGTGCATACACTTACTAGAGCTAGGGTATGTTGCTGCTTAACACTCAATATTTGTTTCTCCATCTTCTCAAGACCAAAATATTTTACTCCTCTAGTCAAAGTCTTATTCCCTCAAACTTTTCACTGGATATATCATAATAAGATAGCATACATTGGGTTTAAAGAGAGAGGAGATTGCCCATAGTACAATATCATTTACAGAAAAATAGTAAATTCCAAAAAAACACATTTGCAATACAAATTGCATTGACATGTATTAAAACTTCAACAAAATCAAAAGGTTTGCTTCCTTTTAAGATGTAAAAACACACAAATTTAATGATGAACAATTTTTTCCAAGGTATTATATAATCAAATTTTCTGGCGGACTCCATTGGAAACATCAAGTCTTCAGCATTCAAACTCCCCTTCCAATGTGTTACACCTTTAAAATTCTTTGTCAAGGCAACAGGGAATTATTAATAGTCCCGGTTTATAAGGATCGCATCAGTGAATCAGAATTTATCCTTAACTTCATACATACAAGTATGAAGTTATATATATATATATATATATATATATATATATATATATATGTAATTTGCTCTATTTCTGGTATAATAAATAAATAAATAAATAAATAAATAATAATAATAAATAAAATGTGATTATTTTCCAAAAATGTGAATGGCATAAATGTATCTGGAAATCAATTTTCCTTAACTTAGTTACATCCATTTAATTAAATAATGTGGCATCATTCTATCTCAGTAATAATTACAATAACATGTTTATATCAAGTGAGCTAGTTTAGAATAACATAGATCTGTTTAAAACAATTCCAATGCAATTGTTACACCAGAAACATGGTTGAAGACGACATAATAATTGAAAACTGATTGGAAATTCAATGCCCTGAACAAAATTGTAGCAACAAACAATTTCATAAGCTGCAATAATGTGAGAAAAAAGTATGCTATCCTGACAACCACTGTACTTATGTTTTAATTTATAAAGTATACCTTACACACAGTGTATGGGCCTATGTAACTACGGACTCTAGGAATTATGGAAATAGGTGTTTGCAGAAATGATGGCTCTGCAATTTGTTTGGAGTTTAGAAACTGCGCCTAGAACTATTAATGTTTAAAAGCCTCTATGAATTATAAAAGTAATTTATAAATGTTAACTGTATTCCTCTAGGAGTGCTTATGCCATTTAAGTCTACATTTTTGTATATACACTTGTTTTAATTGGGAAGCACATGGATTTGCAAGCTAAGATGGTGCCATCTGTGGCATCGTCTGATTGGAGGAGCTGGGCATTTCGTTGGTGTTTCTTGCTCAGTCAAGGCTAGGTACATGAATGCACCTACTTATTCACCCATATACAAAATTAAAATTAAATTTTTGTAGAACAAGATTATGTATATAAAAATGAAAGGGTAGATTGTGTTCGTTTACTGATATGTCCTCATTCTCATGATAAATTTAAGAGGTATTTTAGGGAATGGAAAAAATTTAATTAATGAAGAGGTGGTCCAAAAGTGGTAGTAGAATTGGTATTTTACTGTCTCTAAGATACACATTTCCAGTTGGACAAACGATCCCACAAAAGTAGGCATAGATGGATTTTTTAGGGGAAGTTCCGCAAACCAATATGTGGGCAGTTCTGCTGTATATTCTCCTCATTCCACATTTGGGCTTGGAATTGTTCACGTTTCTCATGTTGATATGGCTTTGAGTGTCCTACATGGAATTCCCCTTATCCCCCTACCACATCACAGAGCTGAATGAATTGACAATGTTGACTTCCCACCTCTATTTATAGAATATCATTTCTGTAAAATGCATGATTTACATATACAGTGTGGAGTAGGAAAGCAAATCCGGAAATCCACACCATCGCAACTTCGCTTTTCTCTAGTGTGCATCTAGGGATGTGCTAGGCTGACAAATAGGTGTATTTGTGCAAAAAGAAAATATCTGCACACATCCTTCGCAGCATAATAGAAAGATCCTTTACCATGTTCATAGTACTATTAAAATTATCTATGTAAAATGTTTTACTGTTTTCACCAATGTTTTAGTGTTTTTCAAAGTTAACCCATAATAGTTACATTTTTGTCTTGTTTATTTAAGCTTAAATCCTGTGTGTCCAGATCTTGTGTGCAGGACAATCTATAGCACATTTTTTACAAATTTACATTGGGGTACTTTTCCCTACTTATACCATCTGAAAATTGTTCACCTGATAAACTAATGTAGACATAATTTCATAAATTCTTTAAGATTTCATTAAATCCATCAGCATAGCCCTTTATCCCTTAGGCAAAATTCTACATAACTCCTAATTAACAGCATTAAAAATTCAGAAATTTAGTGTGTTGTAACAGCATCAATTTACATCTGTAATAAAATTCCACACTGAGCTGTTCATTTGTCTTCTTCACACTGTCTTTATAGTAACTTGATGCTAATGTTTTTCAGTTTTTTAGGCTATCTATTAAACAAAAACTTTTCCTCTATCATGGAATGTTAAAATGTTTTAAGCTATAACTTTAGTACTTATGGGATGTCTCAAGAAAATTACAGAAAAATCATAGAATATGATAAATATCAACAAATATCTTATACAAATGAAAACAGAAAATTTACAATATAGCAGCAAAGTCATGCCCATAACTGGGCATCACAGATTGCTGTTAAATTCTCAAAAGAGGAAAATAAATATACTGTGTACTGTATGTTATTATGAATTTACAATAAAAGTGTTGCGAAATGTGCACTGTCCTCAAGCTTGGATCACCCAATAGGCAACCTAGGCCCCCACCTAGGGCCCAGAAGGACCTGAGCAGCACATCTGCCATCTTTGCTGACAGTGGCAAGTGTTCCTATGTTGCATAGCTGATGATCTGCATTACAGTGATTACCGGGGACGGCCCTGGCCGAAATGAGTCATGAGCTCTGTGACCAGTCACCAATGCACTGTGTCACAGATCAGAGATTCGTTCTGTCCCCTTTCTCTCTTTTTATTACTATATCTTGATTCTTTTTATGCTTTTAAGGGCTGGTTTCTCAAAATGTGTTGTATCTTTATTGCTCATAAAAGATATCTATGTGACTACACCTTGATTCCAACAGGTCAAATTTTGAATTGGACTTTAAAACTGATATGGAGGAGACTTCAGAATTTCTAATAACTGCTCACTCTTTTCTAAGAAAATTATTTTGACAAATATACTTGAAAGAGTTCACCCAGATGTTTTGCATTATAAAGGAAGTCAAGTCATAAAAAGAGTTCAATTTAGGAACTGCTGATAGATTATCTTTGCCTCAATTATATAAGGCAACCCGACTCTTCCAGAAAGAGACAAAATCTCAACTAGTCCCAGATTGATTTTTTTATAAAACCCATTCATTTTATACTGAACGATAACTATTTTAAATGTTAGGATATATTTTATTTACAAACGCTAGAGATAATGGAGACTAGGTTCATATCGAGTTATGTAAACCTCCTTGTGGGGCAGTGAAACTTAGTCACATTTAATAATGCAACAATATACAACATACATAATAACCCTTTTGGTCCGAACCTAGCCAGATGGAGTGGGTATAGAGATGATGTGTTTAATTTATATGAAGGGAAGATAAGCTTGGAGATTTTTTAAAATACCTGAATTGAATTTAAATGATAAGTACCTTCACGTTTAGAAAAGATACATACATTTGGAAATGTATCCAAAAGAGGAGGAAATTAAGAACAAGACGTATTATAAAACAGTGGACACTAATAATTTTTACTCCTCACTGGATGCCCACCTCTTAGAAATATTCCAAAGGGACAACTAAGGAGAATTAGAAAAAATCAGGTTTCAACTCACTATTATGGGCATTTTGCAAATGCATGAATAAATGTCTTTAGTTGGTAGAAGCAGATCTGCCAGGTATCAATCCTGTTTGGTCTGGGTGGACAATCTGGCTAATAACAGAATTAAGCCAAGTGGCAAGAATCTTGAAAATAATTTTAACATTAGAACCCAACAGTGAGATAGGTTGGTAAGAATCAGGATGTTTTCTGGCCTTGGGCAAAACAATAATTAAGGCTTTCGACTTAAAAGGTGATATGGTGCCCAAGTCTAGTAAACTTGTGAAGTTGTCAAGAAGTTGGTATAAAAAAGTGTTTACATTTTTTATATAGTTCAATAGGGATACCATCTATACCTTGTGCTTTGTGATTGGGGAAAATAGGTAATTGCTAAATATATTTCTTCAACTGTAAAAGGGGCATCTAGGAGTGTAGCTGTACTTTGTGATATTCTAGGGGGCCTAATAGAGTCCAAATATGTGGTAAGTTGCAAATCAGTGAATGAATCTTTAGACTCATATAGGTCCCTATTATATGTCAGAAATGTGTTGGTAATACTTTCGCTACTAAAATGTTTTACATTCTCATGGTCAAGGATAGCTGTGTCTGTTACACTTATTATTTTGTCCCAAGATATGTAGGCCATATAATTACCACACATATCTGCCTCAGAGTAATGAATGTTTTGTAAATTAAAGCTGTTGTTTGGATCATATTAAAAGTTCGACCACTCAATCTGTGCGCTAAGCCATCGATCTTCAGAAAATGCTGGCAGACTCCAGATGTTTACTAATTTGTTCCACTTCTATTTTTTTGTGTAAATTAAAATTTTTGATTTTCGATACATTTTTAATGAGTGTACTCTGTAGGAAAGCTTTGATTGCATTCCATTAAAGTGGCAGATTATTTACATGACTGCTGTTATTAAACTAATATTTCCACATATATATAAGGTCAGAACCAGCAGCCATCGGTTGCAGTCAAGATAGATTCAACTTACAAAAGTGTATTCTTTTATCTGTAGTTATGTCAACCTTAACCAATAATGGGAGGTGATCAGATATTCCCCTTGCAAGATAGTCAATCGTAAATACAAGGGCACCAGTCAAGGAGACGTTGACACAATCAGAAGGTCTTGGAAAGCCCGAAGTGTTTGCCCGGTTTGACACTACCCCTGTTAAGGTGTGTAGTCTAATGGAGAGGGAGGTTTTCACCAGAGGCAAGGGAGCATGAACTTGGCAGCTCCCTAACCGCAGGTTGCGGTCCTCTCAGAGGGTAATGGGCAAAACCTGAGAGAGAGAGCCTGGAGAACAGAGAAACTGGGGAGCAGGAGGAGAAGTCCAGAAGGAAAGACTACTGATGAAATCCTGAGAGCTTGGTAGTGCCCAGAATCAGGAATACAGATGGATAAGAGTCACTGCAGCAGTGGCTGCTGGTGGAATCCTGATGAAAGTCTCCAGGTCCAGGTTTACTCTCTCTGTCTGAACGCTTGATTGCAGATGATAGGCCATAGAGAAGTTAAATTGAATGTTGACAATCTTGCACAGAGATCTCCAAAATTGAGAGGTAAATTGGACGTCACGATCTAACACAATCTCCAATGGGCAGCCATGAAGGCGAAAGATTTCTATTACAAACAATTGAGCCAACAATCGGCCGAGAGTAACCCCACGAGAGGCACAAAATGGGCCATCTTGGAGAAACGGTCCACAATGACCCATACTGTGTCGAATTTCGTGCTAGGAGGAAGGTCTGTAATAAAATCCATAGAGATGAATGACCATGGTTTGGATGGAAGAGGTAGAGGAATCAAGGGACCTGCAGGTTTCAGCCGAGGAGTCTTAAGCTGTACGTAAATATTGCAGGCGGCTACAGACTGCTTGGTATCAGTGCGAAGGGTTGGCCACCAATAATTCCTGGAGAGTATCTCGATGGTCTTAATAACTCCAGCATGACCGGTAAAACGTGAGGCATTGGTTAAGGTTGACATAACTACAGATAAAAAAGCAGATGCACTGTCATGAGCATTCCTCCACGAAACTGAACCTATAAAGTCTTCTCCCCATCTCATCCTAGACTCCGTGACACTCTAGTTTACATCCACTACCACCTCTCCTATTCCTCCTCCAGGCAAGACCTTCGTTCCTCCATCACTTCATAAGAAGATACTCCAATGGGCTCATACCTCACGTGTCCTAGGGTCTCTGATTTCCAGAAACCGATATGTAGTTGGATATTTATCCATTATTTAGAGGTTCCCCATTACATTTATGACATTGGGAATTATATTACTCCACATTTACGTGACATAGAAGCCTGACCGAGACTCCAGGATATTTAATATTTCGCTTTTTAACCCTCTCTTTTTTAAGTATATACTAATAAAAATTAATCTTATTGTGTGGCGTCTATTTATTTCCATTCACCCCTATCTCACATTCTGTATTATAGAATGTCCCATCTCCAAATATAGAAACTGCTTCATGGTTGTGCCTTTCTTATCAGTAGTATTCTTTCTCTCCTTTTCTGTTTATATCATATATCACTACTAGAAGTAGCACCTCATATTTTCATTTTGATATATTTTGGAATTATATATAATGTAATACATATTAGTATTAATGATTAGGGACTTTCTTGTGTGGGAGATTATATATATCACTCATGTCCAAATAAGGGAGAGGTCAGACTGCACCTCTCCTAAATTTCCAGTTACCTAATTATATAGTTTTGTGTGCAATGTGTTCCTCTTTCATAGACCAATTTTTGTGCTACGGGTATTTGTTGCACTTATACCTTTATTAACAGTCCATTGCACAAAGAAAATGATTTATGTAGTCAAGTATCATGCAGAAAGGCACACCGGAAATGTTGACACAAATATATGTTCCTGGAAATTTGTAGTGTCAAAAATCTAGATTAATAAATGTATCAATCTGTTAATAACTAAGGATAATGGGGTATGTTTAATTCCCTTTCAAAGTAAAGAGAAGTCACTTCTCTTTCCTTTAAAAAAAAATGAATGGGCTTTACTTGAACTTTACTGAACTCTGTGAGAGTTTGTGTGTTTGTATTATTGTATTATATGTTTTTCACTTTTAAGTTATGAAAGGCAAGTCAGTATCTACTGTATAGTTATATGTATTTCTGTGTTATCTTTACAATTAGATAGAGAGTGTAAGAATATATGATCTGAAGGTTAACCTCAATTAGTTACTAAGTATGGAGGCCACACCTCTTCAATTAGATTAGATAGATAACATAGATATTAGATTAGATTAGATAGCATAGATTACATAACATCACTGCCAGTAGTTGGTAAAATATCATTTGACACAACTATTATAACAGATGTGTATTAGAATTTCCTAGTTAAGACTTTATGAAATAAATGAAAGCTATTCACTTTAGTTAATACACTGTGTGTATAAGTTGCAGATGTCCGGAGTTAAGATTGCGTCCATTTCCAACAGATGCAACACGGTGGCTCAGTGGTTAGCACTTCTGCCTCACAGTGCTGGGGTCATGAATTTAAAACTTTCATTAATTCAGTTGGAATTCATTTTCTTTAACAAGAAGTGATAGATTTTGTTCTTATCAATGAAGTTAACTTTTTTGTTAAAGCATTGCTGAAACTCTGTACTCTAAACTTCTTTAACTGAATATTAGCAAATGTATTAAATGTATGGATGAAATCACAGTAACACTATATGTGAATTTGACTATACAGAACATTTTGGGTTGGTCACAAATGACAATTGTATTAGCTTTAAGTTACCTGCAGGTAGTTTTATATTGTGATATTGTCCTTTTATAAGTATGTGGGGAAAATATGAACTATCTGTCACTGTATTCCCATACTGAACAAGATCATCTGATTCTAAAATGAATATATGTCAATAAGAGGACTGTGGTATAATACTCTCTTTACTAAATATCAACTCTAACAGAATTTCATCTTAACTACTGAAAAGTAGTAGATTTCATTGTGCTGCATAGATATATCAATTTACTGGTACCCTCAGCTCCAGGAAGTTAACCAAAGAGAGACACAAACTCAAAAACCCTTATAGGCACTCTGCCTCTCAAAAGATGGCAGCTCCCATAGTAGAAAATGTAAAACATTATCTGTTGACACTATCATTAATTGCCAGATAACACATTATTGCAAAATATGGCAATAGGGTTAATATGTTATATAAAAAAAATCTAAGCCCTCTTTTTTTGAATTACGACATCACATCCCTTAAGAGCGATGGTATTATATAATTGTATATTTTTGTAAAAAATCCAATGCCTCTATATATAATATATCCCACAATTAAATTGGTCACATGGTATGTACTTTCTTCAATCCCACAGACCTCATTTCACTCATTAGTATGCAAATTATAAAGCAATTACTAATTATTAACCACTCATTTCTGAAATATTTTATTTTATCTTATATTTTTTCAATATATTAAATGTTCCTTACAATCCTCTCATACCAGTTTTCATCTACAGTTAATTGGCTGAACAGAAATTGTACCGGAAATATTTTATTCTGAGATCAGACCATTATTTTCTTTCACAATTAAAATAATATAGTCAAATACACTGTTAAAGTATTGCAATGTATTATTTAACAACTTTTTCGTTTGACAATATCTACAACAAACATTGTCATAAGTATATATAAACCATCTAATATTATCATTGTATACATTCACTATCTATTAGATATCAATGTAGATCACCTCTTTAAGACTATATTAAGAAATTAATTATAGTGATTAGGTTCAAAAACAAATGTCATTATTGTAATTTGCATTTTCATTGTATACCATGTCATGCTCACAAACATTTCACGTTTAGAATTGACAGCTCAATACCTACCCAAATATTGACTATATTAGCTGTTCTAGAAATTTTGTATTATAAACTTTACTACTTATAGACCCCTAAAAAAGTACATTTATAACAAATTAAATCCATGTCCATTCACAAGGAGGAGAGAAAATAGAGGAGACATGAGGAAAACAGAAAAACACTTTAATATAGATGAATGTTGATCAATTTAGTTCTCAAATTCAGTACAATAATGTCATTGAGATCTCCTGGATGCACAGTTCCAGTCTGTACATACAGAAAGCCTCCTTTTGACATAACAGTTTATATATATATAACTCCAATGGTCAGTTTTCCTTATATGAATTAACCCATAATAATAATGATTAACTGCACAGGGTTGCTTTGATGATATAATTGAAAATGCTTTGAGACACTATGGTTTTCGTGCTGCGTTGAACCTACGCCCATTTATTTAATCATCATCATCACCATCTACACTTATGTATCACCAGCAAATTCCTTAGCGCTTTACAATTGCAGACAAGCATAGTAAGGAACAATACTGGGTAATACAGACAAAGAGGTAAGAAGGCCCGGCTCACAAGATTATAATCTATGGGTTGTAAAATTTGTAATATTTTACAGCACATGCCCACAATAAAGGTGTACACGTATGTCCATATGCAGATTTTGTTGCATCTGATATCTTTGACTACTGTATGGGGTTATGGGCTATATAGAGAGAAAGAGGAGATAGTACAAAACTGTGCTGTTATAGTGTGCTGATCAGCACAGTTACCATTTGAGTTATACATGCTGACTACTGTATATAATCTATTGCCTTATTTGATTTGTTTATATTTTTTTACTACATTTACTTTCGCCAATACCCCAAAATACTATCGAGGGAAGGCATTAAATGGACCCATGGATTCCCATTGTACCGTTATTTGTGTGTGTTGAGTGTACTCTGTAAGGGAGATCTGAGAGGGGGTTCTTCCCAAGTTCAATCCACCTGATTGATGAGAACCACCTTCAATCAAGATGCCAGCAATAGGCTCGAGTGGAGGCACTGCGCTGAAGAGTAGAGGTGTGCCCCTCTGTCCCTTGCTGTGGATGATCCTGTGTATTAAATAGGGAAAAGAGAGAAGAAAGAGACACTAATTTGATCTGGTGCACTATCCTGATGATCCTGTGTATGCCTGATATAAGCATGACATACACCTGGCTGCAGCTGCAGAGATGGCCAATAACTCAACAGTTCGGCATAAGTATGTTCATTTTCAGGTATCTTTATTAGCATAAATTACGCCAAACTTGTTCAACACAGCATCAGCCCACTGTATTTATTTTCCTCTTTCCCTTGGGTTTCATCTGCACTGGAGAATACTATTACACTGGGTATCTGTGGGATGAATCCTTGGACTGTCAATTCCCTCTGGCTGCAAATTGTACAGATTTTTTGTTTGCTCATACCTGGTGGCACAAGTCCTTGTTTCTTCTTAATTCTCAATAATTAATAGTCAATTCTCAATAGTCAATAAAAACACTGATGTGTTTGAGCCTGCGATAGCAACACTGGAGTATCCCCAGCAGTACTTACATCCTAGAAGCATGCAGGTAGGAAGGTACCTCCCTGAAATCATTACTGATTAGCAATATTAAAAAATACTAAGATATTGGGTGAGTTCTTATCCAAATTCCTGTATTAATGGTAATTACACTTCAGCTCATTCTTTCTTGAGGTCTGTGTGATCATTCTTGTTACACATTTTAGTTATGTCTGGAATGTTCTCATTTAGATTTTTACATAATAAAGTAGAACGTTTTCTGGAAAAAGTTGATAGGGGCGTTTATTTTGTATGAAATGGTTTTAATATATATTTAATACCTGGAAAGAAAGTGGTGTACTGATTGGAATGAGAAAATTGGTACAAAGTATTCAGAAATTCTGTAATTCAGATCTGCAAATTATCTTTCTTTTCAAGTTTATTTGTCATATGTGAACATGATCTACATTGGCTTTGGTGCATCTATTAGTTAGAGAGTTAGAATTCAAAGCATCCATTATTATCACTCAGGGAAGTGATGTACCAGCTTTTGTCACACTACACAAACTGCAATGAATAAATGTGTGTTTTGGCTCACATTTTTGGCTTGCTGTCCTTTTGCCTCAATATTGGCAGTTCTCCATTTCTAAATGTCCTGGCATATCCACAGTCTGGCTCTCTGACTGATGTAAAGAGCAAATGAAAAAGAAATCAAACTTTCACCATGTGAACTGCTAAATATAAACTCATATGCTCATTACATATACTGTATAACAAAATAAACGCAAAAAATTAAAACCTAAGAATTAATTCGTTTTATCCATTAGCTTTTATCCAGATCTACTCTGTGGGAAGATATACATTATTCACTTACTTTTCAATCCATTTATTTCTCCTATTGAATCTATTCAGTGAATGAACTGTTAACCATTTCACTACCAGAGATGTATGTCAAACTTTCATGCTCTGTCAGTTTTATCAGGGATACTTTTTAGATTTTTACTCAATCCAAGTTAATGTAATATTGCATGTTGAGAGACAGATAGGATTTTCTTGTGCCAATTTATATAAGTAAATATATTTTTAATTTACTGTCATTGTATAGGGGAACAAATGAGTTTCCAAGATCTTTCCCCTAGCTACTTTTACGTAATTGTTTCAAATACCATAAGTATTACAAAAAATATCTTCAAACATTTTTGGATATAACAAACGTGTGCTTTATTAAAGGTTTGTCCTAACATATTGTTTGTGTGTGTTTGTGTTTTTCTTTATTTTCATGTTAGTTAACTGTTGTCCCATATAGAGGAAAATATGTATTTTCCGCTATTTACTCTATTATTGCAACATATATGCTATAACGTAGAATTTGATGCCAGACAAGTCACAAGGTCACATCATATATGTGAGACTGGATCCTTCTGACTCACTAATGCTATTATTCATGGTTGCTGACTGTGGTTAGGAGCACCGGGAAAGAAAATCACCAGGATGTAAAATTGATGCCTGCAGTCCCTTAGAAGCGGAGTGTTGTGGACTTACAATCTATGTCGATTGTGGTGAGAGGGTCAGGTTCCTACTCCTTAATTAGAATAATGGACCAGAGTGTCTGTCACCCAGAACTGAAAATTCACAACACTAATTCTGACCAAGTAAAGTCTGCTTGTATTAAAATTAACTACCTCAAATATATCCTCTACCCACTAAATCCTCTGTAATACTTTTCTCGTCCATTTGTTCTGTGTCTCACATTTTTTTATTTAAAACTGAAGTATTCAAATTTTATTATAATGTGGCTTTAGTCCAGTACTGTCCTTACTTCCCTCATTGCACAGGAAATTGGACTAGTCTGGTTAACATAATGTGATAACCCAAAGCTATTCTGAAACCTGCATTGTAAACTACAAGTGTAAAATATCACTCTTACTTGCTAGGAAGGGGCACAATGAGAGATTAAACCAGTAATCCCACATAGAATGTTATTTTTAATTTAATAGCAAAGTAAGGACTTTTTAAGCATACAGCTAATTTTTCATAAATGTGTTTCTACAATCATTACTTCATTTTTAAATCTCTGTAGTGGTTGCAAAATGCGGTTGCCAGTTGCACAGACACAGGCTCACAGCCCTCAGCATGCCATGTGAAGGCAGAGGGGACAGGAAAAAGGGAGCATTTTAAGGCACACAGAGCAGTCAGAGCTCAGAGGGGTGTTTCAAAGCACCTCTGCTCAGTACATCATGTGCCATGTGACTGTGGTGGTCATGGTAGTCCATGACACTGTGCAGAGAATTATGGTAAAAACCAACATCCTTTTTGTAGCCTGCCACATTTAATGTTTAACAAATACCACATTCTTTTCACTGAATTGATGTGTTAATATGTTTTATTTAAAACTAAATGCTCAGTAACCATTATCCTTATTATAACCTTCGCATAGTGTGGATAAGGAGTGTTTTCTGGGAAATAATGTAGGTTTAACTGCTCTTTACCGGCTTGCAAAAATAGTTGTTTATGCAATCATGTATGAAGTGGCCTGATTCCATTCATATCTGCAATTCCCCTATAGGAGTAGTATGGATTAAACCTAACGTGACAATTAAGGCTCAGAGGGTACTATGGATTGACCGTGGAAAATATATATATATATATATCTATAATATAAAAGCCTAGTGGCGTGTGTCTGTGTGTGGAAAAAAAACCAAGCTGCAGCACCACCTGCTGGGTGGAGTTATACACTGACCTACTAAATTCTTAGCATTATCTAATATATAAAAGAAAAAACTATTTTCTCAGAAAGGGCTCATCCAATTGACCTGAAATTTGGTATACTGACATTATTTGACAAAAAAATTAGAATAGTGAAGTCAGTTAACTTCCATCATCCCCCCTTCTCCCCATGGAAGGGATAGTAAAGGCTAAATTTACGAGTTTAGGGCTCAAACTCACTTTCGTGAGGTAATTTTACCTCATGAACACACATGTGTAGCAGTGTGTGTTAGTGTGTGTTAGTGTGTGTGTGTGTGTGTGTGTGTGTGTGTGGAAAAAACTATTTTCTCAGAAAGGACTCATCCAATTGACCTGAAATTTGGTATACTGACATTATTTGACAAAAAAATTAGAATAGTGAAGTCAGTTAACTTCCATCATACTCCCTTCCCCCCGTGGAAGGGGTAGTAAAGGCTAAATTTACAATTTGAGGGGTCAAATTCATTTTCGTCAGGTAATTTTACCTCATGAACACACATTAAAAAGGGCGCTTGCATCGGGAAGTAACGCTCTTCCCCTGAGGAGGCCTGGGCTAGGCCCAAATGCATGACAAGAACCTTTTTAAGACCTTAAGTAGCTTGATTTGACTAGAATGCATGAGTATCATGCACGGGTTAACTTGTAGATATATATATGTCGGGCGTGACTTGATGACGTCACGCCCGACATTCAGTGTGAATGGAGAAGAGAGGAGGAGAGGAGGGATGCCGGCACCGCAATGTTACTTTTTTTTTAACTGTCCAACTCCCCCCACCAACGAAGGGGTCGGAGACACCCGCCCCCTCACCCCTTCGGAAAAAAAAAAAAAGAGAGACAAGAGAAGGAAAAAATGTTACTAAAAAAAGTGTAAAAAAAAAAAATCAGCAGTGAGGCATGGCCGGACCCAGGTAAATAGTACCTGCCCTCCCCCCTCTCGGCGGTCCTGGTCAGAAATGAACGACCACTGGTGGATGTATTATCAGGCACTCACCATACTGATATATAAAGGCTGCTATGATGTTACACAAGCATAGTTGAATCCCTACCTATTGTGTTCTATAGCATATTGCTCGTTTGTCAGGATAAAAATTCCTACATGTCTATGGAATGATTGATTTTCCACTTGCCAGCATCCCCAAGCTATTGTAGGGTGAAAGGATTATCACACATGAATAACATTACCAAGAGGAAGAGGAAGAGAGATAAATGCACAGATGTTCATTATTAAACTTAAATTCACTGTTGATTTGATACAACCTGCAGTTCATTGTGCATTATCCAGTAAATATATAAGCTATAAAATATAGATCTTTTTTATTTCTCAAAATAATTTAATAAGTTCTGGATATTCTAAATTCATAAGAAAATTAACTTCAAGTCCCAAAATATAAAAGTATCGCAAAAATGATACCAAAAACAAAAACTTGATAAATTTCAATTAGAAACATCAGGCATTGGTATAAGAGGAGTATGTGTAATTCAGGGATCACTTAATTTTGCAAATCACAGTTATATTACTACCTTCTAACACTATTACCATTTCATCATTAAAAGTAACTTGCTATATATTTGCTTTTGAAAATGAAAATGTTATTTCAATTCCACAATCATAATTATTACATCTTAATTTTTCCATTTATGTTTCAATATGCACACATTTAGTTAATATATAAATTTGCATCAATAGTGCAAAAATAATCAAAAGAAGCATCAAAGTTAAAAAATTTGAAAATACGGATATTATTTCTACAAAATAAAAATGCACACATAACTAATTGTAAGAAAACTTAGGATGTGTCATCTTGATCATAAGCAAGACTAAAAATAAACTATGCCCTGTTTTACTTGTCATATCATTCAGAGAACATGGTACTGCCATCATATTATAATGGTAATACATGATTACTTCTAAATTCCAGTTATGAAATGCTCCAGTGCCATTAACTCTACTAGAGATGTACTGATAATGGGATTGAAGGACTCAATTAACACCTTCTAGGCTTTTCACGTCACACTTATAATTCATAATTTTTCTCACTTGTATATGTTCTCTTTCCCTGATTGAATCGTATCACCATCAATGTTAGCCTTACTTTTAAGTTTAATACATGTTTTGCAGCACTACATTAATATTGAAAATAAAACCTTATAATTAACAAAAATAATGAGCATTAACAACAGTAAATATGCATATTTACTATGCATAAATTGAAGTAGTTTTGTAACTTTACATATGCATGCATGTTGTTCTTCAACCTATACTTTCCTGGATGAGAAAAACAGAAGGATAAAAATTGCCATTTATACCCCCCCACCCATATACACATATACTCACACATATTTACCACCTTATGTGAATACCACATCGTGAGGATTATTTAATAGCATGGTATAATGTGTACAAAGTATTATTATTATTATTATTATTATTATTATTATTATTATTATTATTTTATAGGGCGCCATGTGAGGTCCACAGAGCCATACTGAGGGCAAACAATAAAACAGCACATAGTGTAACAGTACAATACAGTAAACAAATAACATTACAACTCTCAACACAGTTACTAGGTGCAAGGGGTATATTTAGCACAGGCTGAAACCTGTGTCCATTAACGTGGATGCAACTAACAGGTTTAGAGCCACTGAAAGAGGTTGAAAGACAATGGAGGCGTGGAGTCAATTGGCAGAGAGCCCAAGGAGAAGGTGCAAAATGTAGCTGTTGAGCAATAGTTATAGGTAATGAGAACAGGAGGGAAGAGGACCCTTCTCACTAGAGCTTACAATCTAAAGGGTAAGGGGGAGATGAATTGTTGACGCATGGGAGTGAGCCAATGAAAGGGGATGTGACGGCAAGAAGCAAGATTGAGAGAGATGGCGGATGAAAGAGGGTGAGGTATATACTACATGGTGAAATGGTGAAGTGGAGGACTGGTAGGCTTTTTTAAACAGGTGGGTTTTCAATGACCGTTTAAAGCTATACAGGCTAGAGGATAGTCTGATAGAATGAGGGAGATTGTTCCAGTGATGGAGGGCAGCACAGGAGAAATTTTGGAGAAGGGAGTGAGATGTGATTACCAGAGGGGAGGAAAGGCGACGGTAACTGGCACACCGGTGAGGGCTGGAGGGATATGTATGGAGATGAATATGGAGATGAAGGGTGCAGTGGAGTTGGAGAGGATAAAGAATTTGTAGAGGATTCTGTAAGGGAAGGGGAGCTAGTGTAAGGTTAGGAAGAGAGGGGAGGTAGATGTGGAGCCGTGAGAGAGGAAGGTATGTCTAGCTGCAGCATTAGATCTATGAGGAGTGAGATGGGAGTGGGGGAAGCCAATAAAGATCAGGTTGCTGTTGTCAAGATGAGAAATGATTAGTGAGTGGATAAGAATTTTGGTGGCATCCTGGGAGAGGAAGAGTCTGATATGGGAGATGTTGTGGAACTGAAAGCAACAGGAGTTGGCAAGAGATTGAATTGAATGGAGAAATAGAGGGAGGATTCAAGAATGACACCCAGGCAATGGAGTTGGGAAACAGAGGAGATAGTGTTGTTGTTGTTAGTTCAGTTTTGAGCATGTTAAGTTTGAGAAAGAGTAAGGACATCCAGGAAGAGATAGCAGAGAGGCCACTGGGCACCTGAGAGATGAGGTAAGGAGAGAGATCAAGAGATAAAATCTAGAGTTGAGTGCCATTTGCATAGAGGTGGTACTGGAGGCCAAAGGAACTGATGAGTTCACCCAAGGAGCAGATGTACAAAGAAAAAAGCAGAGGGCCAAGGACAAAACCGTGTTGGATTCCTATGGGAAGGAGAGATGGGGGAGGAGGAATCAGAGGTAGAAAAAGACAAGGAGCGATTGGCAAGGTAGGAGGTGAACCACGAAAGGTGTCAAAAAGGCCAATGTTGGGAAGGGTGTGGAGTACTAGAGGGTGATCCACAGTGTCAAAAGCCGCAGAGAGGTCCAGGAGGATAAGCAGGGAGAAATGGCCCCTGGATTTAGCTGTGAAAAAATCATTGGTTAATTTGGTCAAGGCAGTTTCTATGGAGTAGTGGGGGCAGAAGCCAGATTGGAGAGGATCAAGGATGGAGTTGTCAGAGAGGTAGCTGCTGAGTCAGTTGTAGACAAGCCACTCAAGTAATTTGGAAGCAAAAGGTAGAAGAGAAATGGGGTGGAAGTTAGAGAATGAGGTAGGGTCAAGATTGAGATTTTTAAGAATGGCTGAAACAAGAGCATGTTTAAAGGATGAGGAAAAGATTCCAGTGAAGAAGAGGGACAGATCGAAGAGGTGAGCAAGGTGGGAGCAGGCAGTGGGGGAGAGAGAGCAAAGGAGGTGAGAGGGGAAGGGATCCTGGAGGCTTGTTGAGGGTGGAGATGATAATATAAGAGAATGGACTTTGTCACCCATAGTGGGGCGGAAAGAGCACAAGAGGTGTTGGCTGTAGGGAAAGGGTGGGGTGGTAGCGGTGGCAGAAGAGTGATGGGAGGAGGAGATTTTGTGTTTTATAGCCTCAATATTGGAAGTGATAAAGAAGGCAAAGTAAGTCAGTACAAATGCACAGTAACCAAGATTAACCATTCAAATATTTGCTTATATCATCTAATTTGTATAAGTAAAATGATAGAGGTGTTTACCACAAAGGGTCTTATCCTGCCAATAAATTTGGAAACATATTTGGTTCACCATAATGGACAGTTCTTGCAACTCAGCTCCTTGGGTGATCAGCTAGATTCCATTTAGATCAGTTAGAACAGTCAGAAATCCTGGAACACACAGGACGGCAACTGAATTTTCAAGCATGCCCAAAATATGTTTTGATGGACACGCTGATTGTTTTGGGGCCACATACACCAATATTGAGCCAATTTGCAAATATCAGTACCAATATCAGTGCATGGGTGGCTAGCTTTAGAATCTGGTTACTGCAGGTCACAGCACACAAAGCTGCAAAGGGTAAGAACTGAGAGGTTGTAGTGGGCATTGTTTGATTGTTTTTGGCAATGGGATTTCACAATCCCAGTACTCCTCTGTGATTTACCACAGAAAAGGCATATGCAGAAAATAAAAATACAGAAAAGTTACAAATGTTTTCTTAGACAATCTTCCATGGGAAAATGAAGAGGGATGCCCAGACCACATTGAAATAGGCAGATTATTTATGAGCATGTCTGGCAAACACTGTAGATGAGAGTAGAAGCTAAGTAAAGGTTGTCCTGCTGTTGAATAGAAGAGGCCTAAGTTTATTACTTAAATGAATATACTAGTTTTTAATACTTAATTGCCCATATATGGGCAGATCTTGCTGTACAACATGATCAGTGGTTTTCCATTTAAAATATAAAAACAAAGAGATCAATAAGATATTTAAATATTACTC
This sequence comes from Mixophyes fleayi, assembly GCF_038048845.1. Taxonomy (NCBI): domain Eukaryota; kingdom Metazoa; phylum Chordata; class Amphibia; order Anura; family Limnodynastidae; genus Mixophyes; species Mixophyes fleayi. Next base: position 71,279,186 of record NC_134406.1, read on the forward strand.
TTAAAGTAGCATATACAAGTTGATACAGTAAATTTACATCACTTCATGATCTAATTTGTTTATATGGCCTCCAGTAGACGACACCCAAATTATCTCTTCTCCTCTTCTCCACAATCTTGTGGTGGGTCATCTCCCACCTTTGCAAATGCTTGCTTCCCCTACCTGGCATCAGTAATTGTACATAAACCTATGTGCATAGTAGATATAAATGTTCATTTGTGATACTTAAGAAAAAGTAACACCGATACACCTTACTGTCATAAGTAAAAGGAAAAGTTACATTTAATTAAGAGTATTGTCCAAATCTGTTACTACTATGCAGTACTTTAATATCACCTTTTCACTATTGTCGAAAACCACATTTCTGTCAAGGACACCAAGAGGTAGATTTACTAAAACTTCTAAAAAAAGGAAAAGTAGAGATGCTGCTCATAGCAACCAATCAGATTCTAGCTATCATTTTCTAGAATGTACTAGATAAATTATAACTAGAATCTTATGGGTTGCTATGGACAACTCTCTTTGCTTTTTAGAATTATTAATAAATCTGCACTCAAAATGGGCAAAATATTGTGTAAACCACCTCCACACATGAAAAATATGCAAATGTGAAATAGGACATGCTCCAATGAGGATTAGTCTTGTTTAAACATTGAATGATGTGCTACCATAAACATTTTTCTTCTTTGTAAATGTCCCCATCTATCTCTTATATTCTAGTTGTGCATCATTTTCTCTGTGGTAGTCATAAAGCATCTTGCTCTGCTGTTTGATTTTTTTTTTCTAGTTGCAACATTATGGTATTTTAAATATATTTTGTTGTTTTTTTATGTAACACAACAAAAGCATGTTAGACAGGGTATATTTTAAGAAACAATTGACATATATGTAAACATATATAATCAAAGACTGCTTAGCATTGCAGTAAGATGATTTGGAACCCCACAGCAGTTATACCTCTTAAAACGAATTCTTAGTTAATATTTTTTTTAAAAAAAACATTTAATTTGCAATATTTTCAATTGTCAGCAACAAAGTACCTTGAATAGAAAAACATTTGCATACACATTTCCACTGACATTGAAGACATTTAAATGAACATTGCTTGTGAATGTAGACTGATGCATGTACTATTATATGGAAGGGTTAGCATGCTGCTACAGTTGGCATGGCCGGTCATGCATAGAATAATAGGCTTTAACTTTGCTAAGCTTTTCTGCCAGACCCCCAAGATCCCCCACTGCTCTATTATATTGAACTTGTAAGCTTCGAACTATGCCAGGCTCACCCAGATTATTCCTGCATTAAGGGTCCTGCTGAGTGACTAGTGTCATGATAAAGTGCTAAGGATGGAGCACACCATCTTGGCGTCCTGTTCTCATCTTATTAAATTCAGCTTTACAGAAGCAGGGAGCCTGCTTCTCATCCCTCCCTGGCCCCAGCTCAAGCCAACTGCAACTGTCTGACAATATTTAAATCGGGAACTCCATTGCTAATGGCAGGTGGTGCACCACAAACAGGGGGGGAAATCTGTGCACATTTTCTTCCAGAAAATAATTATTGCTTGTTTAATTCATGCTACTAGAATAGATGTATTTGAGATATGATCAACCTTTTATGCTTCACTTATGCACATTTAGTTAGGTGTATCAGTCTGTTTACTATTTTGATATTTCCAATATATTTAGCAGCGCTGGACAATCATGGCGACAAATTTAAACATTCAATTACAACAATGCAGGAGCATAGTAGGAAACCCAGATGAGTGTACCCTGTTTACTAATATTCCAACTATTTTTTTTTAATTTCTGACAAACATAAAGAAGTATAATTTAAGCATAGAACGTATATAGCATTATAAAGCAAGGAAAATCAGCATAGCATACAAATACTATAGCATAGCAGCTTAGATGAACTATACAGTAATCTAAATCAAACATATGTGCTATTGAAACTGCGACCGTGTGGCATAAACTGTAGACTGCTTTCTAGGTGTCATAGTTTTATAAAGTCTCTTCTACATCTAGTATTTTGAAACATTTGGTTTAGGCATTTCTTCATTTATTACAATAAAATGGCTATTATAATATTTAAAAGTTCTAAATTCTACAACTTTTTTTTATATTCTTTCCTTTCATTACAGAGCAGTTAATTTGAAAATGATTCCTTGAATTTTTCCATATTTCTATAAAAAACTACCACTCATTTCTAATCATTGAGAGGAACGTTTTTTTCGGTTTTTTTTGTCAAATTCAAAATTCTCTTTGTTTTTACACTTCAGTGGGTTGAGTTATATAGGAGGGTGAACTCTTTGAGGAAAAATAGTATCACAAAATCGGCTTATACTTCTATAGATCTTTTTTTAATTCATTTTTTCCAATCCTTATGTATTGACAGTGTTGAGATTATGGACTAATGCAATCATCTAGATACAGTAATTTCCCATGAAGAACTACAAAATAGAAGCTGCATTGCCATACTTCCCAATACTCCAAATTTGGACATTAAATTTCCAATTCTCTGACCCCAAAAGAGCTCTGGTATCACAAGTATGTGGGTTTGGTTGTCTTTATCAAGCAATGGATTTTACTAGATGGTTAACAGAGATGATGTTTCCCAGCATGCTTTGGGACAGGAAGTAAGGAGGTTTCCAAATTGGACTAGCTTGAAAAACTATTGGATGTCAGCAGTGCCTATTTTGAATCATAGAAACTCTGAACCGTAGCTGAAGATCATGTAAATAAATAGATATTTTTATAGCTATGTAGATAAATATATCTAAGGTCAGAATTCTATATCTTTATGTTAAGTAGGAGCATGTGACACATACTTTGTGAAATGCTAGATTTTATTACATACCTAACCTGCTATCAATGACTATAATAACTATGCTGAAGCTGCCTCTACTGGTTAGTAATTAAAGTGCACTGTTGACTAGTATGAAAAAATATGCACCAATACTCACATTTAAAGTTCATATAATACTCTGAATACCAAGTGGGTATTGCAGTAACTTGAAGGGCTACCATTGAAATTTCATTTCCCATAAGACTTTTCACCTGAATATTATGAAAGTCAATGTTTGAAGTGGGCCGATATGTGCTGGTATGATACACAGCACATCTCCACTACAAGCATGCATGAATGTCAATTGATGGGGCAGTGAATGCTAACCAGTGGAGAAAGGGAGGTGGTAGCTCTTTGAAACAGGAAGGGGGAGCAGGTAGACACTGGCCTGGGTGCTAGAGAGACAGGGCCAGCAATGATACCAATTCCCCAGGATATCGATATCGAGCATGTCAAGAAAAGGAAGGAAGGGCTACCCCCAAACTCCAGATGGATCCCACTGGAAAGCTAACTACCAAGGAATCTCAATCTCTGACAGGACAAGCACACCAAAAGCAGCAGAATTCATGTCCAAGAGCGAGTACCTGCATCTTACTCCTTGACAAATGAATGAATGCTAATAAACTGCTGATACCTCTCTTTTCTTTCTGTTGGCAACTCTGTTGGAAAATTGATCACCCTACTGGGATGTGACTGACCTAAATCATAAGAAATCATATGTAATCTGCAACATATTAATATACGATCTGGAATATCTCACCTAAGGAATGAACTCTCCTTTTATATTACATCTTATTCTATTTTTTCTGTTTGTTTAATTTTGGCATTGAAATACATTTATTGACACTTTTATGTAGATTAATTTAAAACTATGAAATCAATAAAGCTCATGCGGCCGTAGTGGCCCTAGATGACTAAATCCTCCCCAGACCCCCAAGCTAATCACTTGATATTTCCATACAAACATTTCTAAATTCCCACTTCGACCACTGATGAAAGTGATAATTAGTGTATCATAAAAATGTAATACTTTCAATTGTTTCAGTAAAGTTGTCTTCAAAGTGCTTCCTTTGCTGACCAGAATATACTATTCTGCACTGATAAGCCCCAATGTGGGTGAAACAATTAGTCTGTATTGGACTGTGTCATGTTTTGAATACACTGAGAGCAAAGCATTGTCTTAAAGGGCTGCCTCATGAATTCCATTTTCCAGAAATCTGAAAAAGAAGTTGCTTAATTGCATGCTACCCCAATGTGATAAAGTTCTATACAGCTAGAGAACGGAGAGTGAGCTCATAAACCTATAAAAAGGTCATATTACACATAGACCCTGAAAATATCCAATATTCTTTAGGTAGTTAGTGATATAACAACCAGCTTTGTAATAATTGTTATACTAACCAGTAGTTATTATTATTAGAGATGGTCACTGACCCCCGTGTTTTGGTTTTGGATTCGGTTTTGGATCTGGATTACCGTCGTGTTTTGGTTTTGGTTTTGGTTTTGCAAAACCGCCATTGCGTGTTTTGGTTTTGGTTTTGGTTTTGTTTGGTTTTGTTTTGCTATTTTTTTGGAAAATCCATGTTTTTGGGCCTAAATTAACCCAATTTAGTGCTCCAACTGTTTTAGAGACAAGTAATCTAATTGTTGAGGTAATAAATCATCCAAAAAAACAGTTTAATTCTTCGTTGGTAGGTCTATTCTACACACAAAACAGATTGTCTTCCTCTCCATCTATGGATATTGGCAATGCAGCCATCGTCTTTGAATGTATATTACACCCTACACTTATAGTTAAATATGTAAAGAAATGGAAAAAGCCAGTTTGGTTTCTGTCTCTCAAGGCCCCCCTCCACATGTATAAAATACCAAAAAATTCAGCCATTATAGACTGTACAATATTAATTGACATGGAGAAAGCCAGTTTGGTTTCTGTCTCTCTAGGCCCCCCTCCACTTGTATAAAATACTAAAAAATTCAGCCGTTATAGACTGTACAATATTAATTGACATGGAGAAAGACAGTTTGGGGTCACTCTGTCTCTCTAGGCCCCCCTCCACTTGTATAAAATACCAAAAAATTCAGCCATTATAGACTGTACAATATTAATTGACATGGAAAAAGCCAGTTTGGTTTCTGTCTCTCTAGGCCCCCCTCCACTTGTATAAAATACCCAAAAATTCAGCCATTATAGACTGTACAATATTATGAAAAATGGACAAAGCCAGTTTAGGGTCACTCTCTCTATGACACCCTACCCTTAAGGATAAATTGCCCTAACAGCAGCCTTTCAAGATGGTATGTGATATGGAAATGCCACAAGTCCCTTTCCTCTTTGGGGGTAGATTGCACCCTACACTTACATAGAAAGTTTTAAAAAGATGTTATCGGCATCATCTTCAGCTTAATCCTCACCCTCATCAGTGTGTACGTCATCATCACAGACTATCAATTCATCGCCGCTTGAATCCGCCATTAGAGAACAGTCAGTGCTTGGATGTCTTGGATGGTGAAGGCCTTCCTCGTGGAAGATGTAGTTCATTTTTATAAACATCATTTTCTCCACATTTTTGGGAAGTAACCTTCTACGGCGATCACTGACTAAGTTCCCTGCTGTGCTGAACACTCGTTCAGAGTACACACTGGAGGGTGGGCAGCTTAGGTATTGCAAAGCAAGTTTGTACATGGGTTTCCAAATGGCCTGCTTTTCTTCCCAGTAAGGAAAGGGACTGTCTGACATTTCCATATCAACTACCTCTTGAAAGTAATCCTCCACCATCCTTTGCATGTTTATACTCATATTGGATGGAGTTATGGGCAAAGTGACACATTTTTTTGAAAAATCCTTCAAACCAGCCCAGATGTTAAATTGTTCTGGTCTGCCCCCTGTGTCTTCCCTGCTTCTTTTTTGGAAATTTAATTTTTTACGAGCAACAGCTTGAGAAAGTGAAGGAGGACACGTCGTCAAGCCGAGGCCCAGTTCAGCGGCCAACTTGCTGAGCAATAGCTCCTTGCAAAAGTTCACATCTCGCTCATTTACAAGTAAAGACTCAATGTAGGTTTTAAACCTTGGATCAAGCACAGTGGCCAAAATGTACTGATCCGAGTTCAAGATCTTAATAACTCGAGGATCATTGTGAAGCGAATTAAGTACTTGATCGACAAGGCCAACATACTTTGCTGAATTGCTTGCTTTCAGCTCCTCCTTCATTTTCTCAAGCTGCTTTTCCAATAGTCTAATTAAAGGAATGACTTGGCTCAAACTAGCAGAGTCTGCACTGACCTCACATGTCACAACTTCAAATGGTTTCAGCACCTTGCACAGCACTGAAAGGATTCCCCACTGTGCAAGAGTGAAATACATCCCCCTCCTTTCCCAATGTCATGACTTGTGCAATATGCTTGGATGGCTTTGCGCTGTTCCTCCATCCTCTGAAGCATGTACAGGGTGGAATTCCACCGAGTTACCACCTGGCAGGGCAAGTTAAACTGCTCTTGGAGCTGCTGTAATCTCCTACATGCTGTGGCTGAATGCCTGAAATGGCCTGAAATTTTACGGGCCACCGAAAGCATCTCCTGCACCTCACGGTTATTTCGTAGGAAGCTCTGCAACACCAAGTTGATGGTGTGAGCAAAACAGGGAATATGTTGGAAATCACCCAGCTGTAATGCTCGCACTATATTGTTGGCGTTATCTGAAATGACATACCCTGGGGAGAGTTCGAGTGGTATAAGCCATGCATCAATCACATCTCTCAGTTTGCGTAACAAATTGTCAGCCGTATGCCTGTTAGTGAAGCCGGTGATACAAAGAGTGGCCTGCCTGTGACAAATGTTACGTAGTGGTGTACATGCTGCTGCTGTTCCTGCTGGTGAAGGTGAATGACCAACCCAGTGGGCTGTCACAGTCATATAGTCTTTGGTTTGGCCACTTCCACTTGTCCACATATCTGTGGTTAAGTGAACAGTGGGCAGAATGGCATTTTTCAGCGCAATCTCTACATTTTTACACACTTTTTGGTATAGTTGTGGAATAGCTTTACGGGAGAAATGGTGTCGCGATGAAATTCTGTAACGCGGACACAAAACCTCAATTAACTGTGAAAAACCAGCTGCGTTTATTGTGGAGATTGGATGCAGATCTAACACTAATATGGTAGCCAGGGAGCCTGTGATTCGCTTGGCGACTGGGTGACTGCTGTCATATTTGCTTCCACTAGCAAATGATTGTTTCACAGTTAATTGCTGAAATGTAGGACTGCTCATTTTCTTGACCTGCCTCTGGGATGACGATTCACCCCAAGCAGCAGGAACAGCAGCAGCAGTGGGACTAACGCTTTCTTCAGAGGAACCAATAATAGTGCAGGAGTCATCCAGCCTTAATAAGTGGGATGCCGGGCTAACTCCGAGTGCTACTGAGGATATTGATGCGGATGGTGTGGTGGGTGTATTTTGTAGCCGTCGGGATGTCGTTAAGCGGAGGGTCTTAGATGATGATGGAGTGCTTGTAATTTTTTGGGAAGAACTTTCAGCTTTTCCCAACACTTTGCCATGAACTCTCGTTAAATGGCGTAACATAGACGAGGTTCCAAGATGGTTAAGGTCCCTCCCTCGACTGACTGTGGCTTGACATACACTACAAATGGCTATACAATTGTTGTCTGGATTTGGGTAGAAATAATTCCACACATAAGAAGTGGATTTTTTTGTTTTATGCCCAGGCATGACAATGGCCTTTTTCTTGTCACGTGCCAGAACTGCTGCCACTGGTGCAGGACTTACACAAACAACCTCATCCTCATCAACATCCTCATTAGCGCCCTCGTCGCCTACACAAATCTCCCCCTCATCCTCTTCTAATTCCAAAGTGGCATCCTCAATTTGGGTATCACCGGCTACACTCGGGCTATTAAGGCACACATCAGCAGAATGCTCACGATTAGACATCCCACTGTTGGATGGACTCTCCACAGGGATTGTTGTCATTTGTGAATCAGAGCAAATATTCTCCTGTAATGCCTCACTGTTATCTTGCAGCTCGGCTTTGACGCGTAACAGTAGTTGTGCACCAATTGTAGGCTGGGTAACTTTTTGGGATCTGCCACTAATAGCCAAAGGTGAAGGCCTCATTCTCTCTTTGCCACTGCGTGTGTAGAATGGCATGCTTGCAATTTTTTTTTTATCGTCACTTAACTTTTGCTCAGTTACACTTCTTTTTCGCTTCAATACAGTAAATTTTTTTTTGGTTTTTGCTTTTTACACTAATTTGAAAACACTCTGTTGTTTGACATCGCCTTGGCCAGATGACGTACTGGGAACACTAACATCAGGACTGGTGACAGAACCTGGTTGCTCATTCAGATCATATGTGGACTGCTTTGAATCCATTCTGAGCGCAAACCACTGGGGAGTGCTAAAAATTATTTAGTAGATACTGCTGACAGTTATGACTTTTGACAGCCAGAAATATTAATGCACAATTAGGGAGGACACCCCAAAAGCACTGAGGAGTGCTAAAAATTATTTAGTAGATACTGCTGACAGATATGACTTTTGACAGCCAGAAATATTAATGCACAATTAGGGAGGACACCCCAAAAGCACTGAGGAGTGCTAAAAATTATTTAGTAGATACTGCTGACAGATATGACTTTTGACAGCCAGAAATATTTATGCACAATTATGGGGGACACCCCAAAAGCGCTGGGGAGTGCCAAATATGAAGAAAAAATAATAAACCTCTATCCTCCTCTCTGCACTAGCGATTTTGGTTAGAGCAATTGCAAGAACAATATTGTATTCTCTGTCCCTGCTCTAATTAGCCTATGACTACACCCTGCTCTCTCCCTCTGTCAAATGGCGATGGATTGCTGTGGAGGCGTGTATTTATAAAGTTGAAGTATCGCGAGAACCGAGCCCCGAGATCCGACGACGTCACAATGACGTTCGGCCTCGATTTGGATTCGGAATGGGCGGGAGAGTACCGAGCTGCTCAGTTCGGTACTCGGATACCCAAAGTTCGGGTGGGTTCGGTTCTCGGAGAACCGGACCCGCCTATCTCTAATTATTATTGTGTGCAGCCCAGTTACTTCAAAATAAAACCTGTTATTCAATTTCCATTGTTGTCACTTGGAGTTTGTGTTACTGTGGGTATATTGGGGTGTCACCAGTTTACAGGTACTGGACTGAAGGATGCAGGGGATATGTTATACATCAAACGTACACTCTGGACAATCTAGGCTCTTATAATACTTACAATAAAGCTTTTCTCTTGTTATATGATATTATATGCTCTCTGCATGTAGACCAGTGCTGCCTTCTTTTAGAGAGAATATCATGGCAATTACTGCTGAGCAAAAGATGAGTGAAATAAATGAATTTTGAGTTTATGTAAGCCTCATCAGTTTTAAAATAACATTTTCACTTTATTGACTTTTATCCAATTTCAATGTTGTTATAAAGCATCCGAGTTCCTTCTGATTGTGTTAAAATAAAATAATTTCTACAAATATCTCTTTTACTTCTTATCTTACCTATTTATCCTCACATTGGAATGTAATGGTTTTTCCCTTTTTTTTAAAAAAAATGCCTATATATCATACTTGCCTTCTCTCTGGAATTTACGGGAGGCTCCCGAATTTTGGGGAGTCCTCCCAGACTCCTGGAAGAGTAGGAAAACCTCCCGGAGCCTGTAAGATGCCAAAATTCATGGAATTGAATAGTGGGGGCGGGGCTTATTTGCGCCATTAAGCTCCGCCCCTGCCATTCAATTCCTTGAATTTCTGTATTTTATGGTAGGGGCGGAGCTATAGTGATGTAATAACATCATCCTACCCTCTGTCACATGATCTATACTCCGAACTCCTGGACTACAGAATTATAAAGTAGGCAAGTATGCTATACAAGTTAACCCGTGCATGATACTCATGCATTCTAGTCAAATCAAGCTACTTAAGGTGTTAAAAAGGTTCTTGTCATGCATTTGGGCCATACCACCAACCACTCCCCACTGTCACCCCCAGCAACCACCAACCACTCCCAACTGTCAATTAACAAATTAAAAACATCTTAGTATACCAAATTTCAGCCCTTTCTGATTTTTTTTTCCCACACACACTAAGAATTTAGTAGGTCAGTGTATAACTCCGCCCAGCAGGTGACGTTGCAGCTTGGTTTTATTTTTTCCACACACACACAGACAGACTAACACACGCCACTAGACATTTATATTATAGATATAAGCATTACAAAGATGATGCTCTTTCTCTTTTTTTTCATACATGCTTTTATGCATTCTGCTTGAACACATTATTGGATAGAAAAAAATTAACCCATTCTATAAGTGCCTAGAAATATTTGCTCATTATTATTGGCAACTGCAGTACCCTGAGAGAGTCAAGAGAAATATATTCTGAGCAAAACACTCATTTGTGGACCTGACTTTGAATATTTATGGTAATTATGTTTATGTAACTAAGTTTTTTACTTTTGTACAATTTTTCATATGGAAGAAATCTAATTTAAAACATATTTAAAGGGGTTTCAACCTTATTTTTCTTCCTATATTTGTTTAATGTAAGACTGGAGATGATTTATAACAATATGACCAGTGATGTAAAATTGTTTGAATATTCAGTCTGGCTTACAAAATGGAGTCTAGCAACCATGATTGAATTTATATGCTATAGTTTTCATGAAATTAAGTTTTCCAAGAAATTAAAATGTGTATAGCTTTCATGCTTCATGGAATGTATGCTTTGCAAGGCCATACTGTTTTGTCTTTGTGCTTATTTAGAAAGCCAGTGATAAGAGAATTAGTGTCTCCAAACCTCCAAGGCAATGCCTCATATTATAACACATTGTGGTTTAGGACGCACATTCTTTGAGTAGAGGTGCACGTAATTAATAGATATCCAATCAGTGTAAATAGCAAGCTAAATGTCCTTCTTTGTAAAGATTATTGCTTAAAACATATGGACAAATGTATTATTGTTACCATTCTGATCTGCTCAGTCAGATGGTCCGTGATCACATTACTGAAAAAACTTGATTCTATTTAAAAATATCAGTTCCTCTGACTACTTCATTTTAACAGCTACGAAAGTTTGGTGGAGAATGCGGGGATCAACCTACATCTTCTACGGCTCCGGGATCTGGCAGAGACTTACTACCAATGACAGTACTGGCGGCCTCCACAAGGTAAAAACTTGTTTCTGATCATGTGCTCTCATTGGACACTGACTCGCTGTGTTGTCCTAGACTCTTGGAGGTGAGCTCTGATATACTGTTTGATGAGCCACACAATCTGATATTTTTTTCTCTTTCTTCTTCCATGTGTGTATTGATATGATAACAAGGTGAAGGTTTCTTTTTCATTGTCATTGCCATTATTGCGCTTATTGGTTATTGATTTTTGTCATTGTACAAACTTCTGAGGTTTTCTGGTTTTATGTTGGGAACCTTCACCGGACGTGATGACAAAGTCTTGCTAAGTCAAGTGTAATTTGTCCTGACTATTTATGCAGTATCAAGTTGGAGAGAAAGGAAACTGTGTTATGAGGCACTCTTGGGACTTGTTTATCAAACTTAATACTTGTATTTCTGCAGTGTACAGGACCCAGACAGAGTTAAATATTGTGACTAGTATTGTGTTGTGTTAAGAATCTGTCATTTAAATTGTGAAAGTACAACCTTTGCGTCTGGATATCCTAGGGAGGGTCAGAGACTAGTTATAAATACAGGAAACAATGGTTTAATTGCTTTTAAGTATTTTGAGCGCTGGCATGAGCAGACTTTTGACAAATTAACATTCCCTATAAAAAGTACCTTTGATGTTAAAATTTTGGATAATGAGAAAAAAAAAAATGTGTTCTAAGCAAACAGTTTGGTGACTGTATGTATATGTTACACAAATCTAGACAGTGTGTTGAATGGACCTCTCCCTTTTCTGTGTGAAAATTTTAGTGTGTTACAAGGGACAGGGTTAGGGGGGGATAGGGCGTTGCAAAATCTCTCATTAACAAATATTGTACACTGTAAAAGTAATGTTTTGTTCATATGACAAGGCAAATTTAATGATACAAGAGGTATCAGAGGGTGGATTGATGTAGAATCATTTGAATATTCAGTCTGGCTTACAAAATGGAGTCTGTATTACAAAATGGAGTCTAGCAGCCATGATTGTGCTGTGACATCAAGCAAATGTCTCATCCCATTTGGCTTCAATGCTGCCTGAGGGCAACAAGCTACATGGCCAAATTCATCCCTCACTACAGTGAAACCACTGCACCACTGAAACAACTTCTACAGAATGCAGAGTGCAGCATTCACCAAGTTTGAAGACACACTCATGAGCTCTCCTGTATTGTCGGCCAATGCATCATAAGACGTTCTGGGTGCAGTTTGCCTCCAATGCAATAATCCTGTGGCTTTTGCTTCCAAGGGTCCTACCGACACGGAAAATTCACTATGAAGGAATAGAGGAGGAACTGCTAGCATTTGTGTTTGCTTGCAACAAGTTCTGTGACTTCATCTATGGCCACCCTGTCACGGTGAAAACTGATCACCAGCCCTTAATCACCATAACTCGAAAGCCCATTCATACTGCTTCTTCATGCATACAGAGAATGATGCTCACACTACAAACATACCATCTGGATGGGGCATACAAGTTGGGAAAATAACTGTTTGTGTCTGACAACCTTCTGCTGCACTTACCTGTCATTCCCAACACAATGAAATCACAAGGATAATTATGATGTTATATTCATACCAGTGCTATCATCACAAAGGATGGAGGAACTCAAGTGTGCATCTCTTGTTGATGATTTGTGTCAAAAGTTTTCAAAGGTAATTCTATGCCCCTTCTTTGCCATGAGAGATGTACCCATGCTGATGGAATCCTACTACGGGGGTCAGGGATACATAATTTCTTGTGCCCTACAGAACTCCATGAGGGTCACCCTGGCATGGAGCTGCAAAGTAAAGAGCTAAGGAGGCCCTATTCTGGTTGACCATCTACGATGATATTGAATGCAAAATTTTGTGTGCGCCACGTGCAATGCCCTCAAGGCTCACCAAGCTATTGCATCTGCACAAGGTTCTAGACCTGCCCTCGTTCACTGTTGCTGCCGACATCTTTGATTGGAGAAGGAAAGAACACTTGGGGTAAATGTATCAACTGACTATTTTTTCAACTCGCCAGCATTGTTTTGCCGTTAAAGCCATCGCCGCTTTAAATTTTCACTGCAAACTGGCTGGATACCGGCGAGTTGAAAAAATCGGCAGTTGATACATTTACCCCTTGGTCTTCATGAACTCATTTACTGGCTGGCTTGAAATTGACCACCTTCCCAAACTCACAAGAACAATGATCATTTCAAAACTAAAGAAACACTTTGCTGTACATGGCATCCGTCAGCTGCAGTTTATGTGCAGGGAAATCAAAAATGTTTCTAACACATGGACTTTAAATAGTTCACCAGCAGCCCCCACTATACTCAATCAAATGGTTTAGCTGAGATAGTGGTGTGCTCAGCCAAATACCTGCTAGAGCAATGCATTTGTGATAGCACAAACATATTTGCATCACAAGGGGTGGCCTTTCACCCCCTTCCCAAAGACTTCTATCACAATTAACAAGAACACTCATACCCATGACATAGCAGGCACTATAACAAAAGTTGAAACATAAGTGTAAACGACACTTACCAACAAAAGGCTGTGATGTATTACAGGACAAACTGTTCAGATACAGGCTCCTTGTGGATATGACAAGTTGATTACCATCCAGAATTAATCAGACAGATCCTCTATGAGTGCAACTGATGCCATCTGTTAAATGTACCTAAACAGCTAAATGTCCCAATACCTTGGACACCCACAACCAGTGCTCTTCCCAAATCCATGTTGCAGAGATGATTATCTACAGAAACTACAGCCATACCTTTAGACTCAAGAATGTCACCAGGTCAACCTGAATGCATTGACACCTGGGATGATCACATGATCTGGTAGTGTATCAAGCCTCAATCCCAAATTCCAGGATGTTGTGACTTAATGCCAACCTATCCTGGCCATTATCTCACCAATCCTACCCTTGTCACCTCCATTGCCCATTAGGCCACCCACTCTGTCACCATCTTATGAAAGGGATAATGTTTATGTATACGGTGCTGGGACTAGGAGGAAGTGACATAAGCCATAAGGGCATTGTGAAAAGTTCTTGTTTGCTGCTATTCATTCTGTTATACTAGCTCTCACTAAATAAATGTCTTTTGTGTTCCGCTCTATGAAGTGTTATCTCCTGCTGTCATTACACACTTCTACATATAATAATAATGATGATGTTGAGAGCTAGGCACACTAAGAAGGGTCTCTTACAGTTTATTGCATTTGGCTAAACACTTATACAAATTGTATCTATAATTTAAAATAGCAGTTATTATTACCTACAGAGTTTCTGTCACGCTTCAATATAAATCACAGCTATGGAGCCTGGTATGTGATGAAGCATAAAAGTGTTTATTGCTCAGAAAATACAGATAAATGGTACAAACACATTATAGCTATAACTGCAGACGCAGGAAGAATGGTAGGTAGAGAGATCCGGAGAAGTGTAGTAGCAGCAGAATGTGAAGTCCGAGAGCACAGGAGCAGCAGGGGGAACAAATCACAAGGAAGGCAATGAAACAACAATGACCAGCAAGGCTAACTGGAGAGGCAGGTATAAGTAGAGAGACAATCAGGTGCTGGTGATTATTTAGTGCAGCAAGGTAACTCCTGGTAGTAGGAAGAAACAAGCACAGTAGCAGCACCTCAGGTAGATAAGAGGTCCTGTCAGACAAACATTCAATGAACACAATAATAAAGTCCAATAAATCCCAGAGGCAGGAGCTGCCGGAGATGAAGCAGCATCTAGGGGCGATGCTGCAGAGGAAGCGAGGCAGATCCTGACAGTTCCCATTTTGTGGGTAAATACTTAAACGAGGCAGATATCCAACTTAACCAATGTAGCCCTCTCTCAGGCAGGATCTGAAGATCAACATAGCTGACTCACTAACTGTCACTATAAAAGAATGACAGCATCAATAAAAAAGAGGAATGTTGAGGAGTCACACTGAGGGACAATGGCTACTAGAGAAAAGAACAACTGTGAATGGATTTCAGTTTTTAAAGTTCTTCAAAAGATTCATTTGAACACAATGGTAACAATAAAAAAACTTACAGAAGATGAAAATCACTAAACATTTTATAGAGACTCTTGTAAATAATTGGTAAAAACTCATGTACAAGAAACATGATTTTTATTTAACGTCAATCTTTTCAGCTTTGTCCTCATGCTACTGCTGCTATATATTTCTGTTATTTCTTTATACAATTTAACCATATGGAAAGGTTGGCATTGAGAATGCCTACAGCTGCCTTCACACAGTGATACCAGTAGGACATATTTTAATAATACTTACTTGATCTCTACCAACCAGATAATGACGTTGATGGTCCAGACAGATATCTTTGGCTTGGCTCATGAATTGCCCTTTAGACCCAGCTTGACAATCAACCATATAGCACCCATGCCAACAAACAGAATGACCGAAAATGAAATATATTGGACCATTTTTCCTTTTCATAAGCTTTAATCATCACATTCCCAGGTATATATGTAAAAACAATTAGCGCAATTTGCAGAACATCTATCTATTTAATGTGGCACTAGACGCTTCTGGCTCACTTTTCATAAGATAATGGGGCACTTGCAATTGTATTTTCTTGGCACAAAACTTTTTAATATGGTCCAATTAAGATTTGACTGTTTCAGTTGCAACAATATGCTTATATGTATTGGGAGTTGGTATGTGTGTGTACTAAAAAAGGCTTTCTTGTAACATAAATATATTTTCATTATTATCTTTCTGTATTATTTCTTTTTTGTATATTGTATTTTATGTCATTTACATTTTTACTTTCATTAATTCTTTAAATACATATTTGTATTAATTTTATTGTACTGTTTATAATATACTCCCTGCATTCATTTTCGGTGCCACTAAATTACTATATATAAATTATGTAACATTTATTGCTATCTATATTCATAAAAGTCTATAATACTGACATAACCTGCATTCCATTCTAATAAATGCATTTGGTCATATAAGTATCTATACTACTATTCAATTTTTTGCTATTTGCTTATTCTTGTTTCCTATTCTTCTAGTGGTGCCATGTTTTTAATAAACAGCAACCAAAATTGTGAAAATAATAAATTCCTAGACCATACTCAAGGCACTACCTCACTTCTTGAATCTTTACCAACACATGTGCAGCTAGTCTACTTAACAGCCTCATCAGGACTCTGTACTCTTTTTCTCTTAGCATCTCTTGGAATCTGCTGGCCTGGTCCCACTAGTTTAAATAAAGTGTCTGGTGGAACAGCATTGTTGGTAATATATTGCAAAGGTTCAATGACCACATGGCTGTAGGTGTCTCTTGTCTAGATGAAAATACAAGAAAGTAACAACACTTTCTATGAAACTGTCTCTTTCTCTCTACAGATGGCGATCTCTCCAATGTATCACAGATTATATGAATTCAATATAGGGACTTAATAGAAATGTTTAAATCACTGCTTTCCTTAGTTTGCCTTTGTTAAGTCCCTGTAAATGTCAGGGCCCACAAAGGGGCTTTGACATATTCCCTAATATCCAAGGCAGTTACTGTCAGGACTTTAAAAGAGTAGAATAAATGCATTATCGTGTGTGTTTAGTCCAAATGGACCACCAGTTGAATGAATAAAAAGAATGACACTCCAAGGTTTGCAAATCTTTGGGAATTTGAAGCTGCTCTATACTATCCCAGAAGAAGCAGAAACTGTACTGAACAGAATGCTAAAACCATATTGTATTATCAGAGGAGAAAGACACACTCATTCGAAATAAACACTTAGTGCTGTCATTCAGGTGTGATACAAAATGGCACTAATGTACAGATGAGTGCCTATTTTTGTCATCATAAATTGCTCAGTTTGCGAGACATTCCACAAGTCGAGTCCTTGGGTAGCATACATGTTTTGGACAGCTCTCAAACTGTCCTTTAATAGTTTATAACACATCTACTGTAGCTTGCCGGTATGCTCAGTGTTTATGTCCCTGTTACAAGAAAAATACTAGGCGTTCGGGTAAATAATTCTAAAATATAATCTTTACTACAACTATAAAGTAAATCTCCCTCTAATGATAAAATAAATCCACACTATAAACTAATCCATCATTTTGATATGCATGATAAATAAGAATACAGGTATCAGTCATTTTGTTTGAAATAATATAATTTTATTTTATTTTTATATTTGTATTGTGATGAAAATTATTAGCTATGATTGTGTATTTTTGTAAGCGTATATTATGAAATTAAGCAAAGAAAGTAAAATGAATCTGGGCCACAATAAATTCTTACTAACAGGACTATTTATCATTTGATTCTTTTCTGACAATGACTAAGAATGTGAGATTGACTTTTACAGAAATGCCTGTGCTCAACAGCATGCAGTCATCAACTTTTGGTTAACTATATGGTATAATTGAAAATGAATGATGTGTTCTTCTGTGAAAATGGAATACAAAGAAACACAACAATTTATTTTAAAAAAAGGACAAAATTATTATACAATAGTAGATTTGTAGATTTGTTGTAAACATGCGTCTGTAAATTCAGATTTTTGCCCTATTTAGTTATTATTGTGCATTATTTAAAATTCATTGAGGAAGCTATTGTGTCAGTACTTTAGCAAAATTGTTTTGGACAATGAAGGATGCAGGCCTCAGTGGAGTTTGGGAGAGCAGCCAAAGTTTATGCAAGGGGAAAACGGGGTCGCAGAAATGAAGGATATAGGAAGAAGGTCTGCTGAAGCATTATAAGCTGCTCCTCTGTGTGACTCATTTTATTATTAAGCATGGCAGCTGCACAGAGCAGATGTACAGAGCCTGTTTTTTCCCAGCCCAAAGACTATATTACTTATCACTAACACTATTTTTGAACAACAAAATGTGAAGCAACAAATAAAGAAAAATAGTCCTAAAGCTGCACTTTAAGAAATTAATAGATTCGTTTTGTTCAACTAATAATTTAAAGACATCTAAAATAATAATAAAAAATATGTCATTTTGTAGTGTCTGCTCATTTATAAATAAAGAAACATACTAATTTACACATTTTAATTTACCTTTGCTAACTGAAAAGTAAAACATAGGTTTAATAAGCATTGTATGTTGTTAAAATTTTGAGCCACAGTCAGACACTGGGTTGCCCAACTTTTAAAGACATATTTTTGTCTCACCAATGGGACTATTTGTGATAGGAAAGAAGGTTTGGGAGCATTGTTTTTTGAATTTTTACTGTTTTTTTGTATTTTTACATTTCACATATCTGGTTTATTAGCATTTTTAAAAGTATATGACAACAATTTATTATTGCAAGAAAGGGTGGATGCACCAAGGCAAAGGAGATGTACGAGCTGCTGGGTGAGAGGGAGTTAACCACACTCCTATAGTACTATGAAAAAGGAGATGTCACCTCGCGCTCGAGTACATTGATAGGGCAGATGTATGGAGGTTGTGGAGGATCCTGACGTACAGGCTGGGTGGGTATGGAAGATGGTAGAAATGAAATGATAACAGTGGATTGCATAGTGGGCAATGTCAATGGTGGTGCTGTTGTTAGAGGCAGTGATATTCAGCATTGCGTTCCACCAGTGGATGTTGCGAGGAAGCGTGTGGTCTTTCTGGCTCTCGCTGTGTCTGGTGTCTGTTGTGTAATTACCTTAATGAACGTGCATAAGAGCACATGGTAATGACACTAGTGCGGTGGTGTTGGGATGATCAGTGGGTTCGAGCGGGCTTCGATCAGTGTTTCAGATGTAGTCTTGAAGATGTGTGGTGCGCGTGGCAAATTACCTGAGGTAGTAAGGGTGTGCGCCTGTAGGTTCCAGGCGGATGCCGCGTGACAGTGTTGAGCGAGCCTGTGTGTCGGGTGAGCTATCGAGTGAGGGGGAGCATCCCCTGGTGTCTCATCGGCTGTGGTCCTCCAGTGTAAATGTTACTTCTTATTTGCAATAAACGTATAACGGTACATCACCATGTAGCTCGTTATTTCTCCCTGAGACGCAGCCGCTATATGCCGCACGACCAGCAGCGCTAACACCCGGCGATCACCGGCAAGGGGCGGGCCCTAACTACAATCAAACGATTGGAACATCACTGGAGGACCACTGCCGGCAAGACACCCGGGGACGTTCCCCCTCACTCGATCGCTCACCCGACACCCGCAATTAATTTATTCTCTACATCATTCAGAGACAGGTGTTGATCGGTCATTTCCAAAACACAAATGCACTTCTGAAGCACATTTTTCCTGTTTGACCCCATTTTTCCTGTTTGATCCCATTTAAACAGGAGGCGCCAGTTGGCTGAAAAGCTATTCACAATAATAATGAAAATTGCCAAATGAAGAGTTAGTACCAATGTGATTTTAGATTAGGATGTCTGGTGAGAACCTAGGGAGAAGGCATAAAAAGAAGACATGGGCAGGAATTGATGATGCAATTTGCATTATCAAGTGGGTGGGCCGCAGCATACAATGACACAAACCAAGTCATCGTGCCCCTGATTATGCAGTGTTCACTAAGATGGGCAGGCCTTATGATGCAATTTACACTATGAGACATCAAGCCCACTTCGCAGGCTGGTGTGTTGAATTCATGGAGAATTGCTTGCTTTGCCAGGAGTCCAGATTGTTTACTAATAATATGGAAGTCTCCCAGGAGCAGCTATATAATAAGGCACAGTGTGGTTCTTGCTAATCAAGTGGGGGATATGATTTTTATGTGTTATGAAGCTGTACAAAAACAAAATTTAGTCTTTCACATACTTGTTTTCAACTTTTGAAGTACGATGAGAAACAGTTCCACAGCTTAATGAAAAATAATACTCTTGAGTTATTTGAAAACTATAAAATATTAAGCCCATTTCAAGGTTCTTGTGAATAATGCATAACTCAACAAAGGCCATATAACAACTTATCAGTCAACATTTTGTTTTCAATTTTAATGATTCAGATGCAATATGATTAGCAAATTATTGTAGAGCAAATGAAACACTTTCACACTTCCTTTGTTGTAGGTGTAGCAATGTATCAGCACCATAGAGGTGTGAAGAGACATAAATTCTGCATGCAGTCTAATCTGAAATACCAAAGCTACTTCCTACACATTCTGAAGTATCTATCTCCCTTATTCTGTCAAATTAAATCAAATCAACTATCTAAAAGTGATTACCTTATTTTTACAATTAACAGTTGAAAATGACAGAATAGGAAGTAGTAAATGATATGAAATGCTGTAGCTCTCCAAATTGCTTATAGGATTGTATTTACATATTTATTACCCTACACCCGGTTTAGCTGTGCTATTGTAGGCTTATATATTGTGTATAAACATTTTCTGTAACCCATAGCAACCAATCAGACATTTACTTTCATTTTCAAAACTCACAAAAAAAATCAAAGCTAGAAGCATATAAAGCAAACTAAAATAAGTTTGGGCTGACTGTAAATACAGTGTTCCTAGAGATGTCCACAGTAGTGTGGCAGGGAAGTTCAGGAAGAAGATAAGTAGAGGATAAACGTTGGTTACCTGGGCCAGTTATATGTTAGGTACAGAATATGCTTGTGGGACATCACACTAAAATGTTTAAAATAGTTGGATGTATAAAATAGTTTCATACAGAGGTGCTTTTGACATCAGAATCTTCCTGCATCAGTCTAACAGGAGCCTCACATCACAACTTCTCTCTCATTGTACTCAAACACAGATAACACCACACTCATATCCTGAAATACCATCTGCTGCTGTTAATATTATTAATATTAACTTTTATTTATAAGCTACCCCAAAAAGTCTGCAGCACCATACATGATCCATAACACATTACATGATACATGAAAAACAAAAGACCAGACTTTCTGAATAAACAAATGATATACAGATAATATGGTAATGCAAATCAAATTATTTACGGGACAGTGAGTGAGAGTGATGGTAAGGACCAACATGAAGTAGGCCTGAGCTCAAGAAAACATTGCGAGGGATGCAGACCTAAAGGTACAGAGGGTGATAGAATAGTAGAAGAAGAATGGAGGATATGGAAAGAGTTCTCTATATATGGAGACAACCCATACAAAGAACACATAACATTTTGTAGATACATAGATGACATACTTCTATTTTGAGAGATAATGGAATCAATATTCAACTAATTCATCACACACATCAACCAAAATAGACTCACCCCAAACTTCACCCAAAAACACAACCAAAGAAGCATTAACATCCTAGATATTGAAAAGTCTCAAACTAACATCAAAACTGTATACAAACTAATGGATATTAATAACTTTATTTTAAAGAGCAGCTGCCCCAAAAACTCATAGATAAACAACATACCATTTATCCAATTTAGACGCCTAAAATAAACTGCATAAATAACACTAGAGCAGGCAAAATATATTACAGAAATATTCCAAGAAAGAGTTTAAAGTTGCTAGAGACAGAATATAAGACATCGACAGACACACAATCATTAACATACAACAAGAAACCTCAAACACCACCACACGCAATCTAATAAGGTAAAAATCAGATTAATAACACAATATAATAAAGATAGCTAAGAAAGAGTAAGTTCTGAGAAACATTGTAATATTGTAAAAAGTAATGAACACACAGGCTTTCTACTACTGGATAAACCACATATAACTAATCAAAAAGCAAGAAATGCAGATGTCAACTGGTACCCAGCTTTCTAAAATCATCAACACTATGACCAACAGTGGATGAAATAGTAATCCAAGAAAGTTGTGTAAATTTAGACATCATAAAGCATGGAAAAACAATACAGCTAAGACATGTAATGATTTTAAATTTACCTCAAGTAAAACAATTTAAATACATCAAAGACTCACATGCAAATCCACCAATGTGGTATACATATTAACATGTTTATGAAACCTAGTGTATGAAGGCCTCACAGCATGGCAACTAAACAAAAGAGTGCTAGAGCACATGAATAACATACAAAAACAAACAGAAAGTCTTGTAGAACAGGTCAAAACAATGCACAACAGAAAAATTTACAACTTTAACTTTACAGGCATAGATTCCCAATTCAAGGGAGACATACAGAAAGCACTCTCTAGATTAGAAATCGAATGGATACAAATATTCAAAAGGCTCAAACATAGCAACCTAACACATACATAGCTACTTGATACAAAGGACATTATGATAATATCACTATCACAAAGGCACATAAGGAGCCAATCAGACTTGATAAGCACTGAAAGTTTAATTAATAAAAAACGAAGAGTTACAATAAAAATTACAATATAGTTACAATAAAAATTGAGCACACAATTATCTGCTACACTTCATTTATGGGATCCCTGATGGGACACTTCACTCTCCTCTTATTCCTCAGCTTGTTTTGGAAATAGCCAAGCACTTGTTGATGCCAATCTTCTATGAACTTCTTATTCCATTAAAGAGAAGGAAGGAGTGTGGATTGGGAACATTAGACCTATCAGGGATCCGGAAATGTGCAGTACTGCTTGGGACTGGTCAGCTACTACACCACCAAGGGCTTGGCAGAGTATACAATGCACTCCACTCCCTTCATTTTCCACTGCTCCCTTGGACACCCAATTCTCCAGTTTCATTATCAAGTAAGCTAATAAAATCCAGAGCGGGGTACTACCCTTGCACACCTACCAGCCTAGGTTTTGCCTATGTGGCCTTCCCATACATCCAGGTCAGATTACATTGATGTATGTCTGGGTGAGAGGAGCTTCAATTATATGTATAGATTAGCACAACATGTGGGGGTAGAGGTATGTGACTGCCTCTGCATATAGAGTTGTCACATTTGCTGTATAACTGTATGCGGTTAGTGCATCTGATGTTTCATGTAAGAGTATAAAGGGTGAAAGGTTCTGCATGCATACATATTGTAAGACTAATATCTAGGGAGAAAGCCCTTAGTCTTCGTGGTTCTTATATATTTTTTATTTTCATTGTAGGTGCAGCTGTGAATCTGGTAAGGTTGTTTGTAGGGCTAAGCCCATGCACTTTACATTACATGTAAAAATACTGGTTTCCGGTGCTGCATCTAAATCATATTTGCAAACATCTGAATACTCAGTTTAGTTGCACTATGCTGTTGGGCAAGTAAGTACAGTGGTGTATCTCTGGGACTATATAGACTATGCCTAATATGAGTCAAGCTAGTATCATTGGTTAAAATGTTTCAAGTGTAGATGAATATTCCAATCTTAATACATATAAAACAGAACGCACATAAGTTTATCTAAAAATGCTCATGCGCATCTCAGAAGCTGAAATTCACACACTAGTAGCTTCTAGGACACATAAATCCAAAACATCATGATTGAAGCCTAGGTTTGAGTTTATGGATCATTCATTGTTATCCTGTAAGGAGCGCATAAATCCTTATCTTCAGTGTTGAAATGCATTCAAGATGAGATTTAGCAGCTAACTTGGTTCACATCCTAAACAACCCTTGTGATGTCACTCAGTTTTACAATAATAGTTACTGCTTGGTAAAGAATAGTCAAGGCAAATCTCCATACCCTGATACCTAGAAGAAAAACCCATCACATTGTTTTCAAGTGAGTATTGAAATCGTATATACAAATGTTTTTGTTAAAGCCATGTGAAGAAGTTGAAGTGAGGCATTTAGCCAGAACGCGGTTAAAATCATGTGGGTGAGTGACAAGAGTACTCACCATTCAACGATGCCTGCAGGAGATAGCAGCCAATAAAGACAAGAGGAGGGTCTTACTGATCTTCATAAACTGTCAGCTCATGCAGTTCTCCCTCTCTTCCTTCATCCGGATGAAGTGTGGAGTCAGGCTGAGTACTTTGGTAGCATTGTTTCTGTCTGCTGTTCTTTTCTTTTAGTGCATTTTCTTCTGGTATTTATCTTACTGCTCTCTTTTTATATATTTTTTCTCTGTCTCGTTTCCTTTCTCATATCTGCCCTCTCCCCTCCTTTCTCTTTCCCCCTTTCCCCCCCTCCTCCCCCTTTTCTGTGTCTCCAGCGACGCTATGGATCATCCAAGGGGAAGTGCTCTTGTGACAGATAGGGACAGCGAAGGGGCACGGTTAAGGTAGGAGGGCTGGGGGTGCATTAGAAGACAGGGCTTCCTCTTTCCCCTCCTCTTCCTCACTGCCTGTGACATTCCAGCAGCTGTGCATTGTTCAGAAGCTGGGAGACACATGTAGCCAGAGCAGCCCTTGGGTCCTCTGCTGGCCAGGTAATTGGGAATCCCTCTTCCCCATATCGAGAATTAGACCCGGTCATCTGGGATGCTAACTTTTCCTGGGTTAGTGGGTCAGACCCCCCTAACCAAGGGGAGCAGTTCCATTAGGGGGTTAGCTCCCAAAGATTTACACTCCCACTTTCACATTCATTTAGTCCATATGGGCCACTCAGAGTTTAGGTCTATTTCTGTGAGTGGGGGTATTACCGGCGGGCGGTCTCCTCACGCAGTTCCCCCCAGTCAGGTCGCAGCACATGTCACAGGTGATTCTCCGCTGGTCTTCTCCCAGAATTCGGATACCCAGTTTCAGATTTCCTCCTCTGCCCAGTCAGATATTGGTGGGCCTGCTTTCGGAGTGTCGAATCTAAATCAGATTGTTTACCTGTAAGTGTCAGTTTATCAGTTTATGAGCTCATCAGCTGGAGAGAAATAAATACACTACACATGTTTTGCGTGTACAATTAGCTCTGCTTTATTAGTTGCAAGTCCATATCTATATAGCAAAGATCACGTATTGCAGAAAACTACCCCCCAAAAGGTTTTAACGACTCATGCTTCCTTTACACAGATCTTGCTACATTCTGCTATTTTCACACAGGAATACTCCCCAGGGGGAGTTGGTTTGTCTCCTGTTCTGCTATATTCAAGATCATGGGCAGTTTCTTGCAAACAATGAGTAACTCCTACAAACTAGCTGTATCTAATCTGTCTTTAAGCTATAAGAGAACAAAATGGCTAAAAGGCAACAAGATGGCGTCGGCTTAGCAAAATCACATTTCTCATCTTTTTATTCATTATTTTCCCTAACACTACCTATCAGAGATCACATTCTTGCAGTCGCTTTTAATGGGTACTTATACACATACACCCTTCTAACAGAACATATGAATAGGGATGCCTAAAACTGAACACATAGCACAACCCATTCCCCACCAATAGCAAGTCCATGATCTCTCTTCTAGCTGATATTAATAGATGGTCAATGAGTCGACAACTGTCTTGCACGCGCTACATGTCCTGATGTCAGACATTCACATATATCAGTGAACATGAGAGGCTCTGGGGCCTCTTGTGCTTCCTTTTTATCTTCTAACTATGGATTTCTTAGGGAAGGAAAAAAAAGGAAAGGGAGGGAGATAATACACAGTGCGCTCGGCAAATGTTATATGTCACTTATTTCACAATAGAAGGGATTGTCCAATGTGCTGTATATCTTCATAAGGATAAACTTCAGTGACGAGCATGTGGATTCCAAGGAAAAGGTTCTTGGTTTCTGCTCTGATCACAACTGGCAGTAGTACTGAGAGTTCCACAAGGTTCACACTCATTAGATGGGGTGTACAGTACAGCGGTTAAGACAGATGTGGTAACTTTAATTTTTCTAGAAGAGAAATACTTAGCTGTACTACACTTGTTAATAAGCCACATCATCAGTTTTATTAGTATATAATAAGGATTAGTAACAGACCTTGAAGTACAACATGTATAAAACCTGATAACCATCCTCCTATACCCTTGAACCAATTGGCAAGGTACAGCCAATGAAAACTATCCTCCTAGATAAGCATCTCCAGTGTGCTCCGTTAAAAAGGTATATTTCTTGTCTTCATTTTTTGTAAGTGTTCATCAAACATTTTCTCTGGATCATCTGTGTCACTTGTTAAAAAGGTGCAACCCTGGGCTTCAATTTAAATATTTAGGGTTAGGCAGTACCCTCCAGACTAAGCTGTCAGGTAGTCCAATATTAACCTATTGTCTTGTGTAAATGTAATAATGTCACAATACTCACATATACATCTCTGTATTGCGTGTACACCCCTACAGTCATGGGTTGCTCTTTTCTTTATTTGGTTGGGTTAAACTTCCATATTAGAATTTTTCTCATTATGTATAATGATCTCTACATTACTATTGGTGTGAGTCTGGTTCTTCCAGACCTAGCTTTCCTTTCTAGACTAGTACACATCTACAGCCTACAGCAAAGGAACATAACGGGCAATCAATATTCCTCCTGCTAATATCAATGAACACCACTCTCTGGTGTCCCTTGGACCTTTAAAAAACTTGTAAAATACATTTTTCTCAGACTCCCCTTGTCTGAAGATCTTGCAGTGGGATGCATGTATTCTGGTGTCATTTCCCTGTACTTCCACTGCCATGGGAGTCATCAATAAGAACCTGGAAAGGACTCTCGTATCTGGGTTCTAAACTTCTTCTGACGTGCTTTTTCATGACCACCCAGTCCCCTGGTTGCAGTTTATGAGTACCTGCATCAAAATTAGGGACTGGAATGGAAGAGAACACTTGACCATGTATTTCAGTTAGTTGTTTCTATAATAAAGCAACATAGTTCAACAAATCACCATGTACATGCTGTAGTTGATATGGAAAATAACAGCCTGTTCTGTGTGCTGTGCCAAACAGTATGTCATTTGGTGCTAAACCTGTGTCTTTCCTATGAGTCTTCCTTACTGAGAGCAGGGCCATAGGTAAACATGAGATCCATGGCAGGCCTGTTTCAGCCATTATTCACATGTAGATAAGCGGCCCATTTCAGCCAAATCATCAGCATTCGCAGGTTCTATGGTCTGATGCAAGACAACTGCTCTGTTGTCGGGTTTACGGCCTAGCGTTAGGGATGAGATTAAAAAGGGCTTCTTCTTGAATATGCATGAATTAACGGTTTAGGCTACAAAGGATTTAGAGGCAGCATGTGCTAAGGGGGCATAGGGGAAGAATCCTATAAAACGTTCCCAAATTGGATCACAGGGTATTGCGCCTAGAAACAAGGCCTGAGTATAGAGTAGAGGTTTGTAAATATCTACACCTCATAAATGAGATGTACATTTGTTATTGTCCAGGTACTTGAAGCAAATATGACTAA
This sequence comes from Mixophyes fleayi, assembly GCF_038048845.1. Taxonomy (NCBI): domain Eukaryota; kingdom Metazoa; phylum Chordata; class Amphibia; order Anura; family Limnodynastidae; genus Mixophyes; species Mixophyes fleayi. The sequence continues at coordinate 71,306,310 of NC_134406.1, forward strand.
TAGTTTCGCAAAAAAGTGAGTGGCCAGGTAGACATGCCCTTAGGTTTTAGAGACGTGGAGATCTGGATGAAACTCAATAGGGTCAAGGGGGGATACTGAATTGGTTTTAGCAAAGGGGGAGATGCAGTGCTCCCCAAGTCCCAAAAACTAGATTTTTGCATTCAACAACACGTCTTGTGGGGGTGTGAATCCTGTAAATATAGGCACATATGCGCCAATTGCCGCGGGTCACACCCAGCCAAAGAGTGTCCGAGGAGTGTTCCTGGTCTCGGCAGGGGCTGCGGCGCCAACGCTAGCAATGCTTAAAGCTAATTCGCCCATCAACCTCATGGCTTTAGAGAAATGGCTCAGTCTCTATCCGCATGAGGCTCAGGCATCCTGTCTCTGAGAAGGTTTTTTGTCACGGTTTCCGGCTTCCCATCAGCTCCACGGTTTCCGCCAGAGCCTCTAAGAATCTTAAGCCAGCTTATTCCTTTCCGGAAGTACTAGACTACACCCAGTGGGTGTAGTCCCTAAAAAAATCCTAGTAAAATTCCACTTTATTCAGCACTTGTCCCACCCATTAGAAAGTTCAGTAAATCATGCCATAGATGAGGACATAAGTTCGGTAGTATATAAGTCCTTTGAGGAGGCCCTGGAGCTGATTAGACATTTCAGCTTAGGGGCTCTTATGGCCAAACTGGATATCGAGTCAGCCTAGCGCTTACTCCTTCTGCACCCGGATTCATTTAAGTTCATGTTCTTAAAGACAAATATTACATTGATCGATGTCTCCCCTTGGGGTGCTCCCTATTTTGCGCATTTTTCGAGCCATTTAGCTCTTTCCTACTTTGGACTATTCAGGCAGGGACAGGTCACTACGGAATAGCGCATTATCTAGACGATTTCCTATTTGTGGGGCCGTCCAATTCCACTCTATGCTTGGATGCATTGTCAGCGCAGGCACTTTTTTCTGTTATGGGGTTCCTGTAGCTCAGGACAAGACAGAGGGCCCTTCAATGTGATTATCTTTTCTAGGAATAGAAATTGATACAGTGGAAGGTTGCTGTTGTTTGCCAAAGGACAAGATCACAAAATTGGAGAGTTTGATATACAGTACCCTGGCCTCTCCCTCTAACACCTTACGGGAAATCCAAACTTTTCTGGGGTCTTTTAATTTCGCTTGTAGAGTGATCCCTATGGGTAGAATTTTTGTAGAAAGCTCCAGTTAGCCATGGCAAGTAGATTTAAATATTTTTGGCACTTTTCTTAGCAAGTTCAACAGTTCTAGAATTTGGCCCTTCCCACCTGTATCTACCAGGGCTTTAGATTTATATATGGACGCAGCAGAGTCTAAAGGGTTTGGGGCTTGTTTCCAGGGTGAAAAGTGTTCATCCCCTTGACTGAAAGCATGGAGAGATAATGGCTTGGCTCGAAACCTACTGGTTTTAGAATTATTTCCCATCATAGTGTCTTTAGAGTTATGGGCCCCCCAGCTGAGCGGGCGCAATGTGTCCTTTTGGTGCGACAATTTGTGTGTGGTTCAGGCAATCAATCTCCAGAGTGCATCTTCCAGGCCAGCAGTTAATCTATTGCGCTTTCTGGTGCTTCGTTGCCTGGACTTCATCATAAATTTTCACGCCAAACATGTCCTTGGAATAGATAATGGCATAGCAGACTCCCTGTCCCATTTCGATTGGATTTGTTTTAGAGCTCTAGCCCCACATACCAAGTCCAACAGTATATCATGTCATCTTATTTTTGGCAGATGATCGAGCTGGCATAAGGTTCCTGGCTGAAGCCTCCCTAGTTCCATGCACTTGGAATTCCTATCAGTTGGCATGGCAGCGTTGGGAAAATTTTCTGTTATCTCGTGGCAACAGTCCCACGGAGACTCATCACAGTATTGATGATTTCAAGTGGGGGTGTTACCAGGAAGGTTTTAATAAAGCAGCCATGATATCAACTTTGGCCGATATATCTTTTATGGCAAAAATGCAAGAACTGCCAGTCGTTCCTTACTACCAAAAAATTAAAAGGTTGAGCCAAGCTCCTCCCCATTCCACGGGATAATAGAAGGCCCATAGATCCGTATTTGCTATCCCATATCATTTTAGCCTTGACTCAGGTTTCTGCAGATTTAGCAACTTGGTGGCACAATCAAAATATATGGTTGGTCTGCCTGTGAGGAGGACCCCTTAGCCGGTATGTACAGGTTAATCCCGGCAGTTAAGAAGGGTGTGTAGTCATGCCACTTGGACAGATTTTAGCACTGGCCAATAGATTATCCTGGGTTGGTGGTACTATGGTCTGACCTTTCCATCGTTATTGGCTTTGCTTATGCTGACTGCCCTGCTCTCGTCCGAAATCCAGTCCTCTATAAGTTAAGTTAATAAGTTCAGTTTAATAAATTTATATTCTTATTCCAACTTTAATTTGGTGACCGTGTCATTATTTGGTTTAAGTAAAGATGTTGAGTTAGTTGTATTGTATGATATGATGGGAACTTCCATGCTATGCATTTTATGGGCAACCTGCTACAACACTTCTAAAAATCATCGTTATAGTATTTTTTTGGTGGGTTAACAATAACACTTGTGAATAGGCAATAATTTAATTAACACAAACAAAACATTATTTGCAATCAGTAACCTTTACAATAGCTATATGTGAATAAACAACCAATATAGCATTTACTGATACAATTTTAAACCCCATTTACAAGTGACTTGTGGTTTTTTCTTTTTTTTTTTTAAGTTTCCACAACAGAAACCTGAATAGGAGCACCCACTCGTTGACCTAGATTTGTAACACCGGTTTCGACACCTGATATTTATTACATATCTTGAGCGATGCAACTGAGAAGGCTATGATTAAACATTATTATTCAATAATTTTTCAATTAGAATGCCCTAGAATCAATGTTTGGCTGAGTAACATTTAAGGCATAATTACAATCTGTATTTTATATTAATATATATCAAACAAGTTAACCCATGCATGATACTCATGCATTCTAGTCAAATCAAGCTACTTAAGGTGTTAAAAAGGTTCTTGTCATGCATTTGGGCCATAGCCCAGGCCTCAACCACCAATCACTCCCCACTGTCACCCCCGGCAACCACCAACCACTCCCAACTGTCACTTCTCCTTCAAGAAATATATATTTATTTTTTTAAAATTTTTATAAACACTTTTAACAATTAACAAATTAAATTAACAAATTAAAAACATCTTAGTATACCAAATTTCAGCACTTTCTGAATTTTTTTATCCACACACACTAAGAATTTAGTAGGTCAGTGTATAACTCCGCCCAGCAGGTGGCGCTGCAGCTTGGTTTTATTTTTTCCACACACAGACAGACTAACACACGCCACTAAGCATTTATATTATAGATTATTACATATTATTATATTTATTAGTATATATAATATATATCAATTATTGGTGTTATACTGACAGATATAAAGGATGGAGGCTCTTCAAACAATTGCAACATAGTGGTAAAGCAAATAGTTACAACACTCTAGGACTTTTAAATTAAATAATGCTGAGAAAAGGATGTGGTAGGAGAGAAGGTGAGAGTGGATCCAACAGTGCACACCACTGTTGCTAGCTCTGCACATCAAGTGTATCTGAGTTGAGAAACAATATTTTGAGTGGTCTTCTTGGCACAGAAGTTGTTCTCAGGGTAAGAGTCACATATAAAATGTAAAGAAATAATATATTAAGCTCCAAAATCAAGCAAGAGAAAATCGAATAAATGTATAAAAAAAATTTAGGTGTGTGAACACAATGCAGGTGTAAATATATTATTGCCTTATAATCTATAAAATGCAATTAATATATTTGTATACACATAACAATAAAATTATCATCAAAAAAAGTCTTAATATTCAGAAGTTTTGTAGATACAATCTGTGCTTCGAATTCTTCAAATTGTGCTGCCTTCTTCTTGTACATTTCTTCCATCCTTGTATAGTAATCAGAACATGACCTGCAGCCATGGAGCTGAAATTAAAGGAGAAAGAGAGAAGCAAACAAGGTCTAGTGTGATAACGATTAATTATGCTTCCCATATGCATAATTAACTATTGTACTTTCAATTAACATTGGATTCCACATGTTACCTAGTTCTAATTCACAGAACACGATCAGTAGCCATGTTTGGAGTGATTATCCTATTTGATTTTGGACTATAGGGCGATGGCTGATGAGGTCATCTTTGGGAGCTTTTATGTAGCCACATACTGGTGGTTCAATTTAGGTGCTTGGACAGGGTGGTTTATAATTTATGAATTAGTTCATCTATAAGAGTGTGCACAGTGTGAGACATCACACATCCGTGATGTAGTTGTGTAACGAAACGCGCAGAGTGGTCTCTCGCACACTGTATCCAATCATTGTATAGACTGTCTACTTGTCGAACTTCCGGTGAAGTCCTTTCTGGTCTGGCCCTGTGTGGTGTTCCACAGGGAGACTGTCTTCAGCATTCATTTATGGACCAGATATTATCATCATCATCATCACCATCAGTTATTTATATAGCACCACTAATTCCGTAGTCTCACTGAAAACAATAGGTATCATATGCAAGAAGTCTGTATCTTTCTCAGGAACAATTCTACACAATTGTTGCCAAATGGGACCAGTAAGAAAAACAAACAAGATGTGGAGCGCTGCAGAATTAGTGGCGCTATAGAAATAGCTGCTGGTGATGATGATGTACCCATACCATTATGGATCACAAATTAAAGAGTTTTAAATAAGTGAGCCCTGATACTAAAGGTTATTTACTAACATTGCTTAAGACTAAAAACTAACTTCACAGCAAACAGATATTTGTTTTTATTGTTTACTTGAGCTAACCTCCGATTGGTTTCTATGTGAGCAATGTCGCTAGATAAACTACACTGTTGTTACATGTAATGCTGAATGGGAATATCACTGGAAAATATAAGGTTACATTTTACACTGATCATGCTTAAATTTCACACCACTGATCCAGTGGTGTAAGCCGTCAATTTATGATACCTAACAATAAAAAATTATTTGTTGTAACTAAATCTAATTGTTTATTTAGATAGACCTTAATAGACTATTTTTGGTGTAAGAAAAATCCAACTTAATGAATACCAAAATATTTAGCACAATGGTATTCATATTATACAATCACAGAGACATGTCTAAAATTACTACCATGTTCAAATATTTAGAAAATGAGATCTTTTATATACTTGTTTTTGTGTTTATCTGTTTCTGTCTTTTTATATCTTGTTGCTTCTTTGCTACCATATATTTTAAGGGTTAAATAACTGAAAGAAATGAAGGAAAGTGTTTAGATCATATCAAGTGTGGCAGGAAGAGTATTTTCCTCTGTTCTGATATCCTGTTTCTCAGGTTTATATATAGGTGTTAAATTTAAATTTAGAACATGAAGACTGCATTGCAATCAGCTAACAGTTTTATTGAACAGTTGGGCCTTCGTCACTCTGTCTTAAATACATGTTCCATTCTGGTTCTCTGAAATTCAGATAGTGAATTGGCAGTCGGCTATAGGCCACCTTAATTGGATCACACTTGAAATTGGTTAAGTAGCTTGAAATTGAGTGCATTCTCTTTTTTTATCCACTTTCCACATTTACATGTATCTTTTCAAGTTGATTTGGATCACATTAAAGCTGTATATAAGCATATCATAATTGACTTCATTCCTCAAATTCTCATTAAGTCAAACCCAAAAACATTAATTAGCCATAGGTAGGCCCAGACTACTGAGAACTGTTTTAAAGTAATATGTATTGATTCTTAGGGCTAGATTTACTAAGCTGCGGGTTTGAAAAAGTGGGGATGTTGCCTATAGCAACCAATCAGATTCTAGCTGTCATTTATTTAGTGTTTTCTACAAAATGACAGCTAGAATCTGATTGGTTGCTATAGGCAACATCCCCACTTTTTCAAACTCGCAGTTTAGTAAATCTAGTCCTTAATCTATTCAGCTATTGTTTTGAGAGAGTAGTTATTTTCCCAAACCTCTATTTAGTCTAAAACAATCTGACACTTCATACATGAATTCGGTTGCTATTTAAATAGTTTTCCCCTGTTCACTCCTTTTAACACCATCTTGAATATTCCTCTTAATATCACTTACCCAAATTGTAAGACCCTGGAGGATACACAGATATTGAATGCTGGTTTTTCATGCAGCTCCTGTGGTTATGTTTTTTTTTCTTCAAACAATTTCAATCTGCCAATCCTTACTTTCTCTCAAACAACTTGCGTCTTCTAATAGGATCGTAGTCCTTCTGGATGATTGCATCTGTTTTAAGAGGTACATGCTATAACTTGGATTTCTCTAAATAAATAGAATACATACAATTTAATTTTGCCCAATTAAATTGGCATCTATCAGGGTGTTTTCATTCTTTTGTAACAATGGGCCTTAGTTATTAAGGAGAATAAGGCAAATAAAGGAGTAACTTTGCACCTGAGCAAAACCATGTTGTATTGGAAGGGGAGGTAAATTTAAAATGTGGTGACAGATTTATAGTTGGGGTAGGGCATGTTCTAGATCAACTTTACATTTCAGTGTAGAAATAAAGCTATCAAGTATTTATGTGCTAGATGAAAAAACAGCCAGTATATAACTTATGTGTAAAATAAAAAAACTAATTTGTATTGCATTGTAATATGGTTTGTCCCGGAGTACATTTACTCCTTTTTTTTGCCTTACTTTCCTCAATGACTCATTATCATCATCATAACCACCATTTATATATATAGTGCCACTATTTCCACAGTAGTCCCTGCCCCAGTGTGGCTTACAGTCTAAATTCCCTAACACACAAATACACAGACAAAAACACAGACTGGGGTCAATTTTGTTAGCAGCCAATTAACCTACCAGTATGTTTTTGGAGTGTGGGAGGAAACCAGAGCACCTGGAGGAAACCCATGCAAACACTGGGAGAACATACAAACTCCTCACAGATAAGGCAGAAGTGCCAACCACTTAGCCACCGTGATGCCCCTATTCAGGCACTAGCTGTTTTTTCATGTAGCACACAAATACTTGATAGCTTTATTTTTACACTGAAATTTAAAGTTGATCTATGACATGCTCTACCCCAACTATAAATCTGTCCCCACATTTTAAACTTACCTCTCCCTCCAATGCAACATGGTTTTGCCAAGGTGCAAAGTTATTCCTTTTTTTTGCTTTGCTCTCCTTAATGACTAGTTATTTTAGAAAGGGGAAGATTAGGTCTTTGCTAAGACCCTAAAAACAACTTATCGTGTTTTTTTCTGAGACCTCCTCAATCTGAATAACTTTAATTCCTGTATGTGTTGCTAGTATTCTCCTTCACCCTTCCTGCAAGACACACCTCTGTCCACATTGCCTCTTCATTACTTCACTCACCTCTAGTGAACACTCATTAACTGTTTTCCTATTTAATTTCAATAGTTATAACAGCCTCAATCTGTCACCAGAAACTAAAAGGACGCACATCTTACAATCATCTTTCTTATTTTTCTTCCTCCCTGCTTCTATTCGCTGATGATATACCTATCACCTAATCCAGGTCCCCCACACTTCTGCCACACGCATATATCTGAATGCTACTGAAATCCAGCAAACCTCAAACGCATAACCTGTCTCCCCTCTCTTCCAAAGTCCTTTAAATGTGCCCTTTGGAATGCACGCTCTGTTTGTAACAAACTTTTCTTCATACATGACCTCTTCCTCTCAAACAGTCTCAACCTTATGTCAATAACAGAAACATGGCTCAAGCAATCAGACACTGCCTCACCTGCAGCCCTTTCACATGGTGGTCTCCATTTCACCCACACTCCCAGACCTGGAGGCAGAGAAGGAGGTGTGGTTGGACTACTTCTTTTCCCACAGTGCAGTTTTACCAAATGTCCCATCACTCACATTCACATCTTTTGAAGTACATACTGTTAGGATTTTTAACCCATTCTCTATGTGTGTTGCTGTGATCTGTCACCCCCCTGGATCCCGCCAACAATTTCTTGAACACTTCTCTGCATGGTTCCTTCACTTCTTATCTTGTAACATTCCCACCATCATCATGGGTGATTTCGACATCCCTATTGCTAATCCACATTCCAATGCTGCTTCAAAACTGCTCTCACTATCCTCCTCACTTGACCTCTCCCAGTGGATTGAATCCACTACTCATCAGGGTGGCCACTGTCTTGATCTTGTTTTCTCTAGACTATGCTCAGTTTTCAATTTCCTTAACACTCCTTTCCCCCTTTCGGATCATCCCCTTATTAGTTACTCGCTCACTCCCAGTTCTTTAACCTCCCTGCTGTCAAACTCTTCCAAGCCTCCTTATACCCGCAGGGATATTAAATCTATTGATTTTCAACAGTTTTCCACCTCTATCAGACACCTTCTCTCCCCAATTTCTACATTCTCCTCCCCTGATATGGCAGTTTCTCATTTTCACCAAACCCTAGCAACTGCCCCTGATCAAGTAGCTCTGCACGAAGACTTTGTCGTCAGCCATGGCACACTAAAGTAACACGAAATCTACAAAAACTTTCTCGTAAAGCTGAACGTCACTGGCGTAAATCTTGTACCTCTTATGATTTCAGCGCATATACTGCTATCTACCACTCCTATCGAAGCGCTCTGGACACTGCTAAACAAGCATACTTCCAGGCTCTCATCTATGCTCAGGCTTCTAATCCCAAACGCTTTTTGAACACATTTAAATCTCTTATCAATCCTCCCACCCCAAACCCTCCAACTACCATTAGTGTCCAGGATTTTGCTTCCTATTCCAAGGACAAGATTGATAAGATCAGACTTGAAATGGTATCATCTCCCTCGACTAGCAATCGGCTTAATTCCTTCCCAGCATCCTCTGACACCCTCTCTTCATTTGATACCACAAATGAAGAGAAAGTTTCTACTCTCTTCTTATCTCCATACTCTACCTCCTGATCCCTTACCCCCACAAATTGGTAGGTCCCTGTCTCATGTGCTCATTCCAATTCTAACTAAAATCTGTAATTTATCTCTCTCTATTGGTATCTTTCCACCACTATTCAAGCACGCAGTGATTACTTCTATTCTAAAAAAACAAAATTCTGACCCAAACTCTCTCTCAAATTACTGCCCCATCTCTCAGCTCCCATGCCCCTCCAAACTTCTCGAGCGAATTGCCTACACTCGCTCCACACGTTTCCTTTCTGCACACAACCTATTGGATCTTCTTAAATCAGGCTTTCACTCTCAACACTCCAGAGAATGCGCTGACCAAGGTTGTCAATGATCTGATCACAGCTAAAACTAAAGGTGATTACTTTCTTCTCATTCTCCTGGATCTCTTTGCTGCATTCAACACTGTTGACCACTCTCTCCTCATACATACTCTACAATCCCTAGGTCTTCAAGACACTGTCTTATGCTGGTTCTCATTATACCTATCTAATCGGTCTTTCAGTGTTAATTTCTCTGGAACAACCTCCGCTCCATGTCCATTATCAGTTGGAGTAACACAAGGCTCAGTTCTAGGTCCCCTGATATTCTCTTTCTACACCACTTCTCTAGGAAAACTAATAAGCTGCTTTGGATTTCAGACTCATCTCAATGCAGATGATATTTATCATCATCATCATTTATTTATAAAGCACCAGCAGATTCTGTAGCGCTTTACAATTGGAAATAAACAGTAATAAAACAATACTGGGTAATACATACATACATACGTAGAGTTAAGAAGGCCCTGCTCGCACTCAAATTTATCTATCCTCTCCTGATCTCTCATCATCTCTGTTGTCTCGCGTTACTGACTGTCTTTCTGCCATTTCATCTTGAATGTCCTCTCGCTAACTCAAACTCAATCTTTTAAAATCAGAATTAATAATATTCCCATCCAACAATAGAAGCTTACTGCCTGACATTTTTATTTCTGTTGACAACATGACCATAAATCCCACACCGCAAACTCGCTGCCTAGGTGTAATCCTTGTCTCGCAACTATCCTTTGTTCCCCACATTCACATCATGCTGCATATATCTAAAATTCATTTCCAGAATACGTACATATCTCACACAAGACACTGCAAAAACTTTAATTCATGCACTCATCTCCCGCATCAACTATTGTAATTCCCGCCTTACTGGTCTTCTCAAAATCAGACTCGAGACCCTACGATCTATTTTGCATGCAGTGGCTAGATTGATTTTCCTTGCAAATAATTTTACATCTGCTAAATCACTCTGTCAGTCTCTACATTTGTTGCCTGTTTTTCAACAAATCCAATATAAATTTATATATATATATTTGTTTCTTCCCAATTGTAAAGCGATACGGAATCTGCTGGCGCTATATAAATAAATGATGATGATGATGATATTTATGATAGGTTGACATAACTCCTCCCTGAGAAACTTCTGCTGACACAACATACAAAAACTTTGATATATCAAACCCAATATATTGAACTTCATCAGATTCAAATTCTTCAGTATCAACTCTTATAGGGGATTGGGATCTTTTGGGCCTCAATAGCTGCAGATGCTATTTATTAGCAAAAGTATCAGTCAGCCATATATATATATATATATATATATATATATATATATATGTATATATATATAGGAAAAGAAAACAGGGATACTCTGCACTCTCCAAACACATAATTAATGCTATATCAAGTACTGTTCTATATTAAAAACAGGGAATGTTAGTTCCACATATTGCAATATATGTTTAAGCTGACCAACTCACGCCAAAGTATATATATATATATATATATATATATATATATGGCTGACTGATACTTTTGCTAATAAATGCTCTAAATTAATCAGAATGTTGTTTACAAGTTATTTTATTTGTTAACATAATACATTTTTTTTTAACTGAATGTAAAAAACATTCCTCATTTTATTGTACAGCCTAATCTACTAATTACTAAATATTGAACTTGTGTACTAATTACTATTATTTTAACTTTTAATCTAGCTAAAGGCTTTAAACACAACTTTTTCATAAACGTGAAGTATCTAGATAATTTTTCTCCAGTTTGTGGATTGCTTTCTTCACATCATTTATATTAGCCCTCAATTCTCCTTTGGTCAATCTGTGCCTGATCTTTTAGGTTACAACCCTGCTAGTAGTTGGATGTGTTATGTGCTCTCTAACAGCAGACCACAGACTAATATTCCTTCTACCTTCCCAGTGGTATCAGCCGTGCAGACCATCTCATCATCCACTATACCAGTGGTAACTACCCTGTAGTCCACAGTCTATTACTCCTTCTACCATCACAGTGGTATCAGCCGTGCAGACCGCAGACTATATCACTATCCACCATTCCAGTGATAAGTACCCTGCAGTCAGCAGAACATACTCCTTCCACCATCCCAATGGTATCAGCCTTGCAGATTGCAGTTTATCGCACCATCCACTCTTCTAGTGGTAACTATCCTGCACTCTGCCGACCATTACATCTTCCACCTATTCCGTGATATTAACCTGACAGCCGCAGACTATTGTATCTCTCGCGATCTCCTCCTTCTGCCGCTACCCCTGCAAGTCTTGCCAAGTACTCTCGAAGAGGGCCCCGGCCTGCGTAGTGGAGGCAGCTAAATCCAAACCTTCTTGCAATGGTCCCTGGAGAAGACCATCTACTACGCTAGATTCCGTGCGCGTGGAGGTGGAATTGAAAATTCTAAATCTGTTACTCAATATACCAAAAGCATTTTCAACACCTCGCCTTGCTCTTGAAAATCAATAAGTAAAGATCTATTCAGGTGTGAGACTTTTTGGGGGATAAGATTTTAAGGTTTTAATATATTGTTTTGCAGTGCAAAGGCTTCATCAGCTACAAAAAAAAAATTGTGTCTCGGTGTGTGGTGGCAAATTAAGTCCATTGTTTTTAAGTTTGTCATGGAAGCGAGTCTGATCCAATGCCCCATCATCTGACACTTTTCCATTTTTATCAATGTCCATGAATAGAAATTCATATTTGGCATCGACTATGACCATCATAGACTATAGCCATCAGGATAATGCTGAAGAATCCTTTGTAGTTGTAGTAATAGGATCCACTTTTTGAGGGTGGCATAATTTTTACATGTTTGCCATCTATGGCGCCGCCACAATTTGGGAAATTCCAATTCTTTCACCAACCTTCATATATTGTCCATGCAGAAAATGTACAATAGCCTCATAGGTCTCAGGTATGATCAAACCCAGAGCTTGCGGTGAAATTGCTGTGCTGTATTTGATATCAGCAAGTGTCCTGCCTGTGGCCAAAAATCGTAGGGTAGCAACCAGTTTCTGCTCTGCAGATATGAGTATCCTCCTTCTGGATGAGTGGGGTGACAAGTTGGAGAAGCTCCTGGAATGTGAGCTCAATCATCCGCAGAAAATTCCTGAAGTCATCTGGATTGTTGTCCCATAACTCTTGTAGCAGGGGCATATGTGTAAAAGAGTTTCTCCTCTGGAAAGAGTCCTTGGTCCAACAAGTTCGATTCTTTCTCCTTCTTTCCCTCCAGGACTGCGTTTGCAGTGTTCTTGCAATAACGATAAGCAAAAAACCATGCGCATTCTGTTGATTTCTTGTGCCCATTATAATAAATTGTAGTAATGCAGTTGCGAACAGAGTTGACGAACCTACACTAAACACAAAGCTGTACAACAGAATAAATGGTGATGATGTTTTTTCTTTTGCTGAATCTTTGTGAGTGTTGTGTGCGGTGAGGTTCAGCCTTTTATTTAAATTTATTTAGCATATTGCTGCTGGGAGGCCATATATCTGTTCATTGTGTATGCAGTCATCATCTTTTGAGACGATGGTTATAACAAACAAAAATCACAACTCGGACACTAAACTGTGTAAAATTTGCTTAAAACGTCTATAGTGTGTACACATGAATCGGCATGCTGATCTGGACTTCAGTAGCTGGTAATATCACTATCGAGCCACTAACGATATTGCATCGTATATATCGAGTAAATGTGCTGTGTATACTAATATAGGTTGCAAGTACTAGTGTGTTAATCTATTGTGTATGTGGATCATAAGTTATTAGTATATGTGTTTAAGTACATCCCCAAAAAATATTTTACTAATATATAATTAAAGTGTAAAAAAACACATTCTGAAATGTGTATCTGAGTTTAACCCAAGTACTTAGACATATATACTATTAATAGATTAACACACTGGTACTTGCAACCTATACTAGTATATACTGCACATTTACTCAATTAATATATACTATGGCGCCAGGGATATTGGTGGGATTTATATAGTGATATTTAGCAGTGTGAATAACTGTCTCTCCCAAACATAACTGCCTGCAGGATAAGTCTACCTTTTCCTATTTGGGTGTTGTGTTACGGCTGCCTAGATAACCAACTAGAGGGAAGCGCTTTATCTATTTGTCTATTGTATAGCTACCTTTGTGGTGACGTATGACGTCACCTTTAATGAGGGTTTCAGCTCTAAGGGGTAAGTTTATCAAGCTGCGAGTTCCAACAGGTTTAAAAAGTGGAGAAGTTGCCTATGGCAACCAATAAGATTCTAGATATCATTAGTACATTCTACAAAATGATAGCTAGAATTTGATTGGTTGCTATAGGCAACATCTCCACTTTTCAAACCCACCAGAAACTCACAGCTTGATAAAGTTACCCATAACTGTTGTGTAATTGTAATGTGTTGTAACATAGTAGAAGAACACAGATAAGCTATTATTATTTGGTTAATGCTTTTATTATCTATTGCTCAAGTAAACAGTTTTGCATGTTTAAATGATTTAATTTGCATTATGTTAGAGTTAGGTGTTACACTTTTGAAGACATATCGAGAATACTTTTTGTACAGTCATTACCGAAAGAGGAATGACATTTGTTAGACTCTCTTAATCACATCATACAACACTATTGTCAGTTGCATGCCACATTTCTTTTAGTGAACAATCTGAGATCCTGCAACCTAAAAATAAGAAAAAATAGGGACTCCATTCCTGAATATTCAATAAAATAAAAACTCACTTGAAAGATTTTCACTAATATGTTTTAAATTTTATAGTTGACGATCAAATATTAATGAAAAATATCAAAGGCGCAATGTCAAGTTTACATCTTTAAAAGGCGCCATTTAAATAAAAAATATTTTAATCAAGTGTCACACCTGAAGGCAGCCATAACCTCTCTTTCTTTTTTGATAACCAAAAGGTGTGGGATTTCTGCAACAGATAATTAATCTCTATTGCTATCTATAGTTTCATAGTTAACACTGTCTTAAAAGTGCAAAAACACATTCACACCTCACAAAACAGATGATTAGCTAATCAAATGACAATATGGATGTTTGACTAGAGCTTTGCAATGATTGTTATATAAAGGAGTTTCTGGAGTTTTATTTATATATTGAAAATAAAGTTTAAAATGTAATGTAAAATTCTCTTTCAAAAATGTAAATATAATGCAGAATTATTTGCATTGTGACAATGATATTTTATTTCATGCCAAGGATACAACATTAACATTTTTTATATTTAACTAAATAACTAACTTCCTCAGTTTATGTGAGCAGTTTAATGTATGTATTACCTCCACTGAAGCTATTTTCTGTGCCAGGCAGTATTTAAAGAGACACAAATAGTCTGTGCAAATGGGCATATTTATATCCCAGATGAATGCCTGTTTTTCTGTAGTTGAAAATAGAGGTGCATGTAATCACTGAAAGTGATTCCAATGGGGGTCATCTGTGCTGTTGAATTCTAACACTAGTAGGATTAAATATACTGAATCAAATAAAATTGCTGAAAATGTCATGACCTGCACTCTAGGCTAAATATAATTTGAAACATCCAATACTTCCTGTCTGGGAAAAAGCCAGTGTTGCTTCTCTGCAATTTGGTAGAAGACAGAATTGGAAAGAACTCTGGCATCGTGTACATTTCAGTTAGTATACATATATTACAGTAGAGGACATATATTACATATTAGCTATTTTTTACCCAAAACATTATATTATGCTTACTAGAAAATGTGATCAACTATAGCCTGTAGAATATCTGAACGCCAGCCTTTTCGGTTGTAGTAGTCTGCTGGGTTGTCTCTTGGGGCAATAATTGGGATGTGTGTCCCATCTATGGTTCCAGCACACTGTGGATAATCACATTGTTTAAAACCTTTAATTGTGTCATATAGGCGCTGTCAATATGGCATGCAGGTGAAACGGTGGTACAGGGTTTTCACTAATGCTGCAGTAACTTCGTGCACTGGAGTGCAAACAATGGACATCCCTACTCTGAGCAAACACAAATGTGTGCAGTACTCTCCCTGGGTTGAATACCACCAGAGCACAATGGCTAGTCTCTAATTTGGTTCAATGGGTTGCCGGTAGTTTGTAATTTGTTTTGCTAGAGCTTGAGTGATGAGTTATAGCATATAGTCAAATATTAAATGCGACATGCGAAAGTGTGCCATAATCTACTTATCATTAAAACCTTCCACAGTGCACCAGGAAGCTTGCCCATGACGTCATTCTCTGACCCACATTCTTCTGTTTGTCGCAGTGCTGAATTTTAGTATGGTGCCAATTGTGGACAACATAAAGGTTCTCCTACTGTGTAAGTATTGGCATCGAGTTTTAGCCCTTTCAGCCAAGAATTCCGCCCTTCTTCTCCATCTGGGCCAGATTACTGTCATTTGCATCCAGAAACATAAGGAATATAATAGGAATATAATATATAAACTCAATATTGCCCAGTAGATGCTTATATCTCTTGTCGGCCATAATTAAAGCAATGCAGTCACTGCCCCCTTTTAATTACTGAACTTGATAATGCAGGGCAGACATGGTCCAGTGCGAAAGGATTATTAATGAGCATTGTACAACAGCCAGGTCTTCATCTTATTCTGGTGATATCATTTACTTAAATCATTTAATTATATAAGCTCTGTCTACATAAGCTATAAATAACAATATAAGCTACAATGACTAGTGACAATATAGCTGCTTATAGTTGGTAGTACTTACAACACAGTGAAATGTGATTAGGAAGAAAAGCTACAGGGTTTCTGCAACTCCACAATGCAGTGACACTTAAACGTGTAGGGCCTGATTCATTAAGAAAAGTATAGCAAAAAAAAAGGAGTAACTTTGCACCTCGGCAAAACCATGTTGCATTTTAGGGGGAGGTAAATTTAAAATATGTGAACAGATTTATAGTTGGGGTAGGGCATGTCCTAGATCAACGTTAAATTTCAGTGTAAACATAAAGCTAACAAGTATTTGTATTCTACATGAAAATAACAGCCAGTATTTAACTTCTTTGCAAAATAATAAACTAGTTTGAACCTCTTGCATTGTAATATGGTTTGACAAGTATACAACTTACTCCTTTTTTGCCTTACTTTCCTAAATTAATCAGGTCCATAGAGTTTAATGCGAAATGTGATCTATGGTCACATTCAGTGCTCAACAGCAAGGACAAATAGTGGTCACAGAGATATATGTAAATAATGACAAACACAACCGGGGAAAAGTTAACGATCACCTAAACTTTGAGCTATGGCCAAAAATGTAAATGTATGTTTAGTTGTGTTAATTATATAGTGACATCACAATTGTGTGGACTTTTTGGCCATAATTAATTATTTTATGGAAATATATAATTATATATAAAGACTAAGTGCAAGAGGGGTGCGGCCACATGTTATAAACAAAAATACATTGTTCCTCTGCACTGACCAAAACATTATTATTCCTATTATAGTTACTTCAATCTGTACTGTATATAAAATAAACTTCAGGCTGTACTCTATATTATAGACACTGTTAACTTACAATCTCATCTTTTTCATAAAATTAATAGGATATGTTCCTGCCTCTTTGAGAGTACGATATATGGTGAATCTAAATGCAAGTACACTTAGTGATTGAAGCTTTAAATTAACATTGATAAAGATTATTGATAATTGAAACGTGTCTCCAAGGGGCGGGCACTACAGAGGAACACACACCAAACAAGTCTTACTCTTCGCTCCCAACAGCTGTGAAAGAAACAAGCCGGCTACCCCACCAATCAGGATGGGATAAGTTTCTCTCTATATGCTGACTTCCATCTGTAGTAGGAAAAGTGTGCCAGGGAATTTGCCCAGTAGTTTTGAAAGAGAAAGGCACACCTCCTATGTACAAAGCTGCTTTGAGACTCACTTCTTGTAAGTGTAAACCCGAAAAGGGTGAGGAATTCCAACCACGTGGTGATATTGTCTCATATTTACACACACATTGGATTAAGTGGGATATTTCATGTGGACAGTTATGATTTAGCATACATGTTGCGCTATGATATTTTTTCTGTTTTGATTGCATATTCCCATACCCTGGGAGGAAACTTTCGGAATTCTACATAGGACTTCTGTTGGATCCAAATCATGAACTTTTATTGTATAAACAGACTTTGCTTGTTTATGGACTTTTAGATTTTGGATCACGGGTGGTCCTTTTCCTATCTGGACTTTTTGTTTTGTATATGTTTGTTGGTTTTCTGATACATTTTATATTTAAGGAGCCCCAACTCTAATTCCACATTTTACTATTTACTAGATCAAAACACACATTAGTGGATTGTGTGCAGGATAATAGAGGGCAGCTCTTTTTCCATAAGCGCAGGCATACCAAGCCTTTTCTTTTACTTTAAATTAACATAGTTAATTGTTACTAGTTCATACTTATTTCATCAAAGTGATAACACAATCAGCAAACCTAGAAACAGTAACAGGAATGTGATATTATAATTAACACCTATTATTTAAAGAAAAAGGAGCAGGCATTTGCACAAATTTATGTCTATGTTTTTCATGTTTGCATGACATGCCTAAGAATACACCTCAACATACACTCAGTGGCCACTTTATTAGATACACCTGCTTGTTAATGGGGATAGCAGTGAGTCATGAGGCAGCACTCAATGCATAAAAGCATGCAGACATGGTCAAGAGGTTCAGTTGTTGTTCAGACCAAAGACCAGAGTGGGGGAGAAATGTGATCTAAGTGACTTTGACCTTAAAATGATTATTGGTATCAAACTGCTGATCTCCTGGGATTTTAATGCACAAAAGTCTCTAGAGTTTACAGAGAATGGTATGCAAAACAAAAGAAAATTGTTGAAGTGTCAGTTCTGTGGCAAAACGCCTTATTAATGAGAGGGGGCTTATTTCTTTTTAGTTCCAAAAACATTGCCTAATGTTACCTTGAAGGCCTATATAAGGTCTTGTGGGTGTTGCTTACAAGACAGCCTTTGTTAGATGTAAGCCTCTATACCTGGGAGGTGAGTGCATTTAATTTTCACTGAATTTCAATGGTGTTTGAAGCATATATTATATGTCAGTATAGGATAGGTCCTGCATACAATGAAGTAACTTTGATGCTGGAATGCAGGCTTAAAGGTTTTGATCAAAATATGAACTAATAAATTATGTTTTCATTTTACTAGACACACCAGATTTGCAGTGCTAACTGTTTTTTTATAATCTCTTGTTGCTGTGTTTGTTTATCTCTTCTTCAATAAAAGAGACACTGTAATCATCATTTGATAGGTCAAAATAAACACGGGATCTCTATATAGTGTAATCTGTTGAAGCAGTAATAAACTTCAGACATAATAAGGGGGGAAGGGAGAGGACGGGAAGAGGGGAAGGAGAAGTTAGATCCTCACAGCAAATCAACAGAAATAATGTAGGGGAGAAGTTAATATGTAGTAGCGAGAAAGAAAAACCACTAGGGCTGATTTATATCACAAAGCAGTGATCTAACCTAGAAGTGTCCAGAGACCAGACAAAGTCCCATTTCTATTTTGAACTCACTCCACACACATTGAATGAAACAGCTGGGAGTTCGTGAATTCCAATCAGCTAGCCCAGGTGGAAACATAATCTGTATAACGGTCTGTACTGGATAAGGAGAGATCATCCATTGCCATGTAGGAGTTAATTCTTGCTATCCACTCCTTAAGAGAAAGGGGGACAGTGGACCTCCAGTGAACAGGAATCACAAATTTAGCTGCATTATTAAGATGTCTGAGAAGTGATTTTTTTTTGTATTTGTATATTGGGATACTTGTGACGTTAAGCAACCAGAAACTTGGACCAGATGGAACTGGGCATGCCAGAATTTTTTCTGAAGCCTCTTTAACTTTGAGCCAAACAGGAGAGTGTCTGGGGCAATTCCACCAAATGTGTAAAAACGACCCAAACTTTGACCCACATCTCCAGCACTTACCTGACACCCCAGGATACATATTAGATAACTAGGAAGAACTGTCTTTTAGTTTTGCCTTAATTCTTTATTAATCTTTTAACTCTATGCTGCTTTGCATCTTTACATCATATTATTTTGTTACCACAATAAGAGTTATGTAGATTTTTTTAGGCAGGAGGATTACTTTGCTATACCTTCTGGTGTAGGTCTCTGACAATTTTATATGAATTGGATAACTGATTAAGTATCATAGCTCATAAATATTAGTATGTTCTAAGAGATATGTACAGATGTTCCCTATGTTGCTTCCAGAGAATGATGGGGTTTGTAGTTCAAATAAATGAGCAGACATGTATAATGTGTTACTACTCTAATAAAATATCTATATTGCATAGAACTAATAAGTCTCTGAAATATATATTAATTTAAAAAAAGGAAAAAATGTGTGTGAATATAAATTTGAGGCTGCTACTTTGTAATTTATCTGTTTATTACGTGATTGAAACAATAGTTGTGACACGGCTGTTTAATTAAATATAACAATGTCTGGATGTTACGTCTATGGAGGATAGTTTAAATGCCTGTAGAACCTACAGAATTGATGCCTTTATACTAACTTGGAGAAAAGTAAGAGAGCTGTCCACCACCTGTGTCTACTTTTATGCAGAGCATCTTGGTTAGTTTCTATGGCTAGCGGCTAAGGAGGTGATTAGTTGCTTCTGTATATAGGAGGGTTCCTAATTCAAACTTCATTATACTCTGTTGCTGTCTCCATTCAATAACCAGGACCTGCGTGAGAGAGACAGCTCTATGTCTAAGGTAAGCAGGCCACATGCTTTTTTACAGCAATATAATTAACAACAATCTTGTTTGTCACAGATTCTTAAACCACTGGGTGGAGCGCTTTGCTATTATTATATGTGGGAGACAAAGTCCACTGGGTGAGGCCAAGGGAAGAATAGAGGGAGAGAAGTTTGGCGGCAGCTGTGTCTGTGGGTTAATCTACAGGGATATCCAAATCCCAATTATTATAAATGTCATAGTTTTATGTCTTATAAACTGGTCATTGTCTGCTCTGGGAGGTATTACATTATATATGAAACATATGAAATATATCAAACATATATCATACAGAGAAAAGTGATATTGAGATAAGTTCTCTTTCTAATTGAATTATTAACAAACATCTATTATATTATATATATTATATTAAAAAGTAATATTTACATGAGTAGTGAAAACACATATTAAAACTCACCTGTTTTTACTGCTGGCCAGAAGTGTCCCTATCTGATCTCCCACCCTTTGAGTCAGTGATGATAAACTAAATAAATAAAACTAAAGTGGTTGTAGTAATACATACAGTGTCAGTCAATTAAAAGCATCTACATTACCATAGATACCAGCAATTTGAAAGGGAGCAACAGATATGCAGTGGGAATGCATCCTTCCTATAGAATGAAAAAAGAAAATCCTGAAAAGGAAAATAGATTGGTTACACAAGTAAAATATAGAATTGGGTGAATCAGTGATGGAACTACCACCAGTGTGGACGGTGCAAGGCACCGGGGCCCATGGGTGTAATGGGGCCCGCTGCCGCCACCTTGCCAGCCGCCCACTCATCGGATCACCTGTTAGTTGGTGATCCACTTCTGCTTGTTTTTCTGCTCGAAAGGCAGACGGACCTCTCTGACGCGCAGTGACATGCACGCCACAGTTGTTTAAAGAAACATAAATCGAGCTAAAACTTTCTCTGTTAGATCTCAATGAATGAGATCGATATTTGACCAATAGGAAACATCAAGAGGTGGGATTAAACTCTTACGGATTTCCCATGATTGGCTGCTATTGCTAATGTCACGATGGAGGCGCGACACTCACAGTATTTAAGAAATATTAATTCAGTCTCTTGGCTTGCCACTGACTAAGCAGACCTTAGCGAAACGCGCGTTGGCGTTCTTTCTGTCTGCACCAATATCTCATTTAATAATAGGCAGCTCTTATATTTCGTCTTACAGAAGCTCCAATAAATACACAGTTAGTTTGGAGTCCATGCTAGGTAGAGAGCAAGATACGACCCATATATTTAAAATATGAATGAAGTTTTATAGATGATACCTACGTTGGGAACATGCAGTCTAAGGGTTCAACACCTGAATACAGCTGCTTCTCAAGAAAGGGCAAACTACAAGATATATCCTGAATGAAGCCTGCTATCAGTTTTATGGACAGAAGCAAATAGACTATATATTTTTGTCTAGTTATTTCAGATAGAGATTATGGGGTTTATAGAATCCTGATATAGGTTCAATCCTAATTATTGCTTTCTTGGCATTTACTGAGCATAAGTCCCTCAGAATATATAAGAGATTGAAGTGGTGCAGACAGCCGTTTTAATTCACGTATTTTTGCACTTGCACTGTGTCCTATATTTCGACAATTTTAAAATTGGATTTTAACATATACTCAATAAAGGTTATATTTTAATAAAGATACTCCCCTCAATTAATGTAACTATATTATAGAGTTGATAGTGCACCTTGATCAGCAAACTTATTTTTCCTTTTCTCTATTGTTCCTATAGGATTAAATAAGAAAATCCTGAAAATGAAAATAGATTGCTTACACGAGTAATTGGGTGGCATTGGGTTTATCAGTGATGGCACTACCGCCGCTGCGAATGGTGCAAGGCACCGTGTCCCATGGATGCAATGGGGCCTACTGCCGCCACCTCGCCGGCCGCCTGCTCATCGGATCACCTGTTAGTTGGTAATCCGCTTCTGCTTGTTTTTCTACTCGGAAGGCTGAGGGGCCTCTTTGACGCACAGTGACATGTGCGCCACAGATGTTTAAATAAACATAAATCGAAGCTCCTCCTCTCATCAATGTGGAACGAAAGACTGTATGTGTCAGGTTTCGGGAGCGAGGACTCAATGTAAGGAAACCAATAACCGGTATTAGCACCACTGAACCAGGAGGTGCGGAGTCTAATGTCACCAGGGACCCCCGCAAGGAGGTTTGGGCTTTGCTGCACAGGGTGCGCGGGTCGCGGTCCGCCTGGACAGTTACCAGTGTAGCGATAGAGATTGGTTAGAACGGTCCGGGTCATAAGCCAAACGGAGACAGGCGGTACCAACGGAAGATCCACAGAGAAGTCAGACAGGCCAGGGTCAAACCGGGAGGACAAGAAGCGGAATCCAGAAGAATAGTGAAACTAGCCAGGGTCACAACAAGAACAGAATCACAATCCAGAAGGGAAGTCAGGGAAGCCGGGTCAGAACCAAATACAGGAGCAGGAAAACAAATATCTGGAGAACAGATGCCTGATACTCTGGCACCCTAATGGCGCCAGAGCCAGGTCTAAATAGAGGCTACCACCCTGGAATAGGAGGAGGAGATTAGAGGGGCGGTCAGTGTGGCTGACCGCCGCACAAGGAATGCGCATACACCTGATGGTGGGAGAATGGCTGGGGGCACTGCGTGCCTATTGCCTGGCAACAGTATACCCCCGGCTGAAAGGACCCGACGACCATCGACACTTCACTGGGAGACAATGGGGATGGCGCCTGACAATGTGAAAGCACTGTCTGAACGGTCTGTGTGCTGACTAGAGGTGAGTCAACATGCACATAAAAAACAGAGCTGTGTATGTGTTTAATTATAATTTATCTGTGTATGTCTGTTATATGTGCATATAATGCATATAATGAATAGGGGCACAACTGTGTTACATTATAGGAACTGGAGGCACAACTGTGGGGCAAAATATGAACTTGGGGCACAATATGAAATTGGGCCACCACTGTGGGGCACAATTTGAACTTGGGGCGCTACTGTCTGGCATGATATGATAACTAGATGGTGCTAGAGACGACAATCAAGCAGGGAGCTGTGGCGCAGAGTATCTTTCTTTAGTTTTCCCTGGTTGTACACCCTAATGAAAGGTACTGCACCCATCTATCTGTAAAATAAAATGGGTACATGAAATTTGGAAAACTCCAACCAGCTGTAGCGTTAAATCAGTAGCACCCACATTTAATAATTACGTCTCCCTCCATCCCCAACATTAAATTAGTAGTATCTACATTTGATAAATAGATCTATTTCCCTCCAATCAGCCCTGACATTAAATTAGAAGCAGGCACATTTGAAAAATAGACCCATTTCCCTCCAACTGGCCCTAACATTAAATTAATAATATTTCCATTTAATAAATAAACATATTTCCCTCCCTTCAAACAGCCCCTGCATTTACATTTAATATAACCATTTCCCACAACCATCCCTGGCATGAAATAATTCATATTCACAATTAATAAATAGCCCTCCTCCCCAAACTCAGCCCCACATTAAATTAATAGTCGCAAACCAACCCAGCATTAAATTAAAAGTCCTGTCACCTCACCTTAAATTAACAGGCCCCACTACTGAATTAAATAGCCCCAGCATCACAGCACAAATAAATTAATAGTACCCACCATTAAATAACTAGCTCCGACCAACAGTCTATGAATAAAATAATAGCTTAACTCCCACTCAAATTTCAGTAGAAATCCCCAATCCTGGCAATAAATTAATAGCATTTCAGTTTGATAAACATACCTATTTCCTGCAACCATCACTTCCATTAAATATTTCATATTTACATTTAATATATAGACCTCATTCTCCCAAAATAGCTCCACATTTAATTAATAGCTGCCAAACTACTCCAGTATTAAATTAAAGGTCCCATCACCACACCTTAAATTAAAATGCCCCACTATTAAATTTCCCCACCATCACCCCACAAATAAAATAGCACCCATTAAATAATTAGCCCCCAACTACACTCCTCCATTACTATCTCACACTCACATTATATTAAGACTTCCCTCCCACATTATATTCCCTCCCCTCCCCTCCCAAATTATACTAACATACGCCTGCTCCCTTAACTAAAACATTATTGTAGGATACACCAATCCCTTCCCTCGCACTTACCTTGTTCCATCAACACTGCAATGGAGAAGCAGACTCCTCTGTCTGCCTCTCTTGCAGCTCTGCACACATGGAACAGTACTTGTCATGTGGTGCGTGTCCCATGTGACACCTGTCTCTTACAGTGATAGGAGGAGGCAGAGCCGGATTTAGACCTCATGGTGCCCTAGGCAAGTTATTGGTTTGGGCCCCCCTGGGCCCCCCCACACGCCCCCCTACACAAAATATTTCTACCTATGCCCTATATATCATAAGGTGACTTGCAAATTATTGTTAGTAAGTGTTCTCCTGCCTTCTGGTGAAAATAAAGCACATACTAAAGTTTTTTTTTTTAACACATTCACTTGTCTACAGGAGACTCCAACTGAGCTTTATTATAGACACACTAACCATATGTTTGTAAACTTTCCCATATATTTTCCTAATTTATTATTTCATATTAACAGATGCATGCATTGTGAGAGAAAATGACCAGTTTATATTAAAGTTTTGGTGCTTGCAAACTAGCTTAACTTTGTTGTAGCTATAGTTTTAATTTCTGCTATCCTCACAAAGTCTTCTTATCAATCTTATTCATGTGTACAAATCAGCTTAGAATTTTTAAATCAAAAACATTAAAATCGGAAGTTAAATGAGCTTTAGACATCAAAGCAAGACAATGAAAACTCAAAAAACTCAAACAGCACTGTTCATAAACTGATATGCAAATAACAAACCACATACCACTACAAAGGCTCTGTAGAATGTTTAGCTCACACCACAGTAGCAGTCCACCCAGAGTGGCTTACACAAAAATGATCTGCATGGAAGCATTGTTAGAAGCCTTTCCTCTGATCTTATCACATAAGTCAATAGTCTGAAGCATGCAAAATACCACTTGGATAAATAAAGAACTTTTTAGACCAAAAGTGCTGTGGACTGATGAAAAAAATGTAAATTTGTGCTGACAACCACAATATATAATGTTTCAGGATGGGCTCAATATGCCACAGTTTTTGGCATTTGGCCACTGACTATTCTTAATGGCGTTGCTTGGCCAAGCCAGCCAATCACCAATGTGGTGTCCCCAGTTATAGGAAGTTTAATCACTGCCACCACAGGCTCCTACACAAGCACTTATAACAGCTTCTACTTCTTGGCCAATATTTGGCTGCTGCAGCAACTTATTTTGGGCCAGGACTGCTGGGTAGTTGGCAAAGCACCAATTCTGAACTACTGGGCTCAACGTCAAGAGACGTTTGTCACTAAAACACAGCAGTGCAGGGATAGGTGTTATCACAACAATAATCTAATAGTAGTTGTGTTTATTGACTCAACTAGCTCTTATAATAGCTGTTCCAAATGCATATTCATATACCACAAGAATATACAGCAGTTTACAAAGGCTACTAGTCCATATTTAATATACAGCCTTTACACAGTTCTAGTGGTGGATAGACCAGCACGCCTCACCAATCCAGGCTGCCCCCTTACCTGTCCATCAGGGTAAGCATGGAAATTTTACATTAACGATATTGGCAGGTGGTGGTGTTTGCCAGTCTGCTCATGTGCCAGAAGTAATCGGGCCCAGCTATCTCTCAGCACTGGTTAGGAATCTAATCTTGCTCCCAGGGCTGACACCACGTTCAAGCCAAATTTAGCTCTAGGGGGTTGGGAGCAAGATCCTGGGACACAGCCCATCATGTTGGCACCCAAAGCTCACTGTGCTGCTCTAATGCTACTGTTCGATTCTTGTCATATGCTGGAATCCATTTTTTTTTTACTTAGCCTGCATCCTCTGCTTCTACCACTTTTTGATTCTCTGAGTTTTCAGTCATGACATCTCTGGCTTGACTTCCTGCTTCTTTTATACTGTGTATAAGTGATCTCTTGCATCATTTCCTAGTTTCAGCCATGTGATTTCTCTCACATGACAAACCCTCTAAGCTATTTAAACCACACTCTTTGCAGTTATCACTGCCAGGATGTCAGGTCTTACCTGTGCTAGCTTTGCCTGCTGTTTGCTGTAGTTTCATCATGTTTGTGAATTGATTTCTTTTGCCGTTTGATTTGAACCTGTATCGGTCACCCGGACTTGGCGCATCTTGATTGAACAATTCCGAATAGTATCAATGCGACATGAATAAAATGTACATTCACTATAAATGAAACACAGCAGATCTCCGACTTGCCTGCCATTAATTCCGAATAGACAAAATGCTGGCACTTCACATAGGGGCCGATTCAATATTTTAATACGGTAAAACTGTGCATAATGTTCTTTCTTTTTTTTGTTTACCTTTCTATAAGCATCTGTAATCTGTAGCTTTAATCTCTGGAATAGCAGCCTTTCCATAGCAATCCACAGGCAGGTGGCTTTGTGGTACAATTTTTTTGCACATTGCATTAATCCAATAATTTTCAAATATTAGTTATTTATTTTTATGTTGACCTCACCCCCATATAGTCCTGCTGTATAGAGTCCCTGCTCTCCATCTTTATTCGGTATGTTCTACTTTGTTCAGTTCTACAACTGTTTTAAAGCAGCTGAACACTCTCCCACATCCTGGCCTCTACACAGCTTTCACAGAGAAACAATTTTTTCTTTAAAGAGTAAGGTGGGGGGCATGGATTATTGTATAGCTCCATAGTAGTTTTTTTTATATCACCCCGGATAATATATATTCAAGCAACACTTTGGTATTTTAATAGCTACCACTTCCTAAATTATAATTAACTTTTATATTTACACTCTAGTTTCACTTTAAACTATTCTAAAATGTGTTAAAATATTGTGCTACTATATTTCTTAAATTAAATCCTTTAGAACGTGGTAATTCTAGACTCTCATAAGTGGTTATCCACCAGAACAGCAGCTCCATATTTGTTTAATCATGCATGACAATGCTGTACCGAATAGTTTATAATAGTCTAACATCTCAGATGTGCAGATGTCAGGTCCATGTTGAGTACTAGAGACTCATTTCTTTTGGTACTGCAAGCTTACTAAAGTAATAACTATTGAAGTTTTGCTAATATATTCACTTTTTGACTGTAGCACATACTCCCTTGAGGGGACTTGTGTCATAATCAAGCCCAAAAGAGCTACTCTATGCTCATATACTCATTGTATTACTAATCCACCTCTCCCCTCAGCCTAACTTTATTAGACACAAAGGCCCTGCCTTCTACTGGGAATCTGAAAAAACCCCATCAGTGATGTTGTTAGATTTGTTTCACACAGTATTTCCTAAATGAAAATTGTGCCATATTAAAGACAGGAAAGAGTCAAACTGGTATTAAGTCAAGTATTTTAAATAATTGTGTTATTGGGTCTTCCAAAGAGTAAATATATAACGATTGGGTCTTGTTCAGTGCAGTGCAATGTGAACTTTTAAAGTAAACCTCATACAAACATGGACTCTGCTTACCAGCATAGCCTATTTGTGGATCATTCATCATTATTAAAAATAGTAGTGTAATTTTCATTACTTGCTTACATTTTTGTAAAGTAATTCCCACAATCTTGCTCCCCCTTATTTGAAAAAAAAGGAGGTCCACCTCTGTGCTGTTGGGATCCATGTTTAGTTATTGGTGCTGGGTACTCAAACACCATCAGCCTGAAGTGGCACAATGACCAGGGCAGGAGATGGAGCCAATATAGGACACGGATTGTAAACTATATGAAATAAGGTTCCATATAAACATGGACCCTACCAGCACAGAATTGGTAGTCTTAGGGGAGGCACTTTGGTAATTTAAACATGGCAACTAAAAAATTGTCAATGGAAAGGTAAAATTAGCCTTTAAATGCCTTTGTTTTCACTTTGAGCATACTTCAGGTGAATTGCTGAGTTTTTAATATACTTTATGTCGGCATTGAGTATACTGCAGATGAATGGCTGAGTTTTTAATATACTTTATGTTGGCAGCACGGTGGCTTAGTGGTTAACACTTCTGCCTCACAGCACTGGGTTCATGAGTTCAATTCCTGACCATGGCCTTATCTGTTCTCCCTGTGTTTGTGTAGGTTTCCTCCGGGTGCTATGGTTTCCTCACACACTCCAAACATACTGGTAGGTTAATTGTCTGCTATTAAATTGCCCTTAGTCTCTCTTGGTCTGTGTGTAAATTAAGGGAATTAGATTATAAACTCCAATGGGGCAGTGACTGATGTGAATGAGTTCTCTGTGAAGCGCTGTGGAATTAGTGACGCTATATAAATTGATGATGATTGATGCTTTAAAATGTATTTTACTGTACACACTTTCAACATACATGATCTCTCTAACCAGCCAGTCTCACACTCACCTTTATCCCAGGTTAGAGTGGAATCTCATAGCAAGAGATACGCAGATTAACCACACATACACAAACACACACCGGCTACAGACCCACTTGAAATTAAAATTTTCCAGGTGCCATGGCCTGTAAAACAGTCCATACAGACTACCAAACATTGCAACTACCTCTCAAATGTTGTTGACTCCACATTACCTGGTTGGGGCAGGTGAGGCGCATAGCAGATGCTATTTTACCAGTGACATCACTAATTCATACTTAATATAGGTGGGGATGTGTCTGTAAGATCACTTACCACCACCTGGCACATTTGTAGGATACATGATTGTGCAGTCTGCTTCTAGACAACTGAACTAAACTTTGTATGGTTATTCCCAGCTGTCATTCTCAATATGTTAGGGGAAGCCCAGCTCTTCTTCACAATGTCTAAAATAACCATGTTAAAGAAAATTGTTTAGAAACGTTTATAGTAAACATCTAGATGTGCCAATCCAATTACCCATACACTAAGTAACTGGATTGTATAATCCAGTATAATCCATCAGAATAATGGCCACTGTGAAAATTATAGGGACAAATGGTAGAACACTTCCTTGGTATATACATGCAATACATACATTCAAGAAAGTCCTCTTTTATATTAACAGAATGTTTTTAAATACAACATATTTCAGAGAAATTAATTGTTCAGGTATCCTGGAAAGTTGTAACGAAGATTATTATATACATATACTGTAAGTGCATTGCAATCTCACAGCAAATGCATTTTACCAATAACTGCAATGTTTCCATTTATTACATACTAGTTACTGAATTACTGTAGTTTGCTAGTTTGCTATTATATATGCAAAACACATGCAGCCAATTTCCGTGGCAGCAGGAAAGACTGACAGCGTCTTCCAGTGCATGGATCACAGACCAGCACCACCAGACACCATCCATGCCATGTTAGTCACTGTACAGTCAGTGTGCACTGTCAGGCTCCAGTACAGCCCATTCATAGTCCCCGGAAGCACATGTCCAAATACCGGGGAGGAGCGCCACGACCCTAGGAAGGTTATGTGTTCCCTGCTGCCCTGCATCATGCACGGGATGTTATAAGATAACATTGCTTTAGCATAAATAATAGTGCGTTGTTTACATTCCGTGCCATGGATCCTGGCAAAGCCGGTAAGCCCTGATCTGCATAATACATATTGTTTTGGAGGTAACGATATACGTGAATAAATATAAAGTTCATATTCCTTGTAGTGTTATCCAGTTATTAGTAACACAGTCTGCAGAGCTGTATGTGCACCGCTGCTGCCCCTCACTGTGCATTCTTCATAACTACTAGTCATGACTATTTTATTATATATCAGCCAAATATTTTTGAAATGTCTCCACTTACACTTCGAAACACAAATATTGGTCTTTAATATTTTGTGAACATGTTTTTATTTAAAAAATATGTTGAGAGCTTGTAATGCAGTATAATTTAATTATTTAATTATAAAGATATCACTTTGAGTGTTTTTAAAATAGGAGGCAAAATATGGCTGTAAACAGTTATTTTTAATGCAGCAGTATATTTTGTATTGGTTTATTGTTTCTTTCCATATCCTTGTACACTGAAATCCAAATAGAAATAATTTGAAACATCTTTATTGATTTTGCATGTTGTAAATATTTCTCTAATGTTTATAATACAGGTCTGAACAATTTCTCTGAATGCTAGTAGCCACTGTCAAGTTTTGGGAGCCAGCAACTCTGTAAAGTAAAATTTGCAAGCATTATGCATTGGGAGTCAGGCATCCTAAATTAGCATACTCTACCTAACAGTGTCCTGCATAGAAATATTTTATATTATATAGTCAAAAAGACCTGCATATTACACTAGGGAAGCTCAACATATTAAGGCAACAGTGGCAACCTCGTGACATCAGCAGAAGCCTTATCGCAGCAGCAGACTGTACCTCATTATATGCTACCAGCAGAGCCAATCTCACTTGTGCAGCCAATTTTTTATTTTGCACTTTATAGATACAAGGTTCAATACTACTTTTAGGGAGAGGGGAGAATCATCATCATCATCAACATTTATTTATATAGCGCCAGCAAATTCCGTAGCACTGTACAATTGGGAACAAACATTAATAAAACAATAATGGGTAATACATACATACAGACAGAGAGGTAAGAGAACCCTGCTCACAAGCTTACAATCTATGGGAGAATACAAGCACTCAGGCTTTGTGAAGCCAATTTATCCTTTAGGACAGGTTTGATCTGATGTATATATAATTCTGCAGTAGGGTTGTCATTTACCTAAAAAGTGAAAATGAGAAAAGTATGTTGTCTTGTACTGACTAGAGCACAGTACACAACGTAACGGAATTATGAGCCACAATTGCAATTTATTGTTACAAATATGGCAGGCTGATATTATATTGTAAAATTGGGTACAATAGTTATAATGATTTGTCCATTATTAAGTAGGCTTTTTAGCATGTTGAGGAATATTGTGTGTATATATATGTGTGTGTGTGTGTATATATATATATATATATATATATATATATATATATATATATACACACACACACACACACACACACACACACACACACACCCCCCCCCCCCCCCCCCCCCCACACACACACACCCCTCCTGTGTGTGCCATTTGATCCCATGTACTAAATCATCGATTGTTGGATGGACTCTAAAGCAGAGGTCAGTCAAGCAATGTGAGTGTGGTCCCATTGGGGAAAATTAGACCTTTAGCAAAGTTCTCAAGTCTGGTTCAAGTAGAGCTGGTGCTTTTCATTTGTAAAAGTTATTGCTTCTCTAACCATTTATCTGTTAAATGTTTTAATAATGACATTTAAGGGTATTTCCACTTAAAAATTGTTTATATGCTAAATGGAAAATAGACGGTGGGGGCTTGTATGCATGGACACTAAAATCAGACATTCAACATGCAGTCTGCTTAATGCACCTTAACATTGATTGTCCAAAAATAATGTAAGGAAATAAACCTGTTCATAAGCACACGTTTATGACATATATCTGAGAAGGTAACAAGAAAATTTGTGAGTATCATATTTTGGAAGGAGCATAGTTGTTAGGAGAATACTTTCATCTATAGGATTGGGCAGAACTGAGGATGGCTTTATCGGAGACAGATTAGCAGAGTGGGACAACAGAGGTTGAGTGGTTGGTGTACAATACACTAGGTTCCAAAAATAAGCGCTACAAATTCCAAAGCCAAAAATATCAAATCTAATAAATTATGAAGCAGATATCACCAGATGATCCTGCCAAAACTTTAGCCAACAAATTTTATTAAAATATGCAGTTGCTAGGTAGCACTTCTTAGTGTTCATAATGGGCTTAAGTTTGTACACTCCTTTGGGATATCCAAGCCAAAATGTCATATAATAAATCATTAATATAATATGGTAATGATGGAAAGTAGCGGGGTGAATTTGAGTATCATTTGCATAAATTCAGTATATAAACACTTTTTTACCAAGTATCATGATTATAGCATGATCAGGATAATTATGAAAATAAAATGTGATTTTTTTTCCAAAAACGACTGTTTATCTTCATTTGTCCTCTGCTGATCAGCCCACTGTGTTTTAGGCCAAAATGCCTTTTTTTCTGTCATGTTGTTGATGTCTTTAAACCCCTGTGATCAGTTGGAGGAGAAGTCCAACATAGTTTATGGCTCCTTGGACACAAAAAAAAAACAACAAACAAAACTGTGTAGTTTCAAGACTTTGGTCAAAGTTCATCATTTATTCTTTTAAAGAAACATTGCTAAAAAATAATAATCATATGCATACATATTTGGGAAGACCCTTGTGTCAATTCATAGATCATGTCTAAAATATATCTACATTTGATCAAGCTATGAATATCTGACCTTAATTGGCCATCAACATAACTTAATTATGTTTGATATCTATTGAATCACATAGTCCTAATCAGTGCATTGATACAATTTACATATTTTTGCTATCTTCCAGAAGGGAGTTGTAATATATTTTTGTGCAATGAATAGAAATGTTTTGGGGCTAAAAAAATGCCATAAACCTGTCAAAATCTGATTCTTCAGCCTTTTCTTATGTGACAAAGGGAAGGAATTTGGAAAGAAGGAAAAAACAATCTTTAAAAAGCAATGAAATAATATTGCAGATTTATAGCCTTTCTTATTTTAGATCTAAGATTTCAGCAGAAGTTAAGAGTTTCTGTGTTTTGTTTCTTTTTTATTCAATAAATATTTTGTATTCATAGATGTATATTTATAATTATTTTTATCACTAAGCATTGGGACTATTTCTAGTCATACTATTCACATTTAATAACGTTCTGTCTTTGTGTTCTCAAAGGACATTCTTTACATATCAAATTGTCTTGGTTGTTAGATTTTTGTGCAGAAAACTGTTTGATATGCCCCTCCTTGTTACTCCTGTGCCCTCAGTGTTCTTGT
This sequence comes from Mixophyes fleayi, assembly GCF_038048845.1. Classification (NCBI taxonomy): domain Eukaryota; kingdom Metazoa; phylum Chordata; class Amphibia; order Anura; family Limnodynastidae; genus Mixophyes; species Mixophyes fleayi. The sequence continues at coordinate 71,339,299 of NC_134406.1, forward strand.
CTTTCATCCCATTTTGCCACTCTGTGTTCCGTCAGTCTCCCCCTCACCTTTAGGTTGTAAGCTCCCTTGAGCAGTACCCTCTTTCCTCTTGTCCTCCTCCTCTTGTTTCCCTTTGCCCTTAGCCCTCTGCCTCTTCACTCCTTTTTGCCACTTGACTCCTGCCCCCATCCCTCCTCTTCTCCCATGCCTCCACTTCTCCGTCTCTGCCCTGATCCTGTAAGTGTTGTCCACTCTAGTGAGCACAGGGCACAGGCGCAAGCCTTTATTCACTCCCCCATCTCTCTTCTTTCCTTCCTATCTGTACACTGGAATTCACTTTTACCTCCCTGCCTTGTGCACTTCTCTCAGCCATATTTGTACTTGTTTACACATATTGCATTTTGCGTTTACTGCACTTTGTTTTTGTACAACTTGTATGCCATGTATTGTTACCCTGTCAGTCCAAAACATGTACTGTTATCCCAAGCTCTATTTCCCGGTCTGTGGAAAAAATAATAATAAATATAGAGTAAGTTTGCTAAATTAAGTTGTGATAAGTGAGGGAGCAACAGAAGACTTCTTAAGAGTCTTATTGGTGGCACTGTTTTGTTTTCTATAAAGAGTGTGAGTTACATTTTTTTGGGCGGAGGGGGTTGTTATTTTTAGACAGGCCAGGTGGTTTTGTGATTAATTTTTTTTAGGCCCACATGTCGCGCATTCCCAGGAGAGTCATTGTTTCACCATGGCAGGAGGTATAGGTTGACAATAGTAGGATGCATTCGAAAGAGCTTTGAGGTATCCTAAATTAAAATGGATGATGAGGAGCAGAGATCACCCCGCAGTTTGAGAAACTAAAAGCAAAGTTGAACAGATAAAACCTTGAAAGGTTTGGGTCTTGGAGGCCAGGTAAGTGGTGAATTTTGAGTAGAGGATGGTCCTTTGTGTCAAATGCTGCTGAAAAGCCCAGTAGTATTAAAAAGGGGCAAAAGGTTTTGGACTGAGAGTGAACAAATCATTAAATAGTTTAGTAAGGGCAGTGTGAGTGGATAGTGTTTTGGATGGAAGCCGATTGCAACGAGTCATGTTAGTTGTTTTGAGCAATAAAGTTGATCAGATGGTTATATACCAGTTCTTGGAGTTTCGAGATGGGTTGCTAGTTTTTTTTTAAAAAAAGTGATGTCAATAGAGGTTTTCTGTAGAACTGTGGTGAGTTTATGGAGGACGGAAAAGTGCCAGTGGAAAGAGGGAGTATTGCATCAATGGATTACATTTTTATTATCGCAGAGACTAAAATTTATGGTTCTAGTTGAGAACAGGTGATTTGGCAAGGGCTAGATTGTAATTTAGTAACTTCCTTGAGTGTAAGAGCTTGTACACACTGGTGTTTAAATCAGACATTCAGTGTGTGTCAGCAAAGCCTACTAAAAGCTCTCTGACATGTGGCTCCATAAAGTAACGTAAGCTAATGGACCCATACACACAATGTCTGATGAGCGTTAGCTTCGCGTTCCATCAGTTTTATCATTGCCTGGAGTATTCACAATTGTTAATGCTTTATAAAATATAATGCAGTTCTGTATCTGTTAAAGCACTGTGTAAAGTACATACTACACTATTCTGGAGCACAGCTTTGAGACACTTTTTTTAATTAACTTGTATCAAATTACCTACACTTCAAAGATTGTTGTTTTTAAATAACAAAATATATGTAGCTGAATAGAGTAAATGGAGGATAGGTGGGTTAGTTAAGGGGTAAGAAATTATGTTATCTGAAGGAAGAAAAGGGGGGACTCCTAGTCCAGTGAAACTAGTACATATAGGGTAGGGTGCTAAACTGACAATTTGGAAAAACTGAATTAGTATTACAATTTTTCTGATTTTATGCAACAGTAGCTGACTTTTTACATGCTACTGTGTCATGTTTGCTGATACCTCCTAAATATGTTCATACTGTGCAACACTGTAGAACTGTAGCATATGAGAAATATAATGTAAGATTTACAGATACTATTATGTGTTGCTACAGGGAAGAGCTCTTTAGAATATATTAGTGGTGATAAGGATCCAATATCCAAGTTATATTGGGAATCCTTAATGATATGTAAACTGCAACATACTTTTCTCTTAGGAGTGTGATAAATTAAAAAATAAAATCAATATTTTGCATATGTGAGGATGTTTTTCTATTTTGCAAATTCAGCTCACTATTTCTCTGATTCATTTGTTGATGATTTTATCCTGATATATGTAATGATCATGTTCCACTTTTAGGAACTCTGCATTTTTCAGCAAAAATAACTAAAACAAACTAATAACAAGGATTGACCCTATTTCACCTATAGGTTTTGAAGTGTTTTCAAGCTTTTACTAATCAACACATTTTATTAGTAAATGAATCCAACTTTAATTTTCACTATCAGTTTTCAAGCATGTAGGCAATAAATAAGTTTCCGTATACAGATGAAGTTGAAGAATCTTACATTAGAAGAGTTGTGCTGACTCCACACTCTATGTAAATTAATGGATCTGGGTCACCTTGTAACTGAGCTAGGGGTAGACTTAGATTCACTTGTAAAAGTTATGTGTTAATTAAGTCATCATTTTCTGTTGAATCTCTTAACTGTAACATTTCTCCTTTTGTGGGATTGCCAGCTGTCAGAATAAGTAGTTAAGGAAAGTGCCTCTATACTCAGAAAGTAACCAGCCCTTGGGCATTGCGTACAGGAGACACGGGAGGTAGGCCCGTGTCTGATCCTACTCCCTTCCTGTAGACATGGTTGTATACACAATTGACTTCATATTTGAGTTACATTGACAGAAAAGCTTAGAAATTAGGTTATGTTACCCAGATATTGAGATTTAAATTGTAGCTGTGTCAATTCAGGGATAACACAAAATCACAAAAAGGCAGCTGATAGTTTGGAGAGGTCAGGAGACCTCAACCCCAGTTACATTATTTACTACGTATAGCTACAGAAACTATTTAATATACAAGCATCTGATAGTTGGACTAGATTCTGAGTACTTTTTTCACCATCATCATCCTTCATTTATATGGTGTCCCAGATTCTGTAGACCATGACCTCATCCTACAGATAGTGGACGGACAAGAGACCTAGTGTAGATAACCCTGCTTGATAGAGTTTACCTCCTGCTTGCCCATGGGTAACTTATTTTGAAGTGGGTGATATAGACCAACCTGTAAACCTATCCACCCATCTTATTGTATGAGGACATGGCTGCGTAGGACAGTGGGTGGAGGCAAGCGAGATGTCACATTGCCCCAGCAGAACATTGTAGACATGTGAGACATATCCAACTTGTTTTGAAATCTATTAAGTGTGTTTACTTACTATATACCCCCATTGGTATAAAGTTCTATAGTTTTGACTACCCTTGCAGTGAATAGTCTTATTCTGATGCTGATGTAAAAATGTGTTTCATCCAGAAGCAGTGGTTACATTATTCACATTTAATCAATTATATTTCGCTGTTTTTATCCAATTATTTTAGTTGCAAATAAAGGTTAAGTTTTAATATTCTATCGGGGCTCTAACGACTTTTTCCAAGTGACAAATAACAATATTTAGTGCACCCGGCTATACTGTTTCTCCTTTTTGCTTTCCTTTTAATTTAAAATTTACCTATAGAAATAAAGTAGAACGCAAAAACAAATATTTCCCTTCATTTAAAAAGAAAAGTTAATTAAGTCCACTTGTTATGATTGATATGTATTCGGGATTCTTTGTCCTTTAATAGCAAATCCTGTTGTTTCAAGTCATTTAGTCACTAGGTATTTATGGTGTGCACATCGGTATCATTATTCTGTGCTAGCACATTATGAGAATGCAAGAGTCTTAAAGCAAAATAAAGCCTAATAAATTCAGGCAGTAAAGAAGGTGAAAATTGATTCCTACTCAATGACCGTAATGAAAAGTCTTAAGCTTGCTCTCATTTCTGGCTTGATTTTCTTATTTTTCACTGTTTTAAATAAATACACCAAAAGTTCTCAAACTTTTTCTACATAGTGATTGGATACCCAATGTCACAAACTGTATAATGCAGATCAGGTTCGCAAAGATAGAATCTGAACAACTGGTTACTGAAGGAAGCAAGTCTAATCCAAACAAATATATATATATATATATATATAATGTATATTTATCACACATACATACATACATCTTGTACAACAGTAATGCAGTTTTGCAGTAATGAATGATGTTTCGTTCATTAAAAGTATGTTTTATTTCTCTGCAGAGGAGCCTGCCTTACGGCATGTAGAAAAAGATGTCCTTATTCCTAAGATAATGAGAGAGAAAGCCAGAATAGTGTGCGCAGAGCAAGTAAAAGGTAAGATACAATTTTTTAAGGATACGGGCACCAAGTAATACAAGTACCTTTACCTATTGTGCACGGGTCCTACATATATTTAATGCTTTTCTTTTTAGACATAGCAGCCAAATCAACTTTTTTTTAACTAAATTTAATATGGATTCATTGTATACATATCTGAATGTAACTTTTTTCAACTTACAGCTGATCTGTTAGGATCAAGGTATACATCTTTTCAATGGCACCTAAAATAAAATTTTCCCTAAACGATGGTGCATAGCTGAATTTATTTGATTGCCTGATCTAGTCAACACTACAACCCCACTTCTAAAACAGCGGAGGAGAACATTGTTGATGTACTTTTAAAAGTCTTTGCGGTGGTTTCCTTGTCTGATCCCAGAATCTATGTCCTACCTTACTAGCTCTCCTGCTTGCTCATATCTCCCAAGATTTCAAATAGTTAAAGAGGGACACTTAGGGCTAGATTTACTAAGCTGCGGGTTTGAAAAGTGGGGATGTTGCCTATAGCAACCAACCAGATTATAGCTGTCTTATTGTAGAAAGTACTAAATAAATGAAAGCTAGAATCTGGTTGCTATAGGCAACATCCCCACTTTTTCAAACCCGCAGCTTACTAAATCTAGCCCTTAAGATTAATTTAAACATGCCTTTGCAGACGTTTGTATAAAAGTTAACATAAAGCATATCTTATATAATAAAGTAACACAAAGGGTGGATGCATTTTGATTCAAGTAGGATTTAGAATTTATAGATCTATATATTTGACCCAAAAGAGACACTATTTGGAAGGAAAGAGGGACAAGGGAGATTTGAGCTAAAAAACAAATTAGCAATTTCAAAAATGATTTTTATACTTGTGGCATATTATTTTAGCCATACAATTCTATGTCCCCAAACCCTTACTGAACCTGACTGACTGGGTAACATTTTAATATTGCCATGTTGAGCAGGTGGCTTTCAGGAAAAAAGGATATTCAATACAGTGCAGAAATATATTTGGTGTGCACGGTATGGCATTAAATAAAATGTTGTGCACACCAGACCCACAAGTACCCATCATACATAATTATATAGTAAGGATAACCACCCTATGATGTCCCCACATGCCCTAATATACAGTAAACAGCTGAATACCAAGACAATGCATCTGTTAATATTATCTCTATACAATACAGATATAGAGGTGTTACTTTATCTTAAGTCTGTTATCCTCATACTTGACACGGTTCTGTTGCTGGGGACATAGGAGTGCAGTAAAATGTATTGTCAAGGTGGTGTTAATATGCAGAATGCAGAAATGGTTGCACATTCTACAGTTAACTACAACTTTAAACTATCTGAGGTTTAGCAGAGCAATAGACATGTTAACTATAAAACAGTAAAATAATAACAGACATTCAATAAAGGGAAAAAAAAATCAACAAAAGCAACTGTCTGAATGGAGTGAAAAAATAAAGTTACATTGTAAATAGTTGTGTGACAACTCCCAGGTCTCCTCATACCGCTTCTCCTCTGGGCACACAATGATATTTAGTGAAAATGATTGGCCACAACATAACTTCAGGCCTCCCTTCTGCAAAGCCTGGCCAGTGTCAACCATGGTTTCAGTAACATGCGTTTGTACAACAATACTTCACCAATGGGGACCATTGTGCCCCTCAAGGGTTGCACTGGCTGAAGAGTAGGACATTTTCAAATGACAAGTGAAGAGCCACACGTGAAGAACAGAGCCCTTTTCCAGCGCTACTACGTGCATTTAAATTGCCTGAGGACAAATTATACTGACACTTGATAGAAATAAGTTGGGGGAATGGTTATGGCCTATTACCAGACACGGTGTACCCACGAGAGAAGTGTGAGATACTTAATGTTCTTGGAACCTAAGAGCATAGGTTAGGTTGTGTCTGATTCAATCAGGGTTGTGAAATGCATTTTATAGGGCCTAGGGCAAATTTCTATCATTCTGTACTCATCAGGTGGAAACATGAGTTTGTTATAGATACAGTATGTTGTTAATCCTGTAAGTAAGGTATGTAAATAATAATTTACAACCATAATCCTGTATGACTCTCGAAAAATTGCTTCCCATTGATGTTGAAGTTGTTTTAAATGTCACTCTTGGATGAGTAAAGCTGTCTTTTAAATTTAAATGCCAGCTTACTTTTTTATTTATGTGTTAGAAATATTTAGTTTATTTGTACCTTTTTGATGATCAACACAATCATAAAATATAGGTAACTACAGTGGGCTTGTATTTGTCTTAATGCCTTTTAAGTGTTTAACTAGGGTCAGAGTCCTTTGTGTATTTATTCTTTAAAACTGGCTTCACACAGAAATGAAATGAATAGCACTAGAACAACCTGAAGCCAATCAGAGCAATACATAGTTAACAACACAGAAAAGCAAGAAGTCAAGAGTCGTTAAATGAGAGCAGGGCTGCATGTTACAAGGGGCAGGGTCATGATGTGTATTAATGTGAAGGTAATGAAAATAACTGTATAGTGGGAAGAACAGGGTCTGGACTTTTAAAAGTATTAATAGGTTGTGAAAAATCACCACTTCCTATGGGCCAGTGTAATTAAATGCTAAATTCTCCAGAAAAGGAGATCCCAGGACTGTTGTCTAAGCTACTCGGCCTGAGCGTCTGTATAAGTGGCCAAATTGTATGAGTACCAACTGCTCAGAGCACTGGCCAAGCAGTCTGATCTTTTTCAGCTTCAGTGAGGCCTCTTATTACAGTTGGAAGATGTCCACACACCCAGGTTGAACGTTGATATTAGTTTAGACAACTTGTGGGGACGTACAGGCTGTGATATCTGGCCAATTTCGAATACGATATTGCAGCACGTGGGGCCAGCTGGTTATGTGCGCTTGCAGATATCAGCCCAGATAAAGATCAAGGGGGTGATCTATTATTGTCTTAAGAGTGCCTCAAATTTACTGGTACAGCATGCTTATGAATGCTTTTATTCAGATCCTCATCCAGACATGGTGATCATCACAAAAATTAGACGACCAGCAGAGTTTTTTTAATGCAACAATTACGCTATGTATGATACCAAAATGTGGAAGAACAGATTCCGACCAAACCCCCTCAGTTTGATGATGACTATTGTGTAGAGCCTATAATTAAAGGCAGGTAGGCACTGGTTCTGGACAAGAAACTGAGGGAACAGATAGGAGACTTCATGTGTTGGTAACAAACAGAGGAAGTAGTTACAATTTTATAGTCACAATTAAATGTCCAGAATGGAATGGATGTTGGTAGGAAATTCTTCTTTTAATGTTTTTAAGATGTATTCAGTTCTAGAAGGCAAAGCGAAGAAATCTCCTGTAGCTTAAAAAGTGAATGCCGCTATCATTAACGTAGCCAGGAAAACAGTTGTTGTACTCTGTGACAAGGTCACACTAAAATATAATCTGGATAGAGGTCAGGAGATGCTTTTAAAGAGAGCATGCATGGTGGCTGTACTGTAGAAGCTTGTAGACCAGCAGTGGCCAAAAACCAAACAGGTTTGGCTCAGGTGAATAATCTCTAGTTGCAGAACATCAGGAAAATGTTTTGCAAAAGTACATCTAGAGGTAAGATTATCAGTGCCGTGCAGCAGGTCCAGAACTTGTATTCATTTGTTTCAGAAGCTTTAGAGCTTAATCCACCGTTGAGATGGTACGTTAAAGCAATGGGCTTGAGGTTATCAGCCAAAAGAATACCATGGCTACATCGGTGCCAAGCAGATGCCACATCCAAATATAATATCTGCCAGCTACTGCTTGCAGGGGAGCTATGTTTTAGGCTAGAGGACTCTTCTCCATCTTTAATTTAGGACAAGAAATATTACATACGCTGCACCCAGTCATCACTCTTTTAAAGAAACCAGGCAATAGAGGTCAGGGTGAAACTTGAATACATTCTTTCGCTGCAAAAGGGAACAACAGTAAGCATTTATGAAGAGAGACAGGCACAGAAGTCTGGCGTGGGAGGTTGAGTCATTCTTTGCGATTGTGTGGAATCAGATAGCAGAAGATATTTGCATATTATATTTGGATGTGAGATACCGTTCGAAACAGATGTCATCTAGAGTTCTATACTTGCCCAAGTTATGAATATTATAACTTGGGCGACTATTGAACTGTAATTGATATCTGTATTGAATAATCCACAGAAACAAAACTACAGAGGCAAAGTAAGTTTTCCAGAAAAGTCAGCTTGGATAGCAAATGTAGACTTAAAAGATGTCTATCTACATATTGCCATAAAACGATCGCCTCAAATGTTTCTGAGATTCTGTGCTCCTCAGCTTCACTACTAATACCAGGCTCTGCATTCAGATTGGCTTCATCTCCCAAGACCTTTATCTATTTTTATTTTATTTTTTTTTATTTATTGAAGCAAAACAGGTTATACACTCCAATTCAGTCCAACAATTGTATAATAATTAAAAAAAATATAAGGAACAAAAAAAACAATATAAGAGAAAAAAATAAAATAAAACAATACATTCAAATTATTACAATACTAATAAATAAAACTAATTAACCATAACATAACACATCACAATCCAATTCAATGCACGCCCGGTCAGAGACAAATTCATACAGACTGCTATAAAACTTCATATCGAACTTGAAAATCATGTTTCCTCTTAGCCAGGAATGCAATAGTATGACCCCGTAAAACCGCCTTAGAGGTTCCCCAAAATAACACTGGGTCATCCCAATGAGCAAAGTTATCATCCACATCTTACAACCTTTTATGGTTAAGATATTTAGCAAAAACATCCGAATGACCCAGGTAGGATGGGAATCTCCAACACCTGAAAATGGAATAAGTCTTACACAAATACAAGAATGCTGATATAGGGGCGTGATCTGAAACCAAAATACTCCCTATTTGGGAAGAACTAATTCTCAAAGTTGACTGATCAGTAAATAGTCAATTTGAGAAAAAGTATGGTGACCCGGCAGTGAAATGCATGTGTTTTATCTGTCGGATGGTGAATTCACCATGGATCCGATAGATCATGATGTTTCTTAAGCATATGAATACTTTCCCAGCCAATGCCAGGATTAGATAAAGGAATATTGGATTTATCCAACCGGGGATTATCAGCCGTATTAAAATCACCCACTACAATAAGATTAGGGGTCTCCCTTTGAAGTAATAAACAATACAATTTAGTAAAAATCTGTTATTGGGCATATTGGGAGCATATATATTTAAAAGTGTAAATACCCCCCCCAACAAGTAAATACAGAAGTATATATCTACCTTCTGTGTCTATAAATGAGTCTTCAATAGTATAGCACAATCTGTTATGCAAAAGGATTGCCACCCTCCTCTTTTTCATTAGATAAAGTGCACAAATACAATCTTGAATCTATAATCCTTTTAAGGGTCGTTCCCTGAACATAGTTCCAATGTGTCTTCTGGTGCAAGTCCATGTCAAATGACAGAGTCCACAACTGGGTCACCATGTTCTTCTTAACCGGTGTATTAAGACCTGCCATATTCCAGGAGACCGCACGGAACTAAGTGCGTACATTATGTAAATCCACTGGAGTCAACAAAACCTTAGAATCCGCCAATGACCATCCTTTGCATGATCATATAACTGATATAGAACCAAAACATGACACGCACCCTGTCCCAACGAGCAGGACTGATGTGAGTGAGTTCTCTGTACAGCGCTGCGGAATTAGTGGTGCTATATAAATAAATAGTAATGATGACGAGAGTCCACTCTTATACAAAAAGAAGTCTGACCGCGCCTGGATAACAAAATTTGAAAAGTAAACTATAATAAAAATGTATCCAATACAAATAACCCAAAAAAAAATTTAACCAATAGAAATCTGCTTCCATATTCTTCTATTTTTCATTTTTCCATCCGAGAAATATACATGTGTATACCAATGGACAGCAGAAACACAAGAAATTTTACAACAAAAAATGAAAATTGCAACATTAAAATATTTTATTAGTAACAGAATTATCAAAAAAAATGATTTTGGCCCTTGTGAGCGATACGGAGCTTAGCTGGGTAAAATAAAGCAAATCGGACATGGCGTTTTAAAAAAAAATTCCCTCCGTTTTTTTGGGAAAACATGGTTGAGAGATCCTGGAATATCAAAACTTTAGACCCTCTCATCTGAATAGAACCCACTTCCCGACAGGAAAAGAATAGATCTTTTATCTCTATAATAAAGGAACTTTGCAATAACTGGCCAGGATCTATTAACGAATACAGTCTCTCTCAGGGCCCAGTCTGTGTACTCTTTCAATAATATGTTTTGTATTGTATGAAACTCCCCAAGCTGTAGTAAGGTCATGCTGAAGAAAAGTGAACAGATCTGAGCCCTTAATAGTTTCTGGTACTCTAATAAATCTAAGATTATTTTGATTTTCCAAATCATCCAATTTATCCATAACTGCCAAGATTGTTTTACCCTGAGAAGAAATTAGGCTTTGCCTAGCTGCTATAGTGTCTCCTAAATTGCTAACATTCTATATTCTACCTACATTCTAGAGAGGTAATGCGTTTCGCAGGAGATTCAAATTGAGCCATAGCTATAACATCTAACTTTTGTTCATTCATAGGCATTCTAATTATGGATTTTCTTCAGCCGTTTCTGCGATGGTAGTTGCCATAGAGTATTCAGAAGATATTGAGGGGGCAGGATCCATTAAAGACAATGAAGGGTATTTTGGAGAAGGGTGGAGGGGAGGGCTTTGATACACCTGAGATTTAGTGTGGAGTTGCTTAGATTTTCCCTCCCTGGGTTTTCCTTACATGTTCATCCATGTCAGAAGTATAATAATATCCGTAAATAGGTCACCCAGACTAAAAACTACAATCAAACTAACATGGGTGATATACACACAAACAAATATAAAAAATAGATCAATTCTTAATTGCACACAAATATCCATCTACGTGGACACAGAGGAAAAATACTTAGGTATCTCTCAGTTAATTTAGATTTAATTTACATATTCTATTTTATATTATAATTTAGTTTAATATAATACGTGAAGTTAAAGTGCATTGAAAAATTCACAGTGACCATCTCAAAATCCAGCGGATACCATTCGAAATAATATCTTTTTAATTAATAATATACGTGACGTTAAAGTGCAGCAGGAAATTCAATATATAGACACATGAATGCACAGTGACAGTCTCTTAAGTCAAATAAGTGCCTCATCCAATAATAAACTCAATTTATAATTAATTAAATACTATGCATAAAATTAACGTACACAATAAATTCCAATATGTGAAAACTTAAATTTGAGATTACATTCTCAAAATTTAGCAGATGTCACACTGAATAATATATTTATCTTGTAATTAATACTATACGTAAAATTAAAGTGCACAAGAAAATCCGATATGTAAAAAACAAATTAATGGTATCATTCTCGAAGTCCATCCAATGCCACCCCAAATAATAAGTTTCTCTTGTAATTGATCAATATTATGTTTCAAATTTTAAAGTGCACAAAAAGAATCCAATGTATAATAGGGATGAGCGGGCTCGGATATCTGAAATTCGAGCCCACCCGAACCTTGCCGATCCGAGCCGGATCCGGGTATTCCCGCCAATTGCAAAACTGAAAGCGAGGCTCCGAGTCATAATCCCGTTGTCGGATCTCGCGATACTCGGATTCTATAAATTCCCCGCTGGCCGCCGCCATCTTCACTCAGGCATTGATCAGGGTAGAGGGAGGTTGTGTTAGGTGGTCCTCTGCCCTGCTATATCCTGTGCTGTGCTGTGCTCAGTCCAGTGGTGCTGTGTCCTGTGCTCTGTCCTTCTAAGGGCATTGTTATTTTCCCATTATTCCCAAGTTATAAAAAAAAATAAAAAAAATAATAATTATAAAAAAAATATCAAAAAACAATCCTGCAGTATAAGTCTATTGGTACTCTCCTGTGCCGCATATAATTTTTAAAGGCTTTGCCGAGTGTGTGTGGCTTAGGGGTACGCTCTCTTGTGCTACATATAATGGAAAACAAAAATTTGGAGGATAAAGCTGCGAGAAAAAAAGCTCAGTTTTCCTAAAAGACCCGCTGGCGGGGATGCTGATAACATTTGGTCCGGACTGAAGGACCTGCCAATCATTGCAGACATGTCTACTGTTGCTGCATTGGATGCTGTCACAATACAAAAAATGGTGGAGAATTATTTTGCTGACACCATCCAAATAGACCTGTCAGACAGTCCATATTGTTACTGGCAGGAAAAAAAGGCAGTTTGGAAGCCCCTGTACAAACTGGCTCTATTTTACCTGAGTTGTCCCCCCTCCAGTGTGTACTCGGAAAGAGTTTTTAGTGCAGCGGGGAATCTGGTCAGTGAGCGGCGAAGGAGGTTGCTTCCTCACGACGTTGAAAAAATGATGTTTATAAAAATGAATAATCAATTCCTTAATGAAGTACAGCACTGCCCTCCAGATAGTACAGAGGGACCTGTGGTTGTGGAGTCCAGCGGGGACGAATTGATAATGTGTGAGGAGGAGGAAGCACACACTGTAGGGGGAGAGGAATCATAGGTTGAGGATGAGGACGACATCTTTCCTCAGTAGAGCCTGTTTAGTTTGTACAGGGAGAGATGAATTGTTTTTTTGGTGTGGGGGCCCAAACAAACCAATCATTTCAGCCACAGTTGTTTGGTAGGCCCTGTCGCTGAAATGATTGGTTTGTTAAAGTGTGCATGTCCTATTTCAACAACATAAGGGTGGGTGTGAGGGCCCAAGGACAATTCCATCTTGCAACTCTTTTTGTGGCATTATGTGACCATTCAACAGTCGTTTGCCATGTTCAAAAAGTAAAACAAAATGTCAACAAATTCCAAAAATTAAACCAAAAGTAAAATGCCCTGTCATAATTTAAAACAAGAGGTATTGACGTGCTAGAACTACTGTAGTGTTTATATGTTATAAACACTACACTTGGAAGTTGGAGGAGGTATTGTGGCCCCGGTACCAAATTTAGTACCGGGGCCACTCCACTATGCAGTCCAGATAGAGGTGTATCAGATATTAAACAACGTTGACTGTTGCTGCAAAATTTTTAAATAATATTGTTGGGAACACTACACTATGCAGTACATAAACTTTTTGGGTAGAATTCAGACCCGTGGAGGGTTTTTCAATTATATTGTGGCTCCGGTAAAAAGTTGTGTACCGGGGCCACCCCAGTACGCAGTCAAGAAACTTTTTTTTTTTTTTTTGGAATTCAGACCCGTGGAGGGTTTTTTAATTATATTGTAGGGACCACTCCTCTACGCAGTCCAGGTACAATTTTTGGTGGGATTCAGATCATTTGAGGGTTTTTAAATTATATTGTGGTGACTACTCCTCTACGCAGTCCAGATACATTTATTGGTGCGAATCATACAAGTTCAGGGTTTTTAAATTATATTGTGGTGACCACTCCTCTACGCAGTCCAGGTACATTTTTTGGTGCGATTAAGACCAGTTGATGGTTTTCTTATTATATTGTGGGGACCACTCCACTACGCAGTCCAGAAAGATACCTCGTTGCAACGTTTTGGACTAATAACAATATTGTGAGGTGTTCAGAATACACTGTAAATTAGTGGAAATGATTGTTATTGAATGCTATTGAGGTTAATAATAGCGTAGGAGAGAAAATAAGCCCAAAAACTTGATTTTTGAACTTTTTATGCTTTTTAAAAAAAAAATCCAAAACCTTAAATCCGAACCAAAACCTTTCGGCAGGTGTTTTGCGAAACAAATCCGAACCCAAAACATCGAGAAAATCCGAATCCAAAACACGAGACACCAAAAGTCGCCAGTGCACATCCCTAATGTATAAGCATATAGATTCACAGTGACAGTCTCGAAGTCCAGCAAATGCCACATTCAAAAATAGGCTTATCTTGCAGTTAATGCTAAACATGAAGTTAAAGTGTACAAAAAAAGTCCAGCATGTGTCATACTAAATGATATACATATCATAAAAAAGGATTAATCAAGGGTGCCTCCTCTTCCAACTGCAAATAGTTCCTTCCTCGGGCTCACAAAGCACGTAATCACATAATACAAAATAACAAGATACTAGCCATCATATCTGAAGTTGGGCTTTCAAAAATATCCGGAGACAAGTGAATAAGACAGTTGTTATAGTCCTTGTATATTTTTGATTGCTACTTTGCACATTCCTAAAGTAGCAATCAAAAATATACAAGAAGGACTATAACAAGTGTCTTATTCACTTGTTACTTGCTTATGAAGTTTGCTTGCTTGTATATTGCAGGTACAAAGGGATAGGGTTAATATCCCAATGCCAAAGACACTGCTCTAATATATTTCTCCTTCAGGGATAATCAAAACTTGCAAACATTACAGGGCTTCCACAGCTTATCCAAGTATTAATAGCCCCCTAGAGAAGTATGTGCAGCACTTCTAGTCAAATAGAGAAAGCCGTCTTGAAAGTAAATACAGGTAGTTTTATGGCCTGTAATCCTGGAAATCAGTGGGTTCGACCAAACTTCCTCACCTGCTACTCCCACACAACGTCAAATACAGCTTTCACCACTATTCGGCGTAGTAACAGCCCACACTCTCTGCTACAACACGCTGAAACATGACCCAGATAGTTTCCGTGTCTTGGTTCACAGATCCAATATTCTACATATAAGAAATTCATAACCTCCAAAGTCCGAATAAATAACCGACCCAAAGACGGCCGGATTACATTAACATAAGCCCACATAATGTTTCCAGAAAATATTACACAGGATAGCTACAGATATTCGATAGGGTGCATTTCCAAGATATCGGGTGCGCCATATGCTCATTATTAACCAGCTAGATTCTGAGTGGGTAAGTAGAGCAGGGAGCCGATGTAGATGTACTTGCCTGCTTTTATGCCAGCAATGGAGGTCCTACGAAAACGACAATTAATACGCGTTCGCGGAAAATGAAAATCAGGCAGTGTTCCATATTGAGGCCAGCCCACCCGGAAGTTCACAATTTTTAAATGATTTTTTCAGGAGTTAGTTTGCTGCTGGAAAGTTTATTGTCCAAGACCATTATTAAAACTCTGCAGGACTGAGATTACATGGGGTGCATGTGTATGCTTATCTAGATGATATTCTGGTAACTGCTTAGGAACCAGAAACTTTGACCATCAAAGTTGAGATTGCACTCTAAGGGCTAGATTTACTAAACTGCGGGTTTGAAAAAGTGGGGATGTTGCCTATAGCAACCAATCAGATTCTAGTTGTCATTTTGTAGAAAGTACTAAATGAATGAAAGCTAGAATCTGATTGGTTGCTATAGGCAACATCCCCACTTTTTCAAACCCGCAGTTTAGTAAATATACCCCTAAGAATTAGAGATGTCTTTGGTGCATAAATTGGACCAAGTCCAGTTTACAGGGTACAGTTTCTGGGATTCAGTATAGGCTGGGTCAGGTCAAGTTTTTCTACCTCAACAATGACAACAGGATGTAAGCTATCTAATTACTTTGTTCTTGAAGACCCAATGGAATGCAGACAAATTTTATCAACATGTTTTTGGCAAAGTAGTCTCTACCATACGGATGCTCATATTGACTACTTCAGAACCACTTTCTAAGTCAAAGGGACAGAGATAAGATTATTGGAACCCAAACCAGACAAAAATCCAACTTGCTCAAATTGACATGGTTGATGCAGCCAAGCAATTTGAGAAAAGCTGGTTCACTGTAGACACTGCAGTACTAATATTGACAATAGATGCCTTTGCAAAGGGTCAGAGTGTCACCTAGACCACATAATGACATAAGGGATCTGACCACAGTCAGTCCAGATTTAATCTTTCACCTTCAAAAAGCTGATGACTGTACACTTAGGGTCATAGTCAATCAACCATAATGTTCCTCCGAAAATCGGGGCTGTGCACATTTTCAGGTACTACGGTACCTTACCATTGCGTATTTCTCCTTGCACCCCTATAGGGGGGCAAAGAGAAATCTGTGATATTACATCGCCGCGGAGTGCCTTCGCGACCGTTCCGGAGGCACTCCAGGGCTAATTGAATATGCCCCTTAGTATTAATAGCATTTCAAAACAGGATCCAATAGAGACCAATAAAAAGTTTTCCTACCGTTCCACAACAGTCAGTATATTGCTCAGGTCACCTCAATTTCAGGAGATATTAAGGCAACTTGTATCTGTCTGGGGAGAGATCACTGATAGACATTATGGCAACACCTATACACACCAAATTACACAGTTTTGTTTGAGATAAGCAATGACAGGAGCAAGGCATGTGGATGCTTTCTCCACTTTGTATTATTTTCTACTGGTGTACATATTCCCTTCACCTCTTTTGGTATCCAGCTATTTTAAAAAGATCAGAGAGATTGGGCAGAGATAATGGTTCTATCATGATCGCATGTGAAGCCAATGAGCATATCATTTTCTCTTCATGCTGTTCATAGGAGCAAAGAAAGTTTAGTATTAGATAAGTTTATAGGCAAAGAGCAGTAGTAGAACTTAAGCACATTAAGGCACACTCTACAACGTTTTGGTCTATCTATGCACAAGTATTTCCAGAGCAATTATACAAAACAGCAGCATAATCTACATTCATGTAGCACTGCAGACGATACATGTATTCTGATAGTCAGACCAAAATTGGTTTTATGATCCTCAAATTGTGAATAAATACTTAAGCGATTTATATGTTTCCCTCCTCCAAGTCACTATATACTGCCTATCAGGTCCCATTCATGGCTGCTGCCATGGGAATAAATCAAGAAGGAATAGTTAATATTATACCGTAATTTTATTTTTGTGGACCAGAACACGGCTGGGGGCACATCTTCACTGCTGTACTTAATTGATCACTTGAGAAAGGTAGAGAAGCTTTTATAGCTTGCAAGCTTTTGTCCTTCAATTGAGGAGGGGTATTATTTATGTGCCTTCTGCCATATTCTGGTCCATTAGATGAAGATTGCAGTAAGTGTGAAATAAAATTTCCCTCTTTAGTTGCTATTTTCATTTATAAAAACAATGGATATGCTGATTTGTATGCAGTAGAATCAAATACCACTAGACTGTGTCAAAATATATTCTAGTACATGTCAAGTTCTTTTCTAGTATGAACAAATATTTCCAAGGAGTCCTAAGCTACAACTCCAATATCCAAATTGAGTCCATAGTATTAGTTATTAGTAGCTTATTTTAACCCATCGAGAAATGGATTCCACAAGACCTCTGAAGGTGTCCTGTGGTATCTGACACCAAGACGTCAACTTGCGAGGTGGTTCCTCCATAGCTCATACTTGTTTTTCCAGCACATCCAACATATGTTTGATCGTATTGAGATCTGGTTAATTTGTAGGCCAAGCCCACACCTTGGACGCTTTGTCATGTTCCTTAAACCATTCTTGAACAATTTTTGCAGCGTGACAAGGCACATTGTCCTGCTGAAAGAGGCCACAGATATCAGGGAATACTGTTGCCATGAAGGGGTGTATTTGGTCTGCATCAATGTTTAAGTAGGTGGTACGTGTCAAAGTAGTATCCACATGAATGCCAGGATCCAAGGTTTTCCAGCAGAACATTGCACACTGCCTCTACGGCTTGCCTTTACCTAATAGTGCATCCTTGTGCCATCTCTTCCCCTAGGTAAACGATGCACACACGCACCCGGCTGTCTACATGATGTAAAAGAAAACGTGATTCATCAGACCAGTTCACCTTCTTCCATTGCTCCATGGTCAAGTTTTGACGCTCACGTGACCATTGTAGGCATTTTCAGCAGTGGACAGGAATAAGCAATCTGGTCTGTCTGCGGCTACGCAGCCCCATACGCAGCAAGCTGTGATGCACTGTGCGTTCTGACACATTTCTATCATAGCCAGCGTTAACCTTTTCAGCAATTTGTGCTACATTCACTCTTCTGTGTAATTGGACAAGACAGGCTAACCTTCACTCCCCAGGGGCATCAATGAGCCTTGGGTGCCCATGATCCTGTTGCTGGTTCACTGGTTGTCCTTCCCTGGATCACTTTTGGTAGGTATTAACCACTGCATACTGGGAACACCCCACAAGACCTGCCATTTTGGAGATGGCCTGAACCACTCTAGTCACAACATTTTGGCCCTTGTCAAAGTCGCTCAGATCCTTACACTTGTCCCTTTTTTTCCTGCTTCCAATACATCGAACTTCAAGAACTGACTGTTCACTTGCTGCCTGATATATCCCACTCATTCACTTGACAGTGGTTTTAATATTGTGTGTATGTGTATGTATATATGTGTATATATGTGTGTATATATATAGATATATATCTACAAGGCATTTCTAATTAGGATTCCTGTTATCGTTCTGTATTTTTTTCTTTTTCTTGTAGTAACTTGGCAGCATAAAAATAAAGTGCATGCATAAAAAGTGAATCTGTCTCTGTAAGGAGCAGGCAGGTTCAGTCCAACACCTTCACTGTAGCATGTAAAATATTATTTGGGAGTGAACTTTTATTCCATTTTGTTTTCAATGTCATCTCAACCCAGCTTATCATAAGAATTAAGCGAGAGAGCTAACATCACCATTACTATGTAGGGTGTTTTTTCTTATGGGGAAGGAGCAGCTTTTACAAGGACAAAGAGACATGAAATCACTTTCAATGAAAGAAACAGACCTCATTAAAGCCACCAACAGCAGTTATTGACAGCTACACTTCCTATTAACAAGGAGCATTTAACTAAGAGTTTGGCTGTTGGATCTCTGGAGTTGATCTAATTTCCTAGCATTAATTAGTTTCTTTTGAGCATGGACACTTGGTGCTCACAGCTATAGATGCATATGACTAATTAGGATACAGAATTGAACAGAATGTGGTAAAGCCTTAACCTTCTACCATAACCAGCTGGGGCTATGATAAAGACCAGAAAGCCCAAATGTTCCCTTTTCAGGTAAAAGAGCCCTAATGAATATCAATTTCAGTAAGCTGACAGGTTTTCTTTTTACCAAACATGCTTATTCCGGCAAAATGACGTTACAGAAATAATGTATTTCCTTTGTGAATCAGTAGCGAAGAACAATGTAATTCATGCTTTTTCTTATAGGCTTGAACTGGCTTTACTTTAATTTAATGTTAGCCATCAATTAGGGATACCTAGATAACAATAAATAATAAAAAAATAGGGCAGTGGTAGAACTAAATTTCAGGCATTAGACAGATATATTGCACAAATATTTTCCGTTCCTAATATGAAAGTATGTAATGAGCGCTGCCATGCTTTGATGTACACCGTGTTACTGATTTACATGCAGATGTTTCAGTTTCCTGCTTTTTTGATAAATTCCGATATTGGCACAAAGATTTAAAATCTCAGTAAATCACATTAATATATCTCTGTGTAGACTATCGCTTCTATACTTACAAGTTAATTCCCATATTTTGTTAAGTGGGTGTCATTCATTAAATCTTTTGACCAGCACGATTTGTTTCACACACTATTCATTGGCAGACTGGGCTTTCACAACTCGCACACTTCACTGGGTAATCTCCTACAGCGCTGTATGGTGTGCTCATGGCTTTAAAGGAGAAAAAAACCCTGAAGATTTGAGAACAACCACAGACAGACTTCGACTGGGATATAAACAATAACCTGAAACTACACATGTTGACGTAAGCAGTGGTGCTTAACCCTGTTCTCATAGCCCCCATAAGAGTACATATTTTCTATAGCTGCTATTTCCAGATCTACACTTTGTATTTGTCCACTGCAGAAGATTTTTCCAACACAGTGGTTGAAATTAGAAGTGGTTCCTGGTTAAAGGAATGCCACAGACTTTTAGTCACTACTTATTTCATAGTCTGCGTCAGACAGAGAGATACCATATTTCTTGTCATACTAATGTTTATATTTACATTATGCCATATTTGCATATAAGCTTAGCATGATAGATTGGGGCCTTGCAGACACGTTGATAGGGTTGCTGCTAGAGTGGTGTGTTTTCCATTAGCAGATGACTTTGCTGTTTTCCTATAAAATAAAAGAATTGCCTTAAAATTGTTGTTTTGTATAAATTTTACAGTGATATTACCAGCTTACAGTTTAACCAGGTGTTTTTGAAAAAAATGCAACCAATTGAGCAGTTCCACTGTGCTGCAGTGGGATTCTGATACAGTTACTGTAAGCTTCCCAGTGCCCAATAATATAACAACAATAATGGTCAGTAATATGTCATCTGCAGAATTGCTAATACCTAGAGCCACCAGTTCTGTTAAAATAGCTTATTTTATTGCAGTAATTCCCCATTAACCAGCTTACAGTAATAACGTACCAGTAACCAGCAGGGCCGGATTTACCGCTAGGCAACCTAGGCACCTGCCTAGGGCCTAGCGGCTCTAGAGGGGCACAGCTGGGGGGGACAGGAGCAATTTAAAAAAAAAGAAAAAAAAAAGAAAAAATTCGGCCCCTCCCCCGACTCGCGGCACCCCGCCCCCGCCCCCCCCCCGCGACTCGTGCAAGGGGGGGTGGGGGGGGTTGGCGCGAATCGGGGGAGGTGGCATCGGTTGCCGCGAATCGGGTCCCGGCAGCCTCTTCTCCTCTCAGTGTCTCAGTGATAGAGAGAGGAGGAGAGGCTGCCGGGACCCGACGAGCGATCACGTGACTTTTTTTTTTTTTTTTTTTTTACATCTGGACAGACGGAGGAGGAGCAGCGCGCAATAGAAAGGTAAGTAAAACAAGGGACAGAAGTGGTGATGGTGAAGGGGCACAGAAGTGGTGATGGTGATGGGCACAGAGGTGGTGATGGGCACAGAGGTGGTGAAGGGCACAGAGATGGTGAAGGGCACAGAGATGGTGATTGGCACAGAAGTGGTGATGGTGAAGGGCACAGAGGTGGTGATGGTGAAGGGCACAGAGGTGGTGATGGTGATTAGCACAGAAGTGGTGATGGTGATTGGCACAGAAGTGGTGATGGGCACAGAGGTGGTGATGGTGATGGGCACAGAGGTGGTGATGGTGATGGGCACAGAGGTGGTGATGGTGAAGGGGCACAGAATTGGTGATGGTGAAGGGGCACAGAATTGGTGATGGTGAAGGGGCACAGAATTGGTGATGGTGAAGGGGCACAGAATTGGTGATGGTGAAGGGGCACAGAATTGGTGATGGTGATTGGCACAGAGGTGGTGATGGTGATTGGCACAGAGGTGGTGATGGGCACAGAGGTGGTGATGGTGAAGAGGCACAGAGGTGGTGATGGTGGTTGGCACAGAAGTGGTGATGGTGAAGGGCACAGAGGTGGTGATGGTGAAGGGCACAGAGGTGGTGATGGTGAAGGGCACAGAGGTGGTGATGGTGAAGGGCACAGAGGTGGTAATGGGCACAGAGGTGGTGATGGTGAAGGGCACAGTGGTGGTGATGGTGATTGGCACAGAGGTGGTGATGGTGATGGTGAAAGGGCACATGTGATATTGTGAAGGGGCAAAAGTGACAATGAAGGGGCACAGTGTGATGATAGAGGGACAAAAGTGACAAGAGCACATACTTGGATTTATGCGTATTATTTTTTGCAAACAACTTAAGTAAGTATTTCTGCCCTGACTTCAATATTTATTAAGTTGTTTTGACCCAACTACTTAAAAAAACGGGACTGCTTGGTAATTATTTAGGGGTGCCTTTTTCTGCAGCAGGGTGGCCTTGCTCTTTTCACATGTTAGGTACGCCCCCAAAGATGCAAGCCACGCCCTCACCTCCTTTGGCGGCGGCACATGCTTTCATATCTACTTAACTATAAGGGTATATGGTAGGCATGCGACGGCACATGCTTTCACTTCTACGTAACTATAGGGGTATATGGTAGGCTGCAAAAATATAGTGCTATGGATTGTTTCAGGGAGGGGGCCCAAAAACAGTATCCTGCCTAGGGCCCTATGAGGTCTAAATCCGGCTCTGGTAACCAGGAATGGTGGTTCTTATTGAATAGAAATGGTAATTCCTTTTGACTGTCCACCAATACACACATAGTCACTTCTGCTGCTTCTGTCTTTCCCTCCTTTTGGTCTAGCCACTTGTAGGTTGTAGTGCTGAGCATCCAACACTCACTGTCTCAAGCCACTTGACATGATGTGAGGGCTTCATTGGCTGCCTCTAATTGGTCAGTGCCTGGGCGAATTAGAAACCAGTAAATCATATCTACCATTAGTAAAGTGACAAGCTACCATCTGCGCTCACCCCTTCCCCTCTGTCCCAGCAGTTACGATTTCCATGTGTAGACAGCCTAACCGGTCTCATTAGCGGGTCTCGAGGAAGTGGAAGGGGGTTAAAAAATATAAAAATAGGATAGGCCTTGGTTGAAAAAAAAATGTTGCATCTCCCTGATTTGCCAGCTGTAAGGGAAGTACATGTGGCCTGGTGTGCAGGCTTGCCAATACAGCACGTTTCATGAGGGAGACCTTTGTCCTAGCCAATATTTCCAATTAACTTTGAGTCAATTAATTGATAGAAAAGATGTGGGGGATTTTTTTTTATAAAAAACTAACAGATTTCAGCAGAGGTGGAACTAGCATGCTGTTGGCCCTGGTGCAGGGAGGAGGGAGGCGGAGCCTCTGACCCTATGCAGTGGGCCCCATTATCTTCATGGGCCCTGGTGCATGGGGCCAGCCGCGCCAAATTGTAGTTCCACCACAGATTCCAGGTTAATGCAAAGAAAGGGGTCTCGATACCCAGGAGCGCACATTACTAATACAGAAATCTCTCATTTTCCCTCACATCTTTATGGGACGTGAGGGAAAATATCAGAGATTGTAGTAAAAACTTCTGCAAATTGAATCTGCCCCAAAGAGTAAAATACTAAACCAGGCCGACGCCTTCTTCGTGGTATGGGCATGTTGCCAAGTATACACTGGACAGTTTTCAGACTTGAGAGGAGAGTTTCACTGACTGAAGAGGAGCTCCAATCTCCATAACTTTATGTGGCATATCCTATGTATATTGTATGAAATATTTGGAAATAAATGCAGAGATTTTTCCGTGTTTTGCATGATCAATTTCCTTAAGTTGAAAGACTGCATGTCTGTTCTTAGGTACACATAGAGACAGCTTCTGTCTCCAGGAAGCAAACTGTGACAACAACTGTTGCCTATAAATCCCTTTATTATTTTTAGGATTTCACTAATTAAAGTCACCTGTGAATTCATTAAACAGTGTTCTAGAGTACAATTTGAATTGTGTGGAACAGGACAACACTTTCTATGTTTATACTTGAGGTGGACACCTTCTACAATCTAAAGATTGACAGCTCTTCAGGATAGGAAGTGCCAAGTAGACTGACAGATTAAGCAGTTGTAATTTCAAACACTACACTGACCAGCAAAAGAATAACCATTGTCCATAAGTTGCATGCAAGTAACTGTATTGTGCATCTCATGTGACAACTTGCAGTAAAATAACTGCACATTATATTCTGAATTTTGTCTAAAACATGGATAAGATTTGAGCGATACATATGTCACCATGTTGCAGACATCTCTGGCACACCATTTGTTAAAAAAAATAAATTATATAAATTACTTCCCCATTTGTATGAATTTTAATTACTAAATTTCATCTGCCAATATTTTAAATTAGTTAGATACTTACAAATACTGTTAGAATAATTATTTTAATCAGTTGTTGTGTTGTGCATGTCATAACAGTTGAATTAATATAAAAAATGCAAAAACCTACTTTCTATTATACTGAAGATGCAGATACTTTATTATTTATAACTGTGATTTAAAAGTAAAATCAGAAATATTGATTTCTACTTGACTGGAGAGTTGATTTAGTTTGAATACCAGTCTGATTCTAATCAGGTGAGAATTAATTGAGTCGGAGATTTTAGATATTCATTGATGTTAACTGAACCATGATCAATAAAGGCCAGGCTGCTTTGTGCAGTGCACTGACAATACCAAGTAGCTCATGCACCCAGCATTAAACAATACACGACAGTGTGTAATCTTATTCTCATGCTCATCCTCTCGACTTCCTGGCTCATTACATTCACCCACTAAAGAGTCTCTGAGCACTTGCACATCATAGGCTACGACATAACAAACTAATCAACCTTAATCTGGCACAGTATAAAGACATGCTAGCTTTGTCATGAAATAGCTTTTTGAAATCCGCTTTCTCTTTTACAAGTCTCGTACAAACTGTGTGAATTCTCTGTGTATAACTCTCTCTAACTGTTAAGCTACCACTCTGTACCACAACTGTATTTGTGTGTTGCATTTCAATCAAGACCGTTGCACACCAATTGCTTCTACAAAGATTACGCTCACAATCTTTGTAGAATCTACATCAACTGTATTTGGCTAGTACTAATCCTGACTTTCTAAGATGCTTTAGTTTTCCAAGAAAAATCAAATTAATCTTTTTTTTTTTTTTTTTTTTTTTTTTAACACACTGTTACCCTACCAGCAGTTTACAATGACAATGCATCCATAGCAATGCACTTAGCACAGTCCTCCACTGCTCTTTGTTTTAACGCCTGCAAATCATATCACTGCAAGGTGTTGAGCATACAGAAAATAAATAAATAAAAGTAGCCCTCCCTGTTCATGGCAAACACTTTCATTTATTTGAAGAGTGTGATCACAATATCTTAAGTGTTGTGATAATATACATGGTGAGATGACACCTCAGTAGGGCCAGCTACTAAGTAGAAAAATTGTAAAGACTTTCATGCTGCAGCCGGGGCAAAGCAGATAAAGTTATGCTGGTGTCTGTAGTTATGTTTTTAACAAGTCTGAGCTTTGGTGATATATCTCAGTGTGGTTGCTGAATACATTGCATGCTAACACAGAACATTTCAATTGATGCCATGAAAGTGCAGAACGTGACCTGGTTTCCCGATCAGTGTCCTCATACGATAGAAGTAACTGTCCTTTATGTACCCTTAAGTAATAAACAGTGACTGCAGAGTAAACATAGTGCTGTGTGTTGATATACTGGTATGGGATCTATTATACAAAATGCTTGAAGACTTAATCATATTTTGCTTTTTGTATATTTTCATTATTTTGGAGCACCATGCATAAAATATACCATATTGGATTTAAAAATGATCCTTGTCTTTTTTCAGAAAAGCCCTTGAAATTTAGGGCCTCATTTAAAGTCGACAAATCCAGCTAAAGGGTGTAAATTTGTACGTGGTCAAATCTGTCCACACATTTTAAATAAAAGAAGTTATACCTGGATTTTTTCTCCTAGCTTTAAATCATGCCCTTAATTGTTTAGCAGTTAGGTTAATAGTGACTATAGCAGGAGCAACTTGGTGAACATTTAGGGGGTTATTTAGTGTTTCATACAAGCCCCGTTTTTTTAGTGCAAAATACACATTTTAATACTACGCATGCACGCGTAAGATTTTTTGAAAAAAAGCTCTGACTTGCACCTCGTTGTATTTGCAGAGGTGGAATGAGAGAATTTAGGGGGGTGCACACTTAGCCCCAGTAAAATAAAAGCATTTTTCACATTGTTGCTATATAGTTAGAGGTGGACACAGACGCAGATACTCCTGTCAGGAGGCGTATCTGTTGCGGGTGCTCTTACCCTGGAGCAAAGATCAGTGCTGATAATGATGATTATCAGCACATCCCTTTCCATTGTAAAAATAAAGGGTTTTAAATAAATTAATAAAACAGTTTGGCTCCCGTTCTCAAAAGTGATCCAAGCACCAACACTCACAGCCTGGGCTGGTTGTGGCCATTTCTGGTGGACAAGCTGCGCAGGGGTTACCCCGCAGAAGCAGGAACTGACATCGGGCTAAGACAGGCTGGCTAGTGAAACTATAGGGCAGATTCAATTGGCAAATATTATGGGAAAAATCAGGGCCGTAACTAGGGCTGTGCGACAGGGGCGACCGCACAGGGCGCAATGCTGAAGGGGGGGCGCAATTTAGGAATATATTAGGTTAATTTGGTTAAAATTGAGGGCTAGGGGGGCGGCATTTGTCTTTCTCGCCCCAGGAGCTAGAATTCTAAGTTATGGCTCTGGGAAAAATTACTGCTCACTTTTACTAGAAAAAATTTGCATTATTTCTGTAAAAAAAAAAAAAAAATGTCTATATTTCTTAAAGCAATCTCAAAATTCACCTTCCTACTGTAGTCTGTCCCAGACCTGCTGGTCTTATTTTGGAGACCCTAGTACTTTATCAACCTCCAGCCATCACTTGGGCCGATTCCACACCTCACTTGTTTTTTTTAGCTTTTACCTACCTCTAGATCAGTGCTGGCAAAGTATTCACACTAAGAATGTCAAATATATGAACAAAAGAAGTTAACAACTGTACAGTCAGTGAAAGTTTTGGGGGATTGTAGAACCACAAGAAACAGCTTTGCAGGACCACAAGTTGGACAAATTTGCTCTAGATCAGGCCTGGACAACTTGTGGCTCTCCAGTTGTTGTGAAATTACAAGTACCAGCATAACCTGCTATTTGAGGTCTATCTACTGGCAAAGCATGTCGGGCTTGTTATTTCACAACACCTGGACAGCAACAGGTTGGCCAGACCTGCTCTAGACTGAGCCCTCTTGTACTGTATTGTCTATATCTCAGTGTCATCCTAACTAAATTGCTGTTGGACAGCACTATGAAATATGTGGACACTATATAAATAAAAGAAGAAAAATCCACCCACATATTTCATCTTGTCTTTGCCTTGGTGGGTAAATGGGAGTATATTATTGTATAGAAGTTCCAAAAGCTGTTCATAATATCATAGATGTAGGAAAAACTAGATTATTGTAATGTTTGTTTTATCGCTACCAATAAACATTGTCCAATGTGATTGTGCATTGGAACTACAATAAAGAGATTTAATAGCAAAAGATACCAGGATTTACAGTAAACCATGCTGAAGCATAAAAGATATAACAATAAACAGGAAAGTATAAATCCGAATACATTACATTTTCGCAAAGAATGTCCTGGGCTCAGGTTCAGATACAGTCATGTTGTCTTTTGTCAGGAAGAGAGAAAGAAGACACTGGCCCAGGGAGTTTATATGCAGTTTCAGTTAACAAAAACAGTGATGATGTCACAAATTCACACAGATAACACCAAGAGAGGTCTTCATTGGTCCAGTGTTAGCGATGTTCCAGTAGACTGCTGGGCATAGGTCAGTTTATTTGATCTTTTCCAAGGGTGGGGGGCAACTTGCTCCAACGGTTGCTTACGTATCTTCCCGCCAAATAACCAGTTTAAACTGACCCATAAGCAAAGTACTTTTGAGTATTAATCTCATATTGCTCATAACTTGCGACTTACCATTTAAAGGACCTGAACCATAAATACCATTACTATAGTTTTATCTATGTATAAATAATCTCTAATACCTTTTACTAATAAATAAATGGGGATTGGAACCTTAATAAATGTGTACTATTTACAAGTGCAAGTATAAATGTGTGTGTTATTAATCCGTGTGGTTGCGTCATTACACGTGGCGTACTAATCACAATCGCACGGTAAAACAATATTAAACAATTTAGTTTACTTTATCCAATTATTTGAATTTCACATTATCTGTGTAGATAGTTTAGTTTCTGTACATTTATGCAATAATGCCTGTGGGATTTACTTGAAATTTAAAAGAAAATAAATATAGGCTATATTGTCGCCTGTTTGTAATGTTCTAACACATACCTATCTGAGGATAAAAGAAAAAAAATGTGCAATAGGCAAGACAGAGGTAGCAGTGGTGGTAGTAACTGCACCAAGGCCCAGGATCACACCTTAACCCTAATACTGTATGTGGGCTCAGAGCTGCTTAGTACTTCCCTCTTTTTGCAACCATAATAGCACCAGCGTGGATTGTTTAGTATTTATAATATCACTGCAAGAATTCAGAACTGAAGAGCCTCCAATATTTTGGAGGCTCCTGGGGGTACCTTTTGGTAAATTAGTTCTCAATTTAAAAACATATATATGTATGGCCCAAATATATGGGACTCTCACTATTTAGAGTTAGAACCACCCTATTGGCCAAAGCGCCGTGGAGTGGCGGGTGACTTTAACATACATTTGCAAATGTATGCAACTAAGACTCTTGGATTTTTATTTACAGTAGAAATGGCAGGTATTTTGCTGGCTATAGCATTGTGCTGGGGGATTTCTCTGTGTGTTTGTTCCTTTTAGGATAACCCCCACCCTTTCAAGCACCTGCTATGAGCCTATAAATTGATTGAGCAACTTCCACTTCTGTATGAGCCACCAATATTTACCAAATAAGCCCGTACTGGTTCTTCCATATCTGGGGGGTAACAGGGCCTTTAGGTATACACTGTTTACTCAAAGTTTAAAATATAGTGCACACTTCACTTATTGTTAATGCAGCCAGAACCTACAAATTATTGTTGAATCTATGTATTCACATCCAAGCTATAGCTTTCTAGCATAAGGGGTTATTTTCTCACCTTGTAGTGATTCTGTCTGTATATTCTAAGCAGAGCATTTTTATCATCATTCTAAAGTGTGCTTGCTGCTCTATCCCAGGGTCTCTTCCTGGGATATCACACCTTTTATCCAAACAAGTCTGGTGACTTAACAAGTGAGAGGGACCTCCCGATGGCTTTTGCTAAATAAAAGCAGCCTTCAAAAGCGTCAAGAGAAATTATTCGTTTTAGAGAAAGCAACCCAGCAGTCATTTTTTCAGTGGGGACCTCACATCTTACCTACGCTAGCCTACAGCTGATGGTATGCTGTGTGCATGCTATACCTCTAACATATAGCATGCTTGTCTAACTATACTAGCAGTTTCATTCCTCTACAACCATCTTAACTTAAAATAAATAGATAAAAATGTAAATGTATTTTTACCATTTAGAATCTGCCATGGGAAGTTTAATTAGGACATTGTTAGAGCTCATGGTGTTAATTACTGTAGGATTTAAAGAAACTTCACATGCCAATGTCTATTCAATGTATCTGATTATAGACAACCTGCTATGCATGTCACCTGAACGTGGTGTTGGGCCTAGTTCTAACACACGGGCCTGCTAACCTTTGTCATTAAGTTGTACATTCCCGATGTGCATGAGCCAACCAATCAGTAGCTGGGTAACAGAGAGGTTACATTTTATCAGGGCAAAATGTGTTTCATAATCTTAAAATATATATGCCCCATAACATGAGTGTAACAGTGACATCTTCAGCATTAGCATGATGAGACTTGTCAGAAGAGATATACATGTCTATGGTTCAGTACATGTTAATATCTTGGGAAGGAAATATGGATTCATCATGTTTATTGTGTCTCTGATAGTCAAACATATTGTGGAAAATGAATGAACCATTATCCTCATATATTGCATAGGGAGGAAGAAGTATCATATAATATGCCCAGCTTGAGATAAACCTCCCTGACATTGTTAATAAGGAGGGAAATCTTTAACAATTGAACTCTAGATATGAGACCTATTAAACCTAAGATTTCAGAAATATCCTTTGTTAAACTTTGGAGCTTCATTTCAGTTTCCTCTTTTTTTACTTTGTAACTATCTGCATGTTTAGAAGTGTGCCATTGTTCTGCATTTCATGTTGGCCAGGGTAGAACATTCAGAATACTTTGCTGTGTGAAACATTTTCAAGAAGTTGTAGAAGAGGTTTGAAAATTCTATTTGTATAAAATTTAGCAGGCAGCAGTTCAGGAGATGAATACCCATTATGATATCAAATTAATATGCTGGAGTTGAAAGCTGACAAATGTAACTGAATACCATTTCTTAGATTGAAGAAATCACCAGGCTCATTTATATTGTATAGACCAATTCCTTTGTCTGCAATACAAATCTGTAATTATGGAGCTGGAATATATTCAACAATGCGTCTTAAAGAAATAAATGAAAACACAATGGTTACATTTATGTGGATGGAAAGTGGACTTTGTTTGTTTCATTATCTAGCTATCTTTCTACTCATTTACTCTCATTCATAGGTAGTAGACATGATAACCAAAACGGGTCTTATTAAATATCCTCCTGAAATACGCTATAACCTATTGCAATTAATCAGCTTAAACCTGTAATTTCCACAGCACACTAAACGAAAGCTAACATCTGGTTGTGGGTTACAGCACTTTTGTGCACACTATACCATGTTATTATTTTTGCATTGCTCGCTTTGTGGAGTTTTCTTTGGAACATTAATTAATAATGCTGCTTGTAATTTTGATTTTGTGTAACTTTCTAATTTGCAGTTAGTTTTGCCTACTCCTTATAAAGGTCTATAATTCTAGGATATTTTCTACTGCTCACTATTGAATCCTGCTGCTGACATGCCAATATCAAGTTGCTAACATCAGCAAGTTCAATGTCTTAACAACACCCATTGACTTTGTACAGTGAGAGGACATTGACACTTGTTTTTATGCTGCATAGGAATGGCGGCTGCACACTTTGAGCCAACAGTAGAGAGAGAGGTCCGCGTCTGTTAGGAATATGAATTCTGCACAGTGTTCAGTAGAATACTGTGCAGTGTATATAGTTTGCAGTACTTAAACATCATGTAGCCCCCAGATTACATTCTTGTACCAAACAAGCAATTGCGCCATTTGGTTCCATTTTCTGTATCTTTTATATTGTAAGCAGGTCCTCCTCACTTTCAGAATAATTGTATGTTGGTGCATCGTCATCATTGTTTGTTCAAAATGATATGTTTCAGCACTGCAGAATATATCTGCACTATATATTAAAGGATATAGTAAGTATGTGCTGTCATAGTATATAAATACATGCTTCTGTACAGTATGTGCTTTTTTTTTGTTTTACCAATAGCATCTAATGTTCTTAATTAAAAAGTGAATAAATGTTACATATCCCTCACCCCACATTCTTCCATTCGAAAGAAACAAAGGGGTTGCATCAATCGCAACAAATAAAAGCATGGGTACATGTTATGTGATATGAAAGGAAATATTCTAATTAAATCCTTGTGCTAAATAAGCGACAAAGATCTTACAAACAGAGTGTGGCTGCAGGCCAGCCATGGCGAGACTTGAGGATCAGATTTGGTCAGTGAGTGAGAAAATGCTTACAACAAGGATTAATTTGTTGGTCACAAAGCTATAACATTGTATTAGAAGCCCTAGTCATGTGTAAACCAATTTCAGAAAGTATAAATTCAGTATGTGCCATCATGCAGAATATATTGGTCTTTTCATTGTAATTACATTTTATACTTGTCTTTTACATCCAGAGTATGTACGTTGTTTGATGCATTAAGTGAGCAAAAATGGGGTTCATTCAGAAAAAAACTTAGAACCTTTGAAATTATAAAGTTAATTTCTGCTCTATTTTATAATAGATAATCACTTTTGCAAACCAGATATGTCTTCATTTTAAGGGCATTAAAAGTAAAATGATGACAATGATCAAAATATATATTAAGTTCTGCTAGTTTAATGAAATGTTCACTTTCCCAGTAGTTTCCTTAATAAAAACAAATCTATTACTGTCTGCGGAGAGATTAACCTTATCATGGATATCACAAGAAACCGCTACACCAGCATGTTGTAAATATGTACAAGCCAGCAGCATCGATAAGCCAAATAAACAACATATTGCATAAGACCGATACACTTTTTTTTTTATTAAACTTAGACTTTAATATTTAATTTTACATAACTATTAAAACATATTTAACTTTCCATTTTGTTTTTATATACCACTTCATGGTTCGGTAAATAAGTAGCATGACAAAGTACTAACAAAATGCTCTAACCTACATAGGTTTTTACCATAGGTTTCATATACTTCAAATTGAAAATAAAATCAAATTCATTTAAAATGGAAACTTAACTAGGTTATTTATTTTATACTGTTACCTTCAGTTTAATCCACTAATCACAGTTCTTTACCCTTTTTCAAAGCCTGTTTGCACACTTGTAAACATTTGAATTTTGCCCACAGATTTAGATTACACGTAAATGCATTAGTGTGTCGTAAAGATACATCTTCATGCTGTATTGATCCGTATTTAGAGTTGTATTTATCTCCTTTTGCTGCTACTTCCTGCCTCTTGCACTTGGAGGTGGATCAGGGGCGTTATCATGCGAGTGCAGCATAGTAAGGGTACACAGACTAAAGTTAAGCATGCTCCTTTGAGATGCATGTTATTTTGAGTTACACGGACCTGGAAATATATTAGTTACAAGATGTACATTTTTCTTTGATGATGATTGGTCTGGCTCCATCTCTGTGCTAGACTAAAGGATGCATGCATCTTAAAATGTATGTGAATGGGGCATCTTTACATCCAACAAATGAGGCACAACGTGTTTACTGTGAGCAAACTGATGTAAAATACAGCTGTCCTTGGGATTGCATGAGAACTGGCATGCGCGGTTACAATTGATATAATTGATACCTATGACGGCGTATTTCAGTAGTGTGGGAAACAAGCCTTTAAATATCATCTAATTTCTTGTGTTATACTCTGCCTGGAATTGTGATGGATAAATAGTCCCCAACACACTGGTTGTGAAATTAATGATTTAAGCTATCATTCAGCCTTGTCCTTTACACCCCTGCAAAGTGCCACAAGAAGGCCACTATAAAAAAATTGATATTGCCACTACATGTGCAATCCATTCAGGATACAACATGGTGGTAGTACATTCAGGGGCAGATAACCAGCATTGTATGCTTGTAGTGCTAATAGTACATATACTGACAGAACTTGATGTTTGACATTGTATTTAGATTTGTTATATTTGCTATAGAGCTGCAATGGTATCAGACACTGCACAAGGTGACTCTAAGCTAAAACATTACTGGTGATGTTGAACAGTTCACTGGATAATTTGTGGCCCCAAAATGAGCACAACATTCATTAATAATCATCTGGTTTTTATTTCAGCTTTCACAAAATGTTGTCAAGAGAATGGTTTTCTTATGGTGCTGAAATGCCGAGATGAAAACGCTGCATTGAAAGAGTGTCTTACAAAGCAGTAAGTAGTGTTTTTCATTCCCTCTCAATTTAACTACAGTTATATCCATTAGACAGCAGGGCTTGGCATCTTTTTTCTTAACGTTGTATTTGTCATCTACAGTATGTATGGCTTGTTACGAGTACAAATGTTAAACATATGCTTATTTAAAGGCGCTGTCAATACCATGGGGCTTAATGCATGGGAAAATGCATTATTGTAAATCTCTGCAAGCTATATAAAACAAATCCCAAATAGTAATTGAGCTTTATTAATTCAAAAGTGTAACACCACTGGAAAAACTTTAGTCCTCTTGAAATAAAACATAAAGTATTTTACCATGAATAAATACAGAGTCATCTCTTTATTTCAAGTATGTCCTGGATACATCTTATATAGTTGTGCCTTTATTACATAAAAAAGGCATTCAGCATTACAATTCAAAATATGTTTAAGATCTTTCAAAACATCTGTCATTCAGCACTGTACACTGGTGGCAGATTTGTTGTTTGCGAAATGGGGAGCCCAGTATGAGAAGGCAGTGCATCCAGATGCTTGATTGAAATTAGGAACCATTAGCAAGCTTCTGGAGGTAGATCTTAGGTGATAAGTGTTGTTAAATAAAAGTGGAAGTTGCTCAATCAATTTATAGGTTCACAGCAGGTGCTTGAAAGGCTGGGGTTATCCAGAAAGGAAAAAATACAGAAAGAAATTCCACAGCAACACTGCTGTGAGCCAATATAAGAGCTGACTTTCTACTTGTACCTAAAAATGCAAAATGCTCAGTTAAACACATTTGCAACTTATGATAAGCCACCTTCCACGGTGCTTCTGCTAATAGGGTGGTCCGTTTTATGTCTAGACTCATGGACCGCTGACTATATCTTATAGGATATCACAATGATGTGTTTTGTAGTTACACAGCAAAACAAAATGGCAGATTAAGTTGTAAACTATATCATGCTTGCTAATGTAAATTTGAGGGATTGTACTAGAAGATACATTCCCATAGTCTATAATTGGCATTAGCATCTGTTGTGTGATGAACTTTCTGGCCATGTAAATTTGGTAGAATTTGTTTCTATAGAGCAAGCCTAATTTGGAAGACATTTTGGATGTCTGGGTGTCTACATGCAAACCAAGTATTTGGATACTGATGTTAGCCAAGATTTCCTAATTTCCATTTATCCCAAAATACCATGGATACTGTGTTATCAGTTCAGAAACAAATTATTTTTAGGAGTCCAATGTTTAACCTGAAAGAAATCAGATTGCAGTATATTCCTAACGTCAGAGAAGTTTGAGGTGCATATATACAAGACAGTATCAGCTACATAAATATGGATTTAAGTTGATTTGGAAACTGTGGAGAAGTCATTTATAATACAGAAACACATAATGGTCCCAGAACAAAGTCTTGAGGTACCCCCAAGTACAATGTAGGTGGCTAAGGTTAGAGCCAAAGACTGAAACAAAGTTCCTTAAGTGTCCTACTACATGTGTTCCACAGTACAAGGGCACCGATATATACTTAAGTGTTGAGTGATCAGCGTTAAGACGTTTTGAAAAATCTAGAAATGAAGCACCATTGAATTTCAATGCAGACCTTTAAATGGGTTGGTACTGTGGAATGATTTGGTCAAAAGTCAGATTGAAATGGACTAAGAAAATTTGTTGTTTTGGAAAAGTTTCTGATTTGAAATGAATACATTCTCCCATGACTTTGAATAGGAAAGACAGTAATGAGCTAGGTCTAGAGATTGGGAAGGCTTTAGCTGTTTTTCATGCCTTGTGAGTATGACCAGATGACAAAAGAGAGTTTAGTAAAGAAGCAATAGGTTTAGCAATGTCCAGGGCACGAAGGTGGAGGAACTTTGACTGTTACTGGTCAAGCCCACCTTGGCTGATCAGTTTGATTAATATAAGATTGTGCACGGCCGCCACATATTGGAATGCAGTGTTGTCAGACAGCATTGTGTTATTCTTATTGATATCAGTGGGTTCCGCAAACAAATTACGAATTATCTTCTGGAATCTTTAGTGATATTAGTCTATAGCTACTCATGGTAACCTAGAGCATGTATTTTGCTAGTGCCTGTAATTCATGGATACAAAGCTTCTTTCTCTTATTACAATATACTCCAAATTTGAAATTAATATATTAATAGAATTAACAATGCAGTGAAGGAGTAAATAGATGAACTCTCTAATACAAAATGGATTCTAAGGCAACAACATGTGATAGCAAAAGAGAAAAAAAGCTACTAAACTTTGATCAGTTTTTGCTGAGTTATATGGAAATTGAGGTGTTGGGCAACATTGAAAATCTATTGGGTCTTCCTAACAGGGTGAATTATTATTAAAGTAAGGTTTTAACTCATACTTGCCAACTTTTGCTTTCTCAACTAAGAGACGTCAGCTGGCAAGTGTGGGAGGGGCGCAGTGACACCATCCTGTCACTGTAGCCCCGCCCCCTGTCACGAGCTGCAGCATTAACAATGCAGATATCTTCATTAAGCCCCACCTCTGTCCAAGGATCAGGAGGAAACTGTCTGGGAAAGTAAGGAAATTTATCTTAACTCTTTCATCTCCAAAGCTAAGGAAAATTGTTACCGATTTTGACTGGATAAGTCCATTTTCAGTTTTATCTAGGGAATAATAACTATGCAATATGTAATAATGCCCTCTCAGTGAAGACATAAAATTTTCTATTGTTATTATATTTCTTTGATAAAAACGTATTTTGATTTCCGTTAAACATAAGCAGCCTTATAGCCTGCGTACAACGGGCACTGATGCAGCGTCTGTGGTATGCCAAGATTGTGTTTTTGTTTAGCCATTTGCTTTACCATCATATGAAGTAGGGTTAATTTATCTCTATCATCATCATCATCTATGGGGAAGTACACATGGAATACAGGTAAGGATATTAACTGCTAGAAAATGTGCCAAGCTGTTAATACCTGTTCCCGAATTCTTTGTGTATTTACGCATATACATAATTCAACCTTATTTTACGTATTCTCTAAGTAGAGATCAATAAAGGGCCAAGTACAGCTCAATGTTAACATATAGACATTGAAGATTAAAGCTTCAAACTGTAATACCGTTAAAATGGCTTATAACAAAACAGATTGCATAGCAATATGATTACAGCGCACCTTCAACAAATAGATACATACTGATTCAAGCCTATTTTGAAAAATACCAGTATATTATATTGAAAAAAGGATGTCTGTTCTCCTGTTACATCTTATCAAGCTGGAAATCTGTTTTTGATATCTGCCATTATCACACTATACCCTGTTTCGTTTCAATAACATGCATTCACTTCATTACATGTTTTATTAATTAACCTTAAATATATTTAAATAATATTTTCTCCACAGCTATAATGACCCAATATTCTTTGAAGAATGTAAACAAGAATATTTAAAGGAAAAAGAAGAGTTTCAAAAAACAGGAATTCCTTCCAAAAAGAGACAACAGAAATTACCAACCAGCATGTAGCTGCAAGAAACAGCAAAACCACCTTAATAAGTTATCACATATTGATTCTTATATATTATTTTCATATTTCTTGAATAAAATCCTTATTTTTGCTTTTCTTTGCGTCTAATGAGCTTTCATCTTTTTGTCAAAGGAAATAAGCAATACAGTTGTGCAAGATGTTGGGTTTGTGGCCCAACAACTTATGATAGATGATCTGTATTCTGTTTTGATTTAATGGATACAATTGTGCTTTTAGACAGTGACAATGCTCAGAAGTTATCGTGAAGAAGGGTAACCATCACCATCAATTTTAGCATTTTTCTTAAAGGGAAAGAACATTTAAGAAGATTTTTGTAGCATGTAGATTCAGTTTCTGTTCTAGATGCTTCCTACCATCCATCAATTGTTCAGACACAGCATGAACATACGTAGATTGACCATTGTTACCACAAATTTCCACTGCAGCACTGTTTAAAGGTAATAGCGTATTTTCATTACAGACAGCTGAATGCCTTCCACATCTTTAGGACTCTGCTCTGAAAGTTATTTTATTATGTACTAGATCCCAGAGGTAGGAGTTCTGTTTCTCTGAATAATGTGACATTACAATGCCACATGATATCTAAACATTGTTGCTGATCAGGGTCTTCCCTTCATTGCAGCAGTGTATCCATATGAAAATGGGCTTTTTCAGCAGAGAACTCTTCATGCAACAAACATAGGAAAGTCTAGAATGATTAAAGAAACATAATGGTGAAATCAGCACAATGCAGTGTCCACCCAAATTACTAGAGCTTGAGCATCTGTAGGATGAAATTGAAAGACTATTCTGGCAAGAAAAAATGACTCGCAGACACAGGCTCTCAGCATATAAGGTGATGACAGAGAGGCTGCACCCTACATAATGTGCCATGTGACTGTGGTTGCTATGGTATTCCACAATTATAAATCATTAATAGCAGCCTGAAGAAAAACAAGTATAAAATGGTAAATATCAACATTCTTCATATAGCCTGCCATAGGGATTTGTTTAAAACACAGAATTTGTATTTCATAGGAGTGCTGCATTAACAAATCATTATGCAGAAAGATGCCATGAGTAAACACTCAGTGACTGAAAAGAGGCATCAGTGTTTAAACGTAACGTGGATGACAGTGAAAGAGAGTCCTACCATTCCATACATATCTTATTAAATATATTTGCAAGTGGCATTGGTGTTGAATAATGTTGTTCTTTTAATGAACTTATATTTAATTGTTCGTATAGTTGTTTAAAAAAAAATCAATGCGCAAAGCTGAGTAAGTTAAAAAACTGAGAAAGTGGGAAAAAGCGGAGGTATTGTTAATAAAATGTTACAAAATTTGC
The DNA here is from genome assembly GCF_038048845.1 of Mixophyes fleayi. Lineage (NCBI taxonomy): Eukaryota > Metazoa > Chordata > Amphibia > Anura > Limnodynastidae > Mixophyes > Mixophyes fleayi. The sequence continues at coordinate 71,377,436 of NC_134406.1, forward strand.
TATACACAATTGTATACATGACAAAAGCATAAATTGCATATGTTCACACATCGACGATCATTTTTCATTGCAGAATGTTTTCAATAAAGGTGTGTGTGATTTGTACTTCTTCAATATCTGTGGGGAAATATTAACTGGTGATTTGTTTTTTTCCAGTTTGTGAAGCAAAAGTCACAAATTATCTTTGCGGTTATTTAAACCCATAACCACTTGTACAAATTTATTTATTGTGTCAAATATGTAAAGTTGTGATTAATAGTACAAAAAAAATAAGTTGTTTACCTTGTGCTTAACAAGGTTATCTACAAGGTTATCTACTTTAAACAAAGAATAACTATATCATGACATTTCATGATTCCTGCTACCTTGCTTCTAAGTAATGAGTCAGCATTTGGGGGTAGTGAAAAGAGGCATTGGTATTGATGGGGAAATGTGGAAGAGTCCATTATCTTACCTACACTGGTATTGCATAAACATGTTCAGGACAACCAGTTTAAACAAAAAACAAAACATTATTCAAACCTGCTGCTCGTTGTGCTAATTCCCTGATTACAGTACGAAATGTTTTGTAGAAGTGTCTCCATATTGAAAAACCCTACATGGTGGAGTTTTTTTTTTGTTTTTTTTTTATCTTCACTTCCCCTATGGCTTCTTGTCTGCATGTGATACCAGTAACATGTAGCCTTTGCCTACAGTCTATTGTGACTTAAGCTAGATGAAGCTGTAAGTGCTGGAGCACTTTCCCATCAGAGGTCTGATGGGGAGGACAAAATTAGTGAGCACATCTAAGCATGCTCTTTCATATTTATTATTAAAAGATTTCCTTCAGTGTTCTTTATTATGCAAATAAGGCTACATGTGTATGGCCTCAACATCACATAGCTTTAGCATGCATTAGCAATGTCTCATTCTACCTTACCCATTGGATCACACCATTGCTGATTATTATTATTACAGAATTACAAAGTGCCAACATCTCTATAAAACTGTACAGAATAAGCAGCAAGTACATACACAGCATTATTTAGAGAAGGTTGCAATTTTGTGCCCAAACGTTACAACAGAATTATGGCCTTAAAATCCATGTAAATAAAAATGGAGTGCGAGTATGTGGTCCCTTCAAGACATGTTATAAGTATTCTGGATGGAGTAAAGATATTGCGGTCATCATCATCATCATCAACTTTATATTAAAAAAATAAAAAAAGTTTAACAAATACCCATCACCAGTGCTATAGCCAGGGATGCTGAAGCAGGGGAACATAAAGTGTGGGGTCACGCTGCAAATATGGCAATCAGCATCAGGTCACGTACGATTGGGCTAGTGCCAACATGAAGTCCCCATGTCATTATGTTATACCAGCCCCAGCCTGGTCAGCATGGGGGTGGATTTCTGAAGGGAACAAAAAAAATCTGTGACAAGATGGGTGTGTCAGGACATTGAAAGTAGGGGTTTAGTCTGCTGGACACCCTTTCTTGCCCAAAACTGGAGAATTGTTTTGTATTACATCTTTCTGAATGTTGTCAGGTGGGTGTCACAGATATAAAAGACACTAATTATTAGTGCCAAGTGAATGGATCAGCATCACAAGTGTAAAAAAAAACATGTAGTGCCATTTTAAGAGTATGAATATAGAGCAGCACATGGTAATAATCATCTTTTGACTGAGCTAGCCACATAGGCGGAATACTATGCATCACATGCCAAGGATTGGAGCTCCTCGATAAGCCTTTCTTTTTGTGCAATACAAATTTCCTATGGAATCCTACATTATTAAAGGGGACTGCTGAAACACCAATGTTTTTTTACTGCATTGTGGGTTGTATATTGATTCATTCTTAATGTGAGGTAAGGCATTGGACCTAAGGTCAGCTATCTCCTGCTGGTAAATATTATTTAGATAATAAGAGGGATTTGTCCGCAATGAACTCCAAGGAAAAAATGAGCTGCATGTGTTCATTGGGCCAGCCATATCCTGTTGGAATTGGCTAACCATAGCAGACATCAGCGAGCAGATAAGACTGCCTCAAACTGACCAGCTAGGCTGAGTGGGCAAAAGCTACACATAAGGCTAAGTATCCTCACAGCCCACCCTTCGTACAAACCAATACCATGCTGAATAGCACTGGGCTCCTCCTGGCTGCCCATGGAGGTGGATACCAGGGTAATTGTTTAAAGTCTTTAAGTCATCAAGTACCATTGTGAAACTACAAGTACAAGCAATTCCTGACAGTCATTGACTGCTTGGACAAGTTGGTGCTGGTAGAACTACTGATTTAGCAACCTTGTGCAAGATACCACCTAGTGGCCAGGAAATCACCAATCATCATTGATAGCCACAGTAGGGAGAGGAAGAGAGAGGTTCTACAACCATGGTCCCACAGTTCCTTGGAGCACGGACAGATATGAAGTTTCCATGTATACTTTTGTGTTAAAAGGTTAAAGAAAAAATGTACAGTTTAGAAGTAGATTTCATTTACAGTTCAGTTCACATCTTAAGTAAAACTAGATCTATGCCATTCTATCTTAAGAACCTTGTTTCTATACCCAATTGCTGGAAGCTGCCATGGCAGAAAGAATGGAACAGTGCCAATATTGGCCAAATAAGAGAATGTATGCATCGGTTTATATCTTTCTAGAACATCACTTTAAAATGATTCACAAACACAAACAAATAGCAGAACTCTTTTAAAACACTTTTTACTGTGGTTAAATATAAATTATACATGTAATGTATACACTTTCATTTAACAGTAACATTGAAAATTCCTGTGCAGTCCAATTATACTTCTAAAACATTTTTATACAACCACAGCAAATAAAAGATCATCCTTTGTACATGTGCAGTTATGGAATACAAAACAATGCATTAATCACACAGGCAATCAAGGTTTTTCTTTTCTCATTACTTTTGAAAATTGTGGCCAGCTCACTAATTACAAAAAAAAAAATAAAGAACAAGCTACATTAGCGATCAGAAGGAGAATATTTGCAGTCACAAGAGAAATAGTTTCTGCTGCTTTGTTATTACACAGGTAGTTGATTCTATCAGCTAAAGCCTAGTGAGTAGGATTTGTTTTATGCATATTGAGTTGTGTTCTATTATTTTGCTGGAGATTTCAATCCCTCGAGTCTGCCGTGTTCACTGGTCACAATAAGTTCAGCATCTAATACCGTTCCCATTATTTACAGACTAGATGTGAGCAAGATAATGGAAAGCCACAATATATCAAGAGAACAATACTATATGGTTTATGAATATCGTTCATTTACACTGAAGAATAAAAAATAAAAAAATCAGTATTTTGATGTGTGTACACAGTAAAATAGCAATTCCTTTAAAGTCTATGCCCAACATAAAAAAAAAGCAATGATGACTCCACTAATGTAAAGACAAAAAGAATTCAAAAGTTTTGTTTTTTTCTTAAAAAAACAACAACTTATTAGCCAAAACATGATTTATATTTGGGATATATGCTTTGGAACACAATGTCTAAAGTACCCTAAATTGCATAGAAAATATGTCGGTCCCCATATCTAATATTTAGCTGTATTCACATAATAGGTTTTCAGATTTAGAAAGATCTCTAAAGAAAATTAAGCAAAGCTATTTCAAAGGGTTTTCAATTTACAGTCATATTATGTAAATATGACTAAAGGATTATTTTTATTTTTTAAAGTCCACCTACTAGACTATTTTTCTAGTGATTAAGTGGCAGTTGTAGAGGTAGGTGCACATTTTCTACAGGGGCAGAATTTGTAGCCAAGCAAACCATGTTGAGTGCAATGGGTGCAAATGCAAACTTGACATCTTGGGCAGTATTATATCTACTCTGCATCTTGAGTTAAGCCAAGCTGCACCCCCCTCACAATTTGAAATCACACTGTGCATTTAACATTCCCCCCCCCACCAAAAAAAAAAAAGCGCAAACTTTTTTTTACCAGGTGCAAAATTTGCACCCCATAGCTGGATTTGTTACCAACTTTACATCAGCACCTAACTATGCAAAAGACTGAAAGGGGGAAGTCAATTACCATTTTTAGAGCCCTATCACATGAGGCACCACCAATGGGACTTTGCAGGTAATTGAATCCCCACTCCCCTAAAATGTCTACTTTGCAAACATAACCACTTTCTAAAACCATTTGCTATATAGACTCTAAAAAGTGTGTCTATATAGTGCTTACCAGTATTGCAGCTTCAGCCATCTTTTGTAGGGAAGGGGGGCAGTTCTATAAAGTCTTCTGACCATGCCTGACCCCCACCATTGCATCATCATGCCAATATCAGTGGTTTAAACAGAGTGGCATGACAGTCTATTTGCATAGCACATTCTCAGTGGACTATGTTGTTTGTGCCACAGTGGTGGGGGCTGCTGTAGACAGAGGACTGCATATGACTGATGTCCCAAAGATAGCAGAAACTGCAGTACAGTGCACACTGTTAGAGATTGTGTCTAGCAAACAGTTATAGGATATAGGATTGGGGCCATACCTGAAAATAGACCCTTTACTTTTATTGATACAAAGAAAGTTGGCTGATTTATGTTGAAAAGATGCCCTTTCTATAATCCATATTTAAAGTAATTTCTTGAGAGCAACAAATCTGTAGCTTAAATAAAAGAAAGACCTTATGTAAATTGACAAAACATTTTCTTTACTACAAAACATAAATCATTTGTGAATATGGTGTTAAATTGTTTAGCAGTGCTCCTCACAGTGACTGCAGTAGGTATTCAGTGATCATTTCTGTATCTGGAAAAGATCTGTATAGTAGGTGATACTATTAACAAAGTATAAAGCTCTACATAGGTAACAGGACATAACATTAAAAAAAAACCCTTTACCTTTAATATATAATAAACATATCTCATAGACAGATAAACATACGAACATTGAAAATTAAAACTTATTTTCTTCAAAGTCATAGAACAGCTCTTTTCTAAAAAAATAAAAATAAAATCATATATATTACTTTTTATCCATGAAGGAAGTTATTCCAGAGCAGTTAAAGTTGCTTTGAAGACCAAAAGGCTCTAACCCCCAGCATATATGTTGTAGAGTAAAGCGTACTGTCCTATTTGTCTTTCCTTGACTGTCAGACGGCTGTTTACGCAGAAGAATAAATTAAGAAATTGTGCCATATTTCTGTGAGTCTGTTTGGACAAATATATAGTACGCAATGTTAGCAGCAATGGGTACTACAGCACTACTTTATACCTCATTTATCTATTTTAAATACAACAGACAAATCAGAACAGAGCTATAGAATGGTCAGTAATGAGCAGACTACAAAGAGATTATGTAATTTGCATATTAATGATGACTGAATGGAAACAAAATAAATATTTCATCAAGTTTTACATGCCACAAGTACACAACCAAAACATTTTATCTTTCATATTTACTGGAAATATTAATTCTGTTTCAATAAGCAGCAACTTAGATCTCCCTCCCACGCCATATCCTACAAAGCGTTCCTGTAGCTAATCTACGTAATGGCTTGTGACATCTGCCATTTCTCAAATGCTTTTTTTGTATGTGTTTTTAATGCATGTAAATAGTTATGAAACCGTTGTTTCTAGTGTTCCCATACCCGTTTGTGTTTTACATGCGGTAGTTTTACAAAACATTTTTTTTTCTTTTAGTTTACTGCATGTAAAAGCATTGAAAAGGCTGTCGTGGTCTTAAATACGCCAGGCCTAAACACTTTAGACAAAGGCTGTGGAAAGAACTGTTTTATTGAGGAAGGCTTTGATTATATTTGATTTGTTCTTATAGCTGTTGTTAGTGGTCCTTTAATATTCCATATGTGCCAGGGTTTATTTTTCCTACTCCAAAAAGTTACTAATACTTACTCACTGAAAGTGTCATACAGTAATCATAAGTGTGGATGTTTCCAGATCACCTCCCAGCATCACAGGTTTAGTAGTAAAAAGCACAGGTGGGCTCCTGTAAGGAGTCCATCATATGGAAAACAACCCTTGCTGGGAAACCTGAAAGCAGAGACTAGGGACTAGATTTACTAAATTGCGGGTTTGAAGAAGTGGTGATGTTGTCGATAGCAACCAATCAGATTCTAGCTGTCAGTTTGTAGCATGCACTAAATAAATAACTAGAATCTGATTGGTTGCAAGAGACAACATCTGCACTTTTTCAAACCTGCAATTAAGTAAATCTAGCCCTAGAGCTTGTTGGGCAATAAAAGTAAAATTCATCTTTTAGAGTGTAATGCCTTTAAGAAACAGATACCGTATTTTTCGCTCCATAAAGCGCACCTGACCATAAGACGCACCTAGTTTTTAGAGGAGGAAAACAGGAAAAAAAAATAATCAAAAAAGAATGTCCAGTAACAAATGAAAAAGGATAATATCGGGCATAAAGTGCATCCAGATCAACAGCGTGGGCTAAAAAAAGAGGAGCAGAGTATTATAGGAATTACCTCTGAATTGTAGTCCCAAAGATAGCATAGTCAGTTGATTGTAGTGAAACAAGAACCGAAGATGGGCTTCAGTGTGGAAACGATGGACTCCTCTATCACTTCCTCTATTGTGGATCGCAGGCATGCATGTCAATAGCCAAACGTCCGGTTTAGACGGCTAAGACACGCAGCCGCGCACTGAGAATACTCAGGTGGTGTGCAATGTAGCCAACGTGTTTGACCCCACGCAGCGGGGGCTTCCTCAGGGCATGTAATGAAAAAATTACCGGTACGTGCACTCTTTTTTGCAGTATTCGCTCCATAAGACGCACACACTTTTCCCCCCACTTTTTTTGGGGGAAAAAGTGCGTCTTATGAAGCGAAAAATACGGTAAATTATATCCTGTCTAATGCAACCCACAGTATTTCGAATGTGAATTTGGCATTAATGAGAAATAATAAGGTATATTCATTGTAACTGAAAACAACCAAAAAAACTAGACTGAGGGTTTCTTAGCATTTTCAGTTAAAACTGAAAGAAAAAAAACAAACTAAAATGTAATCCTCCTCCACCCATCTCACTACACTTGCGCCACTCTTACATAGAAATGTAATGTGCTTTCTTATAGTAGCATCACTTCCACTTCCCCATCCTCACCAATAACCATGGTGCTATCAGAGCAGTAGAGGATCACAACAAAATCACATTGGCTTCCTCAAACAGGCTGGCTCCCCTAAGGCTTTTTACCACTGTGATCATGAAATGCTTCTTTGCTACTTAAAAAGACAAGTGCTTTCCGGAAGTGTGGGGCAGCATAAGACAATATATAGATAGGACAGCATCCCTCTCAGTTCCGATAACAAACATAACAATAGCAAAAAGCCATCAACCTTTCCAACCTTGAAAACCCATCATCAAAAAATGGAGGATGCTCTGAAAATACTAAACTGGTGAAACCATTGTGAAAACTGTACACCTGCATAACAATGTCTTTTAATAACAAATACTGAGCCAAGACAGATTTAGCCAAGGTTCAAAACTCTGCTCGATATTCTTGCCAGGAAATATTAAAAGAGAAAGTCAGAAGGCTAGAGGAGGAGATGTACTGAAGTAATTGGGTAAATATGCAGTATGTCCATAACAAAATAATTCTGCATTCAATTGGTAAAGACAATGGATGAGCATGGAAACTAAAGGATTGTGCTTATGTTTTGGTAACATTAATTAGTGGCTCGCCTGTTGTTGTAGAAATAATGATGGCAGAAACTAGCAAGGCATGCTAAGACTGATGGCTCCACCAAAGTTAATAAAATACTGGAGTGAAATTTCTCAATCTATTCCCCAATATAGTGGTCTCATTCTACATTTGTCTATGAAATTACCCACATTTTGCTGACAGAATTTGCCCATGTGTGTTCCCAGGCCTAACCTCAAATACACCACATATAATCAATTAGCCGTCTTTCTCAGATCTATTTATGGGCAATAAAGTCTGCAAAATGTGAATTTACAGAGTGCAGAATGGCAAAGCACAGACAGAACTCAAAGAATGTTTTGGTATGGTTTCTTCACTGATTTCTACTGGAGAACCACAGGTTTTCTACCTTTGCTAAATAATCATGTGCTGCCTCTGCACTGCCTTGTTCATCTGGCCTTCTCTATATCTTTGACCAGGAGGCAATAAAAGCAACCACAGCTCGCAAGAGTCAAACAATCTATAATAATTACTGAAGCTCACTTTTGTCACACACTTTCACCTGGAAAAATAAATGCCCTTAGTAAAAAAACAAAAACAAAAAAAAACACACCACAAAACAAAATAAAGTAAATAGCACATACAGATTTCATGAGCTATTTTCCATGGCCGCTAGATTCACTGAAAACAAAATTATTTAAAGACTTATTCTATGTTGCAGGATTCACTGGCTAGAACCCCCCCCCCTCAAAAAAAAAAAAAAAGTAATTCAGAATTATGTGTATGTATCTACGATGGAGTGTAACCATGTTTAAGTCTGCAGTTGTCACCATTTAGGAGTGGAGTCTTCATATCCAGCATTGACAAAAAGTGACACCTGAAGGTTTTTTTTTTTTTTAAAGGTAAATACACCGTATTTAAGAGTGATTTCAACAGAACAAAACATGTATCAAAATGAACAAATTTCTTTTCACATTAATCACGAAGTTCCAATGCATTTATTTTTCATATTAGAAATTAATAGCTGAATTATAATTACCCTATATGGAGGGCTATAAAATGACAGTTACACTAGATTGCATGTCACTTTTTTGCCACAACGAGCAAAAATAAAATTTGTAAAACTAATTTATTTAATTATACTAAATAGAAACAAAGGATAAGCATTTGGAACAGAAAATAATCCAAACTGTTCCTGAGGAATAAAATTTAAACTGCTAATAAATCCGTACTTGCACAAGTTAACTAGATATACAACAAAAAATCTCCAAGGATCATAAAACTCAGCAGTAGCATTTTAGAATATTTCCTTAACTCTTGAAGGTGTAATTTTGATTGTAATAATGTCCCATATTATTTGTTGAAGAATTATTCTTTGCTTCCCAAAATAGTGTTTCACTCGGCTTTGGAGGACTTGGCATTACCCAAGAAGTTTCTTCAAAAGATGATTTCTGGTACGAATCAGTCTCCTCACAGTCTCCTCCACCTACTGGAATGGGCCTCTCACTTGTCCATTGTGTACGATCAGTCTTTTCATAAAATGTGCTCATGCCATCACGTGGCTGAGGTGCAGAGGCACCACCACAAAACGTGTGTTCGTTAGGCGAGACAGAGGGCACCTTTTCATAAGTGACACCAGCTGCCGTTATGCGCAATCTACTGCAGGTCTTTTCTAGGTCATCTTCACACTGTACAGGGCCATGAGAAGCTGCAAGAAGGATGTATGTCTAATTATTGTAAACATTAAGGCCTATGTGAAAGCACAATTCATTTTAGATTTGTCAAAAAATATACCGTACTTTTTTCATGCACAGAAGTCAATGATTCGTATGGAATGTAAGCAGTGGTTGGTTTATGTCATACCTGACCACACTCCCGGAATGTCTGGGAGACTCCCGAATTCCGGGTAGGTCTCTGGCACTCGCAGGAGAGCAGGCCATTCCCCAGTATCCTGCCCACTTCACTTGGCGCCTCCATGACTCAGTTCACAACATTCTGACAGTGTCTCCCCCCAGTTGAAAGTTAATAAGTATGGTTTATGTGCAGATGTTTGAATATGGTCTTTAATACGGTTGTATTTTTAAACAAAACTTGCATAGGAGATTACAGAGGGCCTTTCCACCAGTATCTATAATATAAATGCTTAGTGGCGTGTGTTAGTCTGTCTGTGTGTGTGTGGAAAAAATAAAACCAAGCTGCAGCGCCACCTGCTGGGCGGAGTTATACACTGACTTACTAAATTCTTAGTGTGTGTGGAAAAAAAAAATTCAGAAAGGGCTGAAATTTGGTATACTAAGATGTTTTTAATTTGTTAAAAGTGTTTATAAAGATTAAAAAAATATATATATTTTTTGAAGGAGAAGTGACAGTTGGGAGTGGTTGGTGGTTGCCGGGGGTGATAGTGGTTGGTGGTTGCCGGGGGTGACAGAGTGAGAAGAGTGTGATACTCAGGACCGGTGAGAGAGATCCCTGTGTTTGGATAGACATCTGGATAGATTTGGCGATGAAAATGAAGGATGAGGTGATGGAGAAGAATGATGAGGTGGTGACATGTGGACAAAACCATGTTAAAAAAAGGCACTTACGTCGGGAAGTAACGCTCTTCCCCTGAGGAGGCCTGGGCTATGGCCCAAATGCATGACAAGAACCTTTTTAACACCTTAAGTAGCTTGATTTGACTAGAATGCATGAGTATCATGCACGGGTTAACTTGTACCAATATATATCTCTATATCTTTTTTTTTTTCCATGCAATATATGCTACGGTGGTAGTTACTTCTCCGACTACAGAAACCACGACACCAATTTGCCTTACATGACAACAGCGGTGGAGTGCTTACTGACAGCGTGTTTCGCCAGACTGCTTGGAAAACAGACTTCAAACAAATGCAGTGCATCAAGAAGCCGTCCGGTTAAAATGACGTCACTATAGAGAGTGACACTGTCATTGCTGGTATTAAGGTGCTCATTTAAGGAGGTGATGGGTGTACAGGCACTACAATGTAGAATGTTTTGTAAAAAAAAAAAAAAAAAAAAGAAGCATTATACCGCCGAGCACCTTAATACCAGCAATGACAGTGTCACTCTCTATAGTGACGTCATTTTGGCCGGACGGCCTCTTGATGCGCTTGAAGTCTGTTTTCCAAGCAGTCTGGTGGAACATGCTGTCAGTAAGCACTCCACCACTGTTGTCATGTAAGGCAAATTGGTGTCGTGGTTTCTGTAGTCAGTATTTAGTACCCAACCCATATGCTGGTCCCAAAAATGTATACATGTCCATGTTAAGTGAATTCTCAAAGACAGATTTCAGTGTACAAAAAAAATTTAAAAAATTCATAACTAGGATTTTACTAATCTAAGGGCACATTTTATCTTAGGTTCTCTTCTATATATGGCTGGTAGATGGAGGTTCATTAATAAATAATTGATCCATACAGAGAAGATGCACATGGCTTTTTTTTTTTTTTTTAATAACCAATGATTGAAAGTGTACAGGAGAATGTTGAACGTGTCCTTTTTTTGATGTGTTCATGCTCAGGCATCTGGCATCTGATATATGACACAATAATAAGGAAATGAGACAGCTTAAAAAGAACTTTAATAAGATTTAGCTTTTCGGAAAGGTATAGTAGAGGTAGTTACAAGACTTATACTTTGGTGTCATAAGAAATCTGGTAAGGATTTGTGTAGTAGTCGAAGGGTTAAAACAATGTTGTGAAAACAGAATACTGGAATAAGGCCTGGTCGCACAAGTTAGTGGAGAGCATACATATCTTTGTGTCATGTCGAAGGTCAAAAGTAACAGGCAGTGGGATGTCTGTCACCATTATTTAGGCAGTACATTTAAACATTGTCCTACTATTTTGTATTATGTGTCTATTGTACTCATAGGAATGCCTGTTTTCTGTTTAAAAATATTTATACATATAGACAAGCATAGTTAGGGGAGGGTGTAGGGTGCCAGGAGAGAAAGGAGGGTGCTTCCTGTTGCCCTAAGATTCTGTTCCCTGGCACCCATTCCACTATCCCCTAGTGCCCTGTTCCCAGATTAAATTAAAAACAAGATAAAAACACCAAATTTCTATGTAATTCCATTTTTGGTATAATTATTCCTTAACACAAACATTTTTTTGGCATATATTCAAAAAGTAAAAAAACATTAATAACCAAATTCTCCCTAAAATAAACCCTGAAAAAAACCCAAAAAAAAAACCTCCTTATTTCTGTACACTAGCACACTCTAGATATCTTGTGGTGCTAAATAAATACATCTTTTGTGTGTCCATCTTTGCAGACTGAATACCTACTACCAGGGCCGGACTGGCCATCGGGCACTTCTGGCAAATGCCAGAAGGGCCGATGGCTAGTTGGGCCGATCCGGTGGGGCACCATGCCCGCCCGAGCAACGCAGCTCACTGCTCGGCGGAGGGAATTCAATGTGATGTGCGGTCATGTGATATTAATCACATGGGACGGCACCTGTCACATGGTGCGCGTCCCATGTGATCACTGGCAACAGCCGCACATCACATTGAACTCCCTCCGCCGAGCAACAAGGTAAGTGTGTTTGGGGCTGGGGGCTGCCTTTCTCTGAGGGGGAAGGGGGGCTGTGTTTCACTGAGGAGGGCTGTGATAAATGTAATGTTTTATTATAATGTATGTATCAATGCCCCATGTTGGCCACACCCACAAAACAATGTAGTCACGCCCTTTTCGGTGCCGCTGCTACGCGGCTGCACACAGCTTCTTTTATGCTTGAACTGAGGTGGGCCTCTGTATTTTAAATGCCAGGGCTGATATTCAGTCCCAGTCCGGCCCTGCCTACTGCTCACCAAATAAGTAAGGCTAAATTGCGTGAAATAATGTGTTAATTCCAAGACTAGATATGTCCAGGATTTAAATTGTACTGGAACGCACAGGATCACATTTCCCGTACTTCTGTTGGCCCCATCGTCTTTAAAGTTTTAAGATAATATTTAATGTCCTGCCAGCATGTGTGATATGCTTTAAATTCCATCTCTTTGTATCTTCAAATTAGGTACTAATTATTTCTGTGGGCAAAATTGCAATTGTACTTAAAAGTATCTCAGATATGAGCCTGCAGTGTGTAGCCTTTGTGTTTTTTTGTATGATTTGTACACTTAGGGTCTGAGTCATTAAGGAAAGTAAGGCAAAAAAAAAAAGGAGTAAATGTTCTCAGGGACAAAACCATGTTACAATGCAAGGGGTGCAAATTAGTTTATTATTTTGCACGTAAGTTAAATACTGGCTGTTTTTTTAATCTAGCACACAAATACTTGATAGCTTTATTTGTAAACTGAAATTTAAAGTTGGTCAAGGATATGTCCTATCCTAACTATAAATCTGTCCCCATATTTTAAAATTTACCTCCCCCTTCAATGCAACATGGTTTTGCTCAGTTGCAAAGTTACTCCCTTTTTATGCTTTGCTCTCCATAATGACTCGGACCCATGGTACTTTATATAGTGCTAAAGGTTTATACAATGAAATGAATGCCATTGTGAATAGTTACAGTGTCAGTGACTAAAGTAAAAGTAAAGGCTTACCAAATAGCCACATATTAAAATTGCAGGAATAAATTTCACAATACTCAGAACAAGGCTCCCAGATTTGTAGCTGTCTGTCGCATTTCCTTCATCTTAAAATTAGATGTCCCTGAAGTTACCTTTCATTTCACGGTGGTGACTGCCGTTCTAGGTCAGTATATAAATGGGCAACACATTCCTTCACTCTTTAATGCAATAAAGCTTTTTTCATTAGTTAGGCTTAGAGGAGGCATCTACACTAAATTGTTTATTTTAAATAGCCCCTTTCCAAAACTCACTGACCCAATCGTCCAATCGTGTTCAGCTGTAACACAAACATGTCATTTTTTAACATTTCCCCAGATCCTGTGTGGAAAATGGAGTGATCAGTAAGGGCATAAGTCTCAATGGAGGAACCCCATCTGAAGTGTTATTCATAGGAAGGATGCCTTTAAAACTAAACTACAATTGCAATTCAGAGCACTGAACATTAGATAGAGGCCATCCAGGCTTCAGAAAGGGCTGCATTAGGATGTCTAAAGCACCTGCCTGGATGGGTACTGTGGATTATCCACTTCCTGATACTGTACATTACTTTTAAAGTATTCCAATACTCTGAAGTCTGACACTACAGCTTTTAAAGTTTACTGTCATCATGAATTTACTAGTACATCAAAAAGTTATGTATATATCAAGCTAATAATTTGTTCCAAAAAGGTTTATTTATATGTTGACTTCCTAGCAGCCTCTCTGTCCATAAGATTCCCTGTAAAGTAGAGGGGAAGAAGACAGCCTTAGAAAATATTCTAGTAATGTAAGAATACATTTTGAACTGGCTTTGTGAAGATGAGACATATTCATTTATTATTTTTTACCTTTACTATTTTTTCTTTTAACAAGTGCCTGGACAATGTTTATTTGTAGTTTTAAAAGCATCAATGTGGTTTGGCGTTCGGAGGGGTTTCAAGGAACTCTAATGGGACTCAGCCAATAGCTCATATGTACAAAAGCATATTGATCAAATATACACAAATATAAAAACAAAGCACAAAGCAAACAAAAAAAGGAAGACAAGATTAAAAAGTCACTATGGGTGCAATAAATATGATAAGCTCTTGTGATCTAGTAGATCACGATAGAAGTTAAAATTATACGAACACATCTAGCAAAATGCCTGATCACATTCACTATCATCTGGATTCTAATCTTAACGTAAATCAAAATGTATTTTCTACATATTTCAATAGTACAGAAGTAAATCTACCCGTATCTGCATGCCTTTTTTTCTAAAGCAAAACGAATCTTGAAGATGACAATGAACAAAGTACGTATTTGGAGGTAAAAACCTATGCATTGTTTTTATGTGAGGCAGATATGGTAAAAAGGTCAAATACAAATAAACTGTTAACACCTCTGCCTGTACACTTAGGCTGGCTGAGAAAAAAAAAAGCCACAAGGGGGAACAGAATACAGCACAGCAGAAAAACACATCAGCAACACCTTTATGTGTGAAGTTGACCAGTATGAGACAGAAGCCAAACCAGAAAACGGGTAGGCTGCAGCTCTAATATACTCAGACGCATCAGCCTCAAACAGAGAGATTCTGATGAGATATGATAGCCAGTTGCTCTGTAAATGGCATTGCAGGGATCTGAGGTTTAGAGGTTTACTCCTATTATGGCAGGCAATGTGACTTGCCTTTCTTGGTTGCCGACACTGATCCTTTCAGCTTTCTTAGCACCTCGGCTTGTACTTCAGTCACTAGATGTAAATTAGACATTTCCTTCTTCAGCTCCCAGTACGCCTGGCACATGCTGCTTTCGCTGGCAAAACAGATAATAGAAAGGTTTTATTTGCTGCCCAGTAGTAGTATCAACTTCCATTTTCCCCTTCACCTAGGAACAGTAACACTTGTTTATGGCATTACACATTGTATAGCCCACTGCAGATTGTGTCAATGAGCTGTATTATATTTATATACATATGCATTAATATATCCATCTATCTATCTCCACACACAGGTCATTTATACGTGTATAAACAAGTAAAATGCATATTCCATTGATTGGAACTGCAGTGTAATATTATCTATGATATGAAATGTTATTGACTTTGTTATCACTACAACATAGCATGTATTAAAGTGCAAGCAAAGCAATTAATAAAACATGGCAAAACCTGTGCGTAATGGGAATAAAACTTTTATAGTAATTAATATCCATTAGTATAAATACAGAAACAAAGGGCCCGATTCATGTGCGGATATTAAGTCAATTTATGTGCCGCATCTTGCGTGAAATACCTGGGTGAAGGCTCAGAAATGGACCTTACGCTAATGAACACAATTCATGTCTGAACACAAATGACACTTGAGGCTGTCTACAACTTGAGAGGCGGAACAGGGGGAGGAAAAAGGCAGATGAACATAGGCAATTTACTGTAAGGGCACCCCGATGCAGATCCAGCCGATTCTAGTCCAAAGTGTCTTGTAAGTACACCTGGTTTCATCGGTATGATGAATGAAACTGCATAGTCTTTGCTTAATTTATAGCTGAAGTTTTTAATACAATGTGTTTGTATAAATTATAATTTAATTTTTCTTTATATGTTCTTTAGGTGAACAGACACTTGTGCATATACTGCAGTCTGTTATGTGTATCTACATACAGCAAGTAACGTTTACTTACTTACTCGAAACACATTTGGATTTTAATAAGGTTGGAACTACGCAAGTTCCATGCTCTTTTTTAAGACACACTTTGCGTGAAAGTTGTATCCTACCATGAATCAGGTACAATGTTTTTTCTGCTATTTCACAGCACCAGCACAAAACCCAACATACAGAGTAATAACAATACATTTAGTTGCGCTACGCAGCTGTGAATCATAAAGCAAATACGCCTTTCAGTGTACCCAATGCACTCTAGGAATGTCGGACATATTTTAGGTGTCCTACATGCCATAAATATACTTTCAGAAAACATTATTTGAGACTGGACCATAATGAAATAAACTTTAATATTAAGATACACCAAAAGCAGGTGCCCAGTATGTTATGTGTGGCAGCTGAAATTATAACCAATACTGTAGTTAGTCTTCCAATAACTAATCAAAAAATATACTCCATATTACCATATCGACTAGCTCAGCTGTGTCTTCTGCTATAAGCTGCATTTGTAATAATACAGTTGTTATAATAATTATTCATCTACCATATTTAGGTTAAGATAAGTCACTGATATTGACAATAATTCACTTTAGTTCAACTCTGCAAATAAACAGATTCATTAAGAGAAAACACATATTAATAGCATATATGTATATTCTTTAACAATATAAGATGTCACAGGATAGTTCTGAGCATCAGGAATTAGGAAAATAGAATAAATGTGCCCATGATTACTCCCAAAGATGTGTGTGCCTGTGAAGTCACTGTGCAAATAAACAAGAGATTAATGTACCCTTTAGAGACCTGATTCTTGTCATTTACTTTGAATTGTTTATGCAAGAGATGCCTTTGTCTAGAGCACTTCACAACTGTTCTATCAAAACTTTTCATATGCGATACCCTTCTGTTCATAAGTAAAAATTCTGCTATATTTTAATAGAGATATTCTAGATCTAGAAATCATCACTAGGAAAGTATGTGTGAAAAGTACCATAAAAGCCTGTAACACTGATTGCATATTACACTCTACTTTCAGTGACCTCACGTTGAAGGGGTGGTTTGGGTAAAGAATACTATGTTAAAAATATAATGACGACAATTGTTAAAAGTTGTCAGCTTTTTGGGTCAGTCAGCTACTGCGAAATTTTCCATGTTCTAGCCATTCCCCAGACAGGAGTCATATGAAAAGTATGCAAGTTTTTCTCATTTGTTTTTATCCCTGCTTATTTTAGGAAACTGTTTTGCAATTGTATTTCTGTATGTCATTCTGTTATAGGTTTTCATGCAGTAAGCATTTTGACTTTCATTATCACATTAAGGTCAGGCGCTGTCCCTCTTCCATCCAAGAATGGCTGCCTTCTGCCTGCTCAGCTGGCCTTCACGGCGGCTCTACGGCACATGAGCGTTCCATTGCTAGGACAAGGAGATGCTACAGGAAGCTCCGTTGGCATCCTGTGATGCTGCGCCGCCGACACTAATCACTGAGGCCTCTAGCCCTTTTGGGTCCCCCAACTCCAGCGCTAGTTACCTTGCTATGAGGTTACCAATTTCCTATCCACAACCCCAGCTTGTTCCTGACTGGTTTTGGATTATCCTTGGCTCTGGTTGTCTCCTAGTGTTTGACCCTGCTGTCCATGACCATTCTCTCTAAATCTCCCTTGTGTAGTGTGCTATCCGAACCGCACTGGCCCGGCTTGTCAGACTATTCTTCTGGATCACCCTGGTGTACTTTCACTATCTGCACGTTACCAAACAGTCCTGTCTGACTACCCTCTACTCTCTATTGCCTCGCTGGTAACTCAGATGGAGGAAAGCGACCTGCACGGCTAACGCAGCGAAATGCAAACCACCTTGCGGGGGTCCCTGGTGAAGACAGAAGGCACCGTATACTCCGCACCTCTCTCCCGAGCAGTGCCAACACCAGAAGGTAACTACCAGTGCCCTCACACGGTGACAATTAAACTCTATTTAGTAATATTCTGCATTTGTAAATAATTCACATGCCAGAATTGGTTGTTTATAATGCTATACTTAAAGCAGATTATTATATTTACAATAACTGATTAAATTAGGTAGAGATGTATTTTGAGATAAGTCGGGGGAGTAACTAAAGCCTTCCTCAGAGTTCCAGCTATGGAAACAAATCATAGTGGTGACAGAACTGGGTAGGTAATAGGAAGCTAGATAATTTTCTGAGAGTTAACTCATCTTAAGGATACATTAACTGTACTTGCAATATCTTCCTACTTACAGTTCTACTTCAGTTTTATTGGGAACATAACTAAGGCAGCCATTGTGTGTGCTGTATCAACTTTCATGAAAACACAACCAAGGAACTAGTCACCTCCCTGAGTACAAACTTCTCATCTGCTTCTTACATTTTGAGGTCATGGAAGCCATGTAGTTTCTGCAGATTATAAATTTATATTTGTAAATTTGGCACCACTGGCATATCTGTGACATTGATACCTGCAGTGAAAACTTTGCTACCATCCTCCCACAACTTGTATCTGTATGGAAGACGAGAGCAGAAAATGGCTATCTGATGTCACAAAATAAATAACAGCATGTAGTTGCAGAGGACATCAGTGTATGGTAATTGAAGATGTGTTAAGTGGTTCAAACAGTTTAGTTGAACCGACTTTAAAAGTTAGAGAATTTGTCTGAACTGTTTGAATGTTAGATAGATTAAAGCATTTTTTGCTAAAGCCCTAAAAGTTCAGCGTCTTTCGAACTTAATGGCTATTTTGTGGAGTATATTTATCAATTTTCCAATGCAAACCTCAAATTCACACACAGTAATGTTCATTTTTAAAAAAAAATTGTTTAAAGAAAAAAAAAGTACTAGAGAATGTAGCCATTTAAGGTCAAACAAGCAATAGCTTAATATGTTTTATAAACACAAGTAAAAAAAATCTTGAATGTGGACTGCAAAATCAAGTCAGCTTAGTAAGTTGCAAAGTGGGGTCTCCATGGTTCCTGTTCTTCCAGCACATCCCACAGATGGTCAGTCAGATTGAGATCTGGGGAATTTAGAGGCCAAGGTAATACCATGAACTCTTTATCAGGATTCCCAAACCATTCATGAATTTCTGCAGTGTGGCAGAGCATATCATGCTGCTAAAAGGGGCCACAGGGAATACCATTGCCATGAAGGGGTGTACTTCACTTTTGCCTCACAGCACTGGGGTCATGAGCTTGAATCCCGACCATAGTCTTATCTGTGTGGAGTTTGTATATTCTCCCCATGTTTGCGTAGGTTTCCTCCCATACTCCAAAAACATACTGATAGGTTAATTGGCTGCTACTAAATTGCCCTTAGTCTCTCTCGGTCTGTGTGTGTTACTTGGTCTGCAAAAATGTTTAGATCCTAGGTTCCCAAAGTGTGCGCTGCGGCTCCCAGGGGTGCCGTGGCCAGGAGGAGGAGAAAAAACAAACAAAAAAAAACAAGTTACCAATCCGGCGGCGCCCGGGACCCAGCATCCTCCTCCCTGAATGTTGGGTGTGATGTCATCACGCCCGACATTCAGTGACAGGCGGCAGGAGAGAGAATGCTGGGCACCGCCGAATTGGTAAAACAGAAGAAATAGAAGAAAGAAGATCAAGTATGGTAAGTAAAAAAACGTTGGGGAGTGGTGATAGGAAACAGCAATGGAGGGGCAAAAAAATGAAGGAGGGGGCAGAACGAAGATGCAGAGGGCACAGAGTGTGTGGAGACGAAGGAGGGCACAGAGTGTGTGGAGACGAAGGAGGGCACAGTGTGAGTTTTCTTTGACAGAAATATAAAAATATTCTTTTCCCTTGGATTTATGTGTATTATTTTTCCATACAACTAAATAAGTATTTCTGTCCTCACCTAAATACTTATTACATTTTTTTGCCCCAACAACTTATAAAACGGGACTGCTTGTTAATTATTTTGGAGGGGTGCCTTGAAAAAATTAGAGACTATAAAGGGTGCCGCTAACTGCAAAAGTTTGGGAACCACTGGTTTAGATCGTTGGTGTTTTAAAGGAACATTTCCATGAATAATAGGATCCAAGCTTTCCCAGCAGAACATTGCCCAGAACATCACATGCTCACTCTTCCTCAAGTAAACGAGGCACACGCACTCAGCCACCCACATGATCTAAAAAAATATGTAATTCATCAGACCACGTCACCTTCTTCCACTGCTCCATGGTCCAGTTCTGGTGCTCACTCGTCCATTGTAGGTACCTTCGGTGGTGGAGACGGGTCAGCATGGCACTATGATTATAGTCTGTGGCTATGCACTGCGTGTTCTGACACCTTTCTCTCATAGCCAGCATTAACTTTTCCATAAATTTGTGCTAAAGAAGCTCTTCTGTGGGACTGGACCAGATGGGCTAGTCTTCGCTCCCTAAGCTCATGAATGAGATTGGGCGCCCATGATCCTATCGCTGGTTCACCGGTTTTCCTTCCTTGGATCACATTTGGTAGGTACTAACCACTGCATAAAGGGAAAACCATATAAGATCTGTCATTTTGGAGATGCTCTAACCCAGTTGTCTAGCTATCACAATTTGGCCCTTGTCAAAAGTCGCTCAGATCCTTACACTTGCCCACTTTTCCTGCTTCCAACATATCAACCTGAAGAACTGACTGTTCACTTGATGCCTGTTGTATCACACCCATTAACAGGTGCCATTGTAACAAGATAATTAATGTAATTCACTTTCACATTACTGAGCTGACTGACTTAATTCCATAGGTCCATCATGCTCTATTTCACTCCACTGCAGCAGGCTGCCGCCATGTTAGGAGGGAGGTACATCTATTTTAACATAGAAGGCAGAGTTTGAGTGACAGCTTTCCAGAAAAATGATGCAGCAATGAATAGTCTGGGTTGGTGAATGTGAACATAGTGACAGGTTAAGTAATGTCACAGGTGATTGCATCATCAGAATTTTAACCTATACGAGTTCCCATCCTGACCCTGTTTCAAAGATATGGGAGCAGCTAAAGCCCTATATGTTGGAGTCGGGAAGGAGTAACAGAGGTGCAGTGGAATGTTAGCTTAAATGTAAACAAGGTCTTTTACATTCATGATACATAACAGAAAATTGAATTTTTTGGTGTTTAGTGTTTATTTAAGTAAAGTTGAAATTAAAAGGACCAAAAGTCTTGTGAAGGTGTATCACAATCTTTCAGCATTAATGTGACAGGAGCCTTGTATCACTACTCTCAGCTACTATGGACTTTGCTCCTCCTGCTATACAACTCTTAGGGGCATATTCAATTGTTGGCGAAAACGGCAAAAATCTCATGGCGCGCACTATTACCGTTATTACGGTAAGTGGACGTAAATACTATTACGGTAGTGTTCTCGCTGGATTTCAGCTCGCAGCTCCCTGAGCCGCGAGCTGAAATCCAGCTTATTATTACCATAATAACGGTAAAAGTTTTAACGTCGCAGGAATTCAAAAGAATTGAATATGCCCCTTAGGGTTAAATTTATCAAGCAGGTTTGAAATTGTGGAGATGTTGCCTATAGCAACCAATCAGATTCTAGCTGTCAATTTGTAAAGTGTACTAAATAAATGATAACTAGAATCTGATTAGTTCCTATAGGCAACATCTCCACTTTTTCAAACCTGTAGCTTGATAAATTTAACCCTTAATCTATGTCATCTTGCTTGCTTCTGATCCCCAGCCTTCATATCATGACACTGCTCATAACACATGTAGCCTTGTACTCACCATCATAAACACACAAGTGTATTGGTTACAGTCACTCACAAGATCTGCTGCTGTGAAGTCTGACAATCAATCAGTTTTGTTAATAAACAGGGCACTCATGGATAAGCACGAGATAAAAATTAAAAACAACCTTTTGGGACCGAGTTAGGGCCCTCCTCTCCTCCCTCCTTCCGTGCCCCGTCCGGAAAGACCCATGGTCTTTTCTTCTCTGTTACCCTCTGATTGATGATGATAGACAGTCTGCGAAATTAGCTTCCCATGTCCTGGCAGCTGCACGTTGCCTAGTGGCATGGAAACAAGTTGAACCCCCCACTATGGCGGCCTTACGATCCTATATTTGGTTCATTGCACAGATGGAACGGATTACATACCACCTTCACGATAAGGAAGATAAATTCCACCAGATTTGGGCTCCTTAGCTTTACTTATAACCCCTTCGCTCCTGTACCAACTCCTCCCTGTTAAGTGATGTGCATAGGGGGCCTGACTCCTGAAGCTGTTCCCCCTGTCCCGAATACCTGGGTAATACTCTCTCCTGAACTTTTTTCTTTTTATATAATAAAAGAAAAATATTTTCTTTTTTTTTTTTTTTTATTATTTATCCATTTTCTTTAGGCGACGACCAGTGCCCCCCCCCCCTCCCTTACCCCCCCCTCTATACTATTATAAAATGTTATTGATGTTTGAATATCCTGAGTAACAATGGTATACTTACCTGTTTCCTCAATGGCATTCTGTTGATGTCTTGCATATCCATTATTTAATTTTCTGTTACATTGTTATTTATTCATGTTTTGCTTTGCTTCCTGTTTTGTTTTGTTTTTTCTACTCCTGCAATGTACTAATTTGTTGATTCGTATCTGTATATCATTGCGATTTCTCAAAATAAATAGTTAAAAAAAATAAAAACATTTTAAAAAACAATAAAGGTGGTCATATTCTAGTAAAATATAGAGATGTTCACTGACTCCTGTGTTTTGGTTTTGGCTTTGAATCTGTATTAACTTCCTGTTTTGATTTTGGCAAAACCCCCCTCGTGTGTTTTAGTTTTTGACCTGTATTATTCTTAGAAATTGCTAAAATTCATATAATTTTGCTCTGTTTTGTCCCTACATTATTATTAACCTCAATAACACTAATTTTCACTCATTTCCAGTCAATTTTGACAGGTCACAATATGATTTTCATAGTTATGGCTAAAGACTGCAGTGAGCTGGCTGGATGCTAAGCGACAGAGCAACGACACGTGTCAGCAACGACACAAACACGGCAGTTTATATCACATCTAGGAAACATTGCCACACAGCAGTGGCAGGGAAAAAAAAAAAGATAAGTGGTGCAAGATGGAACAGTCCTTAGTTTAAAATGGTTTAACAAACTCACACAGAAACAGAAGGGGTAGCAGGTACAGTTTAACTTCCTCGACAAGGAGTGCCACTTTTGTGGTTGAAGTGCTTGATTTGTTTGGGCCCCTAAAACACAAGCACACAATGGGCTTAAGGCAGCCAAGCTAACAGTGCTGTCAATGAATTGTAAGACTGCAGCAAGAGGCTGGTTAGAACAATGGCACAAACACAGCTGTTTATATCACATCTAGGAAACATTGCCAGTGCCACACAGCATTGTCAGAAAAGAAAAGTGGTGCAAGATGGAATTGTCCTTGGGCCCTCCTACCCACCCTTATGTTGGATCTTAAAAAGGACATGCACAGTTTAACAAACCAATTACTTCAGCGACAAGGTGTGTCAGTTTTGTGGCTTAAGTGCTTGGTTTGTTTGGGCCCCCACAAAACAAGCTTAACCGCCTTAAGCCCAACATTGCTGTTAATGAACTCTAGAGTGGCAAAATGTTGCCGTTATCATCCTCACACAATATTAATTCATCCACACTGGAAATCACCATTACAAAAGGTTCTGTACTTTGATGCATTCGCCTGTAAAGTCCAACCTTGTAGAATTTGTAGTTCATTTTACGGAAAAGTTGTCATGACTTTTGGGCAATTCTTTTAGACCAACTCATCTGCATCACCAATGGGTCTATTGGGAAATCTAAGTTTTGTAAAGCACACAACAGTTTACAGGACATCTATGAAACATTGCCACACAGAGGTATCCGAAAGGAAAAGTGGCGAAGATGGAGTTTAATTTGGAGTTATTAGAGTGCCTGCACCATGAAATTATGCCCATAAACTAGCATTTTCGGTGAGCCAAAGTGTCCACAGAGAACGACATCTGTCACTTTCCACTTTTAGGCTCCAAGAAAGAACCATGCATGTTAACTGTTCGGCTAGGTTTGTTACTATAATTTTCCAGAAGTAATTTGAAAATCCCAAGCACTGCAATACATACGGTGCTATCGCTGATTGGTCGCAGGTCACTGCCCCCTTCGAGGTAAAGGTGTCTCTTGGTCCTTTAGTGAGGAGGATCGCTTCATCGGCTTTGTGAGGGTTGGTCATTGTGAGTATAGAGAGAGTGTAGTCACTCTGATGCCAAATTTAGCGCCGGCCAAACAGTGAGGGAATACATCCTTGGTTAAGTGGATTCAGGGCCTGTTGTCAATCCAGGGTTTCATCGCCACCAATTTCCCAATTGATTTAAATAAACTGTGATCTATTAATTTGCCACCTCAGGAAAGTGTATTTGTCTTAATTTATATATGTAAAGTTAATGTATAAAGGTGATGTGTAGAAGATATTCACTATATGCAGTTTAGGATTCTTATACGGGTTTCTCTACACAGACACATGAACGACTAAATCCTTTTATTTGTTGGGTGCTGCATTTTGCTTTAGAGCAGGGGTGTCCAACCTTTTAGCTTCCCTGGGCCACATTGGAAGACGACGAGTTGGTTTGGGCCGCACATAAGATACACGAACAATAACGATAGCTGATCATCCAAAAAAACACACATTATATATATATATATATATATCTTCTTTTTCAAATCCCCCTATACTTACCTTTCAATCGCCCTATTCAAAAAATCCTCTCTAGTTATTATACTATAATCACTTTTTGTATTGTTTCGATGCAATATCAATGAAGTGCATTTAAGCCAGGCATTGTATATCAGGGTGCCCTGACCAGGCCTGCGGTACCTGACATATACATCACTGTGACCCCAAATTGTGACCTGTTTTGCTAATTACATCACTATGTTAGTTAAGGGATAAAAACTTATAATGGGCCAAAGAGAATAATATATAATGCCCCATTAGTATTACAAGTAGAAGTATGTAGCAGGGAGATAAGGTCCATGATGCTCCAGGACCAGGTGACTTTTATTCACTGGTCAGCGTCCCTTGAAATAATAAAAAAAAATCCCCCTTAACTTACCTTTTAATCGGCTTGTTCTCCTGTCCTCTTCTCTTCTTTTCTCCAATTCTGTGCTGCTGATTGTTCTTCTTGCGCGGGTGACTCCTCTGTGCTGCGCTCCGCAATGGACATTTACTGCGAGCACCTCACGGAGGAGGAGACAAGAGAGGGAGCCGGAGTACCAGCTGACGTGACCGCAAGGTAAGCATTTTCTTTTCTTTTTTTGCAGGATTTTTTTTTTTTCATTAACAGTGCTGCCCCCTTGCCACAACCAAGCTTCTGGGCCACATTTACAGGCGTGCTGGACAACCCTGCTTTAGAGTACATGTACACTTACATATGTCAATGAACAGTGGGGTCAATTTTCTCAATTCATTTGTTAAAATGGGCACTATTTCATACAGACCTTACTGTATTTTAATGACAACACATTTCAGGAGAGCAAAACTATTGTTTCTTGTTAAGTCCTGCTCTACAGCTACTGAAATACATGTTGTTGCAATTATTTTAAGATGCAGTTTTTTCTGTAATAGGTGGACTATCTGTGATGACATCCATGTACTTTTCATGTCGAGTTTGCTGACCAAACTGAATGTACAGATTGAAAAAAACCTCTGCATCTCCCTCTATATAAACAAGTGCATAGTGCAGCGGTTCCCAAAGAGTGCGCCAATCCGGCGGCTCCCGGGACCCAGCATCCTCCTCACTGAATGTGTCGGTAGTGATGATGTCACGCCCGACATATTCAGTGTGAGGATGAAGAGGCACAGTGTAAAGGTGAAGGGGCACAGTGTGATGATTTTTGTACATGTTTTATTTTGTTTAATCTTATTCCTCTTAATATTAGCTGTAAATTATTATTATTTGAAAGAAATATAATTGAAAAAGATATATAAAAATATTATTTTCCCTTGGATTTATGCATATTATTTTTGCAAACAACTTACTAGGTTGTTCTGTCCTGACCTAAATACTTATTACGTTATTTTGACTCAAATACTTAAAAAAAATGGGACTGCTCGGTAATTATTTTAGAGGGGCACCTTGAAAAAAATATGGAGACTAAGGGTGCCGCGAACTGAAACCGTTTGGGAACCACTGGCATAGTGGATTTAAGTCAGGGAAATAGAAGTGTAAGAAAAAACACCAGTAATCAAGGCAAACGTTAACTGTATAAAAACCTAAAATTGACAATATTCCATTCAACACACACGGTGGCAAGGAAAGAATCTGGCCTTCGCCTTTCTGCATGAGTGCTAGTTCAACTTCTGGAACAAGCAGTGAGGCAACTTCTTCTAAGGTCTGTCATGACGACGCAAGACCTTGTCATTCTGGAGTTCAAAAGAGGTCCCCAAAAACTTTAATGTGTAAAAGCAGTGCTGAAAAAAAACAGTAAGGCAGTAAAATAAACTATGTTTAAAAATGACAAATTCCTGTGCAGAGTCTATCCACGAGTGTTATCTCTAAGCCTTACCTTTCTGATACTGTACTCTTAAAGAAGTCTTCTTTCACCAGTTCTGCAAATGTGTGGATGAACAGCCTAAGTGTAGCCGGTGATACACAAACTGAGGATGCCACTTTGTATTTGACACAAGATGAGGGGGATATTTGTATAGCCGAGGACGGAGCTAATGATGGTGTTGAGGACGATGATGTTGTTTGTGTAAGTCCTGCACCAATGGAAGCAGTTCATTCCAGTGATGATGAAGGGGTTGGCGATGTAGTTGCAGGTGCTGGGATGTAGATCATAGCAGGGAGCTAGCTAATGCTGGAAAGCTTATTAATATTTTGGGTAGACTGACATGTTAGCAATTTTATGTTTTTCTACAGTAAACTTTCCCTTTATTAGAGAGGTGTTTATTTCTTTACCAAATGTAAAGACTTGTTTTTTGGATTTAATTTTCCCTGACTTAAACCCACTATGCCCGTGAGCATAGGCTTTAGTAGATGACGTAGAAGGACTACTAGTATCATCATGACTGATGCCAGCAGCTAGTTGAGATATCGATGACGCTGAGATATGACACTTGCAACTGACAGGAACACTGCTACATCTTCTGTTTCTGTGCGACCAATGGCACTGAGCAGAAGAACGCTGCTAAACCCGCAGTGTCTCTCTGTGAAATGGCGCCAGAGCTCCGTGGAGGATACTTATAGAATCCAAAACTCGCAAAATTTGACGATGCAACAATGACGTTTTTGCTTTATTTTCAGTTCCGAGGGTGTGCAAAACTACTTAGAACTCGGATCTGCAATGTTCGGGTGGGCTCGGTTTTCAGAAAACCGAGCCTGAGCATCTCTAGTAAAATACAGATTACCAAGGAAGACACAATAAAATTAAATGTGTCAATTTACATCAAGCTTTGCTTAATTTCTCAGGGTGTAGGTCATTCAATTCAATCATTCTACCATTCTCTTCCGGCAGATACCAGGCTTTCGTTTTAGAAATGTGTTTTTTAAAGAGGAATAATTATTTTACAGTTTTTATACGTTTATATTTTACTTATATTTGCTCTAACACATAACGTCTTATTACTTGCTTTTGTACTTCAATTTTTTTTTTCTAAACAGATACCACTCTTTTCTACAGATTTAGAAATATTCTTTAAGACGAATATATAATTTTGTTTGTATCATTTTACTTATATTGAAGAACAATTGCTCCATTACTGTACAACTTTTTCATTTGGTGTTTTTGCATATTTTGTTACCTATTAAATTCCTACATATTGAGACAATTGGTGCCATGTTCCAAGCCACTAACTTGGAAATTAATTCAGGTAACCTATGTTCCTGTGCCCACATAAATATGGGTAAGCAACACCTAGTCATTAAAAGTTGAGCAAGTGAATCGAATATCAAACTGTATATTACCCATTCATCACATGCATATTCATAAATAGATGCATTTAAATAAATTTGTTTAAAAGTGAGACGTGTACATCGTAACAGGCTGAGGTAGAATTAAAACTAACAATTATGTAAACTAAAACAACTAAAGACAGGAATATTTTCATATGAGCTAAACTAAAATCTTGAGTTTGAACTAAAATCAGAATAAGAAACGCCAGGAATATTTCCAGTTTTCTTAGACTTTCAGTTGTTAATTAAGCAGCTTACACCTATGCATAAAACACTTTGGGATTTTAAGAGGCTAGCAGATGTTTCTGTAAGGCAAGCAAAACTGCACAATCTGCAGCACATTGCATTTATTCCAATTTATTTTTAGTGTTTGCATCAATTTATTTTGTATCTTAAAGAATACACTAGAGCTGCTTATTGAGAGGATGTCAATGCAAAGCACATGCTCTCCCCCTTGTGGATGAGATTTATATATGCATAAAAAAATACAGATTTTGCATTGTCAATAGACAGAAAAAGGTTAAGAGCAGCAAAAATGAACAGTAACCGAACAGTTGTCTGATAGCTTCTCGCTCTACATGCTGAAAAATGATTGCATACAGAGGGGAAAAGCAAATCACCCAGGCATTATTACTGCTAAAAATGCAAGGAGTGGTGAAGATTTCAAGCAAGTGTGAGCTATATTAACTTACAACTTTTTAAAAGATGTTTGAGTAAACAGAGGGAAGATGACAAAATGTCATCTTCGCTGTTTATGCAAGATTAATAGCCATCCCCCTTACTTCCGCCTAAAATTTCTTGCGATGTGGAAGTAAAATGAGGTTTTAACAAGTGGATATACTAATTCTCTACTCATAACATAAAGCAACAATCCAATTATTGGGGGGGGGGGGCAGGTTATAAAAAGCCATTTGCATTAGTTTTTTTTTTCAGGCTGCTATTAATGGTTTATAGTTCTGTAGTGTCCTATGACTACCATGGCAAGTTCCCCTTTAAATTTATTTTTAGACAGCAAACACTTATACACAAGAAATGTAAATATCTAAATATAGCAGACAGTTCGCCTCAAACTACTGTAATACTTCGGTGTCTTACTGTATTTATTTTCATATTTTGCTCCAAAATTATATGCGCTATATATTATAATAGCTTATGTGTTAGGGCTGACGTATTCATAGAGTGGTACCTTCTATTTTATTTGTAAAGTCATTTGTAAAGCTACCCTGCAGCTCTGGTCAGTGTGAAAGGCCAGGGGGGATCCATCCACATCAACCCTGATTAATAGTAAGAGGTCAGGAGTACCAGCCCAGGTACGTCGGTAACAGGGTACACTCGCAGCTTTAGGTACACAGAAGAAACCCGGTACTGGATGCCGATAAGGAGTCCAGTGGTGGCAGTATTTGTAAGCCCCTCCTACTGCGGCAAGAGGGCGCATTTGGGATGAAGAAAGGGAATGGTGGCAAAGTAAGCCCAGTCGGTTCCCAGCAGCAACAGACAGGTTGGCATGGGCGGTCCATCCTGTCACAGCACCCCTATAATTGTCTTGTTATGCACAACAGGAAAAAGTGTAGTGTAATAATTTCATGAACCTCACAAACTTCAGTTTTTGTGAAGTTTAGAATCATCATTGTTGATAAAGGGCTTTAAGCTTAAACAATGCAGCTGTTATAGCAGGACTATTTGAATTATTATTATTAGGTAATCATTCACATAAAGTCTCTCTATGAACTTAGCCACATCAGAAAAAAAAAAGCAATCTCACCAGAGTTTTTTACTGATTAAACCCTGCCCTTTCCTCTGCTGTGGGAGCTCTCAGTAACTGCCACATTGCAAACTGGTGTTACTTACCAACGGTAGCGCTCAGCTGTCAGTTTTGAACAATTGTAAGATTACAGTACAGACACATGAAATTTATTCTTTATTTAAGTTAAGGTTAGTTTCTTTGTTTGCTGGAGTTGGAACCTTTTCCTCCACAGTCAGTTGCGAGTTACAGAGGCTTGAGTTAAGAAACCATCTACAGGCCACATAACCAGTGAAAACCCCCTTCAAATTCTATTTTTCTTTTGTCAAAACTTGATATGCACAAAACATACTCTAAAACTAAGCCGTGTGACCATTCTAAGGCTTTTTTGCAGGTGTGTGTACAGTCAAGAACATTTAAACTAGAAACAGAAATTGACAGAGTGAGGCAACTCAGGGCCACTGCAACACTGATATAAAGTACTTTATACTGGATCAGTGTCATGAACTTCTGCTCTACTGAAATGGATGTGCTGTCACTTTCTCATCTTATAATTATCAGACTGAAGTTACAGTATCACACAACTAACTGTACACACACACACATACTGAGAAAATGGAATGGCTTGCTGGCAGACTCCTACACAAAGTGCACAACACATAATTTTGGAGCTGGCTGAAAAACCACCAAAGATACATAAAGCAATTTCATGCTGACTCACATGCACACAACAAATACAGGTTATGAACTGTTCCAGTAATTTGAATTTAATGGTATAGATGCCAGCTTCGCACCCCCTCCCTCCATTTGTAAAGGTGAAATATATCGGTGTTTGAAAAAAATATACAAGAATCACTTACAAATTATCTCCCCTATTCCACAGTGAGGCTGGATACAGCTCCATTCTTCCTACACCATAAAATGTCAGGAGTGTATGCTACAAAAATACTGAAGTTTTAGAATTATCCAGCACTGTAACTTAGATGCCATTTTTTGTTTATTTATGTACAATAGCTGCTTTTCTTCCTCTTCAATTACAGATGCAATAGGTTACAATACACTCATGTAGCTACAATGTCCCAGACCTAATAATACAAACACTGTTTACTGTAAATACCTGCCTGCTTTGGTTGTATAACCTCAACCAGCTGAAGCAGGTAGGGGAAGCTTTATATTCAATCCAAGTGATATTGTTCAAGTCAGATATAGAGAGAAGATGTGATAATATACAAATGAGCACAGACATTAAAAACTGATAAGGTTCCTAAACTAGGGGAGCTAAAAAAAAAAAAAAAAAACACATTTTTTTTTCTGATTACTAGCAAGACATATTTTCCTAAGCCTTCATTTCCTACTGTGATAACAAATGTTATATATTTGTATGTGAAGATCATATTTTGCATTTCATATTATATTGAAGATAATCAAATGGACCCTTTTTTGGCTTAATCCTGGCCAAAGCAGTTTTCCATATAATTATCTAGAAGAGAAATTACCACTTCATGAACACTGCTGCTTTGGGCTGTTACATTTAATATATCATCTACTAAACATTTCCAGTACAAAATAAAGCTAAAATTTTGTTTTAAACATGGAGCATTTCCACAAAAAGCAAATCAAATAGTTACCTTTCAGTTCCATTGTTCTCAGAATACCCTTTACCAGACAGACTATTGTCAACAGTTGCATTCTAGAATACAAAAAACAAAAAGGATATATATTACATGCAGAAAAATTGCAGGTCTCCACAGAAGTGATTACAAAAAAAAAAAGTGTGCGTTTGTATATGGAAAATATTCTTAAAATATAGCCTTACATTTGGCGAGTAGTAGTACTTGATTTATTTTATTCACTAATATATATTGTACAAAGTGAACAAATAAAGCAGTATTTTATCACATACCTGTTTTTTTACATTGTACTTCTTGTTACATTTCTACAGAAGAACAAAAGTATCATAGCCAATGCATTTTTAAACAAGGATGGGGTAAGGGGTGTTGTTGAAACTGGGGGGGGGGGGAAGGGGTTTGAGAAAGGGAGACACACCCAAGCATGGCGAGCTTAAACTAGGGGACGGGCCGCAGTCTGGGATCAATACTCATCTGAATCTTCAAAAGTTATCCAGTACAATTTGCTATACTTTTAACAGAAAATGTATAAACACTTTCAATATAGGAAGGGCCAAACAAGTGTTTGAACTGGGACCTATACTTGTCCTGTTTCTGCAACTACTGTGAGAGGATTACTAGAAACTATTTACATTGTATAACTTTTGTAGTGTAGAAATGATGTTCGGCCACACCTGCGATACAGTACTACAGACAAGATGAGTAATAGGAACATAAATTCAATCCATTCTTTAGAATACAATATAAAACTATGCAAATTATTATTCTGACAATAAGCTTTCCAGTATACAACCACAGAGCTTTAGAATGATCAGAAATGTGGTTCTTATGTCTTCCTAGAAATGAAGGTCCATTGTGCACAGAACTGCTGCCAGCTTCTGCTGATGTTAGATTCTATACAATGCTTGTAGTGGCACTAATGTCCTCACACAAGGCAGCCTCTAATGAGGTTGAAAGCATATATCTCAATACGATCCTGTAAAGCATGGTAAAATAAAGTCTGTTTCTCTCCACTCTTATAGACATATCATACACGAACTGCACAGCATCTTACTTCTTCTATGGACACATTCATGGAGGATTGAGGGTTTAGGATCAACAGCATATTGAAGGTGGAAATTCTTAGCGAGTAAAATGAATCCTATTTTACTGCTAGGCATGCTTGATAGCTCTGCTGTTAGTAACAGACTCACTCAAGTACAATTGTACTGTGCTGACAGCCTAAATATGAAGTAATATTCTCTATATGTCCCTGGCGACACTGGCTGCTCTCATCAGATAAAAATACAGACTACATAAAGGACATTAAAAGTAGACACAAAGAAGAGTGCATACAATATACACAATAAAATAAACAAAAAACACTTTAAATATACAGGAGCAAAATTATATAGTTTACTTTTGCAACACTTTCTGAGGAGTAAAAGGTGAAGTATAAATAGACAGAGGTAATTCAGTCACATTGTGTGTTTACCTTATGATCAGTTTAAAACATTATTTTGTTTTATTTCAAACAAATGTGTTAGTCACTGGTAGAAAGTGTGATCAGAGTATTCTTTCTCCATGGCACGTTGTATGTTCTCGCCGTATTTGTGTGGGGTTCCCATAAGGTGCTCCGGTTATTCCACAATCCAAAAAAATACTGGTTGCTTAACTGGCTTCTGACGAAATGTACGTACGTGTGTGTGTGTGTGTGTGTGTGTGTATTAGGGAATATACACTGAATGTACACTGTACTCAATAGGCCTGGGACTGAGGTGATTGATTCGATATTCTTTGGAAAGCATTGCTTAATATGGTGGAGCTATACAAATAAACAGTAATAAATGTGTTCTATAAAACAAAGGCATCTATGAAGGAAATGCATAAAGTAAACCACATCACACACAGAGCATAGTTTTTTGTTTTTTTTTAAACTAAGCTATATTTTTTTTTTTTTTAATACCGCTTTCATACTGCCACTTCTGCAATATCCCGGGTTTTTGCCGAGTCTCTGAGCGTCACAGCTCAGAGACCCAGTTCACACTGCACCTTGGACCCAGGAATTACCTGGGTCGACCCCATTCATACTGAACACGGGTCATCATAAGAGGAGCTTTCATTGGCTTTAATCATGGCCGGCGAGTCACTTTTCGTTTTATACAGCAAATGAGCTTGATGCAGCTGCTAACACTGTGCTACCTTGCAGGGATTTTAATTTGTTCACAACCTGTTGGTGGCTGCCCTTTATTCTACGGTGGGTCATGATTTTTGCAATGTTTGAATAAACCATTGCATCCTTTACAGCCCGTTATTTGTCTTTATCTCTTCCTCCCCTCTGATATTTAGCAACTCTCTGACCTCTTCTTCCATCCAATGCGACATTCGCTCAGCTTCTCAATGCTTCTCCTTCTGGACTCTTCTGCAGCAGCTTAACAATGACGTTCTCCTCAAGCGTCCAAGACACCCAAACAGCTGCTTTATGCGAGACCCAGGTTTTTCAACCCAGGTCTCACCATTCATACTGCAGGCTAACCAGGTCCGACAAGGGAATTACCCCACCAAAAGTCCCGGGTCTAAATCCCACATTTGCGATACTGCAATCTTTGTGTAATAAAACATTTGCATATCCCATTCAGTTGTATTAAAAGTATTAATACTAATTTGCGCAATTTGTGACCTAATATTCCCTTATTGCAACTATGAATGTATTACTTGTGCATTGGTAGTAAAGTGATACTTAATATATTAAATGTCATAGCTGATGGAAAAATAATGAAAATTAGAAAATATCTCAAATCACTATTGTAAACATTCTAAATATTACACATGAAAATAAGAAGCACAATAATTGTGACTTGCATGGTGAAATTTAAGTATAAAAAGTTAAATGTCTTTACCAAGTTCAAAATCAAACCAAAATAGGTCAAATCTACCTTATATCATTGAATTTGGTGCCACATAGTGGCCACTGCATGTTAAAGCAGTTATGTTTTCAGTTTCCTACATAAAGAGTAAGCTATTTAGTTGGCAAATTAAAAATACATATTTGAACTGCATAAAGAAGCTAAACAAAAATATATGTTCTCTTTCCCCTATGATATACACAGTTATGAGGTCCAGAAATAGAGGGATCCAATTATGTAACATTTCACTATTCAGACTGATTTGCAGCGACATACAGTGCATGCACAAACCCTTACATTAGTAGTATAGACAACAGGTGGAGATAGCAGCATTGCTTTGGGCAGAGCTAGCTGTACATGTCCTGCTGCAAATGGGGTTAAGCAGGAAGACATTTATTTTTTCACTGTCATACTTTTATTTGTACTTTGACTTTTTGTTAATTTACTTTATTTAAACCCGTGAAGACTCATGATTCAGAGTACACTCTGAAAGGCCTTCCCTGCGCAATATTATCCGATACAGACCACAAGCACTAATGTCTCATCACTAAAGCTTACCGTTTCTTCATTTCGTAACAAAAGGTAAATCTGGTGAAACTAACAAAATCAGTTGGTTCAAGGCCAATTTATTGCTTAGATGACTGACTGAATGTGGTCGATCTAAGGGGACTATCCTTTCTGTTCCAACGTCTATAGATAAGTAGATTTCTTCTTTTGAGAACAGTTATATTTTAGCAAAACATCAAAGTATAGTAATTTTTTCAATTATAATTTTGATCTAATTTTTATAAAATTATAACTGCACTAAAATGACTTAGTGTAGTATAAGAGAAGATAAATTTGCCCATTTAGAGAATATAGATGCATTTTGCATCCTGTGAAATTGGCACTCTATTTACATATTGTTTGGCAAAGCAGCACATCTTCAATGACCTTCAGGAACATAATATTATAAAAAGTAGGTAAAAAATAAATTATACCTCTCCAACTGTTGTTCAGACAATACCCATGAATTTTACATAGGGATCCATTACCACCCACAACCAGAGAAGCGAAATTCATTACGATCCAATACAATGCTTTTGATAACATTATTGGAATTGAAAAGTACAACCACATAATTAGGCACTTTAAAGTGTACCCATTGTCTAAACCAGGGCATCTCAACCTTTCTGAATTACATATACCATATTACCGTAATAAGGGTTCCCAAATACCACCCAATACGTCAATTTATCCCAACAAAGTAACCTTAAGCCAACAAATTGGCCACTCTATGTAGACAACAGGTGCACTTTAATGTAGATACAGGACACGCAGACTCTTGGTACATAATCCTCACTTCTAGAATGTTGCAGTGTGTCATCGTGGTGTGAATCTGACTAATCAGTGTTTGTACTTTAATGACTGTTTGCACCTTGCCTGAGAGTTTTCTTGCTCTAAATTCGAAGAGACATGTTCACAGCTAACCACATGTGTTAGAATAGAACCTCTTCTTAACCATCTATTCAGTGAAATATGGACATTTGTAACCTTAAAGCCATATTATTAGCCCAGATCATTAGTAACTATAATTTATATTTATCAACGTGTTAAATAGAAGGCACTCAGCATACCATAAACTCTTCACATTAAAAATGTGTAGGTCTGGATATTTCATATCTCCCATATTGAAATTACATAACGGGAAGCTTTAGAGACATAGATTTGTTTATTTGTTTTTTATTTTCAGATTTGTAGGTCTGCAATGAGCACAAGTGTATCTTAAGGACTGTATGACACACACACACACATACACATACACATACATATATATATATATATACACACACACATACATACATACATACACATATATATATATATGGCTGCCACAGTGGGATGTCTCTTTCAGGTTGGCTTCCTTGTTGCCTCACCTCCAGTGATAACTAGTCTTGCTGGGAGTTCCTTTGTGGCACTGGCATCTATGATAATATTAACAGCATCAAGAATATAGTAATATAGTCAATGAGCCCTCCCACACGGAAGCCAGAGTGGTAGCAGGTGGAGTGGACGCTATGAAGCGCTTCATGCTGAGCACTGTTAATTTCATCATAGAGAAGTTGCAAATTCCCAGCAAAAGCTGTGATTACCAGTAGTGACAAGGGGAAACAGATACTAACATGCTATAATAACCAGGGATGTGGGTAAATAAAGATACTTACACCAGGAGGTGCAAGGAATTATAGGAGGCAGTTTTGAGCCTTCTAAAAAGGTGTCTCAGTCTGAAAAATGGTTCATAGTAGATCTGTTGTCGATTACAAAGGCAATGAAATCACTGAAGGTGGAGCTCCTATTTAATGTAGGACCGAACAGGTATATGTCCAAAACTGAAAAAATTTAGGTCAGACGGTAGAAAACTTATTCACCAAAATTTATACATTTACATCCATGCAGGAACAACTTTAAGCTTAAATTACTGTCCTTATCATACAGTCTTAGCAAACCATATGGTGCATATGGTTTGCTAAGACTGTATGATAAGGACAGTAATTTAAGCTTAAAGTTGTTCCTGCATCTATATATATTAAAACAGCATATTACAGGTGACGAGCCTGGATCTAGGTGATCAATAAAGAGAGTGAATGAAGGATGTGTTGGGGTGCTTTTATTACAAATAAAAGTATTTTTAAACTCCATTTACATTTTGCCCTAGCGCACTACATGTCCCAGGGCATGCTGGCACTTGTGGTTCCCCAAGTCTCAACGGGCTCTGGCAACAATGGGTATGCTGGGGCTTGTAGAAACACAAGTGCCAGCATGCCAAAACACTTAAGGGCAGCCTGTGCACATTGTCTGTTGATCATGAGTAACCCTATTAAGGGATTAATAGTGTACTAACAATGTTACCCCTGTGTCTTTATGTGACAGGGTGAAAAAGCTTGAGGTTTATTTAGAGCCTCCCCCCATCCTTGAGCTCTTTTTCCCCATAATGCTGGGTGAGTGCCAGATGCTCTGTCATATGAGCAATTGGGTCACTGGTCTTATCCCCTTCTCTGTAGGTGGAGGAAGGAAATACTTACCATTCTGGTCCGTAATGATCAGTGAGCATTCTCTCACTCCCAGGAATGGTGTGCGCTGCTGAACGAATGGTCTCGCCCCTTTGTAGTCATTGGTTATATCTACAGAGTGAGTCCCACTCGCCATTTGCAGTGAAGGTGTTAAAAACAAATGCAAACCTTAAGAAAACTATTTCAGTTTAGGATATATGCTGCATATAGTATAGTAAACTGAAAGCAGGTATGCATAAATGTTATTCTAGCTTTCATTTATTTAGTACCTTCCACAAAATGATAGCTAGAATCTGATTGATTGCTATAGGCAACATCCCCACTTTCTCAAACCCGCAGCTTAGTAAATCTAGCCCTAAGCCTTTTAGGTGTAAGATTATACATATTGGTTAGACTAAGATTTACTGAGACTAATTGTGAAAACTGAAATGGATTCCTCCATAAATAAAATCTGGCTAGAGCATGGATCACTATAAGGTGTAGATGGCTTTATGCACATAAAACTTTTACTGCACACTTCTTAACAATTACCTTTGTCCTTTGGAGTTCCGCTTGGAGACATCCGCATTCTTCCTGAAGCAATTTTACTTCTTGCTCCAGTGACCGGATTTTCAACTCACTGTTCAGCTTTTCAATCTCCCAGTCAGTAGGAGTTTTGGATAAGCTTTTCATCACTGTAAAAAAAATTAATAATTCATCCTTAACAGAACTGTTCTACTAAACTGTGAATACGTTTGTGTGAAATTCTATTAATATAGTTTAGGTATAAAAACACAGCAAGCCAATTAGCCTGCTCTTCCCTATAGTCATATACTACCTAGTGCTTCTTTGTCAAATGTTAAGATACCTTATTCATCAACATTTATTTATATAGCGCAAGCAAATTCCATAGCACTTTACAATTAGGGACAAACACAATAATAAAAGTACAGTACTGGTAAAACAGACAAAGAGGTGAGAAGGCTCTGCTCGCAAGCTTACAATCAGTGGGACAATGGGAGTTGGATACATGAGGTTAAGTCTACATATTGCATTTCAGTCCAGCCAGATTGCAAAGGTGAAAACAAAAAACAAAATGGATTGGTATACTATATGATCCAGTCACATAGCAATGTTAGTAAGAGAGTTATTGTCTTGTTTGAATTGTGTAACTGGTGGTAATCTAGTAAGGTTAAGAGGGTGGTTAAGGAATATAATAAGCTTGCCTGAAGAGGTGGGGTTTCAGAAAACGCTTTAAGCTTTGTAGACCAGAAGAAAATCTTATTGTGCAAGGGAGGGAATTCCATAGAGTGGGTGCAGCTCAAAAGAAGTCCTGTAAACAGGAATGGGAGGATGTAATGAGAGTGAACGAGAGACACAGATCTTGTGCAGAGATGAGTTGTCGTGTTGGAAGATATTTTGAGACAAGTGAGGAGTGTATGTTGGTGCAGCTCTGTTGATGGCACTGTAAGTTAGTAAAAGTATTTTATATTGGATTCGGTAAAAAACAGGCAACCAGTGTAGAGACATACAGAGTAATTCAGCAGAGAAATAACGATTTGCAAAGAAAATCAATCTGGCCACTGCGTGCAAAATAGATTGCAGGGGTGCAAGTCTGTTTAGGGAAAGACCAGTAAAGAGGGAATTGCTATAGTCAGTCCAAGAGATAAGTGCATGAATTAAAGGTTTTTGCAGTGTCGTCTTTAAGATATGTGCGTATTCTGGAAATGTTTTTTTAGATGTATGCAACATGATTTAGATATACCTTACTTCTAATAGCATGTAAAATGTGGAAACAAACTCTTTATTTGACAAGGATTATAGTGACATCTACTGCTGTCTATGTGAAATTGTACATACCAGGTTACTGTATATTGTGAGATTTTTATCCTAGCACCCAACAGCCAGTGGTACTAGGAGAGGGCAGGACAGATATCTAGGCAAGGGGGAATGACAATATTTTGTGCTATTGCTCCTACAGGGCTGAGTCCGACCTGGAGTAGGCTGTGAGGGAATGTTTGACAGACAAGATAGCAAACCACCGCTTGATAAATGGAATGCTTTATATGCCAGCAAATTCTCCAAACTGCAAATGCATTTTGAGACCACATGGTTGTGATTAATAAGATTGTATGTGAGATTTTGGCTTTAATACATTTGCATGCTTTATAAACTACACATCAAATCGCATAATACTGTACTTTAGTAATTTTCTTCCTTAAATGTGTACCGCAGTGACGTTTAGGAGTTTAAATGTTATTGTTCAACCATAAAAAACGGCACAAAAACGTTAGCAAATCATCTTACCTATTGGAGTGTAAATAAAGTTATATAAAATAGAAAAAAAAACTTGAGTGGATATTCCATTTAAGTTAGATAACTCATACCACCATTGTTCTTACCAATATACACATTTATACTGTAAGAAGATTTTGCTTTGCATTATTACTGTAAGCAATGGATGTGTAAAATAAGGGTACATTAAATGTGGTATATTAAATTATGCTAAATAGTATTTAGAATTGATACTTCCCTTCATAAGGCAGGGTTCACACCTTGTATCGGTCCTGTCCTGGGTGGAGGCATTGCATGTCTCACACTGTGGAGGTGGAGGCACTGGTGAGAGCGATTAGACAGTCTTGCAGTGAATCAGAAAGAATCAGCTACATGCGGATTTGTTGACAGACTGTCACTCGCATACTGTACTACAGTGTTTTTAGTCTCGTGAGAGATATAATCAAAGTCTCATCTCGTGAGACTAACTTTGCACCACGGCAGCAGACACTTGTAGAGCTAGTTAGCCTTTTCTGTCCCACTTCCTAACGCAGAGAAATTTGTCGAGCCTGGCATATGGAGCATACAAGCTACAGACAGAAATTTGCAAGCGAAT
Organism: Mixophyes fleayi; assembly: GCF_038048845.1. NCBI lineage: Eukaryota > Metazoa > Chordata > Amphibia > Anura > Limnodynastidae > Mixophyes > Mixophyes fleayi. Next base: position 71,417,338 of record NC_134406.1, read on the forward strand.
TAGGGTGTCTGCACAAAGTAACCTGCTGATGTTGCTGCATTACAACTGTGTATACCATAATATAGAATTATTTTCTGTTGCATTGACAGGATTTCTATCAGTACTCCTTGCTTAAGCAAAGTTTCCGGAAGATTAATTTAGACCACAGGCTCCCATACTTGGAGTGAAGGTACATATGAAATTATATAGCTTACTATACCTTGGTGTGTATCTAGTTCAGATTTCACTTGTAGCAGCTCCACTTCTTTTGACTGCAGCTGCTCATTCAGACTCCTTGTACATTCAATTTTCTCCTCCTGTACACGGTAAAAATTCAAAAGGATTAAAAAACCAATAGAAATAACATCTTCAAGTTTATAATAGTTAAACTTGTTAAAGAAAAAAATACATATGTATACAGAGAAAATAAATGCATTCTTAAGACAATAAGCATCGATAAAAACAAGCAACAGTATATTCAAATCCACTTGCACAATGCAGAAGTCTAACATAATAAAATTACTGGTTGAATGCAGCATACACATTATGTAGAATAAGGATCATTAATTCCTGTGTAGTAGTACAAATGCTCTTCATAAATGATCATCAACTGGAAAACCAAGACCACCTAAATACAAACCAAAAAACCCAAAACCCACAACAATAAAAACAAAACAAGAAAACAAACTGTATTTGACATGGATTGGCATCAGAATTTTAAAAAGGGGAATTTAGTGCCATAGATGGTGACATAAATGATTTGTGGAAAATCTGAATGAGAAAAAACAAAGGCCCCAAAAACATAAAACAAAAAAACATTAGGGTGTGCCATGCATGCGTATTTTAAGTGAAACTTCTTTGCCGTTTGTCACCGTAAGATTGTGGCCATGTCAGTGACCCAACCACTATCTTAAAAATAACCATTTCCTTTTCCCCTCAACATCACACCAAATGAGCAGGAGGGCTGGTATTGGTAACCACTATCCTGGACGCACACCATATAAAAGTTATGCAGAACTTGACTCAATACATTAGTTTACTGGCTGCAGTAAATTACCCCCATTTCTTATATATATATATATATATATATATATATATATATATATATATATATATATATATATATATATATATATATATAGTTGACAATTATGACACTTCGTGCACATGAAAAGTAACAGATACCCATGGCAGCCAATCATTCTGACACTTCACTAGTACACACGGTCACCCCCTAAGTTTAGAGGAGAGAAAGTTTTACAACCAGCAAAGGAAGGGGTTCTTTACAGTAAGGGCAGTCAAGATATGGAATTCACTACCAGGGAAGGATGTGAAGGCAGATTCAATCGATATGTTTAAGAAACATTTTTAGCGGTAAACTGTATCCAAAGGTTACGACCATTAATTAAAAATGAAGGATTGTAGTGGATCCAGAGAGAAATAGGACTGCAATACTGGGTCAGGGGGCAGTTTACCCAATTGAAACAGATTGGCAGTTGGTTCAGTTGGATCAATTTTAAATATAAGAGAGGGATCGCAGGAGATCCAAAATAGGTTTAAGTTGAGTTTTAAAAGAAAAACAAAAAACCACCAGTCCATCATCAACTATGTTACATTAAAAAAAAAAGCCACCATCTCCTACTATCTTTGCCCAATGTGTTCCCAGGGTTGAACTTGCTCAGCCCCTGAGTTAGCACTTTCCTCTCCCCTCCAGAGCTGCCGGGCCAGATGCCATCCTCATCTCCAGGAGGCCAGGACTCACTCTTCGTTTGCCCACTGTGCCCCATACGTCAGCCTCATAAGAACTACCCAAGCTGCCAACATCACTCCTATCTGAATCAGTATTTGTGTATTGAAACACAGAGAGCCAGGGGAACCTGTGGTGCCCCAGAGTGTGAGGAGCGGCTCAGTCCACAGCATGTCTGAATAATTCTGTGCAGGTGGTGTCCTGCTCCAGACTGTGGGTGAGATTTGGGCGTTTGTGGGATTGCAGTAAAAATAAGCAGCGGAGGCTAGTAGCAATACTAATGGGACCAGGAAGATGCTATAATATACGTGGTAGTAACAGTAGTGGTAGGCGGTGTATTACAGTGGTAGCAGTATGTAATGGAACAGGCATGAATTTGTGGAAATGTATCTGCCAAATGATGGCAGTTGAGATAACAGACCCAAGTACAACACATAAATACCATCTGCACAATCACAGGGCTCAGGGGAGTCAAACAGAGCGCGCAGGGAAGTGTATGACTTCACTTCCATTACACATTATCATCTCCATGAACAATTTTCACTAGGTGCCACCAAAGTTGTTTCACTTCAATGATTTGTATCCTTATACAAGAAGTCATTTGATTAAGTAGCTTTTGCAATATTTCTGTATATATTATCTAATACCAACCATGTCAAGTAGTTTTTGTTTAAGGCTGTCCCGCTCAATGCAAATCCCACGGAAGGCGCTGTAAGCTTTGTTCACTTTGTCACTTTCCCCCATGCTTTGCGAACCACGATTTCCACAAAGCTAAAAAAAATAAAATAAAAAAATAAAATAAAAATAAAATTCAGATTACTATTCACAATCAATTCCAAAGCAGAAGAAAAAACCAAAAAACACACACAAAAAAACAACAAACAAAAAAACCTTTACACTGCTATCCTGACCCTTCAGTACAGCAGCTAACGCTGATGGGAGCATAATGGGAGATATAAATCTCTCAACAGCTGAAAAAAAGACTGGTTATCAATTCTTGGCCAATCTGCAGTTGTATTAGCCTACCAATGCTATTCAGCTTTCTGTATTCCATTGAATATGTAAGTAACAAAATTATTACAATGGCCTATGTATGCAACATAAAATAAATGTAATCTGCCATTTCACCGCTCAATGTGCCATTATGTCTAAATCTTTCTGTAGCAAGTTAATAGTTTGCTTCATGATTATAACCTTACATAGATTAGTATCATCACCAAATATGGACATCTCACTTTCTAAGTCATCTTCAATGTCACCAACACAAAGATAGGATAGGGCCCCAAAACTGATCTCTGTGGTACAAAACCCAATAACTGTAGCCCAGTCTGAATATGTTCCATCTATAACAGTTATCTGCCCATGTACAAACTTTTTCCCCTAGATCTCTCAATTTAAGGACCAATCTGTTCCATGGAACAGTATTGAACGCTTTTGCAGAATCCAAATCTCCAATAAACTGCTATGTTCCATTGTTGGTTTAGCACCGCAGTCTAGATTTTCATTTATTTGCACATACACAGTGGTCTTAATTGTCCAGGCTGCGCTCTATTACATGATTCTATTCACTTGTACTCATTTCATTCATTTAAAGAAGCTATTTGGGAGTCAGACCCCCCCCTTCATAGGTTGCTGCATACTTTGAAAATGAAGACTCAGGAAGGTTTAAAAATGTAACACCCTAAGTACATGTTGCTGCACTGGCTAGAGACTAGCTAGTGCAGATAATCCCAATATAGCTATATTGTGCACAAAATTCTCCTTATCATGTATATGCTGACACATAGTGATTTATATATTGTTTGTTTCAAAGTGCCTGACTCTAATTTTATTACAAAGATCCAGTTTTAAACTTGAGGGACATAACTAGAAATAAAAAAAGCAACATTTTGAAAGAGTTCCATAACCTCCTAAAACAAAACTGCTCGGAGAGGAGGTGAGCAGACAAGCACACCAGAGAGTAAGCCAACGGCATAAGGGTGCTTTGTGCAACCATATTTATTAGTCTTGGGCAACTCCTGCTTTCCTGCACATAGAGAAGCTTAGAAGAACAGCACTCCATGATAGGATACTGGCGAGGTTTATTCATTATATCCTGTATGTTGGCTGTACCAGACTTTAGTGTGATTTGATGCGGTTTGTTATTTAAATGTTATTATTGCTGTTTGGTGCTACCTTTTTGTTACAAAAAACAAAAGCTAAATATTGATGTTATTTCAAACATTTGAATTTATTTTTTTTTTTACAGGTGACAAGAGGTGAATGGTGGGGGAGCATATGTGACAAGGAGAGAGTGGGGAAGACATATGTTCCTTCACCATTTTCACCTTGTCACATATGGGGGTCCCAAGTACTTCAGCATTTCTCTTACACATAGACCCACTAAATTTGTAAAATGTCCCTGTAAATGATCCATAGAGATACAGCAGATAACATAAGCTCTAAGATCCTGACATAAAAACTGATTTGTTATGTGAAAACAGTTTGCCTAGGCTAAAACATGGATTCTCCAAGAACCCATTTGCCATTATTCTTAGGGGCCTGAAAACCGATGAGCCCCTAAGCTCCTGCATGAGTTGCTATGCTATGGTTACAGTTGAGCGTCTGGTTCTTGGGTATTAAAGCTGATCCATGAAACCATGAGGAAACAGTTGCATGAAATAATTTTCTACAATATATTTCAGAATTGAATCCCTTCAAATAATTTGCCCAGGACTAACAAGTCTATAATATCCAGGTCAAATTCCACCTTCTATTTTTTTTTTTTTTTTTGGAAGGGGGGGGGGGGGGATGTACCTCTGTTTCCCACCAATTTTGTAGCACTGAAATGCAAGAGCTAGTGCTTTATCAATTACTGAACATAGTTCCTTTAGCAGACGTGGGTGATTGTCATGTGGGTCAGATACTTTAGAGAACCTTCTTCTTGTTTAGGAGTAACAAGATGAAGGCACCAAATATCAATTCATGGTATGAATAAGCTACAGCTACACAACCTATTTCCTGAATGTTCCTCCTTTGTGAATACAGATGGGAAACAAAAAAAAAAAAAAAAAAAAAAAAATTAAAAAAAATAAAAGATAAAAGAATAAAAAAAAAATCAGCATTTTTTTTCCCCCCAAGCTACAGCAAGCCTAATTTACCATAATATTATCAGTTTTATTTTTCTTGTGATTTATATGCCTGAAAAAGGTTTTGGGATTAAACGCCATCTTTTGCAATATGTTTCAGCTTCAATCTTTGCCAAACAAATTTCCTTTTTGGATATATTGATATCTCCAATACTTTCTTAGTTACATTGCTTTTCTTTTATAACTAGAAATATTGTTGCCATATGCACTTGCAACAGTATTTATTTTAAATATTTTACAACATTTTCCACTCTGGGGTATGCATATTTATTCCTGCTTAACTTTACAAAAAATATGTGGAAATTAATTTGAATTAAGTAAGATACCATTGTTCCATCTTATTGGTTGACAGGATAATAGTTATGTTGTAGTAAGGAAGTAGGTCTATATATCCATGGTTACACCCTGAATAAAACAGATCTTCTTGAACGTTGGTAGCAACAGGATGTCTCCAGGGTCACTACTGAGTAAACATTAACTGAATTATGGAAGAACAGTGAACATTATCTTTTGATGACACCTACTGTATATCTGTTTTCATTCTTGCAAATATTTAATAATCTAAACAGACTAATAAATTATTGAATCCTGTTACACCAGTCTATAAGCTTTATTTTGTCTCTGAGCAGATTAAAAACTTTGCAGTTCTAAAAGTCATAGTAGTGGTTTCACTTAAGATAGCGGTCTTTTAAAAATATAGAATAGACTTCTTTTACCAGATCCACCATTGTAATTTAAATCTGGATATTTAAAATCTCCACAACTGCTTATGTTTCTGCAGAACCTGAATACCCTAGATCTCTGAAACGGAACCTACCTGCAAGTGTGCAGTTTAAAACCTCACATCATTGAGCTCACCATACTAACAGGTTGTGCCAAGAGGCAGTGTGTTTTCATAATCACACAGACCACTCATGCCTAGCGCCTATCCTGTTGAATTCAAGCACCTGCAGTTTCCCATCAAGCTGTGATTTACCAAAAAAATTAGGAGCAGGCCTTCAAAGTGGCCGGGATCAACTTGAGCCATCAATGCTTCTTACATGCACAGTAGTACGTCACCTGCTCAAGAGGCAGCAACAAGAACCTCAAATCTCAAAACCTACTGGAATAACCAGTAATGTTGTTTACAAGGAAGCAATCAAATCATATAGAAATACATTGCAAATGAAAGAGAATTTGTGTTGTAAAATCCATTGCTCCGAATCCATTTGAGTGACAGTGCTTACCATGGGGTTTAGAGGGCTACTCTGTGGTTCAGACAAGAGCCATCAGGTTGACCTCTGTCTGACCCTACCTCTCCACAATTTGGTCAAACTCTGGATGAAGGGAACATTCCCTGCGATGAATGGCATGGCGACTCAAGAAGTCCGCTACCTAATTGTTCACCCTTGTCTCCTTCCTAGCTATAGGACTTCTGTCCCCCCTTGGTGATTTTTATAAGTCACAACTGTGGCATCCGACTGAATTCGGATGGGTCCGTTCATCAAGAAGGATAGAAAGAAAGAATGAGCCCTCACCACAGAATTCAAAATTACTCATATCAAGGATGTTTATGGGTAGCCTTGCTTCCTTCCGTGACTAAAGCACCTGAAGTCAGAGGTCCAGTGTCACCGAACCCCATCCCTGCAGGCTGGCATTCGTAGTCATGACAGACAAGTCCCAAGCCGAGAAGGGTTACCCCTGATTGAGAATCCTAGTCTTCAGCCACCACAGAAGGGACTGACTGGTTTGAAACACTGTGCTGGCACATGGGTAAAATCTCATTTTGGAATGTTTGGAAATGGAAGAGGGCAAATTGCATGGCTTCGAAGCAAGAAACCATCCTCCCCATCAGCTTTATGCAATGGATGATGCAAACTTGCCTGAGAGACACCTTTTTCTGAAAGGCCAGAATCTTCTCCACTGGTAACCTGGTGTGGAAGAGGAGAGTGCTGGGCAAGGACAAGACTGGACTTCTGCTGGTTTATGACCCATCCGTGCTTCTACAGTCAAGCACAAATGAGTCAGGAGAAGGAGGAGAGTTTGCCTTTATGAAAAGGTTGTCTAGGTACGGTATTAGGGTCACCTCTTTTGTCCATGACTGCAATAACTTTCGTAAATACCCTTGGTGCTGTAGCCAGATTAAAGGGTAGTGCCCTGAATTGGTAATAGGAAGTGTACACTGCAAACCCAAGAAGGCTGTAGTGGCAACCCCATATTGGGATGTGGAGATATGCATCCTTTATATCTAAGGAGGCAAGAAATCAAGAAATGTGTCCAGTTTCATGGCATTGATCACAGAACGTATGGACTCCATCCTGAATTTGCAAACCATCAAGTGTAACTTTAAGGACTTCAGGTTCAGGATGGGCTGGAAAGAAAGAAAGAGGTTTGAATACTAACCCCTTTTGCGCCTTTAGGACCTGCACAATCACGCCTGACGACAACAGGGAACTGAATGTCCCCTTGACCCTGACCCCGTCTCTAGGAAGGGAAGTGGAAAAAGAAACACTTTGGAGGCATCCATAAGAGGTGCTGGATGTAACCACTTTCCACTATGCCCCTCACCTATGCATCTAAAGAAGAAAGGATCCACTAGTCTAAAAAAGAGCAGGTGATGCCCCCCCCCCCCACCCACCGTGGAGCTTCTTAGGTGGGAATGGGGGGCAGTCATGTGCATTGTTTATCAGCTAGCTTGGAACCAGTATATCTGCCCATCCAAGCCTGCCTACGCCTTTGCAGAGCCCCATGTGGGGCAAATGACTTGACCCTCATGGAAGTTCCCCTTGTTTTACCAAGGAAGCAAAAGGACCAGAATCTCCAGCCTCTAGTCTTTGTAGTATTAATGGAAAGGAAGGATAGCTTCCCTCCTGTGGCCCGAGAAATGATCTTGTCCAGTTCTGAGCTGAAAAGGGCAATCTCCGCAAAAGGTAGAGCCTACAAAGTCTCCTTAGACTCTGCATCTGCTTCTCAGGATTGGAGCCAGAGAGTCATCACCCAAGTACTCGAACGCTTTCTTTATTGGGCTCACTAAAGGAGTCAACATTGATCTAGCCATCCCAGAATGTATGCCATCATCCAGTGTTCCAGCCCATTTTTCCACAGCTTTGATCACCCAAGCAGCTGCAACAATGGGTCTGAGCGAGGAACCTGATGCAACATAAATGGATTGTAAAATCCCACTATCCATGCTATCTTTTCAAGGAAGCTGCATTCAGAATAGGAATGGTAGTCAATTTAGCAATATGGGCAATGGGGCATCCACTGTTCGTGAAAGCTCCCATTTCCTTATGTCTGCATCAGAGAAAGGGAAAGTTGAACCGGAAAATTCATGGAACTTTAAACCTTTTATCTGGTTTCTGTCAAGCCTTATGAAAGAGTTCAGAAAACTGCAGGGAAAAGAAACAGTTTTTCTCTTGAAAACTGAAACTTTAGGAATCCCTTGTTCTAAATACCAAATATAAAGGGTCTGTCTGATCGCTAAAACTAAATCCTCAACCCTCTGTCTACTGGAGGAATCTTCCCCCCTTACAGTCAGGTCCTAATAATCTGAGTCCCCTTGGATCTCACCTTCTTCCTGAGAAGAGTTTTCCAATTCTGGGATCTACCAACAACTGAACCTGGGGGTGAACTTTATACTTACAAGGCTTGTTGGATGACAAAGTCTGCAACAGTTTCTACAGAGAGGAAGACATCTTAAACTGTTCCTGACCAGACCTTTGCAGGTTACAGGTTCTGGGAGGTTCCTACTCTGCCACAATTGTGTTTGAGCTCGTTGAGACACCTCTCCCTGAGAAGGGGGTATCGACAGACTGAACCTCTAGGTGAAGAGTAGGAAGAACAATTTCACCTACTACCAGAGGAATGCGTTGCACCCTTTTTGAGCTCTACAATGGACTGAGCGGGCGCCTTAGCGCAAGTTGGCACCACCATTTCGGGCGTGTCCTCGCTCCCCCACACATCCTCAGACTCTTAAATCGCACATTGGGGTCCAAACGTCCACTGGGTAACTTTGCCTGACATTTTGAACAGATGAAGTACAGTACATATTATATGTAACTTGTGTTTGAAATAAAGGTGCTAAATGAAATCAGTACTCAACCACAAATAGCAATATGTACAGAGACAATCCCAAACAATTTTAACAAAGTCGTTACTCAACATACATACACGTTAGAGAGAATACAGTGACACAAAGAGTGGTAAATGTGTCAATGTGCAACAGCAAAAAGTGTACAGAGACACAGGTTGGAAAGAATGTCAGTACTAAAGAGATAAAACACTAGAGTGACAGCAAATAAGTATAACAAAGCTGCATAAAAGCATGTCACAAAACCAATCCTGCAGTGAAAAATATTAAGGCCAACCCTGGAGCTTGGGAAAACTACAGCGTATAGAGTGAGAAACAGGTGAGGTTGTGTTTTCTTCCTATTTTGATCCTGGGAAGAACCCCCGGTTTGGATTCTAGGATTCTGCTGGACTGAGCATCCTGCTGGTACATCTGCAGCTCAGAAGAGCTCCATGGGTCAATGATTCTGAAGATCAGGACATCCAGGTGACTAACTCATTAAGCAAGTGGGGTAAGGCACAAATGTGGTAAACCTTACTACCATTTGTTTACTGTTTGTATATAGTATTCTAGCGATTGCTTTTATCACAATAAATGTACTGTAGTACTTTTCTAACTGCTTTTACCCGTGACTATAAGAACCCTAGAACGTACCAGGTAGGTTTCCAGGCCAGTCAGCGTGATGTGGGTATAGTTGGGCCAGATAAACCCAATAGCTTCACACATGCTAGTTAGAATTAAATGTATAAAGACTTAAAGTTCTGAAAATATGCGTCAGAGAGCTCCTAAAGTTTCTTCAAAGCCCGCACAGAGGGAAAACATTTTTTTTTTTTTTAGCATATGCTTGTACTAGGTTCAATTAAGGAAAGTTTATTTTTGTGGTTAGACTGCCTTTAAAAAACAATATGGAGGATTCCCTTTACTGTACATGGAGCACTGCTGTATACTGAATGAACACTTTTTTTAATTTAATTTGTCCCATGTTAGTTGTACCTTTTCTTCCATTTGTCTTAATCTTCTCTTCAGAGAATAATTTTCCCTTTCAGAATCTTTCAGCCGTTTTTTGATGTCTTCATATGCTGTGACCAGGGCAAAGTGAGAGGCCACTGATGCCTCTCCAGAGGATGCAGAAAGAGGAGTGTCGGGATCTCTCCTCCTCATACAGTCTTCTTTCTCATCAGTCAGGATACAAATGTCATCATCTATCAAGGAATCCATGACAACTGGAAATAGAAAGGGAATAAAACGGATGTTGTGCGGAGCTTTCAAAATGTAATCAAATACACTAATGAGAAGCATTTTCATACATGCATTTACATATAAAAGTATAAGTGGTCATTGAACTAAACTTTTTTCTGTCCTTTTATTTAAAAGCTGCTGGTGTGCAAATGGTCACTTTACAAAATAAATATGCAGAAATAGTAAAATAGGAGATGATGATGATAGTAATAATAATAATAATAATAATAATAATAATAATAAAAACTAGACTGTGGGAAATGGAAATTTTGCCTCGAGCGTCAGACAGTGACAAGTACATCTCCGGAAGTAAACAACCGCATATCGATGTCACTTTTTACGATTTGTAATGGTAATGGTCAGCAAGTTGTTGCAATTAGGTGCATCACACTCCATCCCAGCGTCTTCGTCACTAGCAAGTAATAGACAGGCCAAGAAATTCAGCAGGGACATGAAAAAGTAGCTGTAGTAGCTTTGCTACATCACTCTACTTACTGTACATTTTAACTTAACATAGGCTTTACTAGAAAAGCCATTATGCCTAGAACCTAGTGAACCAAGTGGTAAGTATATCCTTCTAAGATAATGGTTATCTGGAGTTCTACAAGTTTCAGGAGGTGTGGGGGGCAGAGGAGATTACAATAAAAGTATTACTCTTAAGTGGAGTTCCAGTAGGGATTATTTTTTTTTTACATGACTGGGATAATACTTAGGCATTCTAAACAATAATCCATGAGAATAAAACAAATTCACAAACAGCTGTTACGAAGGAGTGGCTTTTCAGAACAGATTTTTACATGCTCATAGAAGATATTTCCATGTCTAGTTTAAAACGCCATGCAGACTTTACAGCAACTTGAAATAGGTGGTTAGACTTTAAAGATTCCCCTGATCTCTCTGCTAGAGGGATGACGGTATATTTTGTGATACCAAGATTATCAGATTACTAGATATTGCAAACCTAAAGCATGGCCACAGTTCATCGGCAGAGCTGGATTAAGGCTTTGGGGGGCCCGGGGCACTTAAAACAGGGGGGCCCCTAAGATCTGAAATTAAGAGCATAGTGTCATCATGCACGAGAGAGCGTTACAAGTAGGTGGTGAATATTAAAGAGACAATCTGACCAATTCTATCATAAAAGGAATATTTATTTAACATGTATCTAAACATGATAATGAAAAATTAAAATGTTTTATATATTATATGTATCTATACACACACACACAATAACACAAATACATATGTATACATACATATATTTATATATGTTACAACTACTTACAGCTACCTCTACTTCTTCTGGAAAGCTGGCTAGGTCCACAAAGATGTGAAAGTATGATGGCTAGACGTAATATATATTAATATTAGTACAGGTAGTTGTAAATTGTACAGGCACCTCCGTATAAAACGCATGTAATATAACGCCATTGAGTATAAGGCTATTAGCATTAACACATCCTGAATTCCGACACCTACAGCCCACTATATGACATCCAGAGAGCTCGCCTAGGTTGTACGCACAAGAAAAATCATTGCTTACACAAGCTAAAATACTGTAAATTAAAACAATCATAAAAACCCCACATTAAAACTAGCAATGATACTGCACATTAAAACTAACATAAAAAAAACCCATTGATAACATAACACCAATTTTGACTATAAATGTCTCTGTCTGTCTGTCTGTCTGTCTGTCTGTCTGTCTGTCTGTCTGTCTGTCTGTCTGTCTGTCTGTCTGTCTGTCTGTCTGTCTGTCTCTCAAGCAATAAACATGCTATGAGGGGTCTTCTTGATATATTTCATCATCACCATTTATTTATATATCGCCACTAATTCCGCAGCGCTGTACAGAGAACTCACTGACATCAGTGCCTGCCCCATTGGGGCTTACAGTCTAAATTTCCTAACACACACACAGAGATAGACAGACGGACAGGCAGACTAGGGTCAATTTGAAAGCAGCCAATTAACCTACCAGTATGTTTTTCTAGTGTGGGAGGAAACAGGAGCACCTGGAGGAAACCCACGCAAATACGGGGAGAACATACAAACTCCACACAGATAAGGCCATGTTCGGGAATTGAACTCATGACCCCAGTGCTGTGAGGCAGAAGTGCTAACCACTACACCACCGTGCTGCCCCATACCAATTCATTATCTGGACATCTGTGTATATGGTCTGATTAAATATAATTGCATTGCAATTAAAAGTTGTTGCATAAGTAGGCATCTACAGTGAAAAGCCATCACCCTACACTGTCGAAATGCAACGTTACACATTTAACATCCGCTCTAGGTCATACTCATTAGAACATGGCTTACAAACACAAACTTTATACCTAGCTTTCTATTAAGAGTATTACAGCATGGTCTCCGTATAGTTACTGTACAGCCACACCTCCCATTATCACACTAGGGGGCACATTTATCAATCATCGGCAGAAATGAGAAATAGTTCAATCCTTATACATGCGATAAGGATTGATAACTATTTCTCAAATTTATTAAAAACGGATTACAGAGACAGCAGTTCCGAAAAACTGTTGTTTCTGTGATAAAAAAAATCATACTTACCCCCCTCTTCGGGACGCGAGGTCTCTAGGATCTTCTACTGGTCATCTTCATTCCTCTTCTTCCTTCAATTGCGCATGTTCGCACAAAGATCCCTGCTCTGTCTTTGCAATTCAGCGAGCGGTGAGTGACAGGGAGGGATCATGTGAAAAAAATGTTTTTCTGAACTTGTTAGATTGCAGCCGGGAGCAGTCACCATACTGTTAAATGGTGACTGCTCCCAAAAATGAAGAGGAGTGCAAAGCAGCAGATATCCACGATATCTGCTGCGATGCACCTTTCATAAATTTGCGGAGGACACGGAGGCACCTTAATTACCCCGTAAGAGCAATATCGTGCTTTCTTAAATATGCCCCTAGGTGACATAAACTTAAAACAATATATTTATTACAGAATGCCCGGGACAGGCATAAAACAAATTTGGTGATTATGTTAATGCAAAATGCCAGATCATTTCCCAACATAAGTAGGAAGGCAACAAGCACATGCAGTGTTACTATAGGAGGAAATTACCAGTAAGAAGCAGTATAGGAGACTGCTCCACCTTCTCAGGCCTCCAACCCATTCAGCTATTTTCAAACCACTCCATACATACTACTACTGTTGTGTTGCCATCAGTGTTCCAAAATAAACTACATAATTCTACAAGCAAAACCAATTTTAAGATATATATAATGAACTTTTGTAAAACTCCATTACTTCCACTACTGAGGGACATCCACTGACCTTCTACACATGCTATATTTAATTATATATTATATATATTTTGTGACTTACAGTATGAATATGAGCCCAGTGAAACGACTCACCTGCTCACTTGATGTCTTGGAGGAGCTGCTGCTGCTGAGCATGCGCAGCAGCTCCATTTCGGCCATTTTAGACAGTACAGCAGCTCCTCCAGCAGGTGCTGCTGTACTACTGGCACACAGTTAGAGATCGTAACGATCTCTATGCGCACACGGAGCGATTCACACACGAAGTGTGTGCATGCATCAGGGGACCCCCGCAGCCGCATCTGACGTTACTGATAGATGCGGCTGCGGGGGTCCTCTGATGCATGCACACACTCCGTGTGTGAATCGCTCCGTGTGCGCATAGAGATGACATGGCAGGTGAGATGATGCTGGCAGCAAGGGGCCCTTGGAGAGAGGGGGGCCCGGGGCACGTGCCCCCCCCCCCTTAATCCGGCCATGTTCATCGGGCTAATGCAACATACCAATATAAACCTGTCTACAATATTGTGAGTACAGAGGCCTTTTTGGACACCCTTGCCCCCCCCCCTTCCTCATACCCCCCTTGTCCTGCACACAAACTTATACTTATTTTTGTACTAAGAAAATGGGAAGATTATGCCTTTGTTCTTTGATATCTTTAGGTTTATAGATACTGTAAACTTCTGTATCTTTGTATAGTCTTAAATTAAAAAGACAATAAAAACCTGTTGCATGTGATTGTCTAATAATAATAATAATAATAATAATAATAATAATAATAATAATAATAATAATAATAATAAAAAAAAGGAAAAAAAAAAAAAGTAATTACTCATAATAATCATCATTTATAGTCACAAAATAGGCAATTTCACTACCAAGTATACCTCTCTTTAGTTAGAAATGATGATAATTATTTGGTGTACAATGTGGCCAAGACAGGAACAATTATTTTCACTTATTATATACAGCTACCTAAATAAAGGATTTCATCTTTACCCACATACACCTTAACAAAAAATAGATATTGACGCTTCTACTTTACAAAAGAGATTATATGTTTCATCCAAATCTACATACTACTTGGAATTGCACATCTCAAGATCAGATTTTAGTAGCTACGAACATATACTGTGCAATAAAAACTGTAAAACACCAGCATGAATTATATATCTCATGCAAATTTATATGTACTTTATACAGTACAAATCGTACAATATATATTTCAGTTGATTCCTAATTCTGCAGTACAAAAAATTAAATATCTGCCAAAATATACAAAAGTGCTTAGACATTCTGTGCCAAAAAAATAATATACCGGTAAGTCCTCATATCCAGTACATACATCAAATCATGTGATTTACTGTGCTTGTCAATCTATTTCTCTAAGAAATGACTAGACAGGAAAAGTATCCACTTACACGTGCAAGGAGAAAAATTTAGTTATAGATATAATTGTAAAATAATAACTTGTGTTTTTGGAGTTTTTCTATTCACACAAATGGTGTCATCTACAGAGGGGGAGGAGAATAATTACACACTACATCTCCTGTCATATCAACACGGACAAAAAAACAAAAAAAATAATCAGAATATAATAGAGGTGAAAGACAATGGTTTTTGGCTACGGAAGTTGGTGAGAATTTATGGAGCTGAATGTAAAAATAAATGTGCATTGATAACTTGGCTGACATTATACAGATTTACAAATGGCCTGCCAGGAAGGAATATTGATCAATATTGAGTCAGCAAAGGAGCCGACAAGTTACATACCCTTAATAAAAGATAGAGCAGAAAATAAAGTAAGCATTTAAATACTGTATACCAGAGAAGGCACAGATGGGAATGTAACTAGATAGCCAAAATAAGTGATTTTTATTTGGTTTTTTTACAGACACAGATCTAGTGGGGGGTTTCTCCCAGCCACAATATCCTTTACTTGGAAACATATCAGAGAGACACTATACTTGTAATTATATAACTAATGTACATTTGTTTATATAACACATGCATACTCTGCATCCTTACAATTGGGAACAAACTCATTAATAACTAATATTTTATTAACAAGTAAAAAGGTAAGAAAATCATCTTACAATTTATGAATATAGAAATTTGTTATATAAAAGGTTAACTGCCAGATTGTATGTTGACCCAGCCAGATGTCCACCGGAAAAAGTGCTTAATTGGACTATATGATCTATTCACATAGCAACGTTGGTTTGGGGTCCTTAGGTTGTTCGAGTATAGAAACAGAATAAATGTAAGCTTTGTGTGAACTGTGTAGAGAACCCAAATCCCCAGTGTCCACATAAAACAAAATAGCGAACAGGACCCGAATGCATAGAATCAATAGGCAGAATAGTATTTTTTTTCCCAAGTGCTATGTGCAATTCTAGTATTTAGCTTTATGTGGTAAATTCAGGTTTTTGAGAAGGGCTAAG
Organism: Mixophyes fleayi; assembly: GCF_038048845.1. Taxonomy (NCBI): domain Eukaryota; kingdom Metazoa; phylum Chordata; class Amphibia; order Anura; family Limnodynastidae; genus Mixophyes; species Mixophyes fleayi. Next base: position 71,433,207 of record NC_134406.1, read on the forward strand.
CATATGAAAACAATAAGCAGATTGTATTGCAGGATATTATAAGGAAAAAGATGTCCCAAACATTTCAAGTAGTATGTAGCAAAGTCAGAGCTGGGGAGAGGTAGTTTTTAAAACATTGTGCATGCAACTGCAAAATATTAAATGCTCCAATCAAAAGTTAACTTATGTTAATAAAATCAATTGGAATTATGCGATTAAGGAAAAGTACATAAACCTGCTATCAGAAACACTTGCCATTTATAGTGCAAATTAAAATGCGAATGATCAACTGCAGTTGGTGTTTTGACCACATTTTCGGGGAAAAAGGGCATTTTTGTAACTAAAATCACATGCAACTGTAATGATACACACATTAGACACAAGTGTAAAAAAGTGCTTATCCAATATTTTCTTTGTACTGCTAATAATTTGCCTCGAATGATATCACAGGTGTCAAAGTATTACTCAAATGAAATGTGTAGAATTTGATTGGTGATCTTTAGTCATATTTCATCATCATCAATTTACATAGCGCCACCAATTCCGCAGCGCTGTACAGAGAACTCACTCACATCAGTTCCTGCCCCATTGGGGCTTACAATTCAAATTGCCCAACATACACACACACACACACAGATAGATTAGGGTCAATTTGTTTGCAGCCAATATATTAATTACTCTACAATAAAACATGAGACGCTAAAGAAAAATCAGTCAGATTTCCCCTGAAGGATATTCAGGTGGCCTTCATGGGAATTGCTGTAGAAGCTTTTCTATGAAAGTTATGATGCCGTTATATTGGTGCTCACAGACTTTTGGGCTGTTGTGCAGTGTTTTTTCTGGAAGGCCCAACCCCCGGATTACTTAAATGCAGTTCCAAAAATGATTTCATTGCCATTCGTTGTGTCCTAAGGGATGTACTTGAAATAATCAATACAGCCAGCAGCGTATTTAAAACTGAACTTAATCAATTTTTGGTGTAGTGTAGCAAACTGAATTCTGTAAATATTTTGCTAAAAAAACCAAATTAGAGATATTCTTTGCATCCTGCAAAGTTGTCCTGTCTGTAAGTGTATGCTATTACCGACATACTCAAATAACTGTTCACCATACTGGAGTTTAAGAATGGGACAAATAACTTCTCAATTTATTAAACAATATTAGCAAACACGTCAATTTAACTTACACGTCTTAACGAACATGGATCAAGTTTTCTTATGTTCTAGCTAAAGAGAAGTCACTTGACAACGTTATTAAATGTGTTATGTGTGCTAAAAATCTTCTACCGGTACAAACTTCCAAGTGAAATTGGTTTCTTAAAGAATGACTTCAAAGGCCAGACTTAAAGGCCTGAAAATGATGGTCTTCTGCCAACATTGATTCGCCTACTAAACTGATGAAGTTGCAGTTTATCCAGAACTTTGTGATCTGTCTTCAGTAGCCTTTACTCTTCCTTTATCTTACTTGCAAGCTGTTAGTTAGCAGACCAAACATCTTGAAGAAGATCTTTCAAGAGTTCATTTCTTTTGAAATGAAACCAATGCAGCGTAGTTTTGGTTTCCCAGCAGTTGAACTTTGGAAGAATAAAACACACAGATAGAACAAGTTCTTCAGTATGAAAATAAGAAATCACTGATGTTTGAGAGAAGGTTAATCTGTTCTTAAACTGCAACGCTTGTACTTCATTTCTTGCTATAGTTATAGTCAGAAAAGCATCATTACTGGACAGGACCACTGACTTATTTCTTCTTATTGTGGTATTACAATGGAGCCCTGCTTGTATGTGGAGTTTTCATTATAAGTCAATTTACTATTGAGATATTTTACCTTACAGAAACAAGAAAAAAAAAACAATACACAAAACAAAACGTGCAACCAATGTGTGCCACCATGACCCGAAGGAAAAAATAAATAAATAATAATCTTCCATCTGATGCACTACTTGCAGGTCTTACTACAAAGGTTTCCAATAATTAGACAATTCTAACACTGCTAGGGGAAATATAGTAGTACTGTATATAACACCCACCAGTGCTGAAGTTCTAGAAATGTGTTACAACAGAGTCTGATTTTCACCATTTGAGCACGCCCATGGGTTCCTAAGCCCCAACTTACTTCACATCTTTTATATAGAACATTCAATATCCTTAGTTGTTCTGTCACAAAGCACACTATATTGACATTACCATGCACAGATCCTCACCTCACCAGTCAATTTAGTTTTGTTGCGTGAACTTGGGAGGTAAGGTGTACATCAATTGTTATTACCTTAAATTTTATTTGCCGATAAAAAACAAACAAAAGAAAAACGAAACCTTGGTATATGCACTTTACCGGAATTAAAAAAAACAAAAAACACACACTTTGCCAGCTTCTATCATCCCTATACAAAAGCCTTAACCTTGAAGTCCAAATCATCTGCCATCTTAACATGCGTGCTCCGATTTGCGAAAGCAATCTTCCACCAATAGTTCCTAATAGTGCGTTTAGACATTGGGCACAAGTAGAAGTCTACAATGTTGGTCAAAAACAGTGTTCCCCCTTTTGGAGACACCCAAGCGAAATGGAATCTACCTAATAAGGAGCTCTGGCGGTCCCTGTGGCTGAAATAATTTTCCTATCCAAGTGGAACAGATGTCCCAGCCTTCTAGCCAAAATGTACCCTAGATTTGCCAACACTTGTTGAAGGTGCGAAAGGACAGTTGGGACATCTATTCACATCTTGTAGTAATGCCCTAAAGTTTGTTCTTTCTGGGAAGAGGCAATTGCCACCTCCAAAAAGATAATGATGAGTGAGGTACCGACTGTCCTAGTTTGTGACCATTAAATTTAATCAACATGCCAATAGCTCAGTATAAGAAGTACTTACAGAAACACCTAAATAGTACACCAAAGGCTATGATACGAGTCCACTAGAGATCTTCATCACCTCCAACTCTGAGCGAGTGGTTTACAGGAATTAACTTTTATAGGAGAATGGATGATCTCATTTTATCTTTGGGTGACAAATTTGAGGAGTACTTTAAATCTAGCAATCTGGATAACATTGCAAATCATGAGAAGTTTACCACATTATGTAGCAGGACCTAACTAATAATAGTGGTAATTATCGACGCTCCATGTATTGAATAATTACCGGTAAACTCCCGTCTTGGCTTACTAAAATTTACATTTGGGTCCACTAACCCTACACCTCTTCACAGGTTTTGTTTATAATGTATGGTTTACAATAGAGAAGTTAAGTGAAGTTATCTTGAGAGAAACACTGCAATTTCCAGTACTGTTGATATGAATGTTTATGCATCAAATCACGGATTATCTTCTAACATCTCCTTTTTTTCTTAACATTCATTTTCCTGTTCCTCTTGTATTACTGGTATTGTAAACTTACTTATTTTCTCTCTCAAATAAGAATGTCATTTGAAAAGAAAGTATATACTCTTTAAAATCTGTGTTTTTATATACCAGGACATAATTAATCATCTAGTCCTCACCAGCTGTGGCACAGCCTTGCTTCTTCTCTTTTTCAGCCAATCTATTGTATATTTTGCTGGTAGGCTTCAGATCATTGTCCTTTTTAGGTTCTTATTTCAGCAAAGCTTTAGCTGTCAGATGACCTCACAGCTTCTTCCAGAATGTTCTGCTATGAAGAGGAGTTCATGATATTTTTTGGCATCCCCATCCTGTGGCTGCAAACCAACCCCAACCACCCTTCCACCACCATGCCTTACAGTTGGTATGAGATTCTTCTGATGATAGACTGTTTGGCTTTCAACTAAGATAGTACTGTGCATCAAGACCAAAGTCCTCTACATTGGCTCTCTCTGTAAGGAGGACATTGGTCTGGAAGTCTTATGTTTCCTTCATATGCAATTTGCAAACCTAAGCCATACTGGAATTTTTTTGGAGCCATGCTTGTACTTGTCTTGACAGATCATCATCAACATTTATTTATATATTGCCAGCAAATTATGTAGCACTTTACAATTGGGCACAAACAATACTGACTAAAACAGACAAAGAGGTAAGAGGGCCCTGTTCGCAAGCTTCCTATGGGTCAATCGAAGCCAGATACATGAGGTTAATGTTACATACTGCATATTGGTGCAGCTAGATTGCAAAGGTAAATGTGACTTGTGTTTTTTTGTGATCCAGTCAAACAGCAATGTTGGTCTGGGGTCAGAGGGTTGTTGGCTTGTGTGAAATGTGTAAAGGGTGGAAATAGGGTAACCTAGTAAGGTTAAGAGGGTGATTGAGGAATATTATAAGCTTGCCTGAAGAGGTGGGTTTTCAGAGACCGCTTGACGGTTCTTAGACCAGAAGAAAATATTTGTGCGAGGGAGTGAATTCCACAAAGTGGGTGCAGCCTGAAAAAAGTCCTGTAAACGGGAATGTGAGGATATAATGAGTGTGGATGAGAGACGCAGATCTTGTGCAGAACAGAGTTGTTGAGTTGGGAGATATTTTGAGACAAGTGAGGAGATGTATGTCGGTGCAATTTTGTTGATGGCCTTGTATGTTAGTAGTAAAATTTTATATTTGATTCTGTAAAAAACAGGCAACCAAGGTAGAGACAGAATCGCTCATTAGTGGAAGAACAGTCTGCAAGGAAAATCAGTCTGGCCGCTGCGTGCAAAATAGATCATAGGGATTTGAGTCTGTTTAGGGGAAGACCAGTAAAGAGGGAATTGCAAATTATTCAATGCGGAAGATAAGTGCATGAATAAAAGTTTTTGCAGTGTCTTGTGTACGGTATATGCGTATTCTAGAAATGTTTTTTTGATGTATGTAACATGCATAGGTGAGATTTATAGTCATGTTATCAACAGAAATAGAAATGTCAGGTAGGTAACTTCTGTTGGTGGGTGGAAATATTACTAACTGTTTTTGAAAGATTAAGTTTGAGTTGGCGAGAGGACATCCAATATGAAACGGAAGAAAGACAGTCAATAGCACTGGACAACACAGATGGCGAGAGTTCAGGAGAGGATAAATTTGCGTATCATCTGCATAGAGGTGATACTGAAATCCAAAGGATCTTATTAATTTTCCAAGAGAAGTGGTACAGATAGAGAACAGCAGAGGACCTAGGAGCCTTGTGGAACTCCTACTGATAAAAGAAGTGGAGCAGAGGTGGTTCTAGAGAAATTAACACTGAAAGAGCAATTAGAAAGGTAGGATGAGACCCAGGATAGAAGTGTCCTGAAGACCTAAGGATTGCAGCGTTTGTATGAGATGAGAGTGGTCAACAGCATTGAATACAGAAGAGAGATCCAGGAGAATTAGAAGAGAGTAATGTTTTTTTGCAGTGATCAAATCACTGACAACCTTGGTCAACGCAATCTCTGAAGTGTTAAGAGTGAAAGTCTGACTGAAAGAGGTCCAACAAGTTATTTGTGGGAATATTATACCATTTCTAGTCTAATCTTATCAATCTTGCCCCTGATGTAGGAAGAAAGAGCCTGGGCACTGATAGTAGTCAGAGGGTCTGGTGTGGGAGGGTTTAGAAGAGAGTTAAATGTGTTAAACAGGCATTTGGGGTTTGAAGCTTGAGCATAGAAGAGAGATTGGTTGCATGTTTGTTTTGCAGTGTACAGAACATTTCGATAGGAGTGGAAGATAGAAGTATATGCGCAGAAATCATTAGCGGTTCAAGATTTACACCTGTGACGTTCTGCTTTACAGGAAACTTTTTGAAGGTTTTGTGTTACTTTAGTATACCACAGTTGACATCGAATTTGACGTGAAGTATGAATATTCGCTGGAGCCACATATTCAAGGGCTGTTGCTAGGGTTTGGTGAAAATGAGGTACTGCTATATCAGAGGAGAATGTAAAGATTGTGGAGAGAAGGTGTTGGTGAGAGATGGAAAACTATTGAAGATTAATAGAGTTAAGATTTCTGCGGGTATGAGGAGGCTTGGTAGAGTTTATCAGCAGAGAAGTTAAAATACTGGGAGTGAGAGTGTAGTTGATAAGGTGATGATTCAAGTGGGGGAGGGAGAGGGAGAACCACTAAGCTACCGCGCTGGCCATAAGATATAGTGAGGCTGATTTCAGAATACACTACATCTCTGCTAATTGGTCAGTCAGAGGAAAGAGAAAAAAAAATGTATACTGTATATTTGTACTATTAGGCTAGAGGAGGCCAGATACCCATAATAAATTAGGCATCAATAAAACACTCTGACCAACACAGGTTAAAACAATAGATAAAAAATTCCTGTCACATACTTTAAACACACAGTTATACGGTTGAGAGACACAAATTAACGAGGTTCAAAATGTGTAGGTCCTTGGATGTAACTTTTTTTGTTTGGGGTCCTTGTAGGATCATACATTCTGATCTTTGGGTGATTTTACAGGGACATCCACTACATTCAAAAGAGATACAGCGGGTGAAATAAGTATTGAACACATCAACGTTTACCTCAGTAAATATATATTTAATGTGGCTATTGTAATGAAAGCTACACCATATGTCAGCAACTACCCTTGCAATCCACACATGCAAAGAAATCAAACCATAGATGTCCATAAATTAAGTTTTGTGTAATAATGTGAAATGACACAGGCAAAAAGTATTGAACACATGAAGACAGGGAGGTGCAAAAAGGCATGGAAAGCCAAGACACCAGATGAAATCTATCAGTAATTAGAAAGCAATCCTGCCAGCTGGTTCAGCCACAACTGATGGCCTATAAAAAGGTGTCAGTATGAAGGTGTCACAAAAGAAACATCTCATGATGGGTTGCAAAGATACTCTCTCAAGACCTTCGCAACCTCATTGTTGCAAAACATACTGATGGCATTGGTTACAGAAGGATCTCTAACCTGCTGAGTGTTCCAGTTAGCACTGTTGGGGCCATAATCCGGAAGTGGAAAGAACATCATTTCACCATAAACCGGCCACAACCAGGTGCACCTCGCAAGATTTCTGACAGAGGAGTGAAAACAATCAGAAGAGTTGTCCAAGAACCAAGGACCACTTGTGGAGAGTTTCAGAAAGATCTGGAATTAGCAGGTACTATGGTTTCAAAGAAAACAATAAGTAATGCGCTCAACCGCCATGGCCTCTATGCACACTCACTACGCAAGACTCCTTTGCTGAAGAAAAATCATGTTGAAGCTCGTTTAAAGTTTGCTGCACAACATTTGGACAAGACTGTGAAATACTGGGAGAATATAGTGTGGTCAGATGAGAGCAAAATTGAACTCTTTGGATGCCATAATACACACCATGTTTGGAGAAATGGCACTGCACATCACCCCACAAACACCATACCAACAGCACTGCACATGACCTCAAGAACACCATACAACAGCACTGCACATGACCTCAAGAACACCATACCAACAGTGAAATCTGGAGGTGGGAACATCATGGTGTGGGGCTGTTTTTCTGCACACGGTACTGGCATACTGCATATAACTGAAGGAACGATAAATGGAAAAAATGTACCAAAACATTCTTGATAAAAATCTGCTGCCATTTACCAGGATGCTGACAATGAAACAAGGGTGGACATTTCAGCAAGACAATGATGCCAAAAACACAGCTAAGGACACTCAATTAGTTTCAGAGAAAAAAATAAAGCTGCTAGAATGGCCCAGTCAATCACCTGACTTGAATTCAATTGGAAATATATGGAAAGAACTAGAGATCAGAGTTCATAAAAGAAGCCCACAGAACCTTTAAGATTTAAAGACTATTTTCGCTAAAGAATGGGGCAAAAATCACACCCGAGCAATGCATGCGACTAGTTTCTCCATACAGGAGGCGTCCTGAAGCTGTCATTACCAACAAAAGCTTTTGTGCGCAGCATTAAATAAATTTCAGGAATCGTGCTCAATACTTATTCCCTGTGTCATTTCACATTATTACACAAAACTTAATTTATGGACATCTATGGTTTGAATTCTTTGCATGTGTGGATTGGAAGGGTTGTTGTTGACATTTGGTGTAAATTTCATTACAATAGCCACATTAAATATATATTTACTAAGAAAAATGTTGATGTGTTCAATACTTATTTCACCCGTTGTATCCACTATGGGGAAAAATTAACAACTTTCATCAACCTTCTGTCTTTGTAAATTATCTCTTACACTATGGAGGGAATTCAATTGACCGCGGTATTTATTTATTTTTTTTGCAGTGTTATTATTTATTTATTTTTCTATCTGTGCGAGTTTTGACCATCGGGCACGACTGTTTTGAGGTGTTGCAGCGTAAAAAATAGTGCTATTCAATGTAAAAACAGCATTAATCATTGGTGCTTGTGACTTTTTAGAGGAGTGAAAGCGGAGGGTCATCTATAATAAAAACAAAAAATTAATTGCCATACGTTTGTATTGCCTTACACAACCTTCTATTATATACATATCTATCTATCTACATAGAGTATAGTAAAAAAAAAAAAAATATTGTATTTTTTTACTATACCATGACAAAACACATTAGTACATACATATATTGGTTCTTCTTGTGTTTTTTAATTTCATTAAAAAAAATTTTTTACATGCTTTTTGTAAAAATAAACCACCTTTCCCATGTTAATTCAATAGTTTTTAATTTTTTGCACAGCCATGAGAGGTGCGAGATAAAACTGGAAATTTGACAGTTTACTGCCCCGTGTTAGAAAAGAATTGAATAGCTTTTAACGCTTCTCCATCCCTCCACTTTCAATGGATCATCTACTTGTCCACGATGGCACAGTTTTCGCTAACAAAACTGTGTGTTAAAAATAGATTTGAATAAGGTGAAAAGTTAACGAACTCCAGAATGATTGAGAACCATGTTTAAATCACTTACCACAGTATTAAAAGAAAAACAAAAAACGCTGAGAATTGAATTCCCCCTAAGAATGAAAATGATTTGGTATTGGCCTTATAATTTCAGACTGATCAGCAACAATAATTACTTTTGTGAAACAATTGCACATGTATTTCCTGTTTGCCAAAGTGTTAAGACACTTTAATGCTCCAGACTAAACTACCAAAGGTTCTGTTTAAAACCAGAGTTTTTCATACTTCTCAACGATCAGATAAAATTTTTTGGGCAGCACCTGGCTCAAATTACGTTCTTTACTGTTATGGAAGCATTGAGTGTACTTACTTTTTCAAACATGGCTCTTCCCATGTTGGCTTATTTTTAGAGGAATATATACTCACAATACCTTGTAATGGGAATTCACCAGCTCAGTCTATTCCATTTGCTTGATGTGCTGGTCTATATAATAAAGATCCAGCTCAATTGATTTTCCTATAGCAGTTTGTGGTGTGTGCCTCCTAGCACAGATCCTTCACCGTTAATCTAAGTAAGCACACAGGAAGAGGCTGCACTCGTGTTGGTCATAGGGGTCTCCAGGGGCATTCAAACAGATTACGTTTTCACTGCACCAATAAAAATGTCTCCATTGATAATCTAACGGAGCAACCTTGGGGAATCGAGTGACCAACGTGAACTTGGCCCCTGCTTTTCTGTGTTTATATTGAATAAATAATGACAAATTAAAATCAGTTATAAGTTATTTGTCACAAGGTTAGATTTAGCAAATTTTAGGATTTGGCAAGGACCCCATGATGGTTAACTTTGCATGGATATGTACAGACACAAGTTTGAAAGAGGAGGTGTGAGATATTCGTCAGTTACATGATTGACATTTATATTGTTGACTCCATAATAAGACAATGTTGGAAAGTTGAAAATATCATCAACAGTATTATTAGGGCAATCAAAACATCCCTAAACCCAACCATATAATACGGTCTACATTCAAATTGTTGACCTACTATTGTCGACTTTCTGAATGGTGACCAAATGAATGTCTAACCGTCAAACGCATAATGAAAGAGGGCCCACTTACACATGATAGTAATGGTATAGAGCAATTCTAAAAATATCAAATAGAACCACCAGCAAGTGATAAAAACTGAAATGAAAACACGATTTGGATAGTAATAGATTGTGTGCATTGAAAATACATTACATTTAGCTATTGCGACTGCCAACAGAAAATGTACATTATTTTGCACCACTGCTGCACACAGCACTTGTCACCTTATTGTAGGCATGTGTGTAATTTTAATACATAATTTGCCTTTTTTCAGGAGACACAAAAACTATATAGGATGTTCCCAGAACATGACTGAAGTAACTGGCAAAACAAAACACATAAAAATAAAAACAAACATCTCAGAAGAAAGGATGATCAAATGAAAACAATAGCAGAAGACTGAAAGATGCCTTTCGTGCATCTGGCACTTGTAGCGTTCTGTATTTTCTTTTAATTGTGATCGAAACACTGATACACTCTAAGTGGATGCCTCTGTTAACAGAGCCAGCAGAAGCACTGTGGACACCCTAGGAAAGGTTTCCCCCCTCGGAATGCAGCACTCCAACCATACTGCTTCTTATCTCAGCAGATGGGAAGGAGTGGGGACAAGATCTCTTTTGCTCCCTTCAATCTGGGAATGTGGCGCTGGGCAGTCATTATATCCCAGTCTCACTCTCCCATTCTATTAATGACATTGAGGGACAGCAGCCGACAGCTTCATAAAATAGGTCGCTGCCAGCTTCTTCTCCTCCACATCAGCAGCCAGCACTCTTTATGGAGACACCATTCATTCAGTGTTTTAGGCGCCACATAGGATATTCCTGGCTCGGCCTGCTAAGAATTACATTTAGGTTCATTTGCTTGACCCCACACAGACAACTCAATAGATACAGTATAATAACAAATACATATTATGAAATTAATAAACTTGATTGTCTGAGAATTGTTCAAAAGTTTTTGTTCAGTAAAACTAAGGCAACTTTCAATGCTTTGTCTTAAACATTGGGGCATCAATGTTATTCATGTGTTGCATTATGCGGAAATACTTTACCTAGCCAGAACAATTTGTAAACAGAATACAATGTAACCTTTAAAAGTAAATAAAGATAACATTGGTAGTTCTCTCACTCAAAAAAAAATCAAAGAGCTTGCATTATCATTCCTACAATCCATTTGAACAAAAATGGATACCAATGAGATTATAAAATGTGATGTTTTAATCTGCTAATGATTAAGACATAAATCCAAATATATTGTACAAACAGCAGACTTGTTAAGATTTTTGTAGTTAGAAAAAAAAAAAAGTGCTTTAAGAGTGTTATCTTCAATGCAAACTTTCAAGGCACTTTTGTCTTTTAGACCCAAACTATATTACCACCCAGTTTTGCCATTTTCCCTGATTATGTTCCTGCAATGATAAACTTGGGCTGACACCATGGAAGAGAGATAATACATTTCCTAGTAACCAAGTTGAGTCTGCACCACATGCCTAAATTATTATAAAATAATTAATGTTAAATACATTTCAGTCTGTAAACCTAGAGTTTGTAGGTAGTGTGAATTATTCATAAATTAAACCGACAAACACACATATACACACTGACACACATACATTTAAATAAAATAGTCCAGCACTAGAAGACAGTATACTGAAATCAAAACTAAACACACATAATACAGAGAATGTTGTTACCTGTGCAGAAGGTCTTGATATAACAATATAACGCTTCACAAGATCTTCTTTACTGAGCATGATTTTGTCAGACAATTGTTACAAAGACTGCCATGTCATCAACGTACATGTGAAGCTACATGACAGACAATTGAAAGAGTCCGTCACACCCTCATATTTCACAAGTACTCTTTTTACAAAATAATATTTAGTGCAGTAGCTGGGTAACTTCTGGGGTAATTCTGTTCAGATGACGAAATAGTCATAGACAATGCATTCGCCTCATACCACCTACTTAAAACACAGGTCAAAATTGGCAGTATAGCAATAAGGTGCTATAAGAGTAACATATAATGAAATTAATACATTTTACAGCATTTTGTGCAGAGAATATATCAGATAGTAAGTGAAGGTGGAGCTGTGAAGGGTGATCGAATTAAAAGTACAACTACACTTAAAAATGTCCATGGTGTTTAATATAAACTTCCTTCACATTGCCATATAATGAGATATATATATATATAATTTTAAACTTATTTGCCTATCCAGTGAAAAGTGTTTAAAAGACAATAAAATATGTTTTTAGTAGTAGGATTATACTTGACTAGCAATGTTTTTGTTCATAATATTTTGACAGCTAAGTAACTATTCAGCTGAAAAAAGGCCATTTATATTTTTACACATTCTTTGACTAGCTTACCTTTCAGGAAGTGTTGTAGAGGAGCCTGGCCTCCCTCAATTATATATTGTGCTCTATGTCTGGGAGACGCAGATAAAAAGGGGTCTTCTATAGAACCTGACAATGTCTTGTCTTACGTCACTGGGACTCATGAATACAAACTTGGGACGCAGTTCCTATGCCCAGAAACAATAATATGCGTCAACTCTCCAGCTCTGCCGATACTGCCAGTTGTTCTCCCCAAAAATTGCACTTGTACCTCGGCCTCGCAGACCCCTGTGATCAGGTGGGGCGGAGCTGCTCCTCTTCCGGACACAAAGGTTACTTTTGGTTTTGTTTCCAGCAGCTCCAGGGCTGTAGAGTCCCGTCGCCGGCGATAGTTCAAGTGCCTGCTGGATGGAACGGTGAGCTGGAATACCCTCCTCCAAACCACATCGCGGCCGCCGGCTCCAGGGCTGACACCGTCCGGCGAAGCACAGCTATTCCTCCAGCGCTGTCTGTACTAATGTGCGTGTGAGAGACAGATAAGGAAGCAGATCTACTCCATGATGTCACTGGAGAGCTGTGTTCCAAGCCTCGCTCCCAATGTGGTCACGTGTTAGAAACCTTCCCACTGGTAGAACTGATAAGACCCAGGGACAGACTGTAGCCATCTAATAGGTTGGCGTCCACAGCTTGTGGCATTGGCACTACCTGTCCTGCGCCGGCAGAGCGGCTCTTGTTATGTTATGTGCACGACACCCATTCCCGAAAGTTGGACCTTATGTGTACAGTAAGTTACGTGTCAAAATAAATTCTTTATGGCTAGGGTTTTAGCATCAACTTGGGGTTTTTACATATGAATAGAGTTTTTGGTAATCCAAATACTAAAACGTTGCACCCAACAAATATATACAAAAAAATGTAATTTTATTTACACACGAACAGCAGATGGATATAACGAGATTTTGAAATATAGATAATTCTTTCTGAAACAAAATTTCAAAGCCAAAGTATATTACCAGTGGAACTCTAACAGAAAAAATTTTGTTTACTTCATGGACAGGAAAACACAAACACACACACAGATAGGGTGTAGTATATGCTCTGAGTTTATCTAAACAAATCATTATCTACATAAAATGTTTCAGTCATGTAGACATTTTAGCACTGCACAAGCGTGAATCACAAAATCCAACATCAGCAAATATTCCAAAGAAAGATATACAGTCAAGTCCATAAATATTGGGACATCGATACAATTCTCATATTTTGGGCTCTATACACCACCACAATGGATTTGAAATGAAACTAACACTATGTGCTTTAACTGCAGACTTTCAGCTTTAATTTGAGGGTATTTACATCCAAATCAGGTGAACGGTGTAGGAATTATAACGGTTTCTATATGTACCTCACACTTTTTAAGGGACCAAAAGTAATGGGACAATCGACTCGAAAGCTATTTCATGGACATGTGTGGGCTATTCCCTCCTTATTTCATCATCAATTAAGCAGGTAAAAGGTCTGGAGTTGATTCTAGGTGTGACATTTGCATTTGGAATCTGTTGCTGTCGACTCTCAATATGAGATCCAAAGAGCTGTCACTATCAGTGAAGCAAGCCATCATTAGGCTGAAAAATCAAAACAAACCCATCAGAGAGATAGCAAAAACATTAGGTGTGGCCAAATCAACTGTTTGGAACATTCTTAAAAAGAAAGAACACATCGGAGAGCTCAGCAACACCAGAAGACCACGGAAAACAACTGTGGTGGATGACAGAAGAATTTTTTACCTGGTGAAGAAAAGCCCATTCACAACAGTTGGCCAAATTAAAAACACTCTCCAGGAGGTATGTGTATATGTGTCAAAGTCAACAATTAAGAGAAGATGTCACAAGAGTGAATATAAAGGTTTCACCACAAGATGTAACCATTTGTGAGCCACAAAAACAGGAAGACCAGACTAGAGTTTGCCAAACAACATCTAGCAAAGCTATTACAGTTTTGGAACAACATCCTATGGACAGATGAGACAAAGATCAACTTGTACCAGAGTGATGGGAAGAGAAGAGTATGGAGAAGGAAAGGAACTGCTTATGATCCAAAACATACCACCTCATCAGTGAAGCATGGTGGTGGTAGTGTCATGGCGTGCGCATGTATGGCTGCCGATGGAACTGGTTCCCTTTTATTTATTGATGATGTGACTGCTGACAAAAGTAGCAGGATGAATTCTGAAGTGTTTCGGGCAATATTATCTGCTCATATTCAGTCAAATGCTTCAGAACTCATTGGACGGCGTTTCACAGTGCAAATGGACAATGACCCGAAGCATACTGCAAAAGCAACCAAAGAGTTTTTTAAGGCTAACAAGTGGAATGTTATGCAATGGCCAAGTCAATCACCTGACCTGAATCCGATTGAGCATGCATTTCACTTGATGAAGACATTACTGAAGGGAAAATGCCCCAAGAATAAGCAGGAACTGAAGACATTTGCAGTAGAGGCCTGGCAGAGCATCACCAAGGATGAAACCCAGCGTCTTGTGATGTCTATGTGTTCCAGACTTCAGGCTCTAATTGACTGTAACTTTTATGTAAATTATTATTTTAATCCCCTATGTGCTAATGACTAGTGGAATGCATCTGTCAGGGTACCCAAGGCAAGACCATGGAGAGAAAGTAGGTGAACGAAGTGGATTATTAGAAACACAGGTAATACAGGTTCAGGATGTAATAACTGGTAAGGCAGTAATATAACTACAGTTCTTAACAGCAGAATAGGCAATACTGTAAAGCGATGGAGAGATGCAGTAGCCTGCGGATTGCAGGGTGGATAGTGGTGAGACGAGTAGCCTGCGGATTACAGGGTCGGATACCTCTGGAAAGGTGTTGAGACGAGTAGCCTGTGGATTGCAGGGTCGGATACCTCTGAAAAGGTGGTGAGACAAGTAGCCTACTGATTGCAGGGTCGGGTACCTTTGGAAAGGTGGTGAGATGAGTAGCCTGCGGGTTGCAGGGTTGGATACCGCTGGAAAGGTGGTGAGATGAGTAGCCTGCGGGTTGCAGTGTTGGATACCTCTGGAAAGGTGGTGAGAGACTTGACAGCAGACAGGTAACAGTGAAAGTAAGCTGAACAGGTTACACTGAGAAGCAATGAGCTGTAGAGAGCAGAAGCACAGAGATCCACACAGGTGTATAACTTAGGAACAAGATAGATGATAAGCTGTGTCTGCAGAAGTGAAATAAACAGCAAAGCCACAAGGTCAGATACACAGGTAAGTATAAACTAGAGATGCTCACTGACCCCCTTGTTTTGGTTTTGGATCTGGATTACCTTCGGGTTTTGGTTTTGCCAAAACCGCCCTTGCGTGTTTTGGTTTTGTTTTGCTTTTTTTGACAAAAGGCCACTTTCTGGGCTAAAATCACATAACTTAGGTATTATTTTGTAAATACATTATTATTAACCTCAGTAACACTAATTTCCAGTCATTTCCCATCAATTTTTATCACCTCACAGGTCACAATATGATTTTCATATACTTTCGCCCAAAAGACTGTGCCATAGCTCACCCCCAAATAGTTGCCAGTGTTCAGTGCTTCAACAGAAGTAATCAGCCTTGAATTTATTTTTCAAAGTCTCCACTCACATTGTATTGTGCCATAGCAAATATTAATGCGCCTGGCAGTGTTCTTTAAAGTGTAGTCACATTGTACTGTGCCATCGATATGGATTCACATCAGTCGAGAGCAGGCCAGGAGCACCAAGCGGCTGCTGGCACCAGTCATGACAATAGGAATGCCTCTACGTTATCTGCTAAAGCCTATGTTAAAAACTGGGGTGCATAGTGTTTTTAAAGTGAGGGAAACCAAAATGTAAAAAAAAAAATTTTACCTTGGTAAATTAAAAAACACCTGTAATCAAGGCAAAGTTAACTGCAGAAAAGAATTAAATTGCCAACATGCCATTACACACGCAGTTGCAAGGAAAGAGTCAGGCTTTCTGTATGAGTGCTAGTTCTGCAACTTTCCTCGAGGCATTTTCTTGTACGTTCTATCATGACGATGCAAGACCTTGCAGCACGGTGCCTTTGCGGTGTTCTTCCACAATCCTAAAACATACTAGTCGGTTAACTGGCTACGTTTGTGTGTGTGTGTGTCTTTGTGTGTGTGTCTATGTTAGGATTTTAGACTGTAAGCTCTGAATGGGGTAGGGACTGATGTGAGCTAACATAACTTATAATTATATCTTATAACTATCTACATAACTAACATAACTTATAATGGTTTCTGCTTAGTTCTCATCTGCTCTGTACAGCGCAGCGCAATTACTGGCACTATATAATTAGCTGCTGCTGATGAGGATGATGACAGGAACGTGCAGGAGATGCTGTCCTTGGATGGAAAAATTTCAGTATTTTTCCGCCATTCTCCAACAGCATGTAGGAGATTGCAGCTGCTACCACAATAATACAATTTGCCCTGCCACCAACTGAAGCAAGAGGGGGTAACAACGTGGAATTCCACCCATTGTATGCTTAAGTGGATGGAGGAACAGCGAAAGGCCATCCACGCTTACTCTACACCCCATGGGAGAAAATGGGGAATGTATTTTAGTCCAGTGCAGTGGAGAATACTTTCAGTGTTATTTATGGTCCTGAAAGTAATATAAAAAGTCTACTGTAAAGTAGGGATGTGCACCAGCCACTTTTTGCGTTTTTGGGTTTTGGGTTCTGATTAACTTCAGGTTTTGGGTTCTAATGGGTTTTGCCAAAACACCCCCCTCAAGGTTTTGCGTTCTGATTTTTTTTTTAAAAAGCATAAAAACTGCTAAAATCCAGATTTTTTTGTTTTTTTTCACTCCTACGCTATTATTAACCTCAATAACATTAATTTCCACTCATTTCCAGTCTATTCTGAACACCTCACAATATTGTTTTTAGGCCAAAAGGTTGCACCGAGGTAGCTGGATGACTAAGCTAAGCAACACAAGTGGGCGGCACAAACAGGACAGAGCACCGGACAGCACCACTGGACTGAGCAGGGCAGAGGACACCACCACACACCCTCCCTCTTCCCTCTCCAATGCCCGAGTGAAGATGGCGGCGGGAAGCGGGCAATAATATGAATCCGGATCTCGTGAGATCCGACGGCGGGACGTTTTGCCTCGTTCTGAGTTTTGCGCCGGGCAGGAATCCCCGAACAGTGCTCGGATCCGGGCTCGGATCGGCACTGTTCGGGGGTGTTCGGATTTCAAAAATCCGAACCCGCTCACCCCTACTGTAAAGTGAGTTCAGCACACAGAGGTTTTTTTAAAAAAAATTGTGAATATTAAACTGGTAGATCAAGTACTTTATTAGCTTTATTCGATCTGATCAGTACATTTTGGTGACTGTGCTTGACCCTAGGTTTAAGAGTTATGTGTTATATTTATTTCCAAATGACACATATCTCGAGATGCATTGAGTTGCTGGTCAGCCAGTTGACAGCTCAAGTGGTACATGACACCCTAAGGTATACTCCTTCAGTTTCTATTGTGACTGCAGCTAGGAAAAAATTAGCTTTACCAAGAGACCCAGTGGTGGTGAAACCTGAGTCTGCATAACATTTCAACATCTGCTTTGGTCTAAAAGAATTGCCCCAAAACCGTGACAGCTTTGGCTTAATATATACTACAAATTCCATGAGATAGTCCTTTGCTGGCAATTACATCAAAGTACAGAGACTTCTATAATATAGTTGTACAGCATGGAATAATTAATATTGTGTGAGTAACAATGATGTACACACTGATGAGGATGAGAATGGTGACTAGATTGCAGGTGCTGGGATGTAGCCGAGAGAAGGAAGCTAGCTAGTTTTTTCTCCAAATTCCTCTGAATCTACTTCCCTCAGCACATATCATCATGTTCTAGTACTTTTCTTCCTTTGAAGTATGTTACCCTCCTGTACCTTGTTGAAAAACCCTTTATAATTATATATTTCAAAGTTTCTATTATGTCTCTCCTTTCCCTTTTGTTTCTGTGTAGGCAATGACATTGAGACTGAAGAGTGACAAGAACACTGTTGTTAACCCTTCTGTTTCTCTGTGAGCTCTGTGAACAACAATGCCAGCCTATTACATTCTCATTCTCCTATTTCTGGGTGAGCTCTGGCACAGTACAATGTGACTGAAGACTTGGAAGAACACTGCCAACACTTCTCTTTCACTTACATTAAAAACGCTGCCTAACTGCATTGGAGGATGCTAAGAGCCCTGCTACTCCTTCAGTGTCTCTCTAAATTGGCGCCGGATCTCGTTTTCGGGCGTTATTTCTAGAATGAAAGTCTCGCGAGATCCGACGATGCAATGATGACGTTTTGCCTCGTTTTCATGCCTGAACGCGCGCAACAGTACGGAGCCGTCTCGGATACCCTACGTTCGAGTGGGCTCGGTTTTCAGGAAACTGAGCCAGCCCATCTCTAGTATAAACAGAAGCCAAAAGATTGTTTTCTATCAAGTAGAGTGACCCGATGATCTGGCCCAGACTGCTGGGCGAGACTGTCTTTTCAGGAGGAGTGGCAGGTGTAAATCATCCTGAGAAAATTAGCTTAGCTCAGCAAGAAGGGAAGTGGTGTTTAGGGAAAAATAACACATCACTTTCTTGCAATTTCTATTAAAAAACAAAAAATAAACCTTTTTTTTTGGCCGTTTTAGGTATTTTTTTTTAATGACAGATGGTATGAAAACAATAAATGGCATTTTCGAAAATAAAGTCTTGTGAATAAAACAAAATATAGATACACACACAAATTGTTGATATTGATGTTGGAATGTGACTCAGAAAATTGGAAAATAGGCTCAGCGGCAAAGGGGTTAATTCGTTAACAAAATAGGTATTGCAGAAGCACAAGTAGTGCCATAATACTTCTGCAATTCACAACTTTTGGGTTATCTCTGGCAATAGCATGGTTTTAGGGCAAAATTAATAAAATCAGAAGATTATACTTTTATTATTATTATTATCATTTATTTATATAGCACCACTACTGCCAATTTCAAGTTTGTACATGTCACTTCTGTTCATAACCAGCAGGAATCCATCAACTTTTACAGAGGAGGAAGTTAAGGGGTTATGATAGCAGAAGGGGTAGTGGGAGAAGGAGCAGGTGAGAGGAACAGTGGGTTGTGAGGGCCATAGGGTAAATGTTAGTGGGGGCTAATGGTAGAGGAAGGTGGAGGGATAGATATGATAAAAGGATATTGGAGACAGACAGGAGGAGAAAGAAGAGAAAAACATCCACAATACAGCTGCAGAGACACAAAACAAAGGGGGTGGGGCAAAGAGACTGATGTACACATACAAAATTTGAGATGGACCCACATAGAAGGGAAAAGAAAGGGACAGACACAGAAAGAGGAGACACTAATGCACACACAAAGGGGGTGGAAGTATACATACGTAATTGGAGATGACGCAAGCACAAAATGGGAGACGGGGTAATAGAGACATACATTGGAGGGGGAGGAATGCACAACTAAACAGCACCCTGTGAAGGTGGAGCAAATGTCTAGGGGCATGCATGTGCGCTGTTCGAGACTGTACCCCTTGGGCAATGAGTGTGGAATTGAATCAGTCCCACTGTCATCCCCTGAATGTGGAGGTGTCATTTCTGCTCCACCTGCGCTCTATTACTAACTGCTAACAAAACCTAGGTGAACTAAGGATCAATCCAACCCTGCCAGTTATTATTTTATTCAGTTTCAATCTCACAAACTGCATTACTGAGAAATCCTGTAACATCACTAGATCACCCCCCCAACCCCCTCCAATTTAGAAAAAGTCAGTGGAGACCTCAATTCACTGAATCCGCTAGAATTGTGACAAGGATTACGTATCACAAGCGTAAATGTTGGGCATGAAGTCTGCTAGACTGGTGCCGATGTTTGCAACAGGGATTATTAAGTCTATTTACAATATTATATATATATATATATATATATATCTATTTTGGTTTTGGGTGCTCAGGATCATGTTATTGAATCAGTGCTAGGCAGCCTGAGCTGGCAAAACATGGGGGCTTGAGTTTTTCCTGCCATATAGACAGTTAGTCCCTGCCTCTTCATCACAGAGCTGAAGACTATAGGGGGGGGAGGTTGCAAAATCTGTGCTAGCAGGTCTCTTCTCCTAGAGCCAACCAAGAGGTGGTGGGTGCTAAGGTAATAGTTACAAGTAAAAAGAAAGTTGGTTTTCAAAAAGATATATATATATATATATATATACAGTAATATATATTATATATCACTGGAGCTTCTCTCCCAATTATTTCATTAGTCCATACATTTCTATGGACTTTCTGTATGCAGTTCATACACTGGAAAGCCCACTGAAAAAAATTCTCAGTTTTGTATTGTTCAGAAACGCCACAAATCATTTGATTTAGGATAAAACATCACTATTTACAAGCTTATAGAGTTTTGCTAATGAATTTTCAATTGTATTATGGTAGTTTTAAACTGGCGAACAAACTTGCTCTTTGCCAGATTTCCCCCTCTTGTCTACATTACACTGACCACATGGTGGCACTGCTGTCACAATTCCCTGGGATAATTGCTATGCCCCCTCTATCTGTACAAGATACTTTATAAGCAACAAAATAAGACTATAACATTAAAAATACTTTGTAAAATATTACAGTACTATTACACCTGGCATGGCAATCAAGCAGCAGCTGTAAACCTCAGCCACAACTACACTCTGCTGCTGCTCTAATCTCACTTTACTCTCCACTCCTTGTTGCAGCCACGATTATTAAGGTCATCAACCCAATGGATGAAGATCAATGGTGGCTTGAGTATGCCGACACATGGTGATATGCTTACATGGGGACACCTGGGGAATGCAGAGCTAAAAGTATACCTTGGCACATCCTTGTACCCTTTGTGAAGTGAGGTACCTGGGTAAAAAGAGCATAGAAAAATAATTATGCATTCATATGGGCAGTGTACGATGGCATTCAATGCACATTATTAGACCTAAACGTCCTTTAATTCTGAACTTCCAAGAAATAATGTAAGTGAATGTACCTGTACATACACACCTTCTGACAAGCGTTTGCTTTGTGTCAACTTCAACATTGTCTATGGTGTTCATGAGCTTTAACACTTATTGCTTAGTGCCCTATGCTGCAGGAAGGACTTGAGAACACATTTTGAACACTTAAAAATGAGGACAAGATACACAGGCCTTACACAAAAATTACACATAAAATCAAGATAACATTTGTGCAAATCACAAATTAACTAACGATAATTATTTCTAAATTAGATTTTAAAAATCGTAAGAAAATATATAACCCACTGTTTTGCATTTAAATGCTGCTGAAGTCATTAGACTATTCTTCACCAGTGTCAGAATTTTCTGCTTCTGAATTATTAATGTGCCTATTTTTTATTATACTGTAAATGACAGAATTGTCCTCTGTACTTTCAAGGTTCTTTATTCTAATACAGTAGTCATTTTGTGTTATTTATATAGTATAATAATATTCTGATTACCACTGGAAAACAGAACAAGCAATACGGATTGGTAAAGTGCATGAAAATATTATTGGAACAGTTTCTTGTTTAGGTAATTTCGTCAACTGGTAGTAGCAGTAGGGTGGGCACAAAAGTAGCATGGAGGGCACAGTGTGAAACGGGAGACAGGTGAAGAGGAGCAAAAGCAGCATGGGGGACACAGTGTGAAACGGGAACCATGTAGGGGAGCAAAAGCATCATGAAAGGTGCAGTGTGAAGATGAAGGTGGCACAGTGTGATGAAAGGAGGTGACAAAATTGCACATGAGACTTTTTCTTGCGACCCACACAATCTTAAGCTAGGTACACACTGGAGCATTTTCGTCCAATAATCGGGCAAATCAGTCGACATACGACCGTTCAGTCGGAAGTCGTGTTAGTGTGTATAGTGACACGATGGTCGAAAGTCGTTCCAAAATGTTGATTGTCGGCTCATTTAGTTGGTCGTACTGTTTAATATTTTCCGATCAATCCACCAAGCGATCATATAGTGTGTATAAGATTCCGATCGATCTACGAGCAACTGCAGATAGTTAATCGAGCTGCAACTCCTTTGGGGGTGTGTGTATGTTACGTTCTAATGCCTGTACCACTCTCACATGGTGCAGTGTCCGTACGTCATTCATTTGGTAATTAGATGCTTCTAACAGAAAAGCAATAGCAGGTGTCTATTGCATTAATGTGTACAGCATATGTCTACCATTTTCATTAGCAACCTTTGTCAGTGTAGTGTTGTAAAAAAGCAACGTTTCATTTATATGTGTATTGCTTATGTCAGGAGTCCAAATAATATGTAGTGGATCCCTTGTGTCTGCCAAAGGGTAGAACTCATTCAGGAGTGCGGAGTCTAACGAGTAGGAGGTTTTCGCCTGTGACCCCCGCAAGAGGGTATGGACTTCGCTGCCTCTATCCCGCAGGTCACGGTTTCCTGAATGAATGCTGGCAGAGTAAATAGTGGAGCTTGAAACAACGGGTTGGTAACGGGCAGTCAGAGAGACCCTGGAAACAAGAGCTGGAGAGTCCCTGGTTCCGTGGTGGTACAAGTGGAAGCAATACTGGAATATGATAACTGAGATGTAGATGACAAGTCAGGACAACTGCAGATGAATACTGATACAGTAACAGTAGAATGAAAGAAATAGTGGAATATTACTGGCTGATCTGTAGTTGGTAACTCAGAGCAACAGCAGGTGAATTACTGGTACAGCAACAGTTTTTTAATAGAGGTGTTGATGAAATAGAGCTAACTGATCCGCAAATGGTAACTTAGAGCAACAGCAGATGAATTACTGGTATAGCAACAGTTCTAAGAGGAATGATGATGACGTAGAACTAGCTGATCTGCAAGTGGTAACTCAGAGCAACTGCAGGTGAAATACTAATACAGCAACAGTTCAACAATAGCAGCAACGGAGATAGAACTAGCTGATCCGAAAATGGTAACTCAAAGCATAGCAGGTGAATCACTGATGCAGCGACAGTTCAAGCAAAGATAGTAGTAAAGTAGAACTTAGCTGATCCATAGGTAATAACTCAGAGCATAGCAGGAGAATCATTGACACAGCGGCAGTTCAAACAGAGGCAGTAATGGAATAGAACTTAGCTGATCCGTAGATGATGATTCAAAGCAACAGGTGAGTTACTGGTACAGCGACAGTTCAAATATGGAAGTAGCGGAGGAATAGAACTTAGCTGATCCGTAGATGATGATTCAGAGCAACGGGTGAGTTACTGTACAGCGGCAGTTCTAATATAGAAGCAGCAGTGGCGTTGAACTAGCTGATCCGTAGATGGTGATTCAGAGCAGCAGCGGATGATTACACATGCAACAGGCGGTTCATTAGCGGCAGCAGCAGAGAAGAGTTCAGCTGATCCAGGACGTATGAGCAAAGCCGCAACAGGTGAGTCAGACCAAAGGAAGCCAAATCCTACTGAGGGTGACTAACTCAAAGAACAGGCATCAGAAAGAGGAAATATGGGAGGTTTAAATAGCGCCCCAAAATGCTAGAACCAATGGGAACAGATAGGAGGTCATAAGCGAGGGTAATAGGTAGCACATGCGCAGTACAAAATACAGATGATGCTTCGATTGTGAACTTAGAACACCTTGATCACAGCCTACAGGAAGAAGGTAACAACGCCGGTAACTGTCTGTGGGACCGGCGTGTTACAGTCTGCCTCCCTAATTATAGCTAGCTGTCATTTTATTGTACACTCAATACACATTAATAAAAATGAGTCCTCTTGAACCAATCTTTAGTCAAGCAAGATCTAGTCTTTCCCTTCGGGTCTGTACTTGCAGTCTTCTTGCCATAGTGAGCAGATAAAGAGCAGTTGCTTGTTCTTCAACAATATCCATATTAGTAAAAAACAATTGTTTATGTGCGATTTTGAATGGATGTACACATCCCAACAAATGTATAAAGAAAACGTGTTACCTTCGCTTTTATGATGAGGTTTGGGGTGGGTACTATTGAACATGCTCTGCCCTTTATTTACATTTCTTGGGGATATCGTTACATGGACCTCATAAGTCGTTTCAGTGTGTACAAAATTTGAAACTTTACTCACAACAACATGGGTGTGCAAAGTCGCTGCCCGGACGGTTGGTCTTTCGTTAATCGTCTAAAACATGACTAGTGTGTAGGCATTAATTGTCGGACCTTCGATCGAAGGTAAAGTCGTTGAGATAACACGTCAGTCGACAAATTCTCCAGTGTGTACCTAGCCTTAGACTTTGATTTGGCCCAATTGGAGTTTTGAGTTTGACATGCCTTTGCTACATAATGGTACTGTAAGACAGATTGAAAGCAGGTGAGTGCTGTAACAAATGTTTCAAAGAATACAATAAAAAAAATAATAATATCCACACTCATGTATTCTTTTTATATATTGTAGGAGCATACTCATGAACGTTTCAGTGGTAATTCCAACTTTATCAGGACTTAACTATAAATGAATTTAATGATTACATTTAAAGTAAGAAAAAGTATGATTAGAAATAGCAACAGTGAAAATTCTCAATGGCTCATCCCCGACATGCGATCCAATAAAATTAAAAGTATGTACAGGAGGTGTGTCATTTAAAGAAGTCATAACCACCCCAAAGCATTGAAATGTAATGACTAATAATGTAAACAGATACATTATTATGTGAGGTTATATGTAAGATAAAATTGCCATGCTACTGCCTATAAAACACCTACTGTAAATGTCAAAGCATTATTGATAAGAACATAATTTTTATATCCAACAAGATATGATTCTAATTATGTAGTCTATAAAAATGAGTTTATATAAATACATTCATTTGATTACACTGTTCCATACATGTAATAGTTTCCTGTATATAATTCTACTCATATTACAAGGAATATAATAAGCTTAATTAATTAAATTCAAAGTAAGAAATAAACATTAATTTGTGAATCAAATACAGAACTCTGGAATCAAAACTTTACAAAATGAAAACTAATCACAAATAAGGTTTGATGTTAATCTGAAAAACATTCAAGGAAGAATTAAGCATTCATTCCTCTATGTTGCATAGCTTGTAAAAAGCAATCTGACCCCATCCCCACTGTGAGGTGGTTTAGGATATTAAAGGTAATAAAAATGTGGTACTTTAATCAGTCCCATTATGTAGCACAGACATGTGGCTCCAAAGCACAAAAATATTTATTGTAAAAGCACAAAATTGAAAAGCACCACCAAAATAAATTTAGAGGCTAGTACTGGCATATGGCTTTGAAAGCACTAAGGTCTGAAATCAGTACAGGTAAATTTATAAACAGTACAAATAATGACATCATAATAAAATAAGTACAGTAAAGTACACTGGTCACTATACAATAGTTCACAGGTGAAGACATTGCAATAACTCAAAATTCTATTGGTAAAGCCTCTTCCTTTCTTCTCCAGAATAACAACTGAGATAAAGACCTTGCTAGTCATCTTTACTGTTCATATGTGTTTATGTCCTCGGGCGACCGCCACTTAAAGTATACAGACAGGTTCTTATTGAAAGCATTTGTATTTAACAAACAGTAACTATGAACAATTGCAAATAGAACAAAGTATCTTTAATATTGTGATTGCACATAATAAATCAAGTACATAATAAAATACTACAACAATCCGATTGATTAAATAACAATCAGATTACCTTCATTCAATTTGACTTTAACAACGAATATAAAAAACTGGAAAATCCTGGGTAAAAAAGGGGCGCCAAGCATACTGAAAGAAAGGGCTTCCACATAGATATGACTCATACATTAGTTAAGCAAATAATATCCAAACAGTGGTCAGGGTTGTGTATAGAAATGCTGGTTTGCCCTGGGGTGCTGCCACGAGCTGCCATGCTAACTGCAACTACTGAAGTACCTTATAAGTTGCTGTTGCCCAGAGAGCCAGGATGTCACTTCCGGACCTTGGTAATGTCAGTATAAATGGCAGCCTTGTATAAGTGCTGTGAAAAGAACTAGCAGCTGCAGCAGGCTGTTCAAGTTGCAATAAATATATGTGTATAACCAGTAGAATGTTTTTATTTTCATGCTCCATGTAAGGCATACTTGCCAACTCTCCTGGAATGTCCAGGAGACTCCCGATATTCAGGTAGGTCTCCCGGGAGAGCAGGCAAATATCCCGCATATGGCATCTTGCTCCTCAAAATGACGCGTTTCGCAGGGAATCACGTCATTTTGGCCCCGCCTCCGCGGCAAAAAAGGCCCCCTGTCTGGGATCTCCCGGAATTAACTTACCAAAGGATGGTAAGTATGATGTAAGGTATTGCACCTTGAGCTTCCTGCCGCAGCTCTTAGTCATTTTCACAGCACTTATACAAGGCTTTCATCTGTACATTTGTCAGGGATCTTGGTGTATTTGAAAATGTGCTTCTGTCTCTCCTTAGCCCCAGCATTCTAAAAAGATTGAGAAAAGTTATTCAATAGTGCACTAGTGATTCTATAGAGAGAACTGGAAAACATGTGTGAGTTAAGACACACAGATCTATAACTGTCCATGCCTGTGAGAATTGTTAATTATATCCATAACATGGTCAACTCATGTAATCTGCATCCGGAGCTGTACTTGCTGTAGACATCATTTTGACTGCCTGCTAATGATTTGTTTTTTATTTCCTAAGAAAAGTCTAATATTCCTGGCAAGTGTGTAAAGTCTTCTACTGAACTGAGCTTCGAATTTTACCAAAAAATTAATAATGGAGTATAACCGTGTTGAAAATATTGAGCGGTGAGTATCTCACTTCCTCATGAGGATATTCACTCTACATGTTTGATACATATTCATTCTGTCTCCAACGTGCAGGGGACTGGATAATTCAATGGAGAATCTCAGCAGCACCAAATGGATGATATTGCCATTTAATTCAGGCAGTCGCCATTCACCTTTGCATTCTTTAAGCAGCGATGTATAGAAAATGAAAAGGGGTTGCACAGAATTTACGGAGATGGATGGGCATAAAGAATTAGAACATGTAACAAAGAATATATTAGAGCCGACATTCTCTTTAATCCCTTCAGTGCTAGGGACTCAACCTCCACATATACGTCTAAGGTGCTAAGCACGAGTCCCACTCATCCTTAGAACAAATGTGGACAGTCTCCTTGGCGCCTAGTAAAAGTATCAAATAATGCATAAAAATAAAATATATGTGCTCCTGAACATGAAATAAAACAATTTATTATGTACACACAGAAATAATAGATAATTGTAATCCTGTCCTGGCCAGAATGGTCCACAACTATACAAACAGACAGTTTAATGTACTAGACTCAAATGAGAACCAAGATATAGATATATCGCTCTATCTATCTATCTATAGTATATAAAACAGGGTATATAAGATACATAAGATGTATGTCAATGGCATATGGAGCAAAAAAACCTCTCACCTAAAAGGTAAATCTTACCAAGCAATGCCTGATGGCGGTAGAGCAAAGCCTAAGCCATGCTTGTAGCCAGGATACAGTCCCAACATGCTAAACAGGCTTGTCCTTAATATAAAAAAACAAGGTCCTTGTCACAGTTTGGTATTCTGGACTCTTGGGGGAGTGATAGTAACTGGTGTGAAGTAGGCACACTGGTAATGTCAGTTCTATACCCAGACAGCGAATAGACAACAGATGCAGGATAAGGTACAATTAGCGATTTAATGATGCTTGAATGATCACAGAAAGTCTTGGTAATTAAGCATAAGGAACATAGGAACAGGGTGAGCAGTACCACCAGCAATGCAGTATGAGTGCATACAATATAGCAGTATAATCAGTGTATTCAAATATATAGCGATAGCAGGAACAGTCCAGCAACAAAGTGGAGATGGTAATGCAGCAGGTATATGAGACCACAATGAGGCAGCACGATACAGGAGGTACAAGTAACAGTTCAGCAACAAAGTGGAGTGGGTAAGAGCAAGCAGCTCAGATGATACGACCTGTAATAACCACTGAGCCACCAAGACAAATGTGGAGTAGATGATCTTGAGTGGTGCAGTCCATGGAGATGTAGTTTGAGCAGTATAGCCTTTGAACAGCACACAGCAGAGGTAAGTGTAGTCTGAGCAGTATAGCCTTTGAACAGCAACACAGCAGAGGTAAGTGCAGTTTGAGCAGTATAGCCTTTGAACAGCAACACAGCAGAGGTAAGTGCAGTTTGAGCAGTATAGCCTTTGAACAGCAACACAGCAGAGGTACTGACGATCCAGGTGAGCAGTATAGCCTTTGAACAGCACACAGCAGAGGTAAGTGCAGTCTGAGCAGTATAGCCTTTGAACAGCAACACAGCAGAGGTAAGTGCAGTTTGAGCAGTATAGCCTTTGAACAGCAACACAGCAGAGGTACTGACGATCCAGGTGAGCAGTATAGCCTTTGAACAGCAACACAGCAGAGGTAAGTGCAGTTTGAGCAGTATAGCCTTTGAACAGCAACACAGCAGAGGTACTGACGATCCAGGTGAGCAGTATAGCCTTTGAACAGCAACACAGAAGAGGCACTGACGATCCAGGTGAGAGCACACAGAATAGGTAGGGACCTAAACAGCCAGGTAACTTGATGAACAGGCCCAGAGGAATGGGAGGAGGTGCCTTTTCAAGTTTAGAGCCAGAACCTGAGACCAATAGGAATCTTGCCAGCAACAGACAGGTGCTCAGTCTGCACATGTGCAGATCAGACTAAGGGTTTGAGGGCTGCTAATGAGGCACAGGTGAGTGTCTTAGTCTTTGTTTATGGAAGCCGAATAAGCGCTGTGTGACAGTCCTTTTTAGATAAGGAGGAATAGAGTTCCAGTATATGATAGTAGGTATTAATATATTCCGTACTACAGAAACAAAGTCTGATACACAAAGATGTACCCTCCGTTCAAAGACACATTTTCAGTGCTTCCAAAACGATAAGTAAATATTTGTAAAGAGTTGTTTCTTTTGTTTTGAGAAAAAGTCTTAGTTGTATATTTACTAAACTTAGGGTTTGAAAAAGCGGAGATCTTGCCTATAGCAACCAATCAGATTCTAGTTATCATCTATTTAGTACATTCTACAAAATGACAGCTAGAATCTGATTGGTCACTATTAGCAACATCTCCACTTTTTCAAACCCGCAGTTTAGTAAATATACCCCTTAATGTTCAGAGCACAAGTAATCTAGAATATGTAGAAGGAAATCTAGTAGAGGTGTAAACCTCAACTTACATGATGTTGTAGATGCAGAGCTTATCTTCCCTTAGTCGGATGTTTCTTCCCTTTAAGGGGGCGGCGTGATGAATCTTGCCTTGGTGTCCAGATTCGGAAGGTGCGCGCATACGCTGTAGTCCCTCTGTCTCCAATGCTGTTAGTTGTGAAACAGCTGTCGTAACTGCTCGTCTCCGGCCGGGAACATGAGCAGTGCTGAAGATGTAAATATCCAAAGAGGAGAATCGGGTTCCTCTCATTCTGCACACAGAGTAAAATCTTGTAACTGGTGAAGGGAGGCTATAATTGACGTTTGAAAAACCTAGTAACTCCAACGCTTTTTCCCCCGCTGCTTCTTCAGGGATGTGATACAATGAAGCTGTTGTGTTGTCTAGTCATCTATTTAGCTCCAAGGGTCTAAACAACCAGCAAATCCCTGCGGACCACTGAAGATTGACAGTTCTTAGCGAAACCATAAAGTCTCATATATAAGCATAGTTCTTTGTAGTCATCCAATGTTCTTTTTTTCCTTTTTTGAGTGTGTAATAGGGATTAATAATATAGAGACAAATACTATAAGGGATGTAGAGTCTTGCAGAAAGTATTGAATGATTTTGGTGTCTTATGTATCTTGTATACCCTGTTTTATATGCTATTGGTGTATATCTTGGTTCTCATTTGAGTCTAGTACATTAAACTATCTGTTTGTATACTTGTGCACCATTCTGGCCAGGACAGGATTACAATTATGCATTATTTATGTGTGTACATAATAAATTGTTTTATTTTATTCCATGTTCAGGAGTACATATGATATTTTATTTTTATGCATTATTTGATACTTTTACTAGGCGCCAAGGAGATTGTTCACATTTGTTCTTTCTGATAAGGTATATAGGGGTCACCTTTTGCCTTCTCCTTTAGACAGCCTTCCCTCACACTGTTCGTAAGGTTGCACAGTTTATTGTAACACATATCTTCCACTCATCCTTAGCACTCATGTTATTAAAGATGTAAAAATCTCACTGTTTCTGTACTGCAGGAATGGTAAGTATGTGTTGATGGTCGGAGCCAAGGAAAGATTAGGGGTATGATGATGTCCTGTTTCAAAGGATATGGCCTGTTAGAAGGTATTGTCTGGTGATCATGTGTGATTACTAGACAATAACATCCTACACTACAGAAAGCATTAAGAAGTCCAGGGATAGGGGAAGAGGGAACGAATATCCACATACTGGATTCAATAAACTCTTCAAATAATGTGGCCCTTTACTGATTATTGTTTGGTGTTCACATGTGATCTCCAGATATTAACACCCTACACTATATAAAGCAGGGGTCAGGGAACTTTTTTACCTTTTACCCCAAAATATATTTAGATACGCCGAAGTTAACCCCTTTATTTCAAAGGAAGGAAATCATATATTATTAATTATTGGAATTCAACATTTTATTGAATCTATTCAAAATTTCTTGGAAAGCTTCAAATTCAAAACTTCAGGTTTTGGAGAAATGATGTTGCTTCATTTATGATACGAGAGCATCAATATTGGGGCATTTTGATGTCAGAGCAATTTGGATACAGTCTTCAGCGTCCAATCGATTTCTCTGCTTTGTTTTTATGTTCGCTAGAGTGGAAAATCCTTGTTGCAAAAGGCAGCAACTTTTTGACTGCCTCCTCATGTGCAATTTTGAATGCCTTTGCAGCTGTTGACATCCAAATATATGACAGATCTGCTTTGTTTTCAAATGCAATACGTGCTTCATTATTGCATCGAAGCTCAAGAAGTGCCTCTGCCAACCCTTGAGGCTCTTCTGGTGCAACTGCAATATCACATTTAAAAGGGTCTACAATCCAACTAACAGCATGTGAATCGGCAGCATTACCCCCAGGAATTAAATTTTTACCCCACTTGGGGTAATTTACCCCTGTTCCCTGACCACTGATATAAAGCATTAAGCAGCCCAGGAATGTGGCGTGGAGTGTGTAATGCTCAGATCTTCCCTATCCTGGCCCTGAGAAACCGAAAAGAATTAAACGATAGTCCCCTCTTTCAAAAGATGTACCCCCTTAGTAGTTATTGTCTGATAATTACCAGTCAGTAACATTCTATACTACAGAAAGAGTCAAGCTTTCCAGGGAAGGGAGAGGTTATAATGTCCAGATCTCAGTTGGGCCTTAAAGAGAAAGTAGAATAAAGAAAGTAAAGTCACCATTTGATATTAATATGCATCAAAGAATGTTTATTACTGAACTGGGCAACAAGGGCGGATTGGGAACATAAAGAGGCCCTGTAAAAAAATCTGGAAGTGGCCTCATGTGGGCGGGACCAAATAAAGTGTAGGCAGGGCAAACAAAAAAAGAGGCGGGATTAGTACAAAGTTAACTATGCCATCAGAGGGCTGAATATTGCTTGACTGCCCATTACATACAGTGGCGCACGCAGGGGCGGTTTCTGATTCTCCAGAAACCCCCCCATGCGCTAACTTAGTGGCCGCCATAGCGGCACTATCCTATACAGCAGCCGCGGCACTGTCAAAGAAGCGTCCGCGGCGGTGCTCTATTGTATACAGCCCGCCGCGGACGCTTCTTTGACAGCGCCGCGGCTGCTGTATAGGACAGCGCTGCCGATACAGAGCTGCTGCGGAGCAGCTCTCACTCGGTTTTTTTTTTGTCGTC
The DNA here is from genome assembly GCF_038048845.1 of Mixophyes fleayi. Lineage (NCBI taxonomy): Eukaryota > Metazoa > Chordata > Amphibia > Anura > Limnodynastidae > Mixophyes > Mixophyes fleayi. The sequence continues at coordinate 71,465,281 of NC_134406.1, forward strand.
CCCCCCCCTGACAATCCTGCGTGCACCCCTGACATACCACTGTTCCCCCAACATTCCAACTCACGGGACAGAGCCCTAAATCAGGACTGTCCTGCTGAAATTGGGACACAGTTGGGAGGCATGTGTATTGGTTCACCCACATAATGGCTGCCTGTGGTTGCTGGTGTCTCTTGATCATTTGCCGCTTGTCTGGATCCTGGAATGCTGGGGGCCCTATTTGGGGAAAAAATGGGCACATGAAATTTAGAAAACTCCAATGAACTCTGGTGTTATATCAAAAGAACCCTCGTTTAATAAATTGGCTTCTCTACAGCCCCAACATTAAAATACTAGTATTCATACTTAATAAATAAACCTATTTCCCTCCCTCCAAATTAATAGCACTTACATTTAGTAATTATAACCATTTCCCACAACCATGCCAGCATTGAATAATTCATATTTATACTTAATAAATAGCCCTCATCCCAAACTTAGCCCCACCTTCAATTAATAGCCCAAAACCAACCCACCATTAAATTACAGGTCCCATCACCTCACCTTAAATCAATACACCCCACTATTAAATTAAATAGCACCACCATAACCCCACAAATAAATTAATAGTACCCACCATTAAATAATTAGTTCCAACCTGAAGTCTACCATTAAATTAATAGCCTACCTCCCACTGAATTAAAGAAGAGAGCATCCACAGCCCCAGCAATAAATTAATAGCATTTACGTTTAATAAATATACCAATTTCCCGCAACCATCACTGCTATTAAATAATTCATATTCACATTTAATAAATAGACCTCATTCTTCTCAATCTCACCCACACATTCAATTAATAGCCCCCAAACCACCCCATGTAAAATTAATAGGCCCCGCTATTAAATTAAATTGCCCCACCATCACCCCACAAACAAAATCACACCCATTAATAAGCCACCACGTACCTCACACCCATATTTCATTGCCACAAGTTCCCATTGCCAACACAAACACTACATTGCCACAAGCCCCCTTTGCCAATACAAACACTACATTGCCACAAGCCCCGTTTTATCAACAGACAAACTACATTGCCACATGCCCCCTTTGCCAACACACACCATTGCCACAAGCCCCCTTTGCCAACACACACCATTGCCACAAGTGCCCTTTGCCAATACACACTATTGCCAAAAGCCCCCTTTGCCAACACATACCATTGCCACAAGACCCCATTCCTAACACACACCATTACCACCAGTCCCCCCCGCTGTCCTCACACACAACATTGCCACCAGCCCCCCTGCTGCCCTCACACATACACACAACATTGCCATCAGCCCCCTGCTGATCTCACACACACTGCCATCAGCCCCCCTCTGCTGCACTCACACACACTGCCATCAGCCCCCTTCTGCTGCCCTCACACTCAAAACATTGCCATAAGACCCCCATGTTGCCTTCACACACACACACACACACACACACACTGCCATCAGCCCCCCTGCTGCCTTCACACACACACATTGCCATCAGCCCCCCTGCTGCCTTCCCACACACACACATTGCCATCAGCCCCCCCTCCTGCTGCCTTCACACACACACACACACACACACACACACACACACACACACACTGCCATCAGCCCCCCCTGCTGCCTTCACACACATTGCCATCAGCCCCCTGCTGCCTTCACACTGTCACAATTCTGATGAGGGGTACCTGCTAACGTTGGCGCAGCTCAGGTATCGGGTACGGAGTCTAACGCGTCCTGGTCTTCTCCAGGAGCCCCTGCAAGGAGGTATGGGTTTCGTTGCTGGGAGCGTGCAGGTCGTGGTCCCTTACGGAGCCGTGTAGCGAGCTACAGAGGATTGTCAGGTAAGCCGATTCGGTAACGTGCCGGCAGCGGATGAAACAGGAAAATTCAGGAGAATGGTCAATCTAGCCGGGTCAGAAGTGCCGAAGAACAGAACACGGGGAGGATTCAATAGAATATTCAGGCAAGCTGGGTCGGTAATGGTAGTACTGCGCAATCCAAAGAGAAGTCAGGCAGGCCGGTCAGGAAACACAGAGGAGCAAATAGCAGTCTGGAACCAAACTGGAACTACACAAAAAAGCAGGAGCTAGGAGGACCTAAGGTGCCAGAGTCTGACCTAAATACTGCTGAGGGCCAATTAATGTAGTGCCGGTTACACTATGCAGACGCGTACGTTGCTGGGCAATGAGACCCTAATCAGATCGCCGACAGCGGCAGATGATGTCGCCGCCGGCGATCTGATTGGCGTCCCATTGCCCAGCAATGTACGCGTCTGCATAGTGTAACCGGCACTAGGGCAGACAACCAGACGCGGCAGAGGAGGAGGAAGGCAGCCAGACAGAACGGAGGGACAGCACCTGACACACACACACACACACACACATTGCCATCAGGCCCCCCCATGCTGCCTTCACATACACACATTGCCATCAGCCCCCCTGCTGCCTTTACATGCACACATTGCCATCAGCCCCCCCTGCTGCCCTCACACACACACATTGCCATCAGCCGCCCCCTTGCTGCCTTCACACACACACATTGCCATCAGCCGCCCCCTTGCTGCCTTCACACACACACACATTGCCATCAGCCCCCCCTGTTGCCTTCACATACACACATTGCCATCAGCTCCCCCTGCCGCCCTCACACACACACATTGCCATCAGCCTCCCCCTGCTGCCTTCACACACACACATTGCCATCAGCCCCCCCCGCTGCGCTCACACACTTCCATCAGTCCCCCCCGCCTCTGCTCTCACACACTTCCATCAGGTCCCCCCGCTGCTGCGCTCACACTTACCTTCCAACCGTGCTTCTCTGCTTACATGGAACGGCACCTCTCACATGGTGCGCGTCCCATGTGATATCTAATTCTTGTGAGATAGGCCAAACACAGAGGGGAGGGACAGCATATCCGCGGCCACCGGATGGCCTTGTTGGGAAAATTCCTGATAAGGCCTATGACCAATCGGCCCCTGCTGGGCAATATATATGAAATGACTGTGGCACTTATAAGTCCACCATATTCTGTTTCACTCCTCTGCAGCAGGATGCCATGTTAGGATGAAGGTGCTTCTCTAATACAGCAAACAAAGTGACCGACAGCTTTGCAGAAAGCCACTGTGTGGATTGGTTAATATACATGGGCAGGGCCAGTGATGTCACAGTAACTCAGATCACTGTATTCACTGCATTCTCAGCTTTTTGATCTATATCAGACATACCGGCCTACTCTCCTTAAATTTTGGGGAGTCCTCCAGGACCCCAGAAGAGTAAGTCACCCTCTTGGATCCCACCTCACTTTATTGTGCAGGGGCAGATGGGCCTGAGGATGTGAATTACATCATCATGCCCCACTCCCCTGCATGATGGCGCAAATTCGAGTAACCACACTTCCTAGGTCGAAAAAGTAGTAAGTGTGGTATCAACTCCCATTAGAAACCAGTCCTAACTATGTGAGAGAAGCTTCAGCTGTGTGTAATAGAGAGGGGAGATAATACTTTACTTTTTAATATATCTTCAGTGAAAGGGCTACCTATGGACGCATCTTGAGATGTGTACATCTGCATGTGAACGGAAACACACTATTTTTGCATGTGTTGTTTTGGGGCATAATTTAAAACCATTTTGCAAACAACTCTGCATAAGTTCCTATATACATTTGCCACCAGCGTCATTCATTGTCACTGCTCTCCCATGATGACAGCAGCACTATTTATGCCTGTGCACCCATAACAGCCAGGAACCTGTGTCAGAAACGTACAGCAGCCTCTGCCCAGAAATGTTGAGTTGGTGCAGAGCTTGTGAAAAAGGTTTTATTTTACTTTCTCCTGAACACAACTACTGTGGACTCCATTACTAATAATGAGAGCCATGATTTTTCCTTTGGGACTTTACAAAATTGTTGGTTTACGGTGGTTGCGTGGACATAATTTGGAATATTGTTATTGATAGTGTATTATTATTTATATTACCTAATTCCCATTACCTTCATCATTTTATTTTACAGGCCATTGTTTACAGAACTAGAAAGTGTGTGTAAAGAGTATTCATTTAAAACCAACTTTTATTTAAACAAAGTTTGGCTACAGTGTGAAAAAGACAGCTGTCTCAAATGGAGGCTTCTACCAAAAATTGATGCCGGACAGTTTGATCTCAACCAACCATGGTATTGCCATCTAAGTACTGATCCTTGGTTTAATGATTGCTCAATTCCAGAGCAACATTTTCCAGAAGAATCTCAGTTTCATAAGAATGGATTCAAGTTTGTTTACTCTCGATTTCCGGTAGGAAGTTTAGTAATGGTGAAGCTAAACCAATGGCCAAGGTGGGTTTAAAAAGAAAATTAAGAAAGTCAATTTCAATCCATAATTTTGGCATAATACACTGCTTGAGCTACAGTTTAACCAAACTGTGATTTCTCTGTATACCAAGGGTTTTGAGTTAACTGAATGAAATTAATAGACACACAGCAAATTCAACCATTATGAATTAATCTGAAAGTGGTTGTACTGTGCTAAATTCGAAAACAGAAATGTTCTTTTTAATGATTTACTATTTTTTAATGTGATATCTAAACAGGTTCATAAGGTAATATGAGTCTGCTGTAATGCATAGCACAGCTAACAGCTGACTTTTAAGGAAAGGTAATACAATACAATAGAGTTTAGCTTCATGTACAGCATCTTGAATATTTTTTTATATTTCGTTCCTCTTAAAATGAAGTAATGAATATTCACCAGTTAACAATATTTTCGATTCAGATGCAATTTATTTTGTTACTACATTAATTGGCATGCCAGAATTTGCAATAGAAATGTAAAAAGTCTTGCCTCATCTTTTCTACTTAATGTTAAAGCAGCAATGCCACATAGATTTTTTTTCTTTTCTAAATTGCAAGTTATTTACATTTTAAGCAAGTATCTGATAGTATCCTTCTGCAAATCATTATCTCCTTTTTAAATGCTCTCGGGCAAAAAAATGGCTGCCAGGCACAGAGTTAGTCTGCTACACAGCACAGGCTCAAAGCTGTCAGCATGTCATGGGATGACAAAGGGCTGAGCAGGAGGATGTTTGCCAGGAAGCTTTGAGATAGATCTAGATATATTCTTAGATCCCAGTGACACAGCTGATTTTTTTTATGGGATTGCTGTTTTAAATGTTCAATTTAAATGTTGTTTTTAAAGCTGGCCCGCCATTATCTGTGATGATCCTCTCAATGGACAAGAAGCAACATACTTTAATTATTACCATGTTGAATTTCTTGGTAAACCCCATACTTGTGGTTTGGTATCGTCGGAAACCATAAGTCCTTACCCCACGCCAGTCAAGGTAAGTGATTTCTCATATCTTTCTCTCAATCATAGGTAATCCTGTTTTCTCCATATAGTTGGGTTTGGACAAAATATTTTAACGCTATGTAATATCCCTTCATTTCTTCATAGCTGTGAAACAAAGTCTCAATGATCAAACCAGTTTTCCCAATTATCTGTTGCATTTCAAATGATTTTTTTTCTCATGGCAGATAGAGCTCTCTTTTGGTAACATATTGCAGTACATATAATTTATTTATTTTATATGCAGACCATGGCTTTGAATGTGGACTATGTCCCTGGAAGCTGCTTTGGTACTGTCTCTACTTGTTGACCTACGCTTGACCCTGACTTTACTTTTTCTATGGAATAGGTGCTGCGTTTGCCTGACTGTTGATTTCTCTGGTCTGACATTGATCTTTCCTGTTTATCTGAATTTTTATCCTGGTTTCTCTGATCTTGTATCCTGCATCCTTTGTTGATGAACACCTCACCTTAATTTAATACCAGTGATCATAACTTGTTGTAAGGGAAAGAAGTCTGGTCACTGTTGTTGATCAGTAGAGGAATGGGAATGCTGTGTACAGTGAGGGGACAGGAATTATACACTAACTACGGTAGTCAGCGATTTGGATAGTGAGGCTTCAATCTTTAACCCCTCTGTAACCAAAAGGATTTCATACCTTTTTTACTAGATTTGCTTTATCTTGGTTAAACTAAGAACAATTTTTAACTGCTTTGCACAGCCAAGTGAATTTCACAGTTTTTTATTATCATGACAGAGTGGGCTGCTTTTGGTAGCGTAGTGAATAATAGCATCAAGAGATACACATTATATATGTGTTATGTAAGGTAGGACAAAGTTATAGGACCTATAAATACATTTTTATTTTATTTCATTATATATTTTTAAAAATGTTATGTATTTATTCCTTTTAAAACAGGAAGCATGTCTCAGGTCTCCCCAGCATTGATAGACACAGACAGACTAATTAAGAGTTAGGAGTAACCCAGCTACAAGGTGTGGTTTTCACCGCACCCTTCAGGTGTAGAAAGATTTAGAGTTAGGGACGGCTGTTGGATGCAGGCTACACTGGACCTATTTATGAAACATAGTGGATGCACAATGCATATATCTAGGTCAACAATCCTTATACCCCGCACCAAGGAGACAGCTTTGAAAATAGGAATTTGATCTGTGCACCTACTGTGCACTTAGCGAGGACCATCCACACTACACCCAACTCGTCCTATTTGCTGATGTTCTTCAACAAGCACATCCATCTTACTCCACAAACTCACATACTTTGGCTGAAATTTAGAAGCAGTTTATTGCCAAACAAGTTTTTTGTTGCCACACCACACTGTATATCTCTGAAACCAAATGCCACAGTCCACAGCAACTATAACTTTTTTTGAGTCTTACTAAGTCTTGGATACCGTGTTTGTAGCACATATAACACTTATACAATAGCAAAGAGCAGGGGTGAACACAAATCGTATAAATCCTAGGAGCACCTGTTTAAATTTAGGCATACAACACCACAACAGTGTATTTTGCACGTTGCCTTCACTGTCCTGCTTGTTGTTAATTAGACCCTGTGTGCGGCATGTGGTTGCTTGGTTATTCTAAGTAATTACTCTCAATATTATCTCTCAGGCAGTACAGTTCTTGAAGGGCTCAATTTTTGTAGCTGATTTTTTTCAGTTTCATTGATTTTAGTTTCTTGATGAGACAGCATTTTCAACATACAGTATAATGAGAGATAATTTCATAAAACATAGTAACAAAGTAGGGTGATATGTCAATCTAAATAATATTTTGTTAAAAGCACCTCAGCACTTTAAATAAAATGCACTGTTTACTTTTCATTTATACCAGACAAAAGGCAAGAAAGCACAAAGATGGTATACAAGTGCATTAGAAGAAGCAGAAAAAATATTTTCTCTCACTTGTGAACAAAGAATTCAGATGTGCCATGTAACACAGGCATACATTGAAAAGGTAAGTTAATGGATTTGTGCAATTTATCATCATTAATATCAATGACAATGCTATGCTTCCAGCTTTGTAGCAACAGTTTGGGGAAGGCCCTTTTTTGTTCAACATGATTGTGCCCTAGTGCACAAAGCAACGACTACAAAGACACTGCACAGAACCCTGACCTCAACCTTTCACGGTCCGGAGACTGGATAGGAGCACAGTGGCAGGGAGGAAGGCTGGCTAACAGGAGATAAGATGGAAGAAACGTCAAACAAGCCGGGTTCGGTACACAGAGAGGCGTAGATGTCCAAAGGTTGAGGCAGAAGCGTAGTGGAGGGCAAGCCGAGGTCGGTACACGTGTAGTAAATGCGGGTAGACAGCAACAGCAACAGGAGCAGGAGTTAGATCACAGGCACAGAGCACAAAAGTCAGGCACTGGAGACAGGAACTGGCCAGGCTTTTATAGGAAGTCAAGGGGTGGAGCTAAGTCATGCTGGAAGATCAGGAGATCACTGGAACTGATCTAGAACACAGAATAAAGGCAAGGCACTGTCCAGAAGCCAGAATAGCTCAGTCAGCAGAGCAGGGCAGAAGCCCTGGGTTCGAATCCTGACACAACCCCGTCAAACACCTTTGGGATGAACTGGAATGGAGATTGCCAGCGACTGATGATGGCCTTCTCGACCAACATCAGTGCCTGACCTCATAAATGCTCTACAGAATGAATGGGCACAAATTCCCACAGAAACAACATTTTGTGTAAAGCCATCTAAGAAGAATATAAGCTGTTATTGCAGCAATAACTTATAATAATTTTTTCTCTTGCTATTCATCGTGATAGCCAGTACATTTTTGCTTTTACCTACCAAGAACGGGCTACCTCAAGGGTACCCAAGGACACCACCCCAGGAAGTTATGGTCTTGTATAAAATATAGATAATTTACCTTTAGCCTCTACCTCTCTGCAAAAGCATGTACAGTTGACTCACTACCTACCTCTCAACTTTCCTGATTTTAAAAAGGGTATGGAGAGATTATATGAAAGTGGACAAAGTTTCAACCAAAAGTGGCATGTGCTTGGGCAGATCGGGAATGTGACTTATTTTGCCATGATTTTACATGTCTAAATATTGGGAGGTATTTTGCTATGTTTGCTCTCTTCTCTCCCCTAAAAGTCTTCCAAAAAGGTGGTTCAGCTGTAACCACTCTTAAGTACATTATTTGGAGCATTACATTTTTTCCTGGAGAAAGATTTCTTACTGTGGACACTATCCTGGATATTCATAAGTACCCAAACCCACATCTCCCAGATGCAGACCATTTTGAGTGTAACTGACAACTGTTGACAGCAGATTTTGGGATACACATCTATCCTTGCATACACAAACACATCAGAACCCTTGGAGCTCTTTAGGCTCAAGCTGTGGACAATTCTATCAAACAAGCTCTGTCATCTGCACTTGCATAAGACTCCCTGGTTACGCAAAACCTCTTATTCTGGTCTGTCATGAAAGATCTTGGTTTGTATTATAGGTTCTTATACAGCAACATGGTGATAAATGCAGACAATTTTGTTATTGCAATTCTCTTCTTGATTCTGTAACGTCTTGTTTTCCCTTGTGTCTCAGAGCTGTAGAAGCCACAGCTGTTATCTTCTTTAGTGTTAGGTTCTCCTCACTGTGGTAGTTCCACTTGCACTAGCATCACTATTAGAGATGTTCACTGACCCCCGTGTTCTGGTTTTGGTTTTGGTTTTGGTTTTGGATCTGGATTAACTTTGTGTTTTGGTTTTGGCAATATAAAGAACAGTCGCATGAATAGATATTTTATATATGTAGTTTTAAAACAAGTGTTTTCTTTTTTTTTATTTGTAGTTTACTTTACTTCGATAAGGAACTGTCTGGTTAAATGGCAGCATCCATTTACCACTTAACCAGATACAAAGATAGGCTACATTACCCTGTCATTTCCTGTCTCATATATCAGCTTCTCTCTGTTAGAGCTATTATTACCTTAAGCAGTGGTAGTCATTACTGTGAGGACCAAAAGTGCAGAACATGCCCAAAATTCAGACGTCTGAGTCTACAAGTGCCAGTATTGCAGCTTGTTTCTCAGATTACATGAAACGTTGATATTTTTCCCTACAGAATGTCAGTTATTTTCTGGATTGTATAATTGCATTTTCTGTGGAATTCTGTGTTTGCACATACATCATGACAGCATTGTTAAAATACTGTATTGATATATGTCTTTTTTTTATTTCAGCTAAAAAAGCCTAAAAGGAAATATGTACGGAAAAATGCAGTGATTGAAAGTAATGTCAAGTAAGTTAAAATAAAATTATGCTCAACAGCATCCATGGATAGCTATTTCTTATTAGGGAATCATGTTTCAGTGTTATGATGGTCAACTGCAAGTTCCCTTCTTTCTGTAACATAGTTGTAAAAGTGCAAGAAAACTGGAAGAAACATTAGTCAATTTAAGCTATCCCACATAGAATATATATATTTTTCTTTAAATATCAAGTTAAATACCTTCTAACTCAGGGGCCAGGGAACTTTTTTACCTTTTACCCCCAAATATATTTAGATACGCCGACGTTACCCCTTCATTTGAAAGGAAGGAAATCATATATTATTAATTATTGGAATTTAAAATTTTATTGAATCTATTCAAAATTTCTTTGAAAGCTTCAACTTCAAAACTTCAGGTTTTGGAGAAATTATGTTGTTTCATTTTTGATACGAGAGCATTTTGATGTCAGAGCAATTTGGATACAGTCTTCAGTGTCCAATCGATTTCTCTGCTTTGTTTTTATGTTCGTTAGAGTGGAAAATCCTTGTTTGCAAAGGTAGGTTGCAGCAACTTTTTGACTGCCTCCTCATGTGCAATTTTGAATGCCTTTGCAGCTGTTGACATCCAAAAATATGACAGATCTGCTTTGTTTTCAAATGCAATATGTGCTTCATTATTGCATCGAAGCTCAAGAAGTGCCTCTGCCAACTGTGAGGTGCCCACGGGGGGAGGGGTGGAGAATGTCCCAGCGCCCAAACGCCGCAGGGGGAGAAGGCCCCTGACTTCGTGTACCGGGCACTCGTTTTGCTGTAAGGGAAAAAGGGAGAATACGGGAGGGACAGTTCCCCAAGGTGAGTGCACCAATGGAACAGCCCTCCCAACGACAATACTCACGTACACACTCTCCGATGGGGCCCCCTTGGCTCCTTCCGCCTACCTTGTCTCCCGAACAGCACCTGTAAGGAAAGAGAGACAGCACAACGCCAGCCCTTCCCAACACCTCTGTTACTCACCCAATCCCGAGGGACCGCTATGGAACTCACCACACCGTATTTTGCCTCAGACCAACCTCTCGCGTGTCCGGAGACGCTGTGCCTCACAGGCCTACGCCCGTGGCCCGAGCCCCGGCCGTTAAGCCCGCCTTGTCCTGGGGCTCAGGACTTAGGTACCCTTCCGGACGGATGGAGGGGTTTCTAAACACCGCTGCAGGACTCTACTTCGTACCTAGGTAGGAACCGAGTGTTCCCTACGCTATGTCAGGACCTAGCGTCCTGCTAGATCTGGGCCGAATGCCCACTGGCAACTACAAGGGCCTATTGCCGCTCACAGTCAGGGACCTTATGTCCCTCTACCAGCAAGGACCCGGAGTCCTTGCTAAGCTACAGGGCAGCCGCCCTGCTACGCTCACGGAAGCCTATCGCTTCGCTAACCAGAGGCCTATGCCTCTCTGCACTAGAGGGCCTTGCGCCCTCCTGCAGTCCTGAGCCTTGTGCTCTGCGACAGCTCAGGGTCTTGTGCCCTGCGGGGCAGCCGAGCTCCTACCTATTCTGGCCTACAGCCAGAAGCTACTTACGGGCCTTGTGCCCTGTGGGGGGGAGCCGCGCTCCTACCTGAAGGCCTCCTACCCTGTACCCACCTAAGGGCCTTGTGCCCTGCGGGGGAGCTGCGCTCCTACCTGAGGGCCGGGTGCCCTTCTAACAACTAGGGCCTTGTGCCCTCTAAAGACCAGGGCCTTGTGCCCTTCTAACAACAACTAGGGCCTTGTGCCCTTCTAACAACTAGGGCCTTGTGCCCTTCTAACAACTATGGCCTTGTGCCCTTCTAACGAACTAGGGCCTTGTGCCCTTCTAACGAACTAGGGCCTTGTGCCCTTCTAACAAACTAGGGCCTTGTGCCCTTTAAAGACTAGGGCCCTGTGCCCTTTTCAACACCTACGATGGCCGCCCCTACCTGCACCACAGGCCTAGTGCCTGAAGGTGCCCCCGGGCCTTGTGCCCGACCTAAAAGAGCAATTGATACTCACCTGCTCCGCGCAAGAAAATCCGCTTGACCCGCCGTCTTGATCGCAGTCTTCAGGCGGCAGGGTAGCTCAGAGCCCTTACCTCTGGACGCGACATCCTCCTTCTTCTCCTCCGCCGCCGGACTCCCCTCGTGTTGGCGCCCGGCGGCTTATAAAGCCGTCGGCGCACTGACGTCATCAGCCGTCGCCGCGAGCCCTGATTGGCTCGCGGCGGCGGCGCCAGTAGTTAAGATGGCCGAGGCGAGCCAGGACTGGCTCGCCGATCCGGCCTCTGTTTGGCCGCCTGTCCGCTGCCGCTGGGACCTGTAACAGAAGATAGGGGATACTCACCGAGGGAACGAAGGTTCGGTGAGTCTCTTCCATCTTCTATGTTCACCCTCTTCTCGGGCCGACGGACGGGGCACTTCTCCACACAACCCTTGTGGCTCTTCTGGAACAACAGCAATTTCACATTTAAAAGGGTCTACAATCCAACTGACAGCATGTGAATCGGCAGCATTACCCCCAGGAATTTCATTTTTACCCCATTTGGGGTAATTTACCGTTGTTCCCTGACCACTGTTCTAACTCATCGATTACTAGAAGGCTCAGCTCCTGAGACTCAAATCTTATATGATTGCAAAAAACTAGGGGATGTAGTGGCTGCTTTCTTGGGGAGCTCTGTAGCTTCCTGCAACTGTAACTTTATGTTTTATAAAATGTAATAGAATGATAAGACTCATTTACTTAGTGAAATGTATGTAATTAGTTGTGCAAAGTGTTTATTTCTTCACCTAGTGCATAGCTAGTTGCATGCCTACATTACTCTTTTTGGAACTGTCCATATAAAATGGGGATGTGCCTATTTTTGCAGTATCGTAGGTACATAAGAAAATGTACATAGGGGAAAGTGTAAATAAAAATCACTAAAATGTCCAGACATCCTCACTTCAGGGCAGTAATTTAAACTTTCCTATCTCTTTCTCCAAAAATACATCTCATTTGAGCATTCTTTATGTCCCAAATGAAATTAATCATTTCTTGTTAATCATAAGATCATGGGATAACGGGACTGTCTTTATGTGTCACAGTTGTGTGCTCAAAAGCATTTTTACGCATATATTTTTGCTGACCTGGCATTCCTTAGACATAGATATACTTGTTTTATTCAAGAAGAACCTTTAAACTATGTAACTAAACAATCGCTATTACTTTTCACGATAATTAAGAATTAGTACATTATATGTATTTACATATAATATGCTAAATATTGTTAATGTAATATACATATATTGTTAATTTATTTATTATGGCACTATGTCATTGCTCTCTTAACACTTGCTTTGGTTTGCAATTGAAGGAAAAGTCGATTGAATACTTTTCAACTGAACAAAGATGATTGCCTGTCACACGGAGACACCGGTATGTCTTAGCTAACAAAATATTTAGCAAAAATTGTAATGGCTTGTTGAAATCATCTTACAATTTTTAAGTTGTAAATTAGTTTATTGTTATGTATTCCTAAAGGCTGATAGACCAAACCAATCCAATATCAAAAGGAATCTTGAATCATTTAAAATTGTGTTTGTAACAGTCTTCGTATCATTACTGAAGTTCACATGTTGAAATGAGAAAGTGGACTTCTTCACCCGTGGTGGGGCGGAAGGAGTATAGGGGTTGGTGGCTAGAGGGAGAGGGCGGTAGAGTGGGGGGGGGGGGACGAGAGAGTGGAGGAGGAGTTTTTAAGTCGGATGGCCTTGATTTTAGAGGAGAAAAAAGAGGCAAAGTCGGTGGCAGTCCAGGAGGAAGCAGGAGGAAGGGAAGGGGGCAGGAGAGTGTTGAAGGTGACGAAGAGGCGGTGGGGGTTAGAGGATTGGGACGAGATGAGGGATTTAAAGAAAGATTGTTTAGTGAGTGAGAGGGCAAAACTATAGGATGAGAGGATGAACTTAAAGTGGTAGAAATCAGCCAGGGAGCAGGATTTTCCCCAGTGGCGAGTAAATTTGGAGTGCCAGGGTTGGGGTTTGGAGCAGCGAGGGTGGACGGAGTGGGCGGGGGCGACTACATCAAGAGCGGAGGTGAGGATGTGGTGAGGATGAGGGAGACTGCCAGGATGGGGCAGGCCTGGGAGGAAAGGGGAGAAAGGAGAGTTTCGAGAGAAGAGGACAGAACTAAGCGAAGAAAGATAGTGAAACCCTGGCTAAAAGCAGCAACTATACAGAAGTAGATAATCCTTGAGATTTCAATTTATAGAGCAAGATTATTGAAAGAGATAAATGGGTGGAGAGGATACATTTTTAGGAGTATTGCCTTGCTGTGCAGAGAAGGTGCATGGCTGCTCCCAATCTGCACCAGCTCAGAGCTGGTGGCAAATGGAGAAGGAGATTGGGTCTCAAGGTCTACTTTCAATGGGAATTTGTACCGTCTGTTGCATTTTGGCAGGGAAGTGCATTTCTAGGTTGACTTTGCCAAAATTAATACAACGCTTCAAACCTACAATAGGGTCACATCCACAAGTTCCAATGTACCTTTACTCTCAAAACTATTATAAGCAAAGAATGAGGTTAAACCAAGCAGTATAGTAGGAGTAAAATAAAAACATTTTAATTAATGAAAGGGGTGGTTCTAAAGTGGTCAGACTGTTGACGTAATGTTTACAGGGAGTATCTGTGTTTAATTTTTTAGAGCCATATTTGGTTTGCACAGATCATAACAGTAATTTATTTAGACATATGCTACATATGGTATGATAAATCAAAAAGATTATTCATGTGAATGTGTGACTGAAGTGTTAGCTAATTTAAAAGATGAATAAAATGTAATAAAACTATTTAATTCAATTCTTGCAGTGATGTCTGAAGCTGAATACATTCTTCAGGACGTGGGAAAGGTTCTGCAGGAAGTAACAGAGCCTCTTTGTGCAGATAAATATGTACAAGCAGAAAAGGTGATACATTAAATTCTTACTTTACATAATAGTTGATGATATCATGTTATTTAATTTTAAAATATATAGCTTTAAATCACCAGATACTCATCAAGTTATAGAAACCTTGATTGCAGAGTTTCAAGTGTATGCTTATAGACACCAGCTTATTGAAAGTATAAAATGTTTATTCATGACATCCTTAAGCAATGTCATAGCTGTGCAACATTAAGGCCAAAGTAAGAGCATTTAAAAGATAAACTAAATTTATTCTTGTCAATTATTTTTTATACTACATTTATTTTAGAAGAAGGTTTGTTACATCTGTGTTACAATTTGTCAATCCTAATCATTGAGGTGCATGTATAAAATTTGATGCTTAGATTTTGGTCTAAAGTGTATGTCTACTCCCACTAGAGGATTTTTTTATTTTTTATGCATATATGTTCTTAAGATACATCTTACTCAAAACCTGTAGTATTTGCTCCAGGCATTTCAGGCATAGCAAGTGTATATAATTATACCCCACAATAGCAAAGGTAGAGCACAGAGATATCATATGACAGTGGCTTGACCGTGTTAATAGTAAATGCTGAAATCACATTACCCTGTTTGTTTGTACACAATGTGATAATGTAATGAAGTGTCATAAACACAAGAAAGAATAATGTCTGGACAGTGTTATTAATAAATCAAATGTGAATCTTCTTTCCTGCCACAGTTCAAATGGAAATATCAATTAAGTAATGTGAATAAACAGCTGTAACTCCATATAATATTGAAGCCACTCTAATGAATGAAATACTATCAGTGGGATGGGTCAAAACGCAATCAGCCAATCAGGTGTATCTAGCAAGTGCTGCTGATAGTCGTCATCATCATTGTATATATTTGCACCAGTACTCCAGCACCCTCCAGAGATATGTCTCCCGATAGGATTATCTTCATATGCATCCATGTCCAATTGATTCGTATTTATGTAAACACTCTGTACTTGACCAACTTGACACAAGGTAACGATTTGGTCCGCATCTGCAGTATGAAAATGTATTTCTTATGCAAAAAAGACATACATCTAGCTCTAAATGAGCCCTCTACATTGCCAGATAGACCCAATGGATCTATTGTGCAAATATAGCTTCTATTCCATGTATTGGCACCTAAAGTCATCTGTCTACTGCCAGGTCACCTTTGGTGCATTATCTTGCCAAATGTTGATTCACATACCGCGAATTTCAATTCCTTTGACGCAAAATTACACATTAATGGAGTCCAGCCATAGACCGAGGGCTGCCGACACCTGCCAGTTGGCAAGAAGTGCAGGAGAGGTAACCCTAACCCAAATGTGATCCCAGTTACAAGAGAGTAATCACTGCCATGGCCAGGCTCCAACACCTGGAATGGCTCAAACTGCTGGTTTCTCTAGCTGATTCTTTCCCAACAGCTTATTGTGGATCAGGATCGACTGGGTAACTGTAGAGCACTGCTTCATGAATACAGGGCTCAATGCAGTATTGCTGGAAGGGTAATTCAAGTGTGAAGATCATAGGATATAGTTGTTGGTAACTTGGTACAATGTCAAAATTTCTGAATATAAATTATATTGATTACAAGTGGATTGTCTTGTGGGTAAAGTGAGATTAAGCCTTAGATTTAGTTAAATATATTGTGAAGTTAAATAGATTTTTGTATGCGTCACCTTCTTTTTAAAGACTTCGAAAACAGGTGATAATTTGGGTAAATAAAACACAGGCTATTTACAAGTTTTTCCACCTTGGTGGAATAATTCAAAAGAACAGTCAATATGTAATGGTGTCATAATTAAATGTAAGATTTTTTTGAGAACCAGTGAACCCGTTAATGCACAATATTTTATTTAAATGTCCTTTACAAATTGCTCCCTTTCCCGTCTTGACTGTACAGTCAGAAGCCCTGCTGGAGAAACATAGTTCCACCACTCACTGCCATCCCCATGATCGACTGATCTGCCTTGGGAACACACAAAGCTGCCAATCTACATTACGTGCCCCTCTTCCATTCTATAGACCAAGGAAGTGGGTACAAAATTTTATGTGGCTGAAAATAAATTGGAGCATTGTTATTTATCTCATTGAAATGTTTTTTTTTTCAATACCTATATCTAGGAGCTTCCTCTATCCATCATCAAGCTCACTGCTTTGTTTTAGGCACACAATTGATTTTTGAAAATGCTTTAGATGTATTATTCAGCTCAATAATACACAGCCTATATTTACCGGTATCAACTGATGGCTTTACTTTTCTTTAAAGTCAGTAATCTTTATAGCAGTTTCGTATAAATACTTTACTGATATTCTAACGTATGCTGAGATTGACTACAATTCTTGGTTTTCTCTTTAGGATATGATCCGAAATGATGATGGCTTCGTAGACCACACCAGTGATGATGACTGTATTATTATTGATGGTGTAGAATTTAAAAGTGCAGAATCCATTGAAGCAATCGAAGAGAATTTAAAACAAATAGATTGTTTCATGTCTAAATTCCCTAGTCAATTTTAATTAAACGTATTGAAATGTTAAGAGTAATACATACAAAACAAACATACTTGAGAAACAGTTTTTTTTGTTTGCTCTCAATTAATGAAACAGAATATGTTACTTGTTTGGTTAACTGGTTGTTTAATTAGACAGATGCGTTTGTTTAGAAAATGGAGATTTGTGCTTTTATAATAGAGCATAATAAACACAGATTCCAAATGTAATGTGTGGGTGTGTTTGTTACCTACTCAAGGCAAGATTTAGCTCGGGGGGCAAGACTCGACTCAGCCTATTTTAAATTAAAAAAATGCATGTGGCCCAGTGACCCAGCCCAAGGTAGCCCACTATGGGACCGGCCCGGGAGGCAGATGCCCCCCAGGCCAACCTGATGCAAGGGCAGAACTATTGTTGTTGCAGGAGGTGCAGCAGCTATGGGGCCTGGTGACGAGAGGTGCCAGTTGATGAAGGAGACTTGGTCATGACAGAGGTCCGGAGATGCTGGTCCATTCTCTACAGATGTCCCTGTACTTAAGAACATGCACGGGCGGGGACTGTTGCATTCGCAGTGATGTCCCATTTAGTCCTTCAGTTCTAGACTTGAAAACCAAAACAAGGCTTCATTGTGCTAGCAACAGCCACCTTGCTCAGAAGAGAGGGTAGATACATTTTGCCCTCAATGGTTGTTACATCCCTGCCAGCTTGTGATATACTTCTGAAAGCCTTTCAATATAGAGCATTTCCATTGTGTTACTATAAGCCTGCTGTTCAGAACCACGCCTAATTTACCCTCCCATTCACTGTTTTTTAATTATATCTTACAAATAACATCTTTTGTAGACATTATCCTTTATATGCTGTCTAATAGTGGAAAATAGCATTTAAACATTAGGTTGAAATATAGCAAATGTTTTCTAAAAAGAACCAAAAGTCAGAGAGCTCTGGTGGCTCCATGCCAGGGTCGTTTGTAGTGAATGGAAAAGTGAAAGGCATGTGAAAGGACAAATTGGTATCTTTCAAGTACATTTCATATGGTCAGCCAAATCCTCTAGCAGATAAAAGCTAAAGCTTTGCTATGTGTAAAAACATAATGATACTGAATAAACCGTTTAGAATTCCATTTTCATCATCATTTATTTATATAGCACCAACATATTCCGTAGCGCTTTACAATTGGGGACAAACACAGTAAACTAATAAACAAACTGGGTAAAACAGACAAAGAAGCGAGAAGGCCCTGCGTGCAAGCTTACAATCTATGGAACAATGGGAGTCCCATAGATTGTAAGCTTAGATTGTAAGCCATTTTACTCACAGTCACACTTGCTAGGGCCTATTTACTATTTTCCATCCTGCATTGTGTGCTTTGTAAATTCATGTTTTTATTTACAGTTGTGAATCATGTTGTGTGGGTCTCTTATCTGTGCCTGCTTATGGATAACCCTTCCTTTTTAAGCAGACATTGGACCTTTCTGGATTCATAGTAATTAGTTCCCTAGCTGTAACATTTATGTAGACCCAGCTAATTTAAATAGCTAGTGAGGATGGAAAAAACCACATGTATGCATTTGTATAGTGATACCAGTATATCCAGCACTTCACAAGATTACATGTTATAGACAAGGGAAAGAGTGCATACTGTAAGGGAATTTGTTTAAAGTAACAAGAATAAAGAAATAGGTGTCCTATGCTCCAAAGAACTTACAATCTAAATATTCAACAAGTTCAACCCAATTTAGATACACTATATAACAAAACAATAACAATCAATAAATCCTCTCTAGTTTTTTTTAACCATTTCATGATTTGATTACTCCTTCATAACCAGGTCAAGTTTGGTTATGTGCCTGTGTAAAGGGTATTATCTTTAATTCTTAGTCTACACAAGTGTATATCATATTATAACTGATAATAGAGGTAATTTGCAAAGCACGCTACAAAACACCTTGGTTTTACAGCTGTGCACCTCGATGGACTGCAAGGTACACTCTCCCTCTTCAATCTCAGGAGCTGCTTCACTGTGAAAAAGTCCACCCTGCTGCCTCTTTAATACCACACCTTTCAATTATACATTTTATTTTACCTTTTCTCCTAATATAATATATTAATCATGAGAGTATGGAGACTCATTAATACAGGTGAAAGTTTTGTGTTTGCCTGAAGTGTTTTATTACATTGCACCAAGAAATATGCTTTTATGTGTTATGGCCTGCGGCAACCTAGATGGGCTTTTAGAACAGATTAGGAAGAGATCTTCACCTATAGCAGCCGCCTTTCCCGTAGAGCTCACAGGAACTCAGCTGCCCCCCAGGTCTTAGGCTCAGAGTAGTAAAAGCTCATCAAAGATGGCCACAGCGCAGGTGGAATCAGGGACGCTGGCCCAGGCTGGAGCGGATGATCAGAGGCAGGCCGAGGTCAGGGTCACAGGCAAATAGTGGAGTCCAGTAAATAAGCCAAACGGTCAGGGCAACAAGCAATGGTTCAGAGTCCAGGTATAGGCAGAGGGTCATACACAGAAAAGCAATCCAATGGTATACACCAACACAGCACAGGAGCAGGTAAGCAAACTGAAAATCAGAACGCTATAACTGGCAGGGAGGCTAAGCCCTGCCTGCCTTAAATACTGATACTGGCCAATCAGGACTTTGCCTGTAAACACCCCCAGGCAGTGGTGATTAAATTAAAGGAAGCTTAATTAGCCTGCAAGCTTGGACATACGCGCCCGGCTGCCCTGTATTGCCGGGGCGCAAGCGCAGTCATTTCGACGTCCGGCCTTTGCCCTGGCAAGGTCCATTCATCACGGAGACGGCCGGGACGCCAGATGGAGGAAGAAGAGAGTCGCGTCTCCACCTCTTTATTTAATTTTATTGACATCCCTCCATGAACTGAAATCTTGTTTCTGCTTTGCTACAGAAATGGAGGGAGCATCTACTCTGTACTTCACTACAAATGCCTTCATGCCACCTAACACCTCCCATCTGTATGTGCAAACTGCTGCACCTCAAAAAATCTGCTCATCTTGCTTTGCAAATCTATGTGCCCTTGACTAAAATCTAAGTGCACTTGCATAAACTTTCACTCCACAAAAGAACTTGACGTTTGTACTCACTCGGAGCATGAGAATATCTGTACTCATCCTATACTTTTGATGGGCACAACTTGCCCTTCCAGTAGCACTTCAGTGGAACATTTTTAGGCACACTTTGTTCAAAGCAAAACAAAGCTTCAAACACACAAAAATGCTATACATAAAAAAAGACAGTCCCTGTGTACCCTCATTCTCACTGATTAATATAAGCCATATAAAGCTAAACTAAGAAGTATTTTAGCAGGCAAACTGTAAAGTTTAATTTGATTTTGGAGTTCTACAGTTGTAAGACATACTTGCCAACTCTCCCGGAATGTCCGGGAGACTCCCGCATTTTGCGAGAGTCTCCCAGTCTCCCGGGAGAGTGTGGCAATATCCCGGATCTGGCCACTTCACTAGGAAGTGCCCACTTCCTATTGAAGTGGGCAGAATTAGCTCCCAAACGCTGCGATTCCCAGTGAATCGCGGCGTTTGGCCCCGCCCCCCGCTGTCAAATGCGTCATTACGTCACGGGGGCGGGTCCAAAATGATGCACATTTTAGAGCCCAGCCCCCATCACGCCCACCTCTCCCGGAAACCAACTTTGTCAAGTTGGTAAGTATGTTGTAAGATGTTTGTGACATTTGCACTAAAGATTTCATCGCCCTTCTGCACACCTAGTTGCACTTCTAGGGCCAGATTTAGAGTTGGATGCAAGTGCATTTGCACATCATGGAAAATGTATAGCTCAGTGCACACAAACAACTTTCCCCAGTAATTTGAGTTGGACATATCTAACACTTACGGTACATTCTGCTTCAAAAGGTGGATCAGAGGTGTTGCAAGTGCAGTATAATAAGGATGTGGAGATTCAAGTTAACTTTATAGTGCTGTCTGTAATGTGTGTTTTGTGGAGTATTTTTTGAGTCAAAGTAGATGCAATTTCTATGCTTGCTACGCAAGAACTAACTTGTGTGTCATTTATATTACTGAGGCACTTGTCTTTGATGTAGTAGTATAAGATAAATGGGACATTTAGGAAAATGAAGAAACAGCTATTCCTAACATATTGTTTTAATATTTTGTTTTAATATGACAGTGGTAATCCTTGCTACATACCCATCAATCAACTCCTCAGGCTAAAAACCATCTGCAGTAAACAGGTAAAATAACATGTCAAAATGTAGAAAAACACTGTGCTAGTTGGAACAAAGACATTTGGAGTCTGCATACAGACTTGTAAAAATGTAAAGACATGTAAAATGTATTTTGTGAAAGAAAAATAACCAGGGGACCTTAGATATTAAGGATGTAATAATGAAATATTGGGAAAATATAGAAACTAATAAAAATTGGTCTGACATATGAAATACACACCTACAGGGAAATCTTTCAAGAAACAACTAGCGAGAGGTGATCTATTCAGCTAATAAAATAAAAGTAAATTTTCTGCTTAAATTGCTGTAATTCCTTCCTTTTAATTTATTTAATTCCCTGTTTACATGTATGCATTTTACAAATTCAATATTTCTATCTTTGTTACAATTTCCTTATTTAAATGCATTGTGTATGACTGTATATATGTGTTTGCATTGTTGTTAGTGCTGGCACTACCGCTAGGCAGTTGCCAAAGGTGCCGAGGTCTAGGGAGCAAGAAAAAGAAAAGAAAAGAAAAATTCAGATCCGAGGACGCGCGAAAGTACCGAGCCGGCTCATGAGCCTACACGGATCCCCTAAGTTCGGGTGGGCTCGGTTTTCAGAAAACCGAGCCTGAGCATCACTAGTTCAAACCCAGTTGAAAGTGAAATCGGTCAAACCACGCAACTAAATAAGATGACAATTCTGTTCCAAATTCATTGCCTGAGGCTGAAGTTTAACATGAGAATGAAAACATTTGTTGAGAAGGAAGTGTGCCAACAGTGATACCGTCGAGTCCGTCAACACCACAACAAGCAGCAGAAGATCCAGTTTACAATCCAGAAACTCTAGCAAGAACACCCAGAACCAGAAGTGAAAGAATTTATTTCTTCCTGAAAGTTATACCACGATTGCCATTGGTATCATCAACAAAAGTGATGCTGCCCAAATTAACTTATTTCTTAAGATCCCAAATAACATTCCACGAGACGCTAGTAATCATGCTTTCCCTCATCAGCTACTTAAGAAAAACCTTCAGAATGTTGAGACCTGCCCACGAGATTGCTTTTGCAGGAGTGTAGCAAAACAATATCTCCACTGTGCGCCTTGCTTCATTTTTAATAAAAGTACGGCAAGCGTTTCGGTTTTATTTGCTCAATCCGAATGGACCTTGAGTAGAGGTTGGAAGAAATTGTACGACCGAATACTATCGCACGAGAGTACAGTATGCACAAAGCAAATTATGTGGCATGGAAGTCAGCCTTCAGACCAATATTATCTAAGACTTCAATTGACAGTTTAGTATTCGTTGAAGTCACCACTGAAGCTAATTATTGGAAACAAATTCTTGAGCGCATCCTACATGTCATTCTTTATATTTCTAAGCGGAACTAAACTTTTTATGATTCTAATTCTCGCATTGGTGATCGTATTAACGGAACCTTTCTAGGTATAATTGAGCTTATCAGCATTTATGAGCCAATTTTATCAAGGCATGTTAAACTTGTGAATTGGAAGAGGGTGGGTGTTGACTATGCTGAATCCTGTAAGGGGGCAATTACTTACTTTGGAACTGTGCTACAAATGTGCAGTATCTTCAGCAGCTGCCCACTACCTTACACTCTGTGGCACAGACCGCCGGAACAGTAAAAAAAAAAAATCACGGCCGTGTTAATAAAGAAAAAAAACAAATAAAACAAAACAAAAAACAGTCACCTGATCTCGTGGCGACTCCCAGCAGTCTCCTCTGTCCCACTGAATGTCGGGCGTGACGTCATCACGCCCGACGTCATTTTCAGTGAGGATTCAGCGAGGAGCACTGCTGGGGCAGATAAGAGCAGCGGCAGCGCAACATAGAAGAAAGAAAAACAGAAGAGAACAGAAGAGACAAAGGCGATGGAAAGGTAAGTAAAATTGTTATATTACACATGTGATGATTGGTGAGCACTCACTAGGAAAGCTAGGCAAGTGATCCAGGATGCTGCCACTGCCTCACTCGGAGACAAGCCTGTTCCCTCCAGTGCAATAAATGTGTGTTATAAAAGTATGTGAGGCTAGGAGCAAATGGGGAGGGAATGGATACACAGGGAAAGATAGACTGTATACAATAAGATCCTCTTCTTCTAAATGTACATTAGATATTAACACTTGCTTGAACACTTTAACAGATGCACATATGTAGACATAGTCCAAATTTATAATGAGTTCCACCCGAATAGATTGGCCACACCCACTTGGCAAATGTCACTCCCACTTCCATGGGGGGCACCGGTGCCCTGTCTCGCCCAGGGCACTGAAATGTTTAGTTGACAAATGGGCTCGATATTAACAGTGATGTGACATGAAAGTTAGTTGATTGCTGCATTTGCAGAAAAAAAAAGCTAGAACAGCACTTCTAATTTTACATCTCAATAATCCAGTACATCAGTACATGTATACAGAACTTTATTTATACATTTTAATAAAGTTAAGCATTTTTTCTTTTAATAAAGAGGGGGTGGGTGGCCTCTTAATTTGGCTTTCCCCAGGCTTCTATGAACCTCTGAAAGGATCTGATTGTATCACCCTCTGGGTAAGGATATTTATCCAAATGTTCTGGTTATTTTGCGGTCCCTCATTCCTAGGATATTTACATTGTTTTTTGGAATGTGCTGCTCAGAATTATACAGCAACAGTACCCTGTTTTTCTCCACTAAATAAAATTATAAAGACATACTAGTTCAGAATAATGTCTATATAATATAGAACTAATATATACATAATATACACAGTAGCTAGTACGCTATCTAAACGCTCTGATAGACTGACACCCTATTCGATCAGCAAACTATTCTATCTGACTGATCGCTATAGAAATAAACTGCATTAAAAATAAGGACAGCTATTGTTTTATTTGTACAATTCTCTATTTCACCCTTTCTAATACTCTAGTCACTCTATACACACTATTTTAGGAGCACAGCCTGCAAGCCACCTTCCTCCCTATACGCTTTCTGTTCCAAAATGGCAGATGAGAATAGGGGGGAGGGTTTTATAAATATATAAATATATATATATATATATATATATATATATATATATATATATATATGTAGAGGATATTGATCCAAAACCGTTCAGAGTTTTGCACCAATATTTTCCCAGAAATGACATTGGACTGATTTTCAGATCTGATTTTGGCATGAAGAATTGAGTCATGTTTTGGCTCGACTCGGAACCCCAAATCTGGGATCTGACAGATCTCTCAGAATCTGAACTGTTCATTTCTATTATATACTGTGATTGGAACACTTAAGAACTGGACTAGCCTTGTGGTTAATTAAACGTTGGAACTGTTATACGGTGGTGAGGAGGACTCCAACTGGATTCACTACAGATTTATTGAACCATTCCAGGGACTATCACTAACCTTACCAGACATTCATCCACTCAATTTAATATTGAGGAACATATCGGACAAATTGAACATAACCTATGGTGTAACGCATTTTAGTATTACTTTATTTTGGGTGTTTTAATGTAGTGCTATTTCTATATGGCACCACGAAGTAGCAGTAACAGTAGTAATCCCAGGCTCTCTGGTGACAATGACAGCCACAGTTCTGGAATTGTTCATGGATCATGATCATTACACACAGCATTTAAAGTGATTTCCCTGCAATGTAGAAATACTATGTTAAATGCATAGGAGACCTGAATTCCACCACCTATGCAAAGCATTACTTAAAGACCCATACATATGATCTAATAGTTCCTGAAGAATTAAAAAAATGTTCTTGTTGTTAAGGTGCCAATTTACCTCTGGTCAGGAAAGGGTTAAGATCTGTAAGGCTACGGAAACATTTATATATTCCTTTGAGAATGTTATTAGAAGCATTTTTATTTCAAGTAACTAGTATTTATGATGTAGCTCTTCTTTAAAAGCTACTTATCTATTACTACTTTAGCACAAAAAAAATCCTATTTATTTGGAGCAAAAGCAAAAATGCTGTGTTGCCGTTTTAGTACCCACTAAGCAAATATTCATGTGAGATTACAGAGATCATAAATAAGTGCCCATGACAACTGTTTCAAGTCAGAATTTTTATTATAGAGCAGTTGAAATGTTAACAATTCCTTTTGCTAACAGTTCTTTAAATAATGGCATTTTAAATTTTATAAACTGTTCCAAATATTACTAATGATTTATAGTCATATTTATATATTTGTATTTCCTTTGTACACATTATTTAAAAATTATATTTAACCACTTTTGCATTTATTAAGTTAATTTACCAAGTAAGTAATGAGTCTGTCTCTTTTTTGCAGTTTTCAAAAGATTTAATTAATTTTGCTAAAATTAATAATACATTTTTTTCAACTTAAATTAAAATGTGTCTTAATGTATGTGTTTATATATGGCTTACACTAGTTTATTAATCTATTAATGATCAGCAAGTATTACCTGTGGATCCTTTTAGTACACTGGGGATCCACACCATGGTATATTTTTATGGTATAGATGTGTGATATTAGTTACCATTCTTGGACTAGTAATAATAAGTTCTTCTTTTACTATGTAAATTATTCGCAAGGTGCGACGAAGATTATGTTATCTTTTGCTTTACTATGTCACAACCCTATAGAGACGGTTTTAGGTATTTTACAATGTGTCTACATCCCCTTTTTTAATTGTTTTTCATCCTTTGATATAGTCTGATATTAACTGGTTTGATTTATGCTGCTATATTCACTAATGAGAGATATCTTAGGGGTCTAATCCATAACTTAATATATATATAATATTTTTTATGGTTATGTTTTACATGTATTTATTTCTATTTATTTCCCATGGTAAGCTGAGTAGACCCTATTATTTGAGCATGTATTGGTTTTTATCAATATGTTCTGTAATTGCTATTAATAATTTTTTAATTTTTTATTTTATATGCTTAATTATTGTATTTTAATGATCATGTTCTAATTTGCAACAAGATGAAATAGCCCCTGGTATTAACTAGGATAGCAGTACAGTAATATATATTGATATAGTATATTTTGCTTTTCCCATTTTAACTATGGCCGACTACCAATGTCTATAATATTTCATACCCTATATAAAGATGGCCGCCAGAGAAAAGAACTAATATTCTGTACCTAATAGGGGAAATAACTGATTAATTCCCTTGCTCGATTGCCAATATAACTTTGTGATATGTATTCGCCCTACAAGCGAGTCTTTGAAGCCGCCAAGTTAGCATATGCGGCAACACAGGAGCAGCACATGCACAGTAAGTGCACACAGTGAACATGTGCATAATGGCTTACTTCCTCTTGTGCTGGCGGCAGGGGAGCCGTAACTGACTACCAAATCTTTTTATTAGCCCTCTACACCAGTGCAAGTAATTTAGTTTCTCTCATTGGTTCCCCAGCAAATAAAAACCCCTTCCTGTCTATCACCTGTACTGTTGTACAGTTTATACTGAGCTAGTGAACACTTATTTATATTGTCTTGCTGTTCCGAC
This sequence comes from Mixophyes fleayi, assembly GCF_038048845.1. Classification (NCBI taxonomy): domain Eukaryota; kingdom Metazoa; phylum Chordata; class Amphibia; order Anura; family Limnodynastidae; genus Mixophyes; species Mixophyes fleayi. Next base: position 71,492,037 of record NC_134406.1, read on the forward strand.
CCGGAATGTACTTTGGATGCTTCTACTTTCTTCAGCCCTTGACTTCTGTCTGTCTTGTGGATCTGCTATTGACATCTTCCTGCCCTAAACATGACCTGTTTTACCAGATTTTGCCCTGAACTCTGCCAGCCCTGACCTCAGACTGTATTACCGATTATTCTATTGTACACAGCCAGCCCTGACCTCAGCTTGTTTGTTAAGCTAGTTACAGATATCAGCCTGGGCTGATTTTAGAGCTATACCGTGGAATGTAACCTGCTGCTCTTGCTATCATCTGCTACCTCCTTCCGTGTCCTGTCCACTCTATTCAGCAAAATTGTGTTTAATAAGCCTCTACTACCACGAGTTAAAACCTGGGGGCAACCGAGTACATTTGGAACATATTGCGTTTCTAGGAAAAGGGGCTGCTATAGTCGAAGACCGCATGATGGACGTATTAGGGTTTTATTATCCTGTCCGATATGGTCCAAACACACATTATATTTCACAAGTGGCTTCTATTAATGCAAGATATCCTTTAAGTAACATCCTAAATAAATGGTACATTTGAAGTCATCCAGAGAAATTAAGTAAGGCTGTATAAAGAGCAACCTGTGTACGATGTATGTTACTTTCTGTGTTGGAGCATTAAGGATATTGCTAAAATGTCTAAAGTGCTAAAAAGAGACCTGGCAACTACCATTTTTGCAAAATTGTTGCAAACACTTATGTGATTAACATTATGGTAAATTCAATTGTAAACATTGAAAATATTATAGCAAGAATATCAAGTTAAAGTAGGTATTATACACAAGCAGGATGTTTAGCAAACGTATGTAGCTGCTAAACCTGTTGGTACTAAATTCTGTTGAGAGCAAAATGTAACATGTTAACATTCAACTTTTCCGTTACCTTATTAAAATATATTGATTTAGTATTCCTACTGTGGGTACTTGTATACGGATTCAAAAAGGAGTGACATATCCTTACCATAAAATATAAGTGTATATGAAGTTTTGTTATGGAAGTTATTGAACTCCTTTGTGACTTTTAATATAAGTGTGAGTTGCATAAACCAATAAATAAATAAATAAATTGTGTCAAAAATGCAGACTATGCAGTAGAAGGGGTATTTGTATCAAACAGATTTCCATTTTGAACATTTAAAAAGATCAAGATTTATAATCTAGCAGTGAAAGTGATTTTTCCCATTCTTTCGGATTTATGTAGTGGGCTTGGTTTCCTGTAACAGTGAATGATGGATAGGATCCCATTTCATGTTAGATAGTTTTAGTTTGGGGCTGTTATTCAGCTAACAGCCAGCCAACTGCCAAAAGGTTTGCTGAGATCGACCGGTGTTCAATGACTCACCACTGAAGGGGAGTTCTATGCTGCTGATAATCCTATTGAAATGAATGAGAAAAGCTGCAAGATTTGTAAAATTGACCCTCAGAGTGGGTTTTCTATAGCTTGGCTGCAGGCAGAATATCCCCTCTCTCTTCTGGGGATTTTCTCTTTCTGCCCCTTGGTCTCAACTGACATTTTTCTCTCTTACTGTTAACTAGATCTCCAAGATATTGGTCTCATTTCTTTGGTACCCCTATGGCCACTTGTGACTCTAACCCTGATCTAGTCCTTTGCCGGGGTCTTGGATTTCAAGTCGTCAAGAACGAAAATATTTGGTCCATATATGTCACGGTCAAGCAGTTCCTCCGAAGTATTTTGCACTGACACTTACCCACGGCTCCAGTGATGATGCAAGGCCTACCATGTCGCACTATGTTAATAAAAGCGCTCCACATCCTACACATTACCCTCCTAGAGGTATCTGTGACCGGAGATGTGGCTTTACAAACGCTCATCAAGGTAGGCATTGCAAAGAATGCACAATTGTTATTTTAGTACATATAACTAGTAAAGTATCTCTTAACTTCTTGGAGACAAAGCACACTGTATTGATTGTAAAACCAAAGCTCCAACTGCTTACTTTAGCTGAGAGACAGAATATATCCAAACCAAAGTGTTTCTCCTACACAGGGTTATTCAATGATTGCTTCTGTAGAAACAGGTGATAATTGTATCAATGTGGGGATTTGCTTGATATTACTGCTTTGTGTCTCTTGTCTGCACATGTAATAAATCTGTTTTTTTTTTGTTTGTTTTTTACTGGAACAGAGTTGCCTCATAGGAGCTATTTTATGTCTTTGATTGCAGGTTTTGTGAGCACCTGGAACCATCAATTGAATATCAAGACTCCAGCTTTTTACAGAGAAGCTAGTATGACTTTTAATTGTGAACTATTAGTGGTAGAATGGTGTGTATGGCAATACCATTAACATCATGCCTTCAAGCCAGGATTACCTATTGATCAGGGGTCACTTGTGTCTTACTCTAGATAATCCACCTGTTTCATACTTCTTGTGTCCTTTGTCCATCCTCTGGAATGTTGTCGATTAAATTGTTTAGACATTTCCCAGTAACAGTGCAAGTAGAATGTCTGACTGACGAAGCCTCATCTTTTATACTGTAACTAAATATCTCCCTTTGTTATAATGATTTAATATTATATGACATTTGTTAAACATTTAGCACAATACTGTAAGCTGAATGACCCATTTTATATTTTTTTAATTACTGGCTTGCTAATGAAGAGCATACAAGAGGCTATTTTATACAGATGGCAACATATAACAAGCACATGTTGTTCAGTTGATCACCCATTTAAACTGATTATTGAATTAAAATAACTTACTTTGAAGCTAAACAAATCTATTAAATACTATGAAATTTTTAGTTGAAATTTTACATTCATTTACTGCTTAGTAGCGGTAGAAACCTTTGCAATGGTCACTTGGACTTATTTCATCAACATTCTAATTGTATCTCATATAAATCTGTTCACTATGAGCCTGATTCATCATCAAAAGTAATGTGAATACAACTTGCATAAAAAAAAAAATGAGATGTAACTTGCATGCACATACACCCATATACAAGTACAATTGGATCTCAAGAAATGTTTCCATTTGAATATGGGTATAAGTATGATCTGGCTATACATTTCTTGCCGTATGCAGACAGACAGAATGCACTGCAGGGTACGCACATGCATATGTGCAATATCAGGTCCCATCAGAATGCATGCAATTTTTTTTTAGAAAATGTATCTACATCCATTAATACTATAACAATTTCAAGAAATATGAAAAATAAAATGCATTTATTTATTTTTGATGAAATATATAAATTGGGATGTTCTTAATGCGTACTGTACATAAAATGCATTTTATACTTTCTCTTATTTGCAAGTACATGTTCTGGAATGCATACGTGTCACTCATCACTATCAGTGAGCACTTACATCTTCTCTGTAGCTGGTGGAAGTGATATGACTAAAACCAGCCTCGGACTGGCCCGCCGGACAGCCGGTCAATCCACCGGTAGGCCCAGCGGGGTTGAAGCTCCGCCCCCTCCGTTGTTAGGGCGGAGCTTGATGTTGAACTTTGTTTAGATGGCGGCGGCGGTCACATCTCCTGTAACCACACTACCGCGCAGATGCAGAGAGCCCAGGCGCGGTAGTGTGTTTTTCAGCAGTTTGAGCAGGGGAGGAGGACGTCCTGATATCAACATACTGATCCAAGGTCAGTTTGGTCATCATAGGTTCATGCAACACTGGACGCAATAGACCACGCCCCCTCTGACGCTGCAGAGTTTCCCCGGGTTATCTGAAGCCCAGCCAGTTTGATCGTGGCTGGGATACAGAAGCTGGATACTGCCGTTTGATCGAGGAAACATATGGACTGAAAGATACCTTTTTAACATACAAAATGTGAGTGTTTTTAACCCCATGTTTTAACTTAATAAATAGAGAACGTAAAACACCATGAGATCTTTCTCTGTTCTCTCCCTGGTCTCCCATATGTGCACTCTGGTGAGGAGAAGAAACAGGTTTAGAGGGGAGTAAAAGTACATTGTGGTGGTGCTTTTTGAAGCAAGAGGACACATTATTCAAATACTGTATGGAATAGAAAAGGTCACATTGATGTAAGTTTACCATCTGGGACATCGGTATAGGTGGAACTAGAAGACCAACATCCTTTAATGACTTTGGGACCGTTTTCCCCTTGACTTATTCATTGACCCAATCCTTGTGTTTCTTTACCCTTCCCCCATTTGCGCCCGTCCTTTGATATTTATATTCTCTTTCATACAACACTGGCAGCATACCAGCATATATGGAATAAATGTGACAGGCTTTGGATGGGCTGTATTCTGTTCATTTTTTTGTTTTTTAAAATTTCCCTTCTCAACAAGCATTCATTGGTGAAGTACGCAACCGTAGTAGCACTGATGCTGTGTGTATGGTCTTTGACGAGTGGCATATTCTGTAAGAGTCCTTAAAAAATAATTATAACAAAGAGTCATTTTAATAATCAGACTGTGTATACAAGATCTGGCAAATGAAGGGTGCTTTTCATGTAGTCTAGTATTCCAATTGCATCCAGTTGAAAATATAATCATTCAGGGTTGTATAATATGTTGGTCTATATTGTATGTTAGTGTAGAAAGGCACATGCATAGGAGAACATAATTATATTTATATATTTTTCCTTTTGCCTATTGTGCATTCTTTTTGATGGTTGTCCTGTTTAGAATTTAGGGGTGATATAGTGAAAGTATTATAGGCATATATCAACCGTATTTAAAATGAAATTAGATGGATTTCACTGAGATTAGTTGAGAATTACAATCACTTGTTTTTTTATGAATTGACTTTTATTCCAGGACATGTCACAGCAACAACAGGTTGGTAACCATTGTACTAAAAAATTAATTGTGCAGTTTATGTCTTCTAATTGATGATGTTATTATTTGGTTTGTGTAGCCCTTGTAATGGCTTTTAATAAGCTCAATACATGATGGGCAATAACAACATATGAGGCGAGGGTTGGAGGTAACCAAATGATGCACTTATCATAAGTAACTGTCTTGGTGCATTAGGAGACGACAGGAGCTGGTACTGGAGTTTCTTCCAAACCACAAGTGTTTTATTAATGGGTCCCATGTAGTTCCCTACCAGTAGAATGGGCAGGGTCTAATGCAAAAGGTGCACATTTAAAATAGTGCTATAAGTTGTCCTCCATAGCCTGACCACACCCCCTTTACTGGCCACACCCACTCCTAAAGTTGGCCACACCCCAATATAGTGGGCCCCTATCACTGAATTCCCCCGGTGGGCCCTTCATGCCCCAGTCCGACACTGACTAAAACCACATACCTAAGAGATGCACGAAGCTTGCACCAGATGAATGTACATACTCTCAACCTCGGCACACCCTCACTGTCCATTGCCTATGTGCATCTGCCCCCTTCCTCCCACATTCCGCCCTTCACGTTGTTGGAAGTGTCATTTGCGTTTGAAAATGAATTACATGCAATTGCGTTCACTGGTGTAATGTCCATTTCTGAGCGTGCACATTTTACGCAGGATACGGCACGCAACGGAACTTAAGTCTGAAGATGAATCAGCCTCTATATGTTTGTGATATTTGTATAATAGTTGTTGACACCCTTCATCTGTTTCCCCACTGGCATTAGACAGAAGCCAGTAATACCGTAAGTGTAACACAAAATGCATTGCACATAGTAAACAGTGCTTGTTGGTGAATGGGGTCAAGTGAAGGGCACTATAGTGACCCCCTTGCATTCTTGTGCTGTATATCTTCAGCGATAAATAGACTCTACCTAGCGATAGTCTTCACTGTCTAGGGAGCTTTGTTAAGTAGGGACTCTACTTGTTTTTGCTGGATATAGGGCTTTCTTCCCTTTGTTAAATAGACCTTCAAGGTCTGGTTTCTCTGTATATGTAAAGGTAAAGAGAAAGAGTTTATATTTGTTGTGCGCAAACAATCTATACTAAATTACACATTTTTAGACATTTGTTCATCTTTTATTGTTTGTAACAAATTTATTTTATATTACTTAAAAATTAAATAAAACCAGCAACATAGTAGTGAGAAGTGAAAATTGGTATTTGGACTATCCCTCTGAGCTCTGTCTGCACTGTAACCTGTATACTTCCCTCCATCTCACTTCTCTGCCAATACATCACAAGCTGAGAGTCTGAGCCTATGTATGTGTGACTGGCAGCCATACCCGTCTTACCTCTAGAGAATTTTTTTTTTATTATTTTGTTTTACACATCCGCAGAGGTGGTGATTAACTACAATCCCCATTGTGCTCTGCCAACCAATAGCTGGCAGGGTATGCTGGGACTTATAGTTTCACAATAACTGGGGAAACAGACTTTAGGGGGAGAGGGGATAATTACTTTTTGGCAAAATTTAACTGAATACAATGCATGCATCCTTGCCCTAATTATAAAATGAACAGTTATACCCTTCTATTTAGTCTCTTACACTACCATAATTATATGGGTCATATTATAAGCATATCTTCCAAAGTTCATAATAAAAAATTTGGTTAAAATAAGTCATGTCCCGGATCAGCCTAGACCATGCCAATTTCCAGTGAGATGATCCCACCTGGTTCTCAAAAAGTCAGACAAATGGGGGTTATGAGATGTATGTGTATAATATGTCTTAAATAGTATGTACCAAGTCTTTAATGTTGAAATAAATGATGTTCTCTATGTGACACTGGACATACACAGCACATACCCACATTAAAATGGGACAGTATCTTGCTCTAATTTAGTTAATTAAGAACCGACAGTCAGAGGATGATGAATTTGACAATCTATACTGAACAGAAGTGACTTTCAGAGAAATATAATTTCAGCTCCAATGTAAGCACCGTGCAAAGAGATAATACTTGGAAAAGAGGTGAGTCACTTTTCATTTCTGTAGCCTGGGTTGACATGACATAAGCTTAGATGTCTAAACAATATTTCCTGCTTTTATTTCATTAAAGTCTTGTTTTGTTATTTCACTGCGTAGTTGTGGGTTTGAAAGTTTATTTACAAAGTTGTTTACAAAGTTTAACAACATTACCACCAGAAGAGGGCGCCCTGTCATCATATATAACACATCCTTCATTGTTCTCCATTCATTACATAGAATTGTTTCTACATTTAATGCATTTAATGTTGCCACATTCTTGATTTTAAATGTATCATTATCTCTTATAGGCCTTATAATCATAAACTATATTACCAAAATCCTGGTTTTATTAAACATTTAAAATTAATGCAATTTTGCTTTATACTGATTCATTTGTTTGTAGTTAAAGTTAGTTTGTAATTAAAGTTTTATTTTATTTGTTTTATTTTGTACCATATTTTGTGATTTGGCAGTCTTGAGTTTATTTCTGAAACAAAACATTTTGCTCAGTGATAATCAGTAAAAATATGGCATAATAGCAATACTTTTAATATCCACATAATATGATATACTACATCACAAACTTGAGTAAATTTGTGGTTACATAACCCCAATCAATATTTAAAATTACTGAGTCCCTTTTTCGTATAGAGCTACCTAGTGTTAAGATAGGTGCGTAATACTAGTCTGTAAACACCTACTGCCATTTTCACACGTGTTGATGGTATTGATACTCTTTCTCACAATGTTGAAAAATAATCAATTTGTTGGAGTCCTACTCATTGAATGAATACAATATCAAACAAGCCTTTGAGTCACGCTTCATTTCATGTGCTGAGCAGGAATCCATTCATTTAATCGAATAAGGTCCTGATCCGCACAGGGGTATGATAACCCCATCAGGTCTATTATACCCATTCTCTTCACCTTTTTCACTTGTCCCAGGATTCATCTCGTTGTGTGATACTGTTTCCTGATAGTGCTCAGTTTCCTGCCCTGCTGTAAAGTTGGCAGCAAAGATAGTTTTAATCACAAGCACCATGGGGGAGGTAAATATATACTACCCACAAGGATGGAGTCTAGACACCAGGAAGGAGTCTTTAGATCATGAGTTGTAATACATTTCAATATGAAAAACAAATACACCCAACATGTTTATATATCTCCATGATGCACAAATGAAAATTTTAAACAACATTATCAGTAAAAATATTTGTTGGATTTACAGTCCCGATCTTTACTGTTTATGCTTTTCTATCTTTACCAAATGGATTTGGGGCATGTGGGTAAAAGATTTTACCAAGTTAAATGAGATTAATTTAATGGAAACATATATTATAGGTCAATATACTGATTAAGTGGCATGAAATATGGGAACAGATTGCCAGAGTCTCTCTTTAATTCAGAACTTTTATTAGTTTGACTGAACCTCTCATAAATGTGCATTTTATTGCACCTTTGCAATGGATAATGATATAGTGGGCAAATGTCTCTTCCATATTTATCCTGTAGTTTGACAGATTTGCAGAGTTTGCACCATTTTAATTTGTCACCATCTGTAGAAATTACCATACTTACACATGAAACTCTATACAATATATTTGAGGATGAAATCAGTCATTTGCTATTGATGTGCTTGTTTTCTGCTCTATGTGGCTATAGATGTGTATATATAGTTGATATTTAAGATAAGTGAAGTTGCTGCAGAATTTTACTTAATTTGAATTGTAAGGGCGGAATAAGGTGTTTCACAGAGGTGTGTAGTTCCAATGATACAATCTTTGTGTTCCGCTATTGCTTCACAGTTCCCTGTAAGGGCAATTCCATACTGTCAACTTCACATCCCATGGCACTTATAGTCATGGGATGTGAAGAGCAGGGATAAGATGGAAATTTATTCTACTCTGTGGTATGGCTGGGACAGGACTGAATTCCAGGAAGAACAAAAATGATAGGTCGAAATCCTTGAGTAACACTTAATATGTGAGAGCAAGATTTGTAGAAAAATGGTAGTCATTTGCTGTAGAAAGAAAATTGGTCATGAGATTGTGTTGTTCAGCATGGTGTTCTGTGCACCAGATGATGGATCTCTGCCTAGTATATTGGTGACCAGTTGATGGAGCTCTGCATGGGTACTGGTAACTAGATATTGGTGTTCCACATGGTACACTGTTCACCACATGACTGAGCTCAGCATGATGTCATGGTCACAAGATAATGGGGCTTTACCTTGTATAGGGATCAACTGATGATGGTGTTGCATTCTATTCTGATGGTGTTGTGTTGTATTTAATTATAACTCTTTAACATGGCAATTTGACTATCACACTATCAGATAACTGAGGCCTACTTACTGGTATTTGCACTGCTAACAGGGAGGAGTGGAGTCTAAACATGCCCCTGGTCTTAGCCAGGGAACCCCGCAAGGAAGTTTGGAGTTCGCTGCAGAGGCACGCAGGTCGCGGCCCTCCAAGTTAGCCACCAGTGAAGTATTAGGTGAAGTATCATAGTCAGGCAATCCGAAGTCAAGTCGTGCTGGTAGCGAGGTACAATAGGATCAGGCAGAAGCGTAGTCGAGCAATCCGGAGTCAAGCCATGCTGGTAGCGAGGTGCAATAGGAACAGGCAGAAGCGTAGTCAAGCAAACCGAAGTCAAATCAGGAGAGCAGCAAGCCCCAAAGGAAGATCCACAAGGAAGGTCAGGGAGAGCCAAATCAGGAACCAGGAAGTCAGTCTGAATGCAGGGAGGCACAGGATAACGTTGGAGCAGAAGGGACATAAGATCTTGATACTCTGGCACCAAGAGGGCGCCAGAGTCTTCCTTAAATAGCTACTGTAAGAACCCCATTGGTAGCAGTGGACGGCCAGCACTCAGTTGATTGATAAACAGCGCCCTGTTGCCTAGCAACAGGGACGCATGCCGCCGTGCATGCGCACAGCGGCCAGAAGCTGAAGTGCGTCATCCGTCTCGTTGCTAGGCAATGAGACGCGCCGGGCAGGCAGGGAATCAGGCGTCCGTCCCTGGCACCGAACGAAGGTACGGGGACGGCACATGATATTGACACCCCAAAGTATCCCAAAATAAAGATGGCCATAGATGAAACATTTTTAGGATTCCAAAATAAAATGTTTTTTTGTTTTATTTTAAGTGGGACTAAGCCCAAAAATGAAAATACACTATGTCAATAATCATAACTTGCTGGAATTACCTTTTGCCAAACACTAATTTTTGTCTGTTGAGTTTTTATGTTTAGTTTTATTTTACTTTCATAATAATGAGGTCCAAGTCAATTTTAGATACATTCAACATTCACCATCAATTACCTTAATGGATAATCAAAGTTTCAAACTAGTCTTCTGACCGGGATGTAGGTATATCGGCGACAGTGAATCTGTCGACAGTCAAACTGTTGACAGATTCATTCTGTTGACATGTTTAAAAAGTTGACATTGTAATTGTCAACAGTGGTAATGTCAACAGTCACAATGTCAATATTCAAATGGCAATGCCAGCGACAGCCGATGGACCCACCGGCACTAGAGCTGGCATTGTCAAAGCTTAGGCTATTTCATCAGTCCTCAAATCATTTAATTAAAGAGTCAATTTAAATCTATAAAAATAAAGCATATTAATAAATACATAATATAAAAATGATATACATTTTAAATAGAATAGAACAATGCATTATTTTATCTAATTTATGTCACACTATTATCTATTAAGGATAAAAAAATATATGAACCTTTATTTATATAATACCAATATATTATGCAGCGCTTTCTAAAGAATATTCAAATAAGTCTTTGCCCCAGTGGAGCTTGCAATCTAAAGTCTCTACCACACACAAACATGCACACTAGTGTTAACCCAGTCATACGGTTTTAGACCGTAGGAAAAAATCACAGAGTAAATATATAAACTCCACACAGATCGTGTCATGAGGTGAATAAGATCATTGGCTAAAACGATGCTAAACACTGTGCTCTGTGTCTTCTGCTTCTTTGAATCCTCCAGTCGCTTGCTTCTCCATTGCTTCTCGTGTCATGGCTCATCTGTGCTGCGCTCCTCAATGAAAATGTCGGGAGTGATGACGTCACACAGTGCGAGCGCAGCACGGAGGAGGGGAACAGGGATGGAGCCAGATCGCCATCTGACCTGACCTCAAACGGTAAGTTGTTTTTTTTTTTGCAGGATTATTTATTCTAATTAAGAGCCCTACCTATGGGGGCCCCCTTGCCGGTGGGGCCCCCAGGCACCTGCCCATTGTGCCCAGTGGAAAAGACAGCCCTGCAGTGTCGCCTATATATGTAAGTAAGTGATAAAGAATTGTAAAAAAATCTTTCTAGGCAGAAGAAAAGATATGCAATCTGATGCATGTATTAACATTTTTTCTCCTTATCTGTAAAAGATTATAATGCGTTATATTTAATTACGTATTTGTATTTTCTCTCCCTAATAGGCTATGAATAACAGAGTACTGTATTAATGGATCAGATCTGATGGATTTTAAATTTTCTTTATTATATAATATATTTTTCCCTTAATAGATAATGTATTATAACGTATATAAAATGACTAGTTCTGATGTATTATTTTCTTTTTTTCCTGAAATGATTACAATGCATTATATTTATTTACATATACTGTATATCTAATTAATTTATATTTTTATTTTTAATAGATTATAGTAGATTGTCTAATATATGTAAAGTGTGTGTGTATTGTTTTTTTCTAATAAACTGATTGATTGAATTGCTGGCTATATAATGATTTAGCTCTCCAGACTGTAAATATGTCTGATGAAACAGCCTAAGCTCAGAAACATTTTATATTACAAATGTAACTCTTACAAATTTTTCCTATGTTAATGTTAGCAAGCATGCAGAATGCACATCTGTTGTGCAACTAAGTACTGGGAAATCACACAATCTATCGCCACGAGTAATCCTGAGGAGAGGGGGAAACCTTCCTTAGTCTAGTTCGCAAGCTAATTTGATGCTACGCCATTCATAAGAACTATGGTTGAGGGAATATGATATAGGGCATTGATTGCTTGCAAGAATTTGTCTTTAAAGCTGTTAAGGTTAATGTTTGTCTCATAGATGGACATGCTACCCTGTCAAAGGTCTTTCCGTATCCCTTGCAAGCTCCAAGGATAGGATGTTGTTTTTGTAATTTGGTGTATAAAATCAAATGTTCTTCTTATGTTGTCATGTGACTGCCTGGACAACACAAGAAACCCACCTGGTCAGGATGCATTAGGCTGGGTAGTATAGATTTTAATCTGTTTGCTACTACGTTTGCAAAAACATGTTTAGTCTGTGTTTAAAAAGGAGATTGGCCAGTAATCACTGCAAATTGAAGGATCCTTTCCTGACTTTTGGATGACTAAATTTGTCTTGGGTCGTGTCAGGGTGAAAGAACACCTTCTAATATACTGTTGAAAAGCAGTTTCATGGGAGTTATTAGATTAATAGGTTACAATGTATCCGTCAGGGCCTGGTGCTTTTGAAGGGTTTTGTGACTTTGTGGCATCTCTTATTTTATTAGTGATGTCCATATTAATCTAAGATGGAACTACTTATCTCAATCACCATACTGGTGGAGACATTCATTAGTTATACATATAGGCCCTGATACACTAATGCATGCAAAATGAAAGTAAACTGCGTTTTTTTAAAAAAGCATGTTTTATTGGGCATACGTACATCCGTATTCAGCAAGGAGCAGATCTAAAGATATGTTTGTTATGGAAAACGAGTCTACGTGCATTATACAGAAAATACACTGCAGGATATGTCCAATACATGTGTGGAATATAACGTCCCAAAAGAATGTACATAAAAATAAAAATATTCTATTAATGTCACCTGTTAATAATATAGTCATTAATGACAAAACGTTAAAAAAAAAAGTTTTTTTTATTTACTCCCCCAGAAAAAAACATTTATTAGAATGTTCTAAATGTCTACTGTACATAAAATTAATTTTTAAAGTTGCTGCTGATTGCAAACACATGTTGGAGCATGCATACTGGCTGCCATCACTAGTCATCAGCACTTATATCCGACCTGTAGCTGGTACAAGTGATATGACAGAAAAACACGTACCTTTGCAATGTCCAAATCTTGAATCAGAGATTGCCGTGGTTTTATATTGGGAATCTTGACACTAGTGCTATGGCTGTCATCTTCATCATCCACTTTTTGCACCTGTCTCTGACCAACCACTAACAATACGACTTTCTTTGGTGTATATGCGCCTGTGTCCCAGACTTCATCTGTTCACAAATGCATGAACATGCCCATACTGTACTTATCCTTTGTTCTTCTTGTGTTGTCATGTGACTACCTGGACAACACAAGAAACCCACCTGGTCAGGATGCATTAAGCTGGGTAGTATAGAATTTAATCTGTTTGCTACTACGTTTGCAAAAACATATGTTTAGTCTGCCCTGCCCCATGCCATCTATCCAAATACAATTAGGTGTAAGTGGCAGAATAGATCAAATCGGAATGGCTATAAAGGTGCGCCCACTCTTCTGCGCATGCGCAGATCATGCAAGATGCACTACACAATCTGGCATAGTACTCACTCTGCGTCAACCTCCAGGTGCAGACCTAGTTATTATTGTACACACACGGCTTACATGCCTGATTTAAATCAGGTGCTGGCCCTGTTTTTATCTTTCTCTGTGTGATTACTGAAAATGTAAGGGATAGATGACTCTTTGGGGGTCTATGCATTAATAATCTGCAGTACCAGTAAATATGCATCGCTGCAAATCGCAGTGATGCATATTTAAGTGCTGCTTCAAAGTACCATGCCGGGCTACTGTGGGAGCCCCGGTGGAGAGACCCCTGTGCTGCGATTAGATTTTCCTATTTACCGGCAGCTTAGCGCTGCCGGTGACAGGAGAAAGTGTTGTGTATCTGATTCTGCAAAGCCAGAGAGGCTTCAGCAGGATCCTATAGGAAATGACAGGTAACGCCATCCTGAGATGGCGTTACCAGTCTGTGCAATGAAAAGCTTATCAAAGCTTCATGCATTGCAGAACATCACAGTCCCCATATTAATCTACGGGGACAGCGATGCTACATTATATTTGCCTAAAGGGAAGAGATTTCTATGAAATCTCCTCCGTGAGGCAAATAATGAACAGCAACTAAACTTAAAAGATGCGGATACTGCCATTTCCGCATCTTTTAAGTGCCAAATGAGATTAATGCATAGACTCCTTTGTGTTGAAGTTATAATTCATGGCAATTGAGACCCATTAGAAATGTTGTGATTGCACTGTTTGGGACCCTCTATAAGAAGATGGATGTACAGTATTTAGTGCATAGGTATGTTTGCAACTACAATCTTCCCACACCAGTTTGACAGAAGTGACACCACTTCTGTGTTGTTGTTAATGTTTCGATTCGTGTATTGACTGCATGCCAGCATAACCCCCTCCCAATTTAAACAAGCCTACACATGGACATGCTGATCTGCTGAGCTGAAATACTGTGTGTTAACATTGTAATGCTATGAATAGCAACAATTTATTCTAAACCAGCCAATTCATCTGTTACTCATTAATAGTACGTCCGGTTTTGAAGTATAAATGCAATAGGCACTCTGACCTTAGCCAAGAGCACCTACAAATTGGAGAGCCCACAGTATTAATAAGGAACATCATAAGGAACTGCTCCCACTGAACATTGTATACGTTTAAACATATTTCTTGTGTAGGATTTAAATTCTGACTTAATTTTAATATGTTGTTCAGAAAACACCTTGAATAACTATCCCTCTTTAAAAATGTATCTGAGTGAAAGGCTGAGCATAGAAAGGTATTAAAGTACATTAGAACACCTGTGTTTTGGCTTTGATTGTGCTACCACTTTTTAAAGATTTTTTAATAAAGCCTAAGAAGAAGGTGCTAAATTCTGATTAACATTTTATTACCCGACCTGCCACTCAACTGCATTATTCAGGGCTGACCTAGCAATGCCTTTCCATAAAGGGAAATTGAATAAAATGTGCATTTAATTAAGAAGTTAATGGATCACTTGGATTTGATGTATGCGTAGAATAATCTTTTTCATTACAGTTCTTAAATACTATGTTAGAAGAGAAAATATGGAAAGCAACAATTGAGGAGTAAAACAGACGTTAGAACAATATATCTTCTTCTTAAACCTTTTTATTAAACCCAGTAGGTATAGACTTCACTTATATTACATTCTTATCAGTTTTTAAATATTTGTTAAAAGGTGCACATAGCCTTCAGTGAAGCCATGTTTTCAAATCACTGTGCATTACTGTATAAAGTAATTTCTAGTACATATTTAAATACATATATTATAAATATTATATGTATTACCGTATTTCCCCATGTATAAGACGCACCTTTTCCCCCAAAATTTTGGGTCTAATAACTGGGTGCGTCTTATACAGGGGTAGTAGCACTTACCCTGTCAGATGACTCCTCTGTCCGGTAGAGTCTTCTCTCCGTCTCATCCTGATGCTGGAAACCCGATTAAGGTCCTCTCTGCGATGTCCGCATGTCCTTTCAGGACCTTGACAAGGTCCTGAAAGGCATTCTTTCAGGACCTTGAGGTCCTGAAAGGATTGTCAAGGTCCTGAAAGGACATCCGGACATCGCAGAGAGGACCTTAATCGGGTTTCCAGCATCAGGATCAGACGGAGAGAAGACAGAAGACTTTACCAGACAGAGCAATCATCTGACTAGGGTAAGTCAGAATTCACTATAGCGTTGTCGCTCCTCTGTATAAGCTGCACAAATAATCTGTGAAAAAATTGAGGATAATATTTATCCTCAATTTTTTCACATGATTTATGTAGGTGCGTCTTATACAGTGGAGCGTCCTATACATGGGGAAATACGGTATTTAATTTGTATTTAACAAATACAATACTCTACTACCTTAATTTCCTCTGCAATCAAAGTATATTACAGTAAATATGAGACTATACTCTTACTTTGGCTGTTACTTCTTTGAGCCATTTGGAAATTCTCTCTGTCCTGCACATTTGTAACAAATTTAACATCATGCTTATTCATTGTAGCATCATCATGATTTTCTTCAATTGTTATATCTGCCATGGTACCAAACCAGGCATCCCTGTTTTCCACTGGGGCTGTAAATATGGATTTTTTAAAAGTCTTCTGAGTCATTTTGTCTTCACAGAAGCTGTTCTGGTGTCTTGTGATAATCTTCCTCCAGCAGTTTTGTTATTTAAAGCTTACCACTTTTATTCCCAGAGCTAGCTCTCATCTTTATAGGGAGATTGGGCTCCCAGCATGCCTGAGGAACGAGGACAGAAGAAGTGATGCCAGCTTGGTAGCAATGCAGAAAGAGGGGATGTAGAATTGCAGCCATACATGAAGTAGGAGTAACCATTGTTGGGACCATCGCCATACTTTGAGGACCAGATGGGAGAAATGCAGCACAACCAGTGAGCCTGCAAGTGAAAGTGAGTAAAGTGGGAACAAGTTTTGTAGAGCAAGGCAAAGACAGAGAGGGAAACTCATAGCATAGAAACACTATACAGAAGTGGAAGTTGCACAATCAATTTATAGGCTCTTAGCAGGTGCTTGGAAGGATGAGGTTATCATGAAAGGAACAACACAGAGAAAAATCCCCCAGCACACTGCTATAGCCAGCAAAGGAGCTGGCTATAGCAGTGTGTTGGGGGATTTTTTTAGCTTAGAAAAACTGTAAGAGATGGGAAGGGCCGCACATAACTTTGACAGCTGCAAATCTTAGAGGGCTGCATGTTTGCCAGAAACAGCTGCCAACCTTACAGAGAAAGCTGTAAGTCTTGCTGAAATACCTGGCAATCTATATGTTAGGGAGTTCAAGGCAAGACAACAGAGAAGATCAAACAACTATGAATTTTTGTTGAATATGTTGAAAATCAATGATCAGATACAGAGGAAACACAGCTTGCAACTGATAAATGAGCACAGAACAAAGTCTCTAGTAATTGTAATCTCAGGCAGCTGTAGTAATTAAAGATATTCAGATACATTGGCAGTCTGTTGTACTTTAAACAGTACCATAACAGTTCTGATAGTTGATATTAGTACTCACATATGTAATCTTGGTTGGTTATTCAATATTCCTGATTACCTGAAAGCAGCAAAATTCCAAGGACAACTGAGATGAGCCAAGAGTCCCTCAGTGGAGTATCAGAAGGCAGAGTGATGTAGAAAGATTTATTTTCTAACCAGAAGACAATTATTTCATATAAGCAGTTCTATTTTCAAGCTGCAGTACTCACAGATACTGTATCTTCTCTGTCAGTTTCTAATTAAAATATTTTTAAAACTGTGTTAAGATACTATGTATTCTTCGCTATTATATTATAGCTTATAGCCATCCACACAATCAAGAGGATGCATGTATGGTGTAAGGGCAGATTAAAATTATGCACAACCATAGAGTTCCCTAATACATGATTATAATGGTTCATATTATTGGAAGCATAGTAGCAATGTGGCCCTAATGTTTTAACTGAGGGGCCAAGCTATCCCTAATCAGCTTGTCTCCGAAAAATACAGGCATTAAAACTGCCGTCTAGTACTTGTTTCCAGCATATGTTGTAATGCATTTTAAAGATGATATTTCATCATATTAAGGCTTTTAAACTTCAGTCACTACAAATAACTTTATAGTCTACAGTAAAAATAATGTTGCTCAGCTGCCTTGGTGAGATTTTATTGCACGAGCAGTAATAAAAAAAAAGAGTCATTATTCGTAATAAATAAGGCTCTGTGTCATGCATTTATTTTACAAAAGCAGGAGTGTCACACAGAAATACAGAATTTCTTTGTATGCCTATTATATTTAGAGGTATGTAGATGATTGCTTGACTGATCTAGTTTATTATATGAGTTTGATATTTGTAAAGTACGGTAATGTAATAAATATGAAATCACCTTTATGACAAAGTTTATTATAAACATACTAAGTGCAAAAGATACCATGTGAGCATATCAGTTGTGTGCGCTCCATACGTCATTCCTGGACTTTTCCTCTTAAGGCACGCTTACTCCAGTCTCTAGGGAGTTTGAAGATCCCCGACTCCCTAGGGAATTCAGCCCTGTGCTGATTAGCCTGGGGCTGGTTGGCATCATGGCAGGGGGAGCCCCTACAGTGGGTACCCCTGCTATAGTGCCACCAGTCCCAGCTGGCTAAGCCTAGGGCTGATTGCAGGAGAATTGGGGGGACCCCACACTGTTTGTCTCCCCAATATGACTGGGGAGTGGGGGATGGTCACATTTTCTTTTACATTTATTTATTTATATCACACTTTACTGCCAGTGGGTCCAGGGGCTGTATAGATGGAGGACAAGCTGGCATTGCAATTTTAATGATGGCTTTGTGACTGATGACATTTTCACTGTTGGCGATCACAATTTTGGCACTTTATACATGCCGGGGAAATTTACATACCGGCATATAGCCTGTGTGCATTTTTTCATGTCGAGGGGAAAAGTGTTGGTATTTCTTCAATCGGAATATCGTACCTAACAGATTTAAACTGGTTCTTTACTTATTAAGGGTTTATTTTTATAGGGCAAAAGATATTTACATAACTATGCTATCAGCAATAATATGAAGTAACAATATAAAATTTACCAGGTACAAACTAAATAAATTATTCCCAAAGAAACTGAACATCACATAAATGTAAAAAAGAATATTGCCATTAAGGAATTGTATTGGGAAAATTATAATTACTGACTAGCATAGGCAAGCATAGGCCAGTCTTGCCTGAGGTCTTCCAAGAAAGTAATCCAGTAAATGATGTACTGTCTCAGCACATAGTAACAGCTGATCTGTAACTGTTGACTGTGTTCTAGGACACTACACACTATTTGATTAGTAGTTATTCAAACTGCATCAAATGTGTTACCCTAATTTAAACAAAGCCACTATGCTGGATTGGTTTAAAGAAATTAAATACATTGGGGCATATTCAATTGTTGGCGTTACTGGCCAAAGTAACGCGGCGAGCGTACTATTACCATCATTACGGTAATAGAGCGCGTAAATACCGTTATTACGGTACCTTTCACGCTGGATTTCAGCTCGCGGCTCAGGGAGCTGCGAGCTGAAATCCGGCTTAACATTACCATAATAACGGTAATACTTTTTACGCTGCGGAAAACAGGAACAATTGAATATGCCCCATTGATTTGATTGAAATGTGCTGTATATTATTTTATAAAACAAAACAATGTTTGTTTATATTACTTTGAGTATTAAAGTGTTGAGATATATTATCACTCATTAGACTTATTATTTCTATGTTTACCATGACTGCCAGTTTTTGTTGTTACCCCTTTCAGCATGACAGTTCTACTAGTAACTTGAAAAAGACTATTCTGAAAGTCAACCCTGATTTTCTTGAACAAAAAGGTGTCTAGACTCCTATGAGCAGCAAAGGGGAAAAGCTAAAAATGACACAAAATTCGTAAAAAAATGAATGCACCAGAAACAATAGTGTTGGTGCCAGGACAATCCCAGGTGAATGATCCAGCAACAACTTTGCTCATTCCAAGAAAATCTTGAATGTAAGTAGAGAGTTGGTTTCCAAAGCCACTTCCTGTATGCTCAGGATGCCAGAGAGTAGACCCAATGCTTCCTTCTTGGGTGAAGGATATAGCTAAAAAATGGCAAAAACCCTTTATGAGAATTTCAGATGCTGGAAAAATACAAGGAACTGGCTAGGAAACATGTCCCCATGTCTTCTGCACAGCGCAATGTGTACTCACATAAAATAACATTCACAAATTTATAAAAACTTCCTAAGCATGCAATATTTCAGACTATGCTATTGCTAATCAACCATTAAACCTGACATACTTTTTTTTTTTTTATAAATGAGCTAATAATATTCACAAACATAAATGCAGAGGTGTCAAGGTCTTAAAAGGGCTATACAATATAAATGTTTTATCATGCATATTGTCTTTCCATTGTTCACAAGACCAAAATGACTGAAAAAAAGAGGACAATAGTTTGCAGAGAGTTACTTAACTAAGTTACTTACATTATACCATTGTAAAGTTGAAATATTCCTTGTACAGTGCCAGGGAAAATTTGTTTTGATTAAGTGATCATTTTCTGGTTTAAAATAATTTTAAATGATTTACATTCCATCCATAGAACTATAAAATATTTATAAATAATTTAATGCACATGTGCCAAGATGAGCCGTAGACTGATAGATATTTGTCCAATATAGTATTTCTCCATTTATGGCTGAAATTAAGGTGGCTCCATCTCTTACACCCAATGGTGGCAGTCATTTTGTGGCCTGAATCAATGATATATGAGAGTATAGCCTATCAATTTACTGACTTAAATCCATAAGCTTCATTCTCACAATGGCCCTCTCCACTGTAGGCGAGGTCATAGTTACCAACATATTTTGCATCTAAGCACATATCACATGAAATCATCTTGGGTAATCATGGCTCACTACAATTGTCATCATGTCTTGATCTTCAGTATAATGACCTTTTCTGCATTGTAACCACTGCTCTGCAATAAGTCTTACAGTATAATACCTAGAGAATAAGAACAGATAAGAATAAAATACACAAAAAGATTAATCTGATTGTGCAGTTGGTTAATACTGAAACAGGGACATTTTGAGAACCAAAAATTAAAGGGACACACTTTAATAATTCCAGCTGACCACAAAAAATAGGGACAGTTGGCAACTATTGGTCTTTAACCTTGGGATCAATTAATTGACATAAAAGTATACCAATTAACTAAGAAAGCCCAGGTTAATAGAGGCACATGTGACAAAGACAAGACTAGCTACGACTCTTGCTGGTAAAAAGATTATTCAGAAAAGATGGGTTGTACTTATTTATGCATAGAACATACATTTCATCTTTCATCTTCTCATAACACTAGCACTTACTACATATGTATATCTTGCCAAATATTTTCTGTCGACAATCTGTTTTTTACTATTTTAATATTCAATACAGAGCTCATTAAACTACATATGTTTTACCAGTTATAATTATTTAGCCATTATTTATATAGATTTCTTGTTAACAGTATTTTCATTTTCGGCTCAAGTCAGATTAACACATTAAATATTTTGGGCTTTCATGCAGGGCCGTAACTAGGGCTGTGCGACAGGGGCGACCGCCCAGGGCGCAACGCTGTAGGGGGGGCGCAATTTTGGAATATTTTAGGTTAATTTGGTTAAAATTGAGGGCTAGGGGGGCGGCATTTGTCTTTCTCGCCCAGGGCACTAGAATTCTAAGTTACGGCTCTGCTTTCATGACACACCTCTTTCCCCCTTGTCTTCAAGCAAGACAGTTAGATCCCAAAAATGGACAATGGGTAATAGGTACAGATTGTAAAAGGTGATAAACCTGCTATAATAGTAATGGATCTTGTCATGGATGGTATACGCTAAATACTAACTTAGTACCTTATTTGTACTATTTATTTTCATCTCTTCTTTTTTGAGGTCATTCTTCTCACCTGGAAAGAAGATGGAGACACTACCCACTTTGTACCCACCAGAGAGGCAGGAATACTCAGGAAAAGCTCATAAATAAGTACACATTTTTTTAAGAGAATGTATTAATCTTCTTTGGCACTACAATAAATGGAACAACGATTGAGTAAATTAAGACCTCCTAAATACAATTCTTTAAATTCTTCAAACAGTAACATTATTCCTGTTCAAAACACTAAATGTACTGTGTTTAAAAATAGAATTATCAGAGTCTGGTGGGCAGAGCATCGTGTATGGCCACTTTTTACTTACGCTCCTAAACTGCTAGCCATTATCAGCAAGCATCCACCTCAAAACAGAGGAAAATCTGCCACCATCCATCAGATTTGCAGACCGAAATACTGTTAAGGCGATCTATAGAAGAATCTTGTGCAGTGAAGTCGATTTCTGTACACTTGCACCAGAGCCCAGCTCATGCTGTCTAAGGTCTACAAAGATGCCATTAGGCGCAAAACGCACGGACAAGACAAGAAGTCATACACACATGGGACCTCAGTGGCTGGGACACTAAACAAGAACATTAACCTCTACACCAGCACCATTACCTTAACTCACCTGTCATGCAGTCTTGTTGGATGTAACGGGTGTCACCACGACGCTATGACCCTGCCGTGGAGTAGTATGCTGAGCTTCATTGCCAGTGAGACAACTTATCCCACTATATAATAATAATATAATAATAGAAATAATAATAGACAAACCAGTAATCCTCATCGACTTGGATAACTTTTAGACTATATACTCATCAGTTCAGTATTATTACTATCGCTACCCCGGTAATAGGAAGACAGCAACATATATTTGGAATAAGACCTCCAGAACTCACACATAAAATGCCAGCCACAGAATTTTGATCAATGAGACATTAGTAGCCACTACAACTTGGTTATCTGTCGACATTTAACTGCGCTGTTTAACATATTTTGTATCCATTTTCCACTGGTAACTTGAATTTAAAAGCAAATTTAAATAAGTCTTTACTTGACTATTTATCAGATCTCAACATTGTGTTCTGTATGTCTTGAAGAATTTGAAAAAACATCCCATGTTAGAACAATGTCTCTGATACCTTCACACTGGAATATAAAACCAAAACCAAAGACACTATAATAAGAAGTGGGATAACGTGCTCCTCAATCCCACAATCATTTTTAAATAAAACTGAGAACAGGGAGACTGCTTAGAACAATTGAACTACATTGCACAGCTTCTGGAGCTCTGAAACCAACCTTCTGTCTCTTTGATATGCATATTGATATAGATGGTATATTGTGTATATATTATGACTACAACTGCATGATTATTTAATTGCAATATACTATAGCCAGGTTACATTTCTCTGTTAACCGATTCTACCTAGACATACAAAACTTCTCTAATACAGCATAACATAACCAAATTAGCTTAATTATGTGATATCATATACTCTAATGTAGGATGAGTGATCAGTAACTCCTAGCTGCAAATCTTGGTAGGTTATCGACAGAATTTTGGAGAAAACACAGGTAAATAAAATGGGCAAATCCAAACCACACACTAATAATTTTCACCCATACAAACGCTTCTCCCCTTCACTTGAGCTTACCTCAGAAATGTCTGAAAACTAAGCTACCTCTACAGCTGTACCTGCAAAAGAATTGTCATTAATCATTGCCATTATCCATACTGCCACTTAACAAGAAAGTGGATGTTATCCAGTTATCTATAAATACAGTCATTTCAAATCTAGGGGTATATTTACTAAACTGCGGGTTTGAAAAAGTGGAGATGTTGCCTATAGCAACCAATCAGATTCTAGTTATCATTTATTTAGTACATTCTACAAAATGACAGCTAGACCCTTTCTAACCTCTCAAAAAAATGATGACCTCAAGAACCGCCGTAGGTGGAACAACTTAAGGTTCATTGGAATACCAGAGGATTTTAAAGGCTTTGATCTGTTTACTGACCAGATTTAATGAGCACATTATTAGTGTTCAAACAACATTGGTATTGGAACAAATTGAAAGAACCCACAGATATGGATCTGACAGAGACAACCTGAATAAAAATGCTAGTGTAATTATTAAATGACAGAGATAAAGAAAATATACTCATGGCTTACATTAAAGCACAATCACTTATTGTTCGAAATTTCAAAGTCTTGATCTTACAATATTTTTCAACTATAGTAATGCAGAAAATGGAAGAATTTACATTACTTTGTAAATCATGTTTTGAAAAAACATCAAACTTGCATTGCTGTATGCTGCTAAAATCAAAGTTAGTGAACGGTAAATCAGTAACATTTGATAGTTCACATGCAGCTAGATCCCAAATACTACCTACCTGGAAAGTCACTCTCCCACAATATGTTTTTCTAAATTGAATTGTACAAACGTGTATACATAGATGCATACATGAAGCCCTCAAAATACCGGAAACCTGAGCTCTGAGACCTTCGATGAGTCAGCAAACTAACATACATATACGTCTCAAAAAATTGGCTGATACTACGTACACAAAACATATCTGTCACAAATCAATGTTGGAATACAGCCAAGGAGCCATGGATAAGATGAAAAAACATACAATGTTTATTGCTGGAGAGTATGAACAGATGATGTAATAATGAGCTTGCAGAAATTACCAGATATACAGCAGTTGCAGGTAAATGGGAGGTGAAGAAAGATTCCAGGCAGCAAGTACAGGTAAATGCACAGGTAAGTCCCAGGTTCACAGATGAAACAGGTCAGCAGAATGTATGTTGAGATAGATCTCAAGCAGCATAAATCCAGGAGCACAACAGGAGGAAGTGACCACAGAGAGTAACATCAATAACCAGCAATGTGTGCTGGGAGTGACAGGTATATATAAGGGAAATGAGAACACACCCAGGTGAATGGGATAATTGGAGAAAGGGTTAACCCCTAATGCAAACATGAAAGGCACGATAGCAGCACCTCTGGTGATCAGAGGTACTGCTGCAAATACACACTAATAAAGTCTAATAGTCCAGGAGGCAGGAGCTGCCAGGCAAGGCAGTATGCACTGCAAGGGACTTGCAGGCAGATCCTGACAGTACCCCCCCTTAGGGCGGATTCCAGACACCCGATTACCAAAAATGTCCAAAGTCGTCAGAATCATAGTCCACAATAGGGGGCCCGGCAGAAAAGTCCTCGTCCATGGGCGGAAAGGCAAAGGAGACCATGCCAGCTGCCAGTTCAAGCACTGCAGAACCACCTCTCTTCTTACATCCGCCTCGCTTACGGGACTTCTTCGGAATTGGGGCCTGAGACAACTGGGTGGAGCACAAAGGTAGTTCTTGGACTATAGTGCTGGGTAGTGTTGCTGAAAGCACAGGTGACCCACAAGATGGCACTGCAGGGGTTGGAGAAAACTTTTTGATTATTGCCTCAACAAACAGTTGTAAGTCCGATAGGATGGAATGATCCTTTTCAATAAATGGGTTTGCCCATTCCAAAACTTCCCCTCTAAAATACGAAATTAGGAACAGTACCTGTCTCTTAGGGTTGTTAACAAGCTCAGGTATGGAGGGAATATAAGAAGCAGCAAATCTCAGAAAGGCACCAAGCTGGGAAATGTGCCCCTCAAAGAAAGGCAATGGCTGAGACTTGGCACTCTCAGCAAAGGATGACTTGGACTTGGCGGCAGGCTTGGTAGCAGGCTCGGACTGGGCGGCAGGCTTGGCAGCAGGCCCGGACTGGGCGGCAGGCTTGGCAGCTGGCCTGGACTGGGCGGCAGGCTTGGCAGCTCTCCCGGACTGGGCGGCAGGCGTGGCAGCTGGCCCGGACTGGGCGGCAGGCTTGGCAGCTGGCCCGGACTGGGCGGCAGGCTTGGCAGGGAGAGCACTTTGAGGAGCCTGGGGCAGACAGCAATTTGAGAAGCCTGGGGGCAGACAGCACTTTGAGAAGCCACAGAGCAGACAGCACCAAGTGGCAACTTGGGCTGAACTGCATAGAGTGGCAACTCGGGCTGAACTGCATAGAGTGGCAACTCGGGCTGAACCGCATAGCGTGGCAACTCGGGCTGAACCGCATAGAGTGCCAAATCGGTCTGAACCGCATAGAGTGGCAAATCGGGCTGAACCGCATGGTCTGGCAACTCGGGCTGAACCGCATGGTCTGGCAACTCGGGCTGAACCACACGGAAGGAACGAACTATAGCTCTGGAACAGAGACAGCGGCTGGAGACTCAGAACTGGAGGCAGCGGCTGGAGACTCGGAACTGGAGGCAGCGGCTGGAGACTCGGAACTGGAGGCAGCGGATGGAGACTCGGAACTGGAGGCAGCGGATGGAGACTCGGAACTGGAGGCAGCGGCAACAAGAGACTCAGGACCAGGTAGCACGGTAGCAGACTCAGTACCGGACACAGTGGCAGCAGACTCAGGACCGGACACAGTGGCAAGAGACTCCAAGTTGGAAGCAGATGATGGGACCTCAAAGCTGGTTATACTGTCACGAATCAATGTAGGAATACAGCCAAGGAGCCATGAATAAGGTGAAAAAACAAAGAAAGTTTATTGTTGGAGAGCATGAACAGATGATGTAATAATGAGCTTGCAGAAATTACCAGATATACAGCAGTTGCAGGTAAATGGGAGGTGAAGAAAGATTCCAGGCAGCAAGTACAGGGAAATGCACAGGTAAGTCCCAGGTTCACAGATGAAACAGATCAGCAGAATGTATGTTGAGATAGATCTCAAGCAGCATAAATCCAGGAGCACAACAGGAGGAAGTGACCACAGAGAGTAACATCAATAACCAGCAATGTGTGCTGGGAGTGACAGGTATATATAAGGGAAATGAGAACACACCCAGGTGAATGGGATAATTGGAGAAAGGGTTAACCCCCTAATGCAAACATGAAAGGCACGATAGCAGCACCTCTGGTGATCAGAGGTACTGCTGCAAATACACACTAATAAAGTCTAATAGTCCAGGAGGCAGGAGCTGCCAGGCAAAGCAGTATGCACTGCAAGGGACTTGTAGGCAGATCCTGACAATATCACACATAAACAGAGGTTAATAGCACAGTTAAAACAATTCCACCCTGAAATTACTTTACTCCAAGAAACTCATTGGTTGGAAGGACAAAACAACACACTCAAAAGTACTTCAAAAGGATCCAGGAATG
Organism: Mixophyes fleayi; assembly: GCF_038048845.1. Classification (NCBI taxonomy): domain Eukaryota; kingdom Metazoa; phylum Chordata; class Amphibia; order Anura; family Limnodynastidae; genus Mixophyes; species Mixophyes fleayi. The sequence goes on from NC_134406.1 coordinate 71,518,570, forward strand.
GGTTTCAACCATAATATTTAGTAAATTCATAGAATATATAATCACCAATAAAATCATAGATCCAGATGGTAGATTCATCCTATTACACCTGGGGGTAAATGTATGAACCTCCGGATTCTTCAACTCCGGTGAGATCAGCGTCTTCAGCGCTTAAATTTAAAGCGGTGCTGCCTTGTAAAGGGAGACTCCATAATCTCAATGTTAAATCTATTATTATGAAATCTTTATAAGACCTTAGGAGATGGCAGGATCTCCCTCTTTCATTTTTAGGAAGAGCAAATTTAATTAAAATGTTCACTTTTCCCAAACTACTGTACCCACTTCATGTTCTCCCAATTATACTGACAAAAAACAGATGGAAAAGCTATCACTGAAACATTCAGAGAATTCATTAGGAATAATAAAAAAACAAGTCAGTCTTGTCATATTGCAAAGGACTAGGCCAGAAGGCGAAGTCAATTTCCTAAAAGTCACACTTTACAGCCAAGCAGCCATATGTAGATACATAAAAGACTGGCTCCATAAACATGAAGTATACGCTAATTTACACTTATAGCAATTCTTACCTGATATGTACCTATTTAGCTTTCCTTATGTCAACATTGACCACATGGTACAGTATTAGAAATAAGTGGAACTTGAGTAGCTACGTTTCTTTATTCCTCCCTCTGTTGGGAAATATTGCTTTTCAACATGGTCACGTAACATATCACTTACAGGACTATGACATATAAAATTTCTAGTACATCTAAACACTACAGAAACATTTATGTTCTTCCATGCTAGCTCTAAGTTTGAATACATACGTTATAACCACTCTATCAAATACAGACTGGAGAATCCAATTAGAGTTTGTCCTTCAGCAGACTCAAGTTATACCCAGAGCTATTTCTTACAAGTCCTACATATTCCCCACTATGGGAACCACTGAGCCAGTGACATCTTTAAATAGGCACTTCAGTTTCCACACTCACAGGAAAACACAATAATTTCAACATTAATAATACCTGGGAGTACAAAGGAGCAAAGTCAAACAAGCCAGGTTCTGGGACAGAGACAAGATGCAAAAATGGTGGAACAGGCAGAAGGCAGATAATCAGTAGAACAGCAGGAACACTTCACAGGAGTACTTACAGGGACCAGAAGCAGCAATTAATTGATGAACTGCAAGGAGCAATTTTTGGGGTGGGTATATAAGGCAGTGTAACAGGTGCAGGTGATGCTCAGGGAAGGTGGTTAAGTCCTGCAGGTGAGGTGAAAATGGGAAATGGCAAAACAGCAGCACCTCTGGTGGCATAGAGGTACTGCAGGCCAGATACAAAATAGTATCCTAACAGTAAGTAAACACTTAAATGTTGTCCCCCTCTTCCCTGAGAGGGCTATTTTGGGCATCCCAACTATAGAATCAAAACTTTAGAATTGAATTAGAAAGTTTCTTTTAATTATATTAGCGGTAGCCAAGAAATGCATTTTTCGAAACTGGATTCATGTTACCCGCACCATCTTTATTCTTATTTAAGGAAAAAACAAAAAAATCAGCATCAAATAAAGGAAGCACACTCCGACGCTGGTAGCAGAATTTGAACCTATATAGAAATCATTATAAATAAATATAAATCTATAAATATACTAAAATTTTCAAATAAATCAACAAATATATCTAAAATAAAGAGTAAATAAGTATATATACAAAATATAAATTCACATACACATTACAATTAATGTTCTCAAATTAGGAATTGCACACTGCAATTGTCATAGAGTCTATTGTTAACCCTTAAGGAAAAGAACATAAACTAACACACATAGAGAAACAGCGATGTGGGGATCACTATATGAGGACAAAATTAATAATTAATAATACTAAAGGGATTGATCACTGCTACATAGATAAAAATAATATGGATTTAATAGAAAAAGCAAAAAATGCATTAAAAATGTACAAGAAAAACAACAATAATAATAATAATAAAAAAAATGACATCACTAAACTCACTTTGGTGAGCAATAGAAATTTCTTCAAAGAATAATGTAACTATCGCTATAAAGATTATTCCAACACTTGCACTACTGAAACTGTTCGTTCTATTTAGCCAAATAATAGGAGAAGTCAAACATCCGGAAACTCTCCCTTTGGAATCCTCCACGGGGATATCAGGGAGTATATTTACTAAACTGCGGGTTCGAAAAAGTGGTGATGCTGCCTATAGCATCGGCGCTGCAGATACCTTGTGGCGCCTAACAAATAAATGATAAAAAATGATAATAATAAAGCAACCAATCAGATTCTAGCTGTCATTTTGTAGAATGTCCTAAACAAATGATAGGTAGAATCTGATTGGTTGCTATAGGCAACATCTCCAGTTTTTAAACCCGCAGTTTAGTAAATATACTCCAAGGAAGACAAAGTTCCCTATTTCATAAAGAGCAAGTACCAAACTGTAGGTTCCACTTATATAAAGCTGTTTTTTCTCTTTAAAATGGACTGGCTGGAGACATCTCCTTACAAAGAAATTAGGGATCAAATCTTTTTTTAAGTTTTGAAAAGTTTCATTGAAACTGTCCCCACTTCTACAAAAATACAAATAAATAAATGTTTCTGTTACCTCAGGCTTTTTTTCTCTACCTGGTTATTTCTCCTGATGCTCCCTTAGAAGTTCCCCCACCACCACTACCAGAAGCCCACCCCTTAATGATCTGGTTTATATATTTGCTGTTACTTTATTAAAACATTTAAGGAACAAGAAATAGGTGATAGTAATATAATGCCCCCCCCCCCATTTTTTTTTTAAAAAAACAACTACTCACATCAATCAGAGGAGGGCTGGCAAATGTTACCCCAGCCAGTCCCTGATATCAATATATTTATGCTTTAGTACAGCTTATAGTACAAAATGCTTTTTATTTTCCAATGCTTAACCAATATTTTAGCATTTATATACCTTACTGTTCCCTTGTGCATTTCTGTCTTGTAACTGCAATATAAATCTGTTCAATAAAAATAATTAAAAAAATAGAATTAGGTGCATTACGACAGCTTTCCCCCCAATTGGCTTAAGATTCATTTGCCTCCAAATAGCTATCATGTATCATAATTATTATAAATTTCCAAACAAAATAAAAACAAGTTGCCCTTTGAACAAGCAATGTTAAATTACATGGACATCTATGATATGAATTTAAAAGTCGGTTTCCTTAATCTTTACATTCAACATCTTAAAGCATCAAATCTCATTAAATGAGGTGTGTTTTTAACATTAATCATTGCTATAAATAGAATGGTGGAATTTACCATTGGTTTGTTCCTTCATGCTGCTATAAATTAGTTATTATTCTACATAGTATCGTGGATAACCATGGCAACCACAGTCACATGGCATATGATTTAGTGAGCTGAGAGGCTTTGGAACATCCCTCTGAGCTCTGTCTGCTCTACATAAAATTCTCTCCCTTTTTCTCCCCCTCTGCCTACACATGACATGCTGAGACCTGTGTGCATGTGTCTGTAACTGGCAACCATATTTTGCAACCTCCAAAGAGATTTTGAAAGGGATTTGTAGAAATATAGACATGCGTGCATAAAAGGTACTTATGCTTCTATTTCTATATGAGATTGCAGTTTTAATGTAAATGCACAAGAAGTAATTTACTGCAGTCTATTTCCTCGTACGCCTTAATAAATAAATGTGTGATAATTACCATATCCTCTCAATTACAATCCCTTTGGCATTGGAATAAATTTATCAGATACATATTACATAGTACGATATATAACACCCAGTTTTTCTCAAATGTAATAGTAATAATAGCAATGAGGGTTTAATTGTCCACTGGTATTTTTTAAACAAATCCCTTAAAAATTGCCTATTCATAGAATTACCTCTTAAAAACAATATTAAATATCAGTATATAATAACAATACTTTACAAAAAATGGTACATAAATAGATATACTGTAATAAAAATTTCTGAACAGGATTTTAATCAGTGGGTGACATTTACTAGCTTTGTTGGTGCACTTTTGCCTTCCCTCCAGATATAAACTGTCTGCTGCTGAGTAGTGTCTCAGTGAAGACTTGGCTGTGGCTCTGTCATTTGCAGGATGGTTAATAATCTTTGATGTATGTCACTGTTCAATAATTTAATCTCTGTTTTAAGTTGCTGAATTGTACTGTGTCTTTACTTGACACTGAGGTTTAATATCAGAGAAGTATATTTTTGAAAGGGCAAAAAGCCATATTGCTGGCAAAAATTCACCTCTTTACCTTTTGACCCCCTTATCCTTTTCATCTCACTTCCCCCTCCCTTTAGACTACAAGCTTTCATAGGCAGCGCACTCTCTTCTTTCCGTTATATGTCCCACCTACTTGTCTACCTCGCTTGCACCTGTAATGTTTCTTTATGCTTTACTTTGTTTCATCTTTGTTTAATCTTTTGTTGTATACTATGTTGTTTTATAATGCTGAATGTATGTCCGGCACTACGGAACCTGTGGCGCCTTACAAATAAAAAAAGGATGATGATTATTATTTCCAGAGATTCAATCTCAGGATAGTGATTATAGAACAAAATCATTGAAAAATGCATTATACTTTGAAAAAAGTATTTTTTAGAAATTCAGAATTCTTTTAATCCAGTCTTTCCTTTCCACTGTGTGGCTTGCGTATGCGCACAATTAGGGAAAGTGACCTGGCAAGGTTTTAAGATAACACTTACTTCTTTGTACCAGTCTTCGATGGGACAGCTGAGTATCGCTTATCTGTCTCGCCAATAATTGTTTTTTTGTGTTATAAACTGTTGGGATAAAGGAAAGCGCACTTATCGATACAGAGGGGATCTTAATAATAAATGGTAAATATAGTGTAAGATACGGCCTTAAACTTCTGCTCATAAAGGATATACAGACAAATATATATAACATCTAGAATACAATCTAAAATATCTGTTAGTCCATAGAATGAGATCTAATCAATGTCAGTCAAATATATATCATCAAATCTTCAAATTGTTCTCCATAAATACTGAAGTCGAATAGCAGTATTTTTTAAAGATGGAATCCATTGATAAAAATGTCCTCAGATATAAAAAGAAACATATATCATATATAAAAATATATCAGAACAATGTATTCCCGCATATCAAACACACCCTGCGTGAATCACAAACCACACTTCAATTAAAGTCAAAACCCCGTCCTAGTGGCCACAAAGTGTGTCATGCAGGGACAAAAGAAATGTGATTTGTATCAATGGACATATATTAGCATAATAATATGCACCTACACAAACAGTTTTTTGAGTAACAGCGCACTACTGTCTAAGTATGTCACAACTGTATATTCCCTATAACACCGGTACTTTCCCAACAGAGTTTTTCTTCTCATATATTCCCCAATAGTATTGCGATTCGAAGGGACAAGGGAAATATAGAAAATATATATAGTGCTTTATCTTTTAATACAAATAAAAACTATCAATTGTGACACAAAACATAAATAAATACAAAAATAAAAAAAATAAATAAAACTAAAATAGGAATCCAATCCACAAAAATAGCGTATATCATAGGGGCAAGTCCGCCTAGCAGAGTACCGAAGAATAAACAGCCAATCACGTAACAATGTGGTCTGTTTACTTCTCGTGATGTTAACACCAACTCTGTGAAAGGTGGTCTCGTCCTTGCACTCCAACGCGTTTCGACCTTATCACAAGGCGATCTTTATCAAGGCCTCTCATATACGCTCAATTAATTTTAATTATCCTTTCATAGTTCCATGGTAACTTTTACAATTAACTTCCGGAATTGTACATCCGGTATCCGAGGTCTGACACGCAAACAACTTTATCAACAAAATCTTTTAGTACAAAATGAATAATCCTGAGCAGGCAGCTTGTTATAACAAACAGCAACTAAATATAAAATACCAAGGTTATTGGAATAATTAAATAGAAGACCTTGGAATGGATATAAAATATCAACATTACTATAAAAAAAACTAATAAAAATAGAATAGAATAAATAAAAATAAAAATACGGACCTGCAGTGTGGAAGCCGCTAAGCCCAAATCTCCTTGCGGGGATCCCTGGTGAATACCTTCTGCTTTGTTAGACTCCGCGCCTCTGGTTGAGTCTACCAAATACCAGCCGAGACAGCAGTATCTCACTCATCCTTCATGTACAATCCTGACAGTGTAGATGATATATACACTTTAAAGTGTTTTATCTATATGTGCACCTTTACATTGAGAGGATGTGTTAACGTGTGTAACTATAGGCATGGCATCCCAAACATCTGCTATGAAGCCAAGCAGCATGGAGAGTCCTTGCCCCAGAGGATCTGTTTCTCTAAGCATCTCCTCATTCGGGTTTCCATCAAATTCACCAGCTAGTTATATTTAATCTGTTGCAGTGTTCATTATTATTTTAGATGTAGTAGTTGTAATATAATGTTCATAATAGAGCAGCATTGGTGAAATACTTTGGTCGAGCAGAAGCTGGTTTAGAATTCTGCTATGGGAAATTTGTATTTATTGCCTAGTATCTGATCACTTGTTATACTTAACGAGATATGTAATGTGTTTGCATGTCTCTTTGGTTCCTATATATTATTACACGTTGTTAACACAGATTGTCTCTCACAGCGATAGAAATTTATTATCGCTGCAATTTACCAAGAAAATATCGCCAGTGCAACTGGGTAATACTCAGCTTCTCAGTGATAACTGGAGCTGTCCTTGAAAGTGTAACCATCCTTTACCCACAGTGGAGACAGCCATTGTGTAGACTAAACCAATAATACTCATGGGAGTACAGTCTATCAATAAACTAGTGACATCACGGAAGCAGGAGGCACTTTGTCACTTAGTCCAATGTGCTGATACTAGTTCCTATTATTGATTGGCTGAATATTCATGACTATAAGTACCGTTCAGAAAATGGCTGCTTTCACTGTGTGTAGCTGATGGGTACACTATTTAAAATAATATAAAAGAGGGAAAACTATTTCTTGTATTTTGACTGAGGAAAAGCTTTTTCTAGAAGGGATTTTAGTTTGTAAAATAATCCTCCTACTATAAATATTAATACAGTATGTATTCTAATAATACTAAATTGTTTAGCAATGTAACCAGAATAAATGTATGCTAGTATCAGCTGCAATGTAGTTAATATAACAGGAAAAAACATATGAATGCCTTTGTCTCAATTTCGGGACCCCCCAACTACACACTTTAATGAAACACTTAACCTTACTAATACAGTTAGCCTTTAGAACATTGCCTCTTTAAATTTATAGTTATATATGTTGCTGTGTTAAGTGACGTCAAAGTGAAGTGCCGGAAAGCTGTGTACTGTCAGCATGCCGCTCTCATCAGAAGTGTGCTGCTTCGGTTTTTAGGTAAGTCTGTGTTATATTCCAGTCGCTTTTGTATTTTTTTTTTTTTATGGATCCTGGTTGTCGGGGTTTTGAACTCGAGAAAATGTACTCAACCCAGAGATAAGGTATGCTTTAAAAAAGATATGGGATTTTAGAGAACTTCTAGAGATTTAAAGGCTGTGGGAGGGCCTGATAGGGTATGGTAGGGAATTCCATAGGTGGGCAGCAGCACTAGAGAAGTCTTGTAGGCGCGAGAAAGAAATTATTACCAGAGATGAGACAAGGCGCAAGTCAGAGGTAGGTCTAAGAGTGGGGGAGGGAGCGTATTTTGTTATGAGATTTGAGATGTATGAAGGTTGTTGTTTTTTGTCTTCCACACCACTTAGGCTGTGACCATGTGCAGTGGGGAAGACCTTTGCCTCCGGTTTTGCAAATTTATATACATCTTATTCAGTGGCAGAGGTATACAGCCAATGTCCTTATAGTGTGAAAAAGAAAATGCACTCTATTGAAGAATTTTATCGCATACATTAAGTCAAATAAACTCAATTTGGACTTTACTGCTGATATAAGTGCAAACAATATTCCAATATACAATTCCTACAAATTTTTGTTGAGGACGACAAATTATGAACTAAACAAACCAATCAATTGTAATGGATTAAATTTCAGCTTTCAGCAACTTTTACAAAAAGTGGTTGGGTAACATCCTTAAGGGACAGTTCAAATGAATTCGGAGGAACTGTTCTGAAATGTCCTCATATATGGAACAAGGTACTGCCCTCATAAAAGATTTGACTACTGTGTTCATTCCCAATTGTAAAGCACTATTGAATTTGCTGGTGTTATATAAATAAATGATGATGATGATGATGATGATGAAGGTAGAAGGTCCATATCTCTACTTATTGTGGCATCAGAAAGGCTATAGATGCCTTTACAAATGTTGTCTGGGTTGGGATAATAATATTTCTACATGCAAGAGGTAGATTTTTTGGTCGTTTGCTCTATCATAAGGTGGCACCTGTGGCTACTGACTTACTTGGACAGATACATAATTCTCCTCATTATTTTGTTTAACATTTTCAGATCCACAATTATCCCCCTCATCCTTTTGCATATTAGTAAGTTCCGAAGTAGCATCCTCATCCTCAATTTCTATGCCAAATTTTTGATGTTACTATTCATCCTCATATTTCCAAAGGTATTTGGTCGACAACTAGACATTAATGTGCTCAATATTCATAAAGTCGACAACATTACATCGACAATCCAAATGTTGACTTTATTATTAGGTGTACAATTCAAATGTAGACACTATTATATGGTTAGGGCTAGGGTTACAGATATGGTTAGAGATAGGTCTAGTGATAGGAATAGGGTTAGGGATTGGGATATTATTGTCAACTTAAAAATACTGTCTATATTTGAATTGTCAACCTAATAAAATACATTTTAATTGTCAACCTATTAATACTGTTGATGTATATATTGTTAACTTTCCAATACTGTCTATATTATAGTGTTGACCATATAAATGTTGATCATGTAACAGTCGAACATATGTATCCCACCCATCAAGAGCTAGTAGCGAGGTGGAATTCCACACTTTTTAAGCTTCAGCAATTTTTTAAACCATTTCAGTTGTGAAGAGATCATTAGAAAATAGACTATAAATGACTGTAAATGAATGTTAATGCTATACATAATAATGCAGGAGCAAAGAGAGCTCAAAATCAGATGATTTTACCTATTGTTTGTAATTTTTAATTAAATCTAGATCCAAAACCAGAACCAAAACCAAAACACGGATAAACTTTAGAACCAAAGCCAAAACCAAAGCCAAAATGAATGGGTCCACGCACATCTCTAAAATAAAGGGTAAAATAACATCTGTATTCTGCTTCACGCTCACTAGAAAAAAAAATAAAGAAACCTTTTATACAAATTGAAAGAGTGTAATAAAACATTTAAGTATATTAAAAAATGGTAATATGCATTTTGAACTCTTGACCTTTTTTCTTGTCTCCAAAGGTAACACTATGGATATTATTTTAACTTCCTGCTATTTCTTTCTGTGTTTGGCTACAGTACATCTGCAACATAACTACACTCCCAGTTCCAATCAGCAGTGTAAAATTTTCTGTCAATCAACATTATGATCTGATTCTCAATTCTGTCAATGTGTACAATCCTGTACTTGATCATAAATCCATTTTCTAGCTTTGTCTGTTATCAAAATTTAAGCTACATCCATCAATGTCTAGGAAAGCTTTGCATCACTAATCAAATTCAGCAATGTTAATGATGCAAGTTACAAGGTAGATAATGACAAGTAATTTTCTGGGGAAATAATTCCGACCAATATAAAAAGTGCTTGTGACACAAAATATAGTGATACTTTTAGAAGTTGATGTATATATTTTTATTTATATGTATAAAAATGTGGAAGATTTCTCCATCTGTAGATCTCAATTTATGATCTGTATTAAATTATGTTTATATTTTCTTAGTGCTTGGATTCATATTTTAAGCAAGTGTGCTCATTCCATTGCCATTCAGTGGCATTTGCAGTTCCACAACAGCTGGTGAGCCACTAGTTTACTAAGCCGGTTGTATTCCCTAAAGCTGTTGTGGTACTACTTGTTTTTTTCACTTTTCACTCTCATTAATCTGTCAACCCTCTTAAATTAAAGACACCGTTGAATTTGGAATCCACTATATCAAGTTTATTGTATCAACAGTCAGTTACTTTAAAGTAGAGATGGGCGGGCTTGGCTCCCCGAGATCCGAATTCAACCGAATTTAGGGTATCCGAGTACCGAGCGTCTCCCGCCCATTCGGTTTCGAAATTGAGGCAAAACGTCATTGTGACGTATTCGTTTTTCTGAGCTCGGATCTCGCGAGATTTAAAAAGCATAAATACCAGCCTCCACAGCAATCCATCGCCATTTGACAGAGGGAGAGAGCAGGGTTAGGTCACACTGGCTATATCAGCGCATGGACAGTGATTGATTGTATTCAATAGCATTGTAATCAGTTGTAACAGCAGTAAGAGGAGAAGAGAGTTTTTAGTTCAGTTTCTGGCACTCCAAGTGCTATTGGGGTGTCCACCATTGTTTTGCAGAAACTTATCTTGCTGTGAAAAAAGAACTATATAGCAGCACATTAATAAGAAATATATTTATATATTTAGCACTTCCATTTGCTATTGGGGTGTCCCCCATTGTTTTGAAGAAATTTATCTGGCTGTGAAAAAAGAAGTATATTGCAGCAGTGTCAAAAATAATTTGTAGCACTACAAGTGCTTTGGGCTCAGAATGGATTCAAAGCAGTCCACATTTGAGCAGAATGAGCAACCAGGTTCTGTCACCAGTCCTGATGGTTGTGTTCCCAGTATGTCATCTGGGAAAGGCGATGTCAAACTACACCGTCTTTTGAAATCATCCCAAAAAACACACACAAAAAAAAAATTTACGCTGTTGAAGCGAAAACAAAGTCTAACTGAGGAAAAGTTAAGTGCCGATAAAAAAAAATTGCCAACATGCCATTCTACACACGCAGTGGCAAAGAGAGAATGAGGCCTTCACCTTTCTCTATTAGTGGCAGATACAAAAAAGTTACCGAGCCTACAAGTGGTGCACAACTACTGTTACGCATCAAAGCCAAGCTGCAAGATAACTGTAAGGCATTAGAGGATAATGTTTGCTCTGATTCACAAATGACACCAATCCCTGTGGAGAGTCCATCCAACAGTGGTATGTCTAATCTTGAGCATTCTGTTAGTGTACCCATAAAGAAGGGCCCTTTCAGCAGTTCTGCTGATGTGTACCTGAACAGCCCGAGTGTAGCCGGTGATACACAAATTGAGGATGCCACTTTGGAAATAGAAAAGGATGAGGGGGAGATTTGTGGAAGTGACGAGGGCGCTAATGAGGATGTTGATGATTATGATGCAGACAGATACCAAATTGCTTTTCTCAATTTCTATTTATATTCTAGATTATTTAACGGCTGAATAGTTTTCTATTTTACTCCAACTGGAGAGGGGATCTGATGCAGACAGATACCAAACTGCCTTTGTCCATTTATTTGTATATTCGAATTTCTAGTTACACAGTCTGTACAGGCTGCTTATTTTATATTCAACTACAAGTGGAGGGCAGGGGGGCATAGATAGCCACCAAACTACCGTGGTCCATTTAATTTTACTTTCTAGTTCCGCAGTCTATGCAGGCTGCTTTTTTTTTATTCAACCACAAGTGGAGGGTGTAATATACACCCAAAGACGATGGCTACTTTGCCAATAATCAAAGATGGAGGAGGTAGACAACCGGGTTTGTCTGTATAATTTGCAGACAAGTGTTCGAATTAAGGACGGCTTACCAGGGATTAAACCAAAACCAAAACACGACCGTTATCCAGATCCAAAACCGAATCCAAAACCAAAACACGGGGGTCAGTGACCATCTCTACTTTAAAGAGAATGGTGACTTGTATAATGAAAAAAACCCTCCAGAAAATGTTACTACCTTCCAATAAGCCAAAGTGGTGGTTTAGTTGATATGACTCTAACACAAAAAATTATGCACTGGCTAGCCCATTGTGACAGTTCATGTTATAATAAAATTTGTGAATCTCTATCATCCCCTTTTTTAAATTGTAACCTAGTGATGTCTTTACATAGCACACCTTTGTGGACTTGGAGGAAAACTTGTCCGTTCCTAGCAGTGGTAAACATAAAGTACATTAAGTACAATTAAGTGCCAGTGACTAGTCACATAAGATTGAGGATGTGCATAATCATACTCTCGTAAAGTGATGGGATTATCATACTCAGGGAGATGATGAGGATGAACATTTATTCTCATTCAAATGTGGTCAGATGAGAAATAAAATTTACTATTGAGCGATAAACATGCCACTAAGTATAGTATACAAGAAAAGAGGAAATGCTAGTGTCAGTGATAATGAAGCAAAGAAAAGTAGCACTGATGCATGCTAATTCAACTTATTTAAAATAAAAAAATTGAATGTCAGTTGTGTGCAATGCAAAGCAATCTGTGTTTTCAGATTCTGCTGACATGGTCTTACAAAATGAAATTAGATTAGATATCTGAGATGCTCAATTACCCCCATTCTGCTCACAAAAAAACTAATGTGAATGAAAGTGTAATTTATCATAGGCAAAATCAAACTGTTAATGTAATATTAGACAATGTTATGACTGCTAGATATCCATTACTTATAACCTTACAATCAAGCACTAATAAAAGCCCATTCAAGAACTTACCCTCTTGATCAACTCATCGACTCCTTTGTCCTTCAATATCAACTGATGATGACACTCTAGTCTACCTGTCTACCACTGACTTTTCTCCCTCCCTTCTCTCCAGTGTGTCCAACTGCCTCTCTGCCATTTCCACCTGAATGGCTGAATGATACCTCAAGCATAACATATCCAAAACTGAGATTATCATTTTTCCACCACCTAGCGTCACATCCCATCCTTTGATGTCTCTTATGGTTGTTGGTCTTCCCCTCTCCCCTGTTCCTGATGCAAACTGCCAAGGGGTCATCATTGACTGTTCCCTCAATATCACTCCCCACATCCAGTTTCTTTTCCATTCCTGTCACCTCCACCTTCGCAACATTGCTTAGATTCACCCTTTCCTCTCTCTGGATTCCACCAAGACAATCATCCATGCTCTTGCCATCTCCCACCTTGATTATTGCAACCTTCTTCTATCTGGCTTGCCTGACAAATGTCTGTCCCTCCTGAATTGCAACTAATCTTCCTCCCCCAATGCTCCTCTTCTGCTATGCCTCTCTGCAAAATCCTCCATTGACTTCCCATTCCCCCATAATACAAATCAAATTACTTACTCTCACTAATAAGGCACTCCTTAATGCCTCCCCCTTACATCTCTGACCTTGATAAGACATACTCCCCTAGTCACCCACTATGTTCTGTCAATGACCTTTGCCTCTCTTCATCACCTATCATCACCTTCAAGGCTTTGTTTGCACTGCTTCACACATTTTGAACTCACCTATTCACACTTGCCTAACCGATCCAATCCTAAAACTATTTACTGCTCACACTTCACCTCTATCATCTCTGTTTACTACCCTAATCCCCTTAATGTTAACACTCACAAGTTTGGCCCTCTCTACCTCCAGCCTCCTGATCCGCGTCTAATGGTCTGTGTTCTAGTTGTGTCTTCTTATGTAGTTGCCTTCTCTATTGTCTTTTGCATTGATTTTAACTGATTCTATTGTTTCTCTTGTCCCTCACTTATCTGTAATTTTCCAGTTTATTTTTTGTTGATTGTGCGATGCTGCGGAATCTATGGTACCACATAAATAAATTCAGATGATAATGATGAAATGAAAGCTATATTTTACATAAAAGACCACTCTCCATTGTAAGCCAAAATTGTTGGTTTGGACATTTTTCACAATGAAATGGAAAACATGCCAATGGTGGAGAACGTAGTATGTACACAAAGGGTCTGTTAAGGTTGCCAGGGAACTGGCAAGTTTAGATCTTACAAATCGACCCGACAAACCAGATGGCATTTCCAAAAATATGTAAATGAACATGTTAGTTGTATCTCTAGTAATGTTGTCCTTGCTGATAGTGGTGATGATGTATATTTGCTTCCAACTACTGCGCTCCCTCTCCTCCAATGCATGCCCAACTCTAACTCACATAACTCTCTAAATCTAACTCACTTCAACCTGTCTCTCTCCACTGGCACATTTTCATCTTCCTTTAAACATGCGCTCATCTCACCTATTCTAAAGAAACCATCTCTCGATCCATTATCTCTCTCCAACTACCGCACTATTTCTCTCCTCCCCTTTGCCTCCAAACTACTTAAACGATTAGTATACAAACGCCTGCCTCACTTTCTCTCCTCTCATTCCATTCTCGACTTGCTACAATCAGGCTTCCGTCTACCAACACTCCACTGAAACTGCTCTCACAAAAGTGACCATTGATCTACTTTCTGCAAAATCTTATGGTAAGTTCCCCAAACTCATTCTCCTAGACCTCTCTGCTGCTTTTTATACTGTTGATCACCCTCTTCTCCTACACACCCTTCACTCCATTGTCCTTCATGACACAGTTGTTTACTGGTTCATTTACTAACTATCAAAGAGCTACTTTAGTGTTTCGAACTCTGGCACATCCTCCCCTCAACACCCACTATCTTTTGGGGTTCCACTAGGCTCTGTTCTTGGCCCTTTACTTTTTTCATTGTGCACCATTTCTCTTGGGGCACTAATTCGCTCATTTGGCCTCCAATGCCACCTCTACACTGATGACACCCAAATTTACATCTCTTCCCCTGACCTCTCTGCTTCTATACTATCTTGTGTAACCAACTGTCTTTCTGCTATCTCCACATGGATGTCACAACATTACATAAAGCTCAACATGTCCAAAATAGAACGTATTATATTCTTTCCGGCCACAGTCACCACCTGCCCTCAAATCTCCCTCACTGTCAATAACACCACAATTTTATCAGTCTCCCAAGCCCGCTGCCTTGGTGTAACACTTGATTCTACCCTTTACTTTATTCCTCACATCCAGACTCTCTTCCAGTCCTGTGGACTCCACCTTAAAAACATTGCCAGAATGTGCCCTTTTCTTACTCAACATGCTACCAAAACTCTTATCCATTCTCTCATCATCTCCCGTCTTGACTATTGCAACCTCCTGCTATCTGGCATTCCTGACACCCATATATCCACACTTCAATGCATCCTATATACTGCTGCAAGATTGATCTTCCTCTCCCTCCACTCCACATATGCTGCACCACTTTGCAAATCCCTTCACTGGCTCCCTGTGTCCTCCAAAATCAAATTCAAATCACTCACCCTTACCTACAAAGCCCTCAACAGCAGCACCTCGGTATACATCTCAAATCTCATATCAAAATACTCTCCCTCCCGCCCTCTTAGATCTACCTCTGCCACTGAATAAGATGTTTTTTAAAGGGATTGTTATTCCATGTCTGACCGTCCTCCCATTTTGCTATATATAAATTTGCAAAACCGGAAGCCAAGGTCGTCCCCACTGCACATGGTCACAGCCTAAGTGGTGTGGAAGACAAGTAAACAACCCTTCATACATCTCAAATCTCATATTAAAATACTCTCCCTCCCGCCCTCTTAGATCTACCTCTGACCCGCGCCTTGCCTCGTCTCTGATAACCACCTCTCACTCCCACCTACAAGACTTCTCCTGTGCTGCTCCCCACTTATGGAATTCCCTACCACGCTCAATCAGACTTTCCCACAGCCTTCATATCTTTAGATGCTCTTTGAAAACCCATCTCTTTTTTAGAGGTGACCTTATCCTCGATAACACTATTCACACTAAAACACCCTCACAACTATCCCAATATCCACTCTGAGCCACACTTGCTACTCTTGTTTCAGCTGTGCCCTCTTCCCTTTAGAATGTAAGCTCTCTAATGAGCAGGGTTGTCCATACCCTTTGTTTTCATGTCTCCATTCATTTTGCCTGCCTTGTCTGTTCCTGCTTTCCGTATGTTCTGTTTTATGTATGTCCTTGTTTTCCCTACTGTACGGAGCTGCAGAGCACTGTGGCGCCTTATAAATCTATGATAATAATAGTAATAATATACTGCATGGGCCTGAAAGTAAATAAACTGAAACTTGTGAGAAATTGGTTTATAGCCCTCACTTGCTAAAATGTCCTCACTTTGAAGGTGTGTATTCATACTATGGTCCTTATAAGTAGAGAAAAGCAAACACACACACCCACTGTTTGCGTCCTGATCCTAATGTTCAATCTGCTGCTATCTTCAAACCCAGAAATGCCAGAAGCAGAAAAGGTTTTAACAATTGACTAACGGAATGGAAAAAAGGTAGTTTGAGTTGGAGTACACTACAGCAAGACAAGCTCTGCTAAGAGAACATCATCATCATCACCATTTATTTATAAAGCGCCACTGCCACAGCGCTGTACAGAGAACTCACTCATATCAGTCCCTGCACCATTGGGGCTTAGAATCTAAATTCCTTAACATACACACAGACTAGGGTCAATTTGTTAGCAGCCAATTAACCTACCAGTATGTTTTTGGAGTGTGGGAGGAAACCAGAGCACCCAGAGGAAACCCACGCAAACACCGAGAGAACATACAAACTCCTCACAGATAAGGCCATAGTTGGGAATTGAACTCATGACCCCAGTGCTGTGAGGCAGAAGTGCTAACCACTTAGCCAGCATGCTGCCCAGCAATTGACCAACATATTGATCCTGTTGTTCCAACATATTGTACAACTAACAGATAGCTGCATAATATATCTCAGCAACCGTCCCTTCAGAGATGTAAACCACGCTACAACAGGACATTTAGTGCTATAACCAAAAGAAACAGAACCAGTGCTAGTAGTGCCTGCTGCTGATATCAAGCACACGGTCTAATCACCTGTTAGAGGGATTTAAAAGCAGCATCTGATGGCACTGCTATCAGCTATTTCGATCAACATTAAGGAGAAGTGTCAGAATTATAAACTAACACTGTGAAAATTAAAGTAGACACAGGTATGATTAGAAAGAAAATATGTTCTCAATAATAGAGCTAGAACTATATTAATAGATAAACATTCTATTAAGAGGATTAACATTTGATCCAACGTTAAAAGAATTATAAGTGAAATAAAGAACATGAAACACAGAAGTTTAAGATAACACCATAACAGAATCCTAATAAATTGTGAAATTAGCAATTTGTTTAATATACCTTTCCAATATCTAATCTTTTCACTGTCTGAAACTATCTATTAAAAAATTGCTGACACTAGTCTCTACTACTACTATATAGGTGTAACATTCCTTGATTAAAAACAAATATAGAAGTGAAGGATGGGACTACATATCCCAGAGTCCCCGGTGGCCAGAAGGAATCGAACCAGAGCTGATAAGGGAGTGTGTCAGTTGCAGTAGAGAGAGGAAGAATAGTGGTTTAGACATTGAGACAGATCTGTGAGAAGCCAGAAATATATTATTGAGGTTGATCTATTAATAGATCTATATGTAGCATCAGCTAATAGAAATATATGTAAAGAGAATTATCTATAAAGTCAAACCGTCTGTTGGAGAAACATCATTTGAAAAAACAAACCTCTGGGTAAAGAAACAATGAGAAAAGCGATATTTATATAATCAAACCCTGGTTACTGTGAGTAAACCTGAGAAACTATCATATCCTTATATTACATAATCCTGAACTGAAAGGGAAATGTCGATTTAACACCCGCATCAGTATAAATATTTATTTCAGAGACTGTTATATAGATCCATTCAAGATATCATCGGCATCACTATAAATGCTTATTTCAGAAACTGTGAAATAGGTCCATTCAATATATCATCTGAGTCATTATAAATATTTATTTTAAAGTTATAAATCAATTAATTATATCATCTACCGTATATACTCGTGTATAAGCCGAGTTTTTCAGCATACTTTTGTATGCTGAAAAAGGGCACTCGGCTTATACACGGGTGAACTTACCTGGCGTCCGGTCCCTGGGCTGTCAACTTCTGCATATGCGTTACAACAACAGGAAGTTCGGCATTTGGAACGCAAACCTGCGTTCCAAATGCCGAACTTCCTGTTGTTGGAACGCATATGCGTTCCACTGCCGGGTAAGTGAAAATCCTCTCTCTCTCTCTCTCTCTCTCTCTCGTTTTTTTTTTTTTTTTAATTTACAGTGCAATTACATAATGAACAAACAATACAGCCACCATGTTCATACATTTAAATCCCTACCCCTTATATACCCCCCCCTTAATTTAGTTTAGTTAGGTTGTACCCAATGATTTTATAATCATTTATGAATGTTCCTTGTCATCTAGCTAAAAATGATTTCATAGATTGAACCTATCATTTTTATTTAGGTTTTTAAATTAGCGCTCTTTTCCACCCTAGGCTTATACTCGAGTCAATAAGTTTTCCCAGTTTTATGTAGTAAAATTAGGTGCCTCGGCTTATATTCGGGTCGACTTATACTCGAGTATATACGGTACATTGTTAGTGACATTGAATTCAGATTCAAATCTGGAGAAAATAAAATGTATACATAACTAAGTGAGAGTTAGCTACCAACGATGTGATAAGTGCACTGGCCTGGAAGTGAGGGATATTGCAAGGATCAATACTGTGAACTGTGAAGTTTTAGGTGTGTAATAATATTAATTAGTTCATATTTATTCTAAGTGAGGAGTGTAATTTAGTAGTATTTTCAGAATAATATACAGTAATTTAGTGTGATAGGATCTATATATAGGCGTTAAATATAGTGTTATTTTATTGTGAGTTAGGATTAGTTTACAAAGAGAATTTTGAGGTCTATTAGAAATAGTATAACATCTAAATTTACCAATATATCTATATTGAGCCGAATACACAAAGTGCTTGTGATTTTAATTAATTAATCACTAACTATCTAGTTAAAGTATATATTTTTCAAAATAATTATTTTTCTATAAAAGAACCATTTTACCATGCGTAAGAGTTGTGCAGAGTGTGTGGGGTTACAAGGGGTCCCAAAGTCACCCCTGGTGATCATTATATCCACGTTCATACATATCCAGAAAAAGAAGACCTGGTGGAGGCACTGTGCAAGAGAAAAGTAAATGATACACACACAACAAGATTACAGACACACCCTACAGCTGGAGTAAGAGGGTGTTACATTTGGATAGATTAGGGCAATACACATTAGATTTATTGTGTTCAGTGCAGATATTCACAACTCTCTCTTTCTACATATTCTGCCTGATGATTCTGTGCATACTGCAGTTTGTACTTAGAACTTCTTATATGAAACAATTATCTGCTGGCTAGGACGGAAATGTTTATACATCACTTTGCCTGCTGATACTGCACTGAGGGGCTCTGTGATCGTCTCAGTTGAGCTTGAACTTTTTCTGCTTTCAGATAATCAAGAATATTAAATATCCTCCATTACCAATATTGCATTTGTGAGTACTATTGTCTACTATCAAAATTGTTATTATACCGTTTGAAGTATTAATGGCTACCAGTGTCTCTGAAGATATTTAATTACTACTGCTGTCTGAGACTACCATTTCTAGAGACTTTACTGTATGCTAATTGCAAGCTGTGATTCCTCTGTATTTGATAATCAGTTACTATGAATATTTTCTATATATTCAAAATAAATTCACAGTTTTTTGAACGTCTCTCCAGCCCGTTTATGGCTCAAGGCATGATTGACATGTGCAGCCACACAAGGCACCGAGACCTAGAGGGCACCCTGCGTGCCGCACAGTCGGTCAGCACCTAGGCCAGCAGTCGATGAAGGGGGACAGCAGTCTGATGTAGGGAGACCCCGTGTGATGAAGGGGGAGCAGTGTGAAGAAGGGGGAATAGTGTGAAGGAGGACGGGAGCAGTGTTATGAGGGCGAGAAACAGCATGTGAAAAAATTACGCATATATATATATATATATATATATATATATATATATATATTATATATAAGCCTAGTGGCGTGTGTTAGTCTGTGTGTGTGTGGAAAAAAAAACGAGCTGCAGCGCCACCTGCTGGGCGGAGTTATACACTGACCTACTAAATTCTTAGTGTGTGTGGGGAAAAAAACTCAGAAAGGGCTGAAATTTGGTATACTAAGATGTTTTTAATTTGTTAATTTAATTTGTTAATTGTTAAAAGTGTTTATAAAGATTTTAAAAAAATATATATATATTTCTTGAAGGAGAAGTGACAGTTGGGAGTGGTTGGTGGTTGCCGGGGTGACAGTTGGGAGTGGTTGGTGGTTGCCGGGGGTAACAGTTGGGAGTGGTTGGTGGTTGCCGAGGGTGACAGTTGGGAGTGGTTGGTGGTTGCCGGGGGTGACAGAGCGAGAGGAGTGTGATACTCAGGACCACTGAGAGAGATCCCTGTGTCTGGATAGACATCTGGATAGATGTGGGGATAAAGATGAAGGATGAGGTGATGGAGAAGAATGATGAGGTGGTGACATGTGGACAAAAACACGTTAAAAAAGGGCGCTTGCATCGGGAAGTAACGCTCTTCCCCTGAGGAGGCCTGGGCTATGGCCCAAATGCATGACAAGAACCTTTTTAACACCTTATGTAGCTTGATTTGACTAGAATGTATGAGTATCATGCACGGGTTAACTTGTATATATATATAGATCTGGGGAGGAGGCCAAGCCAACACTTTGAGCTCTTTGTCACGTTCCTGAACAATTTTTTGCAGTGTGGCAGGGTGCATTATCCTACTGAAATTGGCCACTGCCATCAGAGAATACTGTTGCCATGAAGGGGAATACTTGGTCTGCAACAATGTTTAGTTAGGTGGTACATGTCAAAGTAGCATCCACATGAATGCCAAGGTTTCCCAGCGGATTATTGCCCAGAGCATCACACAGTCAGTGCTGACTTACCTTCTTCCTGTATTGCATCCTGGTGCCATCTAAACCCGGCTGTCCATATGATGTAAAAGAAAAAGTGATTCATCAGACCAGGCCACCTTCTTACATTGCTTCATGGTCTAGTTCTGGTTTCAGGGGTGGACAGGATTCAGTTTGGGCACTCTGACTGGTCTACAGCTTAACAGTGCCATACACAGCAAGATTTGTTGCACTGTGTGTTCTATCATAGCCAGCATTTTTTTCAACAATGTATGCTACAGTAGTTCTTCTGTTGGATTGGACCAGACTGCCTAGCCTTTGCTTCTTATGCACATCAGTGAGCCTTGGACACCCATGACCCTATCACCGGTTCACCGGTTGTCCTTCCTTGGACCACTTTTGTTAGGTACTAACTACTGTATATCGAGAAAACCCCACACGACCTGCCATTTTGGAGATGGTCTGACCTAGTCGTCTAGCCGTCACAATTTGGCCCTTTTAAAGTCACTCAGATCCTTACACTTGCCCATTTTTCCTTCACTTGCTGCCTAATATATCTGACCCCTTGATATCTGCCATTGTAATGAGAGAGAGGGAGTAAGAGAGAGAGAGAGAGAGAGAGAGAGAGAGAAAGAGATTTGGTACCATGCTAACACCCTCTACAGTGGATTATTACCTAAGGTTGGTTCTGTCTTGCCATAATAGCAAACTGTTTGATGGTACGTGTGAAAGATATATGAAATGGCATGAGTACCTTTAATTATAATTGACACTAGTATAGACGTCAAGTGTTCTTTAATTCTAAATCAAACAGCTTTAAGTATCAAGGGAGAAGGTTGGTCTCTACAATAAGATTAGGATTGTGTATAACATTTGACAAGTTTGTCAAATAGAACTATTGTAGTTTCCCCTGAAGTTATAAAATGGCTTTATTTATTATTTATTAATTATAAAATTGCTTAATTGATTGAACCCTACAACAGATCAATAAATATGTACTATCTGACTGAAGTTCTACCAAAGAACATTGTTTGTGTGATATGTGTGTGTGATAACTTTAGTAGTTTTAGGGAGGAGCCCAGGTTGCTCTAATTCTGGGTTACCTGGCAATTCCCTATTCAGACTCAGATGGAGGCAACGATAAGATAAAATACTGTTGATAAAGAATTATACTTACCTTAAAATAACCATAGAACACTTACCATATCAAGGAGGTATTACAAGAACTGTATAGTGATGAGACTAGTTGAGTATTTAGGGAGGGGCATCCTGTCCATTTCAAAATTATTTATTTTCCCTTTAAACAGCATCTCTTCTGGGAAATTAAATTTTCAAAAATGAGTAGAATTTGCTGTGGTTCATGACTTTTGAGAGGAAATTCACTTAATCTGGCAACCATAACTTCTGGGTTTTCATACAACATACGTGAAACATCATGGTCACTTTTGCTCTACAAAAGGAATTGAATTTTCCACTGGCTGCTCATATTTAGGTCTCATCTTATACTTTTAATGGGATGCATTTGTGCTGCACAACAGAGTAGAAACACATTTCATGGGGCACTCCAAGCAATGGAATAAAAAGCTACACAGACACGCACCCACCAGTATTATATGTAATGAAGGCAGCGCAGATGCCCCTCATACATGATTAATCTAAACCATAAATGAGGCAAACTAGAAATGTTAAAATGTCACCTGTTTTTTTTTTGTGTGTTTAACTATGGTCAAAGCACGTTTGTTGCAAATCTTCATCTTCAGTTCTTCCCTTATGTTCTCAGTTATGAAGTAGGTGAAAATAAATAATGGAATGTGCTGGGTCCTCTAACAACACAGAATAGTGATGTAAGACTCTTGACAAATGATTAATGTCTTCTAGATAACCATTAACTTCTTTTTATATTGATATTACTTACTATTTAATTAATTAATTTACATTTCACTTTGTGTGCCAGAGTTCTCAAGGGACTATCACATTTTATCAACAAGCATACATTAGGACATTTTAAAAATAGATATCAGTTACATCTTTAGGTGGCATTTCTGGGTAGTGACTTAGCATATTCATGTGTTAATAGTTCATTATGTTTCTTTTCTTCCTTTTTTGTTTCTTTCATGTCTTTTTAATACCTATATATCAAGATCATTAAATTCACTGTAATGTACCTGATTAATGACTTTGCCTAATACTATTTTTTTATAGCTGTAATATTTGTGCAGCCCTCAGCAAATGTTTTTATCTGTTATTACAAACTAAAGGCAACGGATTGGCTTGGATTGTTCTCTCACTTTAATCACAGATCTTCATAAATCTTCAGTATATTTTTTGCTGTTCAATATCCGTAGGGTAGTAACTTACAATATAAAAATAAACATTCTGGTTCTGGAGTATGGCTAGATTTTTCAAAGACCTTGTTTGAAGCAAAATTATGATTTATGAGTGATATTCAAGTAAAAATTTTCCTGTCATTTAGTGCAAGCAAAATGCCTACTTTACACATCCTTCATATTTTGTATGACAATATATTCTAATTAAATTTAAATGAATACTTCACACCCTAGCACATTTTTTCTGAGATCACAGCGTCCCTCACTACAAAGCAATATATATTATTACATTAAAAGGTGGTGCAATTTAGCCCTTTGGTGACTTCCTAAGGTTTGGAACTACTATTTTAAGAATGTAGATATTTCTTATATGTCATGGTATATTTGCATAATGAAAAATACTGTCTCTCAATAAATCCTAATTAATAACATATACTATAATAAGGCACCAAGGAGAGTATCCATGACAAAACAGGGCAGCCCAGTGGCTTAGTGGTTAGCACTTCTGCCTCACAGCACTTGGGTCATGAGTTTTATACCTGACCATGGCCTTATCTGTGTGGAGTTTGTATGTTCTCCCTACATTTGCATGGGTTTCCTCTGGGTGCTCTGGTCCTCCCACACTCCAAAAACATACTAGTAGGTTAATTGGCTGCTATTAAATTGCCCTTAGTCTCTCTCGGCCTGTGTGTGCATGTTAGGGAATTTAGACTGTAAGCTCCAATGGGGCAGGGACTGATGTGAGTGCGTACTCTGTACAGCGCTATGGAATTAGTGGTGCTATATAAATAAATAGATGATGATGATGATGATGAAAACATATGGAATTGTAGAATTATAATGACACGTATCCCAACACTGATTGAATTGTTATATCCTTTTTAGGACATCCTCATTTTTCATAATAAAATGTAAGAATTACATTCCACTTATAAAACTTTGCAAGCCGGCTCATACATACGCCAAGAGAACCGGCACTGACCTGGTGATTGGTAAGACTCCTCTTACCACTGCTAATCAGTATTGCTGGGGAGCTAAGCATCAGTGATGAATAATCTACTTCAGCTTCAGTCCAGTAATCTCTTTTTTAGGATCATAGTAGGAGAAATAGAGTTTTTCCTTTATATCAATCTATTACCATTCATAAGGAATGGGAACAACTGGAGAAGTGTCAAACTAACCTTAAAATAATTGATCAAATCCTTTTACAGATCAGAAAACTTTAAGATGGAGCCAGTCCCAGGTTTATGTGTCAATAGCCAGTCTGTCAGCTTGGACCAATATTCGTTTGAAAGATAGTGATCCAGTGATCCTTTGGGGAACCCTATGGATAGGAATATATAGAGCTGTTTTAGGAAATTTCAAATTTGTCATGAAACCACTTTTAGACTTGGCTATGGCCTCAATGTCCAGAGCTCTCAGTCTCTGGGGAGATGTTCAACCCACAGATATTGAAGTAAAGATTAGAAGACATTATGTAAAGCATTGAAATTATGCAGAGAGTAATGGAATTCCTTTGTGAGGCATCTTTCGATAAAATTACCAGACAGAATTATGGCCTCAGCATTGGTTGCGTCTATGTGCAGTAGATGCTTACTCCAATATTAACACAGGTCTGCAAGCAAAAAGCTGTTTTCATAAATTCATCTGATTCTTATGTTTTTTGGTGCGCTGAATTCGAAAATGACGACGATTTTTTCCTGGGACGCCAGGTTTTTTCACAATCGAAATGTGCCTTGGTCAAACAGGTAGCTGGAAATCGTTAACTTTTAAATTCATCATACTTGGGGAAAAAAAACTGAACATGGAAAAACAAATTTATTTTCACTGCCAGTGCTCCCAAAAACATAAAAATACATGTTTATTGGTCCTGATGGTGATCACTGCATTGTTGAGTGTGTTTGCTAGGGCCTGCCCGGACATGTTCTTTCATGCATTAACTTGTTCTCTGATTCCTCCACAATTTTGTATTTCATTTCAGTCGTCATCTTGCTATTGTCTGTGTGGTTCAAAATTAGTTTAATGCCTCCAAGAAAGTGTGTAAATTCGCCTGACAGTTTTTGTTTCATATGTGGAGAGTTCATGGTGAAAAAGCAGCAGTTGAATATTTCGGATTTTGTTAAGAAAGTTTATTTTGCTTATTTTAAATTAAAACTCGGTGACCAAGATAAAGTTTGGGCTCCTCATAAAGTATGTAAGCGGTGCGACGAAGATCTTCGTAATTGGTCAAAAGGCAAGATAAAAGCTTTTTGATTTGGAATTCCTATGATGTGGCACGAGCAAAATAATTGTAGTGATGATTGTTATTTCTGTTCCTGTGATGTGAAGGGGTACAATTCAAAGTGGAAGTGCACCATCACGTATCCCAATCTTCCCTCTGCTATTCGTCGCATTCCCCATGGTCCAGAAGTCCCTGTGCCCGACCCTCCTACAAACCTGGATGAAGTCAATTGGCCTGATGAGAATGGAACTGTACCTCAGCCTGAAGATGGATCAAGTTCTTCAGATGTTGAAGTTGACGAACCAAAACTTTTCTCGCAAGAGGAACTCAATGATTTGGTGAGAGACCTAGATCTACCTAAGCAATCTGCTGAATTACTTGGTTCTAGACTTAAAAGCAAAAATTTGTTGATGGAAGGTACATCTTTTGCATGGTACAGACATTGGGAAAAAGACTTTCTGTCTTACTTTTTTCATGAGGACAATTTGGTGTTTTGCTCTGATTTAGAAGGGTTGATGGCTCAGTTCCACATTCAGTATAATTCTTCTGAATAGAGGCTTTTCATTGACTCTTCCAAAAGAAGCTTAAAAGCAGTTTTACTTCACAATGATGGCCGTTATGCATCCATTCCTGTTGCTCATTCGGTGTACTTGAAGGAGACTTATGAGAACTTGGAGTTGGTAGTCAAGAAAGTGGGTTATCAAAACCAAAACTGGTTGGTATGTGGGGATTTAAAAGTATTGTGTATGCTGCTGGGACAACAGGCTGGGTACACCAAATACCCTTGTTTTCTATGTTTATGGGACCGTAGAGACCGGCAAAATCACTGGAAGCAAAAAAATTGGCCACCAAGAAGTCTAATTGTTGGTGAAAAGAATGTTCTCAGAGATACCTTGGTACCCCCTGAGAAGGTTTTATTACCACCACTGTATATCAAATTAGGATTAATGAAGCAATTTGTTAAGGCACTTCCCAAAGATAGCGAATGCTTCAAGTACTTGGGATCCAAGTTTTCAGGGTTAATGGAGGCAAAACTGAAAGAGGGGTTTTTTGTTGGCCCGGATATTAGAAAACTCATATCCGACAAAGACTTCATCAGTTCAATGACTCCAACTTAAAAAGAATCGGGGAGTGCCTTTACTGTGGTCATAAAAAACTTTTTGGGAAACCAAGAGGACCCAAATTACAAGGAAATGGTGGAAACAATGTTGAAAGCGTTCCACAAGCTTGGTTGCTCCATGAGCTTAAAAGTCCATTTTCTCAACTCACACCTTGACTATTTTCCTGAAAATTTGGGAGCAGTGAGTGAAGAGCAGGGAGAACGTTTCTATCAAGATATAAAAGAAATGGAAAGAAGGTATCAAGGGAAATGAAGTGTTACGATGATGGCTGACTACTGCTGGATGTTGTACAGGGATCTTTCAGAAGCCAACTACAAGAGGAAAAGCTCAAAAAGAAGTTTAGAGTTTAGAAAAAGATGATTTCACAAGCAATCTACTTGAGTGTGGTATTAATTTTGTCGTCACCTGTGCAAATTAGTTAATATTTTTCATGTAAATAAAATATTTGCATTAAGAGATTTTTTTTAAACGATGACCACCCGTTTGTTCGAAAACCTGACGTCCCAGGACAAAACGGTTGTAATTTTTGGATTCAGCGCACCAAAAAACGTAAGAATCAGTCAACTAAACCAAAACAGCTGTCCAAAAATGTTTTGGGGCAGACCTGTGTAATTTAACCATGCTTCCCTCTGAAGGTTCTTTGCTCTTTGGTGACAAGCTAGACATCATGATTCAAAGAGTCTCCAATCGTAAATCCAACCGTCTACCATAATATGAAAGGGTTAGGTATTTCCCTTCCTCTTCACCTCGCCAACATTTCAAATAGACAAAATTAGCAACAAACCTGGGAGGCAATACACTGGAAAAAATGGTGCCAGTATATCCAGGGAACCTGTTTGGACTTTCAGAGCTAATGAAGGGAGATCAGAACATAAGGCCTCTCAATAACAATTGCCCAACTCAGCCTACATTAATTCATGTGGGTGATAGAATTTCAAACTATTCAGAAAAATCAGCATGCTCTGTTCAAGATCAGTGGGTTCTGGGTATTGTCAAAGAGGAATACAAGATATAATTTTATCATGTTCCCAGGGGAAATTTCTTTATCAAATCCAGGACTCCCTCAGCTTTCCTAGAGTTGGCAGCCACCTGCACTTCTGGCAGTCTGCAAACTCTGCCAGAAGTGCAGGTGATCCCCCTGTTCTGCCAACCCAATAGGTGCAGCTTTTAATTACAGACTCTTCCTGGTACAAATGATTTTTGAACCATCATTGATTTAAGGCAACTCAATTGATTTGCACATGCAAACATTTTTCGTATGCAGTCCATAAATTCTATCCTCACTGTTATAGGTGAAGGGGACCTCCAAACATCCATAGATCTTCAGGATGCTTACTTTCATATGTCAATTGCAGCGCATCACCAAAGATTCCTTAGGTTCTTGGTACTGGGCTAGCAATTCCAGTTCATTTGTCTTTGTTGTGATGTTAGATACCCTTGTAGCGGAATTGGGAGGTCAGAGCACATAATTCAAATAAGGACAAATCAGGTAATATCATCTTTTTTGAATGTGCATGACTGGATTATAGATAGGGCAAATAATAATTTTTTGCCCTCTCAGCAGATAAAGTTAATATATACTGCACTAGACAAGGTGTATTTACTGTAAGAGAGATTTATTAAATTCCAGCCAATTCCAGGTACAGTCTCAGCAACATAGTGAAATATGGATTTTCTTTGCCTCCAGGCGATGTTCTCTGCAACCATTGGTATTCTCCCCTGGGCACAGTGGCATAGACAAAAACTTTACTTAGATCTACTCACTCACTCACCATTCTTTCCTTCTCATTGCACTAAAGAAAATAAAAAAAGAGGAAGAGCTCATAGCATTCTTTCCCTTCTGGCAAGGTTGAAATGGTTTGCAGTTGCAAGGAGACATACCACACTTCTACAAGCAAAGAAAAAGATATCTTCTGTGGTCTAACTGCCAAATTTGGACAAGTTTACCCTGTGGTATAAACATAAACTGGATCCAGCATCTGCCAATATCTCTCAGGTTCTGGACTTAGCAAAGTGTTTTCTATTTCAACCTTGAAATTTCAGGTGTCTTTTTGGATACTAAATTAGCTTCTGAAGACCTTTTTTATCAGTTTTTTCAAGCAGTAAATAAAATACATCCTTGTATCAAGTCTTTTGTACCACACTGGGATCTCAGTTTAGTTCTAAAAACTTTAATGTCTGATCCTTTTCAACCATTGGAAGAGATTTCTCTCAGGTATCTTATACTCTAGGTAGTGTTTTTTTGCGACAATAACTGTTGCTCATAGACTCGGAGGACTACAAGCTTTATAGTGTAAAGAGCCCTTTTTGAATATCTATATGGATAAAGTGATGCTAAGTGCTAATCCATCATTCTTCCCTAAAATGGTATCCACCTTATTAATATTAATCAAGAGATTATACTTCCGTCTTTCTGTCCGTAAATAGAGAAGATAAATGGCACAATTTGGACTCAGTCACAGCAATCTCAGACAAGAATTTAGGAACACAGAACAACTCTTTGTGATTCCGACAAAACTTTGAAAAGGATATACCCCATCTAAACAGACCATTTCGAGGTAGATAACAGAATTTATTGTACAGGCATAAGAGGAATGGATGTATGGTGCCGAAAATTCTTAACATACTCTCAGTGAGAGTAGTAGCAATCTCATAGCACAACATTGTCAAAAGTATGAGGATACTCCTTTATTATTATAATTATTATTATTATTATTATTATTATTATTTTTAATGTATAGGGCGCCACAAGGTGTCTGTAGCGCCGTACAGGGACAAACAATATCACAGTACAAGATGAGACAGCACGGTACAGTTAACAATAAGCACAGTAACTCAGGAAGCTCAAAGCACAGCTAGAGAAAGGGCCTGAAAGGGGGGGGGGGGGTGGGGGAGAGGGATGATCCGCATACGCTAGTAGCCTGAGCCCAAGAGGGAGGGCACAGATAACAGGTCAGAGCCACAGAACGATGTAGAAAAAAGCAAGAGGGGTCGGAGAGCAGAAGGTTCTCGAGTAGGTGGGCTAAGTAGCTGGAGAGCAGAGTTAGAAGTGGTAGAAACAGGAGGAGAGATGGCCCTGCTCAAAGGAGCGTACAATCTAAGGGGAGGGGTAGACAGACAGAGAGACACAAAGGTGAGAGGGAAAGAAGGGGGAACGGAGGCTGAATCAAGGAAGGGGGAAGAAGGGAGGAGAGGTAGGCGATAAGGTAGATAGTTAAATGGGAAACTGGAAGGATTTTAGAAAAAGGTGTGTTTTTAAAGCCCGATTGAAAATGGACAGATTGAGGGATGTTCTGATGGAGTGAGGGAGCTTGTTCCAGTGGAGGGGGCAGCACGGTAGAAGTCTTGGATATGCGCATGAGAGGAGGTAATCAGAGGGGAAGAGAGGTGATGATCGTTGGCAGATGGCAGAGGGCAGGATGGAGCATAAATAGAGATGAGGTTGGAGATGAATTGAGCAGTGGAGTTGGCGAGAGCCTTGTATGTGAGTGTGAGGAGTTTGAACAGGATTCTGTAGGGGAAGAGAGCAAGTGAAGGGCTTGGTAGAGAGGGGAGACAGAAGAGGAGCGGCGAGAAATGAAGATGAGCCTAGCGGCTGCGTTAGGTACAGATTGAAGGGGAACGAGTTGAGAGTGGGGGAGGCCAGTAAGGAGAAGGTTGCAGTAGTCCAAGCGGGAGATAATCAGAGAGTGGAGAAGAGATTTGGTGGAATCTTGGGAGAGGAAGGGCCGAATGTGTGCAATGTTGCGTAGCTGGAAGTGGCAGGATTTGGCAAGATAGAGAATGTAAGGGGCAAAGGAGAGAGAGGAGTTGAGGATGAGACTGAGGAAGCGACGTTGGGGGACAGGGGAGATGGAGGAGTTGTCGACAGTGATAGAGAGGTTGGAAGGGGAGGAGGTTTGAGGGGGAGGAAAGACAATGAGGATGGTTTTAGCAAGATTGAGTTTAAGAAATCTAGAGGACATCATGTAGGAGATGGCAGAGAGGCAGGCGGACACCCTAGAGAGGAGGAAGGGAGAGAGATCAGGAGAGGAGAGGTAGAGTTGAGTGTCATCTGCATAAAGGTGGTACTTGAGGCCGAAGGAGCTGATGAGTTCACCCAAGGAAAAGGTCTATAGTGAAAAGAGTAAGGGTCCAAGAACAGAGCCCTGTGGGACCCCAACTGGAAGGGTGGAAGGGGGGAGAGAGACCCAGAGGTGGTTACAGAGAAAGAACGGTCAACAAGGTAAGAGGTGAACCAGGACAGGACGGAGTCGAAGAGGCCAATGGACTGGAGGGTGTGGAGCAGGAGGGGGTGGTCAACGATGTCGAAGGCTGCTGAGAGATCCAGGAGGATGAGAAGGGAGAAGTGGCCCCTAGCTTTAGCAGAGAGGAGGTCATTGGTAACTTTAGCCAGGGCAGTTTCAGTGGAGTGGTGGGGGTGGAAACCAGACTGGAGAGGATCAAGGAGGGAGTGTTCAGAAAGGTATTTGGTGAGACGGTTGAAGACGAGCCTCTCAAGTATTTTGGAGGCAAAGGGGAGAAGAGATATGGGGAGATAGTTACAGACAGAGGTGGGGTCAAGATTAGATTTCTTTAGAATGGGTGATACGAGAGCATGTTTAAAAGAAGAGGAGAAGATGCCGGTGGAGAGGGACAGATTAAAGAGGTGAGCGAGGTAGGAGCAGGTGTTCGGGGAAAGGGAGCGATGAAGGTAAGAAGGGATAGGGTCCAGGGGTCAGGTAGAAGGAGGGGGGTGAAATGAGAGAGTGGACTTCATCATCCGTGGTGGGGCGGAAGGAGTATAGGGTTTTTGGCTAGGGGGAGAGGACGGTAGAGTGGGGGGGTAGATGAGAGAGTGGAGGAGGAAATTTCAAGTCGGATGTCCTCGACTTTAGAGGCGAAAAAGGAAGAAAAGTCGGTGGCAATCAGGGTGGAGGCCAAGCAAACTTCTTCTAATAAGTTTGCTTGACCATTTAGTCTCAGCCATGCCCATTGTTAACAAGTAAATAAAATCAATCATTCAGCTCTCAAATATCCATAGACAAACATTAACAGTAGACTGGATCACACAGAAGAGTTCAGTGACCTTCAGCATGGCACTGTCATAGGATGCCCCCTTTTCAACAAGTTACTTCATCAAATGTCTTCCCTACTAGTATTACCTGGGTCAACTTTAAGTGCTATTATTATAAAGTGGAAGCAGTTACAAGCAACAACCGCTCAATCATGAAGCAATATGGCACACAAGTTCACAGATTGGGACTGTCAAGTGCTGAATTGTGTAAATATCTGTTCAGGTTCCATACTGCCCCTGAAAGCAACATACAAACAAAAAATGTTTGCTGGAAGCTTCATGCAATTAGGTTTCCACTGCCAAGCAGACACACTCAAGTTTCAGAGCACCATGTATAATGCCAAATGCTGACTAGAGTGGTGTAAAGAACATCGCCACTGGACTCTGTAAATGTTGTGTAAATGTGTTCTTTGGAGTGACGAATCACTTCACCACCTGGCAGTCAGACGGACGAATCTAGGTTTGAAGGATATATATATATACACATATATATATATATATATATATATATATATATGTGTGTATATATATATATATGTATATATATATATATATATATATATATATATATATAAACGGACAGACCAGCACCAGCAATAGGAGAAATACAATATTTAATAAGAAAAAATAGAAAGATACATCACAGTAGTATTTCCTATTTTTTTCTATTAAATTTGGTATTCTTATTACTGGTGCTGGTCTGTTCATTTGTTGAACGTCTATTGATCCTATA
Source organism: Mixophyes fleayi (assembly GCF_038048845.1). NCBI lineage: Eukaryota > Metazoa > Chordata > Amphibia > Anura > Limnodynastidae > Mixophyes > Mixophyes fleayi. Next base: position 71,550,855 of record NC_134406.1, read on the forward strand.
TTTTATATTCCATAGACAAAAAACCTTACGGTTTAAAATGTCCAATTAAGATTCCTTATACACAATCTACAATGTAAGAAAACGATTGAAACTCTTCAACTCAAACTGTAAAAAGCAATGAAATTACGACGATTGAGGCAGAAACCTCAATGGACGTGTTCCTTGTGCAATACAGACATGGTACGCCATCACATCCTGTGGTTAGCTGCAGATTCAGCACTATCATGGAGTGAGATTGCTGTCACTCACAAAATGGTGGAGCTGCTAATTCACAGATTTAGCCCCAGGTCTTTAAACCTCCTGTACACTGAGTTATGTTCTCCTAAAAAAACAGAAAAACAGTGACTTTTGCAAAACAGGAAGAGGAAAAAAATGGTGAGATTTTGAAGTTTAGATTATTCCTAATTTGTCATTTTTTTATTCTTTTTTTATGAAATTTGGTATATGGCACCTATGGACAATTCTCCATTCGCATGCCAAATTTCAGTTTAATAGCTTTAACACATTTTAAAATGTAGACCCTCAAACACCATGCCCCCCCTCTCACAGATTTATAATAGCAGAATGTCGTTTATAAGATGCAACCTTAATATAAGGGCAAGACTGTGCCCTTATAATATAAATATATATATATATATATATATATATATATATACATATGTGTGTATGTGTGTGTTTGTGAGTAAATGAGGATGGGGTGTAGGTTTGTTTGCGGCAGTATGCCTATGTAGATTCATTTAGTATAGAATTGTGTTTAGCAGCCCTTGCCAAGTGCTTGGAGGGCACCAAAATGTCCGTAGGGCGTCATGTTACACACCATTGTGGATGCTTGTATTATACACCACTGCCTGAAACTTTTTATATTCAAGCTGCCTATTCAATGTTATAATCTCAATAAATGTTGTTAAAAAGCAATGCTGGTTTCCTGGATGTTACTGGGCTGGAACATAATATTATATATTTTACATGTAAGTCCTAATTGTAATGTATTTCGTGACTATTGGCCTGATTCATTAGTGATCTTATCTTCTGTGGAAGTTGCCATGCGTATTTTAAGAACAAATGGCCAGATAAGAAAGTCCCGGTTCAACAACAGACGGAAGTTAAGAGACACGCTCATCTTAAGTCATTTACGCAAATAAAAATAAGAAACTGCATGTTAAGTAGTGAATTTAACTTAAGATAATCGGCTTTTTAAGATCTGCTTTTTATTTAAAAATCAGATGCTGTTATGTAACAGCAAATGTGGGAGGTGTGAAGGATTTGTTTGGTATTGCTATAATATATTAATAGAAAACACACACATTGGTTAGGGAAGTGCTAAAGTGCTTTCATAACAGGATAGGAAACAGGTGGAAAGGCCCACCACATATTCCTAGTGAATGTGTGGAAAGACCACCTCATTCATTAGACTCATAAAAAGGGGAGAATGGTAAAGTTTGGGGATACCTGCTACCCTCCTCACAAGCTTCCTTATTACTAAAAATATATGGGAGTTAAGATCAGCAAGTTACCTTAATGGTTAGCTCTTCTGTCTCACAACACTGGTGTCATGAGTTCGAATACCAAACATGGTTAGCATCTGTGTGGGCTTGAATCATTAAGGAAAGGAGCACAAGAGAAACTTTGGCCAAACCAGCAGATGTTTTTAATTAGCAAGGGGTAGTATTAAGATAGTATTTAGCACATAAGGAAAAAAATGGTTATTTTTTCATGTAACACACAAACACTTGATAGCTTCAGTTTAACTTTGACATTCAAAGTTGATCTACGACATGCTCTACACCAATTATAAATCTGTCCTCATATTATAAATTTACGTCCCCTCAAATGCAACTTTGTTAAGCCAAGGTGAATTTTTTATTTATTACAATGTTCTACTTTCAAAAATGATTCTGATCCACAGGGTACATTCACATTATTATGTGCATACTGACATCTATTACAATGAATGGCCTAAGACTCGAAGGGGGATTGATGATTTTGAGGGGGCATGCTGCTTTGAGGTGAATGCAACTATTGTCTATTGTCTGGATACCTTGTTTTTACTTCATCTACAGCTTGTATGTTATGATATGTACTCAGCTTTACAAAAAAACAATGCAGAACACAATCCAGCAGCACGCTGTCTTAGTGGCTAGCACTTCTGCCTTATAGCTCTGGGGTCATGAGTTCAGTATCAAACCATGCCTGTTATCAGTCTGAATTTGCCTGCATAGATAGTTATCCAATTCCACAGGTTTTGACCATGATATCACCTGATGAACAAACTTGCAAGATCCAGAAAAATTAATTAAATTAACAATACAAAAACTCCAAAAAAAAATATTTAATTTTTTTTAAATTCTGTTTTGGTTGTTGCCTAATGTTGGCGTTATTTATTTTTGTATATATACAAAAATAAATAACGCCAACATTAGGCAACAACCAAAACAGAATTTAAAAAAAATAAATATTTTTTTTTTTGGAGTTTTTGGTATTTTTTTTTTTTTCTGGGATCTTGCAAGTTTGTTCATCAGGGGATATCATGGTCAAAACCTGTGGAATGGATAACTAGCTATCTGGCAAATGGCAGATGGGAAAACAGTGCTGTATGATAACCCATTGTAGTCTAGGTTTACAATTTCAGACACATATTTTAAACCCTTACTTTGTGACATGATTTTGCTAAGGTTGGAAGTGACACATTTAATTGTGTATTACTTTGCTTCAGGAATCTGGCCCTCTAGGTCCTAGCATGGCCATACAGTCCTTAAGTATTCTTGGCATTGTAGTACTAGTGCTACTTTGGCTAAACCTGTCCATCCTGGGACCTATAGTGGTCCATTGAACTTTTACTTACATGGAATATTGTTATCCCACACACACACACACACACACACACTGTTTAGTTAAGGGATATATTATTTTCATACCATGGGTGGTGTCATGAACTTAGAGAACTTACAGTTATTGATAATGGTTAACCCGGCACATGATTGTGGGGAATAAGGCATAAATCATAACTGCAGTGTAAATATGTTATATCAAATGAATCTATTGATAAGTTCAGCTACTAAAGTGTAAAATGTGAAGACAGAAAGTCTGTTGTATGCGTATTTGCACATTCCAGTGTGAGAAGATACGAGTGTCACCTATGGCAGCTTCAAAGAACCTCTGCTGTGAGATATAGCCTGGCCTGAAATGGAGTTGTGACACCTGAATAGACTTTTAGGAACCATACAGCATGTTGTCTGGCTCAAAGAGGCCATGTGCTGACGTAGGGTATATGTGATATAGACAAAAATAATTCAGTTTTAAAATATGCCACTTAAAATCAATAAAGTAGTGATCAGCCACATATTCCTGAAGGGCAGTTCATATGTCAAGTTAAGAATTCTGCCCCACAGAGCAGTTAAGGAAAGGTGTAAGCTCTGCGAATACACTGTATTTAGGTGTGTATGGTATCAGAAGATGGACAGAGTCATAGGGGATTTATTAATAATAAATTTGGGTCTGGGTAGTGCTCCACAGAAATGTTAGGTTACATAGTAGACTTGAGTAGTAAATCAGACATCATGCAAATGGTGATTGAAAAAAGTGTCACAAGCCACAACCCACTGGGGGTAGGTGTAGAAGTGTCTTTAAAAGGCTGATACCAGGTACAGCAAATTGTCAGACTTTCGGGAAATCAATTCACATTGATAAGCTGTCCATCTTCCAAGCCAATTTCCCTTGGCCAGTTTCACGGATCAATGTAGAAATACAGCTAAGGAGCCATGGATAAGGTAAAAAAACAACAATGTTTATCGCTGGAGAGTATGAACAGGTGATCAAATAATGAAATTGCAGAAATTACCAGATGTACAGCAGTTGCAGGTAAATGGGAGATGAGGAAAGATTCCAGGCAGCATGAATCCAGGAGGAAGTGACCACAGAGTATACCATAAGGATATAAAAACAATAACCGGCAAAGACTGCTGGGAGAGACAGGTTTAAAAAGGGACACACCCAGGTGCAAGAAATAATTACAGGACAGGTTAACCCCTGATACAACCAAGTAAGGCACAATAGCAGCACCTCTGGTGATCAGAGGTACTGCTGCAACATATAAAATGGAATACAAATAATAAAGTCCAAAAGTCCAGTAGGCAGATCGTTACAGTACCCCCTCCCTTAAGGGCGGATTCCAGATGCCCACATCACCAAAGGTGTTTGAAAGTGTCAGAGTCATAGTCCACTATTGGGCTTGTAGTGGAGAAATCCTCATCCCTGGACAGAGAAGGTACGGGGACCATGTCCAAGAAATGCAGGAATCCCGAAGTCTCACCTCTCTTCTTTTTACCTTTCTTTTTCTTTGCTTTATTTTTAGGGACACAGGATTGCTCAAACTGAATAGAACATGCAGGTAGCCTCAAGGGTTGGGCAAATGGAGATAACAAAGTTGGACAGAAGACATGCAGGGAGTACAACTGACAAGTGCTGGAGCAAATTCTTTGAACACTGCCTCACAAAAAAGTTGTAAATTAGAAAGGATGAGATCTCTGGGCTCAATAAAGATGCTTGCCCATTCCAGAGCTTTTCCTGTAAAGTTGGATAACAGGTAATATACTTGCTTCCATTGGTTATCTAGGAGGTTAGGTACTGATGGAAAATAGGATATAAAAAATTTAATCAGAGCATTAAATTGCTGTATGTCCCCATTGAAGGTAGGTGGTCGGAAATCTGGAACAGAGGATGAATTAGCATGAGACTTGGCCAGCTCGGTTGAACATCCGTCCCTGGGGACTCGGGCAGGACACCTTTGGCAGAAGACAACCCGGACTGGGTGGATGAATTGGCAGGGAGCCCGGATTGGGCAGCAGGCTTGGCAGCAGGCCCGGATTAGGCAGAAGGCTTGGTAGCAGGTCTGGACTGGGTGGCAGACTTGACAGCAAGCCCGGACTGGACGGCAGACTTGGCAGCAGGCCCGGACTGGACGGCGGACTTGGCAGCAGGCGCGGACTGGACAGCAGACTTGGCAGCAGGCCCGGACTGGACGGAAGACTTGGCAGGGACAGCGCTGTGAGAAGCCTCAGAGCAGACAGCGCTGTGAGAATATGTTGAGATTTAGGTATCGTTGTGACATCCGGGGGAGAATGCAGAAAGACAGTGCTTTACAACAGATAGTATTAAAGGTGATAGGTCAGGGAAAGCAATGTACATTTGGGTGTCCTCAGCATAGAGGTGGTATTGGAGGCCAAATGAGCAAATTAGTGTCCCAAAAGGAGAGATGTACAATATTAAAGTACAACATTTAGAAAAAAAGAAACCTTGTGAGACCTCAATAGAGAGTGGGAGTGGAAGGGAGAATGTACCAGGGGTGGATGCTCTACAGGAGCGGTTTGAGAGGTAGGAAGTGAACCAGGAAAGACCTGTTTCTATGTTGTGCATATTTAGTTATGAGTAGGGGTATTTTAAATAAACAATGCTTATTCAACAGTTTAGTGTTGTTATTCAGCGCTGCTGCTATAGCTTTTTGGACTTAAACATGACCCCGAGCTTCCTTAAGTTTTAAGCATGAATTTAAGAAAAACGCTAAGCACTTCTTATCTATTTGAAGGATCCAGAGGTAAACACTTCTTCTTAAATCAGTACAATCTCAGCCTGATCTCGCCCATTCCCCGCCCTTTCCCAACCCTTTTTCTTAAGTGGTCGGAGAGCTTCTTAAATAAAGTTAAGAAGGATTTTCATGTTAACTTAAGAGATTCTTAAGTTACGTAGCGGATTTTCCTTCTTTTCTCCCTTTTCTGGGCATATGCAGAGTGGATTTTTGTATTATCCGCAAAAAACAGCAGTTAAGATCACTAGTGAAACAGGCCCCATGTATAATAAATTTATCTAATGCAATACTTGCAACCATTAACTATATGATAAAATTAGTAATTTTACCACTCAAATGTTCAAACGGAAACTAGATCATTGACTCTAATTTGGAATCACTACCTACAATAGATCATCTACTTACTACATTGAACGAAATAACAATTTAGCGATGACAATTGATAATAAGAATGTAACTGTATTGTAAAACTATTGGATGATAATAATTAGATATATTTTTTACACTTCACAAATATAACATATTTTACACTTCACGAATATAACATATATGCATTATTTATACATTCCATATTTATATACATTCAATATTTATATACATGGCATATTTTATACATGACATATTTATATATTTGCAAATATATACGAGTGACGAGTCCCCTTGTTTGATTCGCAAGGGCAACATTATGGCACATACTAATTTCTATTTAGCCAGATCTACCTTACTCATACCAAAAAAGCACTTATAATTAAATAAAGTGTTTGAAAGCTCTACTCTTGGCTTCTGATGTATACTCTACCCAACGATAAGTGCATAGTAAATAAACAGATGAAAGTGCAGGCCACTTTTGTCTATTTAGTTTTATCAATATCTAATGTATTAATTGTACCACTGTCCATCCAATGAATGCTGCCTGTTTCTGTAGCATAAGTGTCTATTGTGGATTCTCTCTTACATTCATAATTTATTGGATGCCTAGTCTTTTAAGTTTTTTTTATCACGGATGTACTCCACCTTTGTCGATCACCATCTAAATTTATTTATATAGCGCCATCAAATTACATTACACATTACAATTAGGTATCTATCTATTTCTCTAAATCTCTACTAGTGTGCATAGTCTTTTAATTTTTTATTATGGGTGTAGTCCAACCTCATCTATTTAGTTTTATCAATGTTTAACGGTATTCTTTCTACCACTGTCCATCCAATGAACGCTGCCTGTTTCTGTAGCATAAGTGTCTATGAAGAATGTTCTGTTACGTTCTTTCTTGATTATGAAGTAGATCAGAGAGTAGAGAGGCATCCCAAAAGTGATCTCCTTGTTCTTTCTTGGCTTCCCTCTGAAGCAAATATACAATTGAGAAAATTTGGTCTTCAAAAGTGTAGCGAGTGGATTCTGTCTGTGAGTGACTTTTAAAACATTAATCTCTCTGATTATCACATTCCTATAAGATTTGGAAGCATTTTATCTAGGACTCCAATTGCAGTTTGCAGTCCTGCATCATGTTTCTACAGATCAGGTTTTGGAGACCAAGCTTGGTCTATGATGTTGTCAATGAAGAATACATCCTCTGAGAATATAAGCTCTCATTCCACAAGTCACCTTGTTATTCAGTAAATGTAGCTTTTTCATTGGGGAAACAATACACTTCATACAACTTTGATAAAGCAAGGCTGCTTTTTGGATCCATGAATTATTTTGTCAGAGTTATCTTTTTTTGGCCACCATAATTTTTTTCTTTACATGTAAAACATAATTTTAGCTGCATCAAAGAGTAAGTGCTCAATGCCAAAGAATGACAGTTGCATAGTCTCAGAGGTCTTAATGAAATCAAGTTTTTCCTAGTTGATTTCTAAAAAAACTTAATGCATGTCCTGTCTTTCCTGAATTGCACCTCTAAAGATTAATTAAGGTACTTACAATCTTTAAAGTGCATTTTCCACCACCCTGCTGGGCAGAGTTATACACTGACCTACTAAATTCTTAGTGTGTGTGGGAAAAAAAATTCAAAAAGGGCTGAAATTTGGTAGGGCTCAAACTCATTTTCGTGAGGTAATTTTACCTCATGAACACACATGTGTAGAGGCGTGCGTTAGTGTGTGTGTGTGTGTGGAAAAAACTATTTTCTCAGAAAGGGCTCATCCAATTGACCTGAAATTTGGTATACTGACATTATTTGACAAAAAAATTAGAATAGTCAAGTCAGTTAACTTCCATCATCCCCCCTTCCCCCCGTGGGAGGGGTAGTAAAGGCTAAATTTACGAGTTGAGGGGTCAAACTCATTTTCGTGAGGTAATTTTACCTCATGAACACACATTAAAAAGGGCGCTTGCGTCGGGAAGTAACGATCTTCCCCTGAGGAGGCCTGGGCTAGGCCCAAATGCATGACAAGAACCTTTTTAAGACCTTAAGTATCTTGATTTGACTAGAATGCATGAGTATCATGCACGGGTTAACTTGTGTATATATATATATATATATATATATATATATATATATATATATATATATATATATATATATATATATATATATATATATATATACATATACATATATAAACAGTGGGCTAGTTGCATCCCACTTGTCGGAGTTTGTCTTGATTATGTAAATAATGGCATCAAAGGATTAATCTTGGAGCTTAGCAATGAAAGGGAGCTTGTGGTAACATGCAGAAAGGTATTTAAGATTCTCCAGTGAGGAGCATATCTTGAGATGATGGAGATCCTAATAGACGCGTGTCTATGTTTGATAATTTAACTACCTATCTGGACAGTATAGATCCAAGTATGTTTAGCGAGATCTGAGAGGGCAAAAGTCAGTTGTAATAATTAAATATAATATAATTATTTTACATGTATTGCTTTTGTACTCATTTTTTAAGATCATAAGATTAAAAAATGTATTCAGGCTTTGAAACTTGTCAAAGAAAAGGCCAGCTGACACATCACAAGATTCATCCACTTTGTCCTTCCTGGCTCCTCATTTGACAAAGTAGTGCTGTAGGCAGATGGTTCTTGTGACTTGTGATATGTCACCTGTCAGAAGGGGAAGACGGTACCCTCACCCAGCATGTTTTAGTTATCATTTTTGGTGTTAGTCTTCCTATTATTAAAAAATAAAAGAGATTTCATGTTTAATTGCTAATATAGCAGCTATGACATTATTTCTCCATAAAAGGTAATGTTACTTATACATTATACATGATAGTGTGTGTGTGTGTGTGTGTGTTTAATAATTATTCTTTAATCAGAAAAATAGAATATATTTTTGGAACTTGAGGTTTTTGCTTGTAATTATGAAATGTGAATTATTTTGAAAATGAATAATGGAGTGGATTAGGTGTTTTCTATTTTTGTTCAACATGGTGGTACAGGTTATGAACCTGCTCTGCCTTTTTGTTAATTAGCAGACAACACTATTTATCTTATGTGAAAGAGCTTTCTTCTTATTTATTTTCTGTTATTGAACAGTGAGTATAGAACATTTCCCATTGATAATACATAGAATGGATACCTGCACACATTTACTGTTCATTACCTGAGAACCAAAGATTTTATTTCTTATTCGTTTGACCATTATATATTTTTGGTTACATTCATAGTAGTTCAAATTCTTTGTTCATAAATTAGCAACAAATAATTTCTCCTTTAAATATTCCAACTGTAATTATGGTCAACTGTACAATCTAAAACAATGTAACTGTCAATGGAGCGCTTCACTTGGTGTGCAGCCAAATACGTATCAATGAAGATCCACCAGAACGTCAATTATCAACATGTGTATTCAATATTATGATACATACATATAGCGCTGCCTTCACGCACACTTGGTGTATATTAGTGGATGGACATGTGTGAGAATGTCCTCCAGACGAGTCTCTACCATCTAAAGTGACACATACAAAAAGCAATGATGGTGCAGTACATCAACAATGTGGCATGAATTGCCAAAACTAAAGGTTTTCCAGTTAATTCCCGTGTACATATAAATTACTGTGCACCCGTGTTTTCACTCATTGTGGAAACCCTTTTGGGTCTGCGCTTACAAGAACATGGATGTATATTCGCCCGTAGTAAGATTGGAAAATGTAGTTTGTCATTTCTTTCCCTTTCTTGCAATTTTAATAAAATATCCATTTTAGGCAGATTTTCTTTGCTGTGTCAGGAGGTTTAAAACAACTAATTGTATTTCCTTACAATTTAAACTCTTCTAAATAAAAAAAATATTATTTGTGTGGGTACTGCATAATCAAATTACTGATATTGATGTTTGAATCTGACCTGCCCATAATATGCCAAATTAGACACAGGGATGATAATGGACTTGGTGGTGTAGGTTTTAAATAACAGGAAATTGAACCGAAATCACAGGAAACCTGTCAGCATACACCACCATGTCCACACTAAGACAATAAGCAATACTCCCAAATAGTCATGCCTTGAAAAAGGAAGGTGTCCCTCTATAGTATCACGTTGTGGCTTCCTAGCATAGTCAACTTTTCTCTCTCCAGTGAAATGGGTCTATATTATGTCACCATGAGAGATTTGGGGGGAGTCTGCGTTATAAAGACTTTACAAAGACATCAACGATTTGGTGGATTTGCAGTAAAAAAATCTCCAGAGACTTGGAGGGTTCTAAATTGAAAAGATCCAAGAGATTCGGGAATCTGTATTGTAAAAACATTACATATTTTGGGGTCAGCAATGTTTAGTGATACAGCACTGGCACTATATATCAATCACTAGTATGCACTGTTTTGTACATTGGTCACTAGAATGGTGTCTGATTTGTGTATAGGTCACTAGGATGATATTTGCATTAAATATCTGTCACTTGAATGTTCTATATATTGTATATCAGTCACTAAAATTCTCTTTGTATGATATATCAGTTACTAAGATGCTTTTTGTATTTTATAGTGATTGCTAAGACACGATCTGTATTGTATAGTTGTCAGATGAAGCTGTGTTGTGCCTGAAATAGCAACTTTCCATATATGTTATTGGCTTTGTCAACTTACATATTTCTGTTGTAGTGCATTGCTAGAACATACTTGCCAAACTTATGTTGGCTGGGTCCGGGAGATCCTGGAGGGCACGAGGGGTGTATGTGCGGTGACATAATGCCTGTTTTGGGTCTTTTTACAGTGGTAATAAGACTCCAAACAAGCATTACATTACTGGGGGCAGGGCCAAAATGATGCAAATCGCGAACCCTCATCCCCTCCGCCCTTACATGCCAGCTCGAATTTAGTGCAGTGGCCAGATGCAGGAGAATCGCCAGCTCTCCCGAGATTCCGGGAGACCTACCCGAAATTCTGGAGTCTCCCGGACATTCCGGGAGAGTTGGCATGTATGTGCTAGAAGAGCCTGGGACACTTCCTTGTGTTTAACCCAAGGCCAAAAATTGACAGCCTTCCACTGATGGTGGAATTATTGTTAAGTAATCATATGTGTGTTTGTGTGTGTTGGTGGGATGCCGGTGTTAAATTCTTTGCTAATATGGATTTTTATAATATTTCCTCATCCCCAGAATGGAAAGACACATAAACTAGTAGGAGGCACAATGCCATCCAAACAGATGGTTCAGCATGTTATCAGTCAAAGTAACTTTGAGGTATACTACTTTGAACAATTCTCTAACAGATGTGTGCCCTGTTATCTTCGCCTCTGGTTTGAGGAATATGCAACTTCTAATCTTCTGTGAGAACATTAGACAAATCATTACAAAAATATTAAAAAGAGTATTTGACACTTTAGATTTTATGATCTTTCCTGGGCATATGGCCATTCTTTCATTGTGGCTGTTTCTAACCATTCTATAGCAATAACAAAATAAAGTTTATTTTTGGAAATACTAGTTACAGTTGTAATGTGCATTTACAGATGTACCTGTTGCATGATTAAGTGATCACCCCATTTACATCTAAGAGCGATGAACTGCCATTAGATTACAACAGAGTGACTGAGGTAAATGAAGTGTGACCCCAGGGTGTCTCTATAGCCTTGGAGATTGTTGGATCATGACAATTGACTTTTTTAACATGCTTATGTTGAGTTGAAACCTAAAATATAAAGATTTTGTAAATATTGAACTGGAAGAAATTTTAACAATGGAAAATAAACAACACTATCAAGTACAACATCATCATTATCTTATTTTATTTATATGATATACATGATATGTTGGTTACATTTGTCAATGTGGCATTGTACTTGACAGTAAAGAAAGGATACAAATCATTTTAATACTGCTATATTCACAAAAGAGTGTACAGTGGACCTCACTTGGAATTAGCATCTAATCCAATTTTGTACCTTATCAAAACACTTGCAATGCAATGGATACAAATGCAGTTTGTTTTTGCATATAAGGCAAATACTGCCTGCTTTCGCTTGTAGCACCCAGATACTGTGCAGCTTTATTTAATAAATGTTATTTAGAGTTGAACTAAGACGTGTTGTCTATTCAACTTTATGTCCGTAGATTTTAAGTCCCCCCCCTGCAGCACATCATGATTTTGCCAAGGTGAAAATTTCATCTCCTAGCTAGATTTACTCCTACCTCTAAAAGACCAATATATTAATTTTTAATTACACCATTAATAAGAAGAGAAAATAAAATGTTTTCCACCTCATGGTGATAAAAGTTGTTTTATTACTTTTTGGGATATAACGGTTTTTAAACAACTATAGTTATTAATGTATTAAATCATAATTCCACTTATGTGAGAACTGTTAATAGTATCTATCTATTTATAAAACAAAATGTTTAATTAAATGGGCAGACAATGGTAACTTTTGCCGCCACCAGCTCTTCTGGTAAAGCTTATAGACTTTATTACCTTACTTACAGTATTTTTTTTATATAAAACCAGTTGCCAAACACACACATATACACACACATATATATATATATATATATATATATATATATATATATATATATACATATAGCATATGTGTAAAGTTCTCATGTGAAGATTATTTAAAGGCAGCCATCTTTTGGGTCATGCAGCTATATGTGGATGTACACAGGCAAGAGAGAGAACAAGATTTTTGCGCCTGGAATAAAACTATAATATGACAACATTCTTTGCTTATAAGAGAAGAATGTACATCAGATGCTTTGACCTAGGAGCAATATTTGGGATTATGTAATTCAGCTAGGATCCAGGGTCCAGAATATGATTAACTGTGTCAAACTCTTGTTGTTTGCCATTTAAAAAATTTTTGGGGAGGGTTAAATCAATGTAGAATCATTTTGATAAGTTATTTAAATCACAGATTTTCTGCGATTTTGCAGGCGGGATTAAAATAGCGATTTTATTAAAGTCAAAGCCCAGAGTGTTGGGCTAGTAAATATATAATTTTCCAAGCCTTTTATAACATTTCCATTTTAAAACCCACAGGCAAAATCACTAAAAAAACTATGCTGAACAAATAATGCCAGTAGTGTCCATTTTTAGTATTACATTTGTACCTAAATTTTTAATTTTAAACACCCTTTTAGCTTTCAGTCAATTGATGAAGCAAGTAGAACTTCCATTAAGTAATTGGTTATATTCAAGGATGATCTTGTCACAATCAATGCAGTTCCTAGCTGCTCTGGATTCCAGAAAGGCTGTAGTTGAAAGTAGTAAAGTTTTGTCAAAAGAAATAGTGGCAGAAATATTCAGGTTCTGTGTATTCTTATTTATTAGAGAGGAATTGATATTCCCTAGCATGGCCGCTCTGACTTCAACTAGGCGTTCATGATTTCTGGCTTATGAGAACATTGATGAATGAAATACCCTTTGGTTCCACAATAAAGACAGAGGTCTTGTGTTCTACTACAATACCACTCCTCTGAGAGACGATAACACCTATCTGGCGATGCTCATCAGAAGAAGGAAGTATGAATTCACAGACAAACCTATGCAGACTTTTTATATAATTCGTCTCTGAAGCAAACATTAGCCTTATTGCCCAAAATGACAACATTGTCAAGAGTCACAGGTTAACCATGTGTTGCCAGTTCATCCATGCCAGAAAGCAGCAACTCATTGATAAAATTGTGCTAATAAATAATAAGTGTTCTAGAGCTTTATCAGCTTTATTAGCTTTATTATTATTAGAGCTCTATTAGTTCTAGAGCTTTTCTAGAGGGCAAATTCCCACTACTAACGATTCCTGAAACTAAGGCCCGAGTTGCCGTTATAATCAGTGGTTGTAAGTGAATGGAATTTGATAATTTTACAATCAAAGTAGTGGGAAAAGTGGCAGTTGTAACACTCCTACCCATTTGTTACCTTTCTGTATACCTCTGCAGTCCTATGTGGATCACATGACTCATCCACAGGGTGGGTCATTCAAGCCTGCTCTATTTAAACCATGTGCTGACACCTGTTCAGTGTCAGTGCAACTTGTTTGCTAGCCTGACTCCATGGACTCCTGTGTATTCTCGGATCCTTGTGTATTCCTGAGCTCTCCTGTTGGATTCCCTATGGGTGAACCTGCTTCATCAACCAAGTGCTGATAGCACTGTCTTTGAGACTCACCTGTTTGCAAGTATCTCTATGCATCATTTACAAGACTTTGTTTATTATGCCAAGTGTGCGGATTCTCATCATTGTGATTTACTGAACTGCCATCTCACCTATACTACTGTACAAGAACTAATTTGATACCTTCTGGGCTGTTCCGCTGACGCTGCTATTTCTACACACTGCAGTGATCAGACACTTACCTTGCATATATGTTGTAGTGCTAATCTCTACTAATTACCGGACCCCTGTGGTATCCTGAACATCGTTACTCATCATCTCTACTGTGTACAGAATTTTGCTAGTCTCTATCCTTGTCATGTCTTGTCACAGTTAATCATTATCCATGCTGCATACAGACCGCTGCGAAGTACAAAACCATTGCACGCTCTGCCATGGTTAAATAACATATTCTGCCGTGCATAGAATCCTGCCGTCATCTCCATTACTGTGTCTTGTCGTGACACCCATTACCTGCTGTGTATCCATCAAGGCTGCGCTCTGGCGTGGCTAAGTATATTCTGTGCTGGTACAGAACTCTGTTGCCAATTGTCATCTCACTGTGTCCTGTTGTGGCGATCTACCAAATCTTGCTATACAGAACTCTGCTAGTATTCAGCCGTGGACTCCTTCTGTGCTCAGAGAGTGCAATACATATTCTCTGTGTTTCATTGATGCTTGCATTTATGTCCCTAATATATATATATATATATATATATATATATATATATATATATATATATATATATTCCTTGTGATTTGCAGCACTGCTGTTCCTTGTGAATAACTAACCTTTTCTTCCTTGTGATTTTGTTGCATTTGTGTTACATTACTGCCTTGTAATGTTATATATGACAATCTGCTTATCTCTAACATCTCATTACAATTGTGCTTCATTGTTTATCATGTGTTGATATGTACTTATGTTCAAATTCATTGAAGTACTTATTAAGCAGACCCATTGTCTTGTGTTCTTATTCTCTAAGCATTTTACGATCCTGACTCAGCTAAGTCACATGCACAGACCTTCGTGGGAACCGCCCACTAGGCCTGATATTATTCCAGTCCATAACAGCAGTATGGCATACCACCATATACTGCCTAACTTCAACCATTGATTATAAGGATATATGAGCAGTGCACCTTCAATAGAAAAACTTTGACAGAGATACCTATGAAAACGCATCATAGGTTCCATTCACATCCTAATAGACAATTAACTTAGCTGGAAATGGAACACCACCCTACACTGACCTCTGCACAATAGCACATTTTGAAGGTTTAACGCTGTGTAGGTACGTATGCTGATCCACTGGGTGAATAGTGAGAATGAATGAAAAGGTGTAAAGGGATCGTGTATCTGACGTGAATTTCTTTAACCAGGAGGATGGCTGTTACTTATTGTTTCCAGTATATTGTATTTATGCTTGTAATGATAACAGCTGCTATTGTGCTTAAAAACTTTCTCAATAGTCTGTTTGCCTTACGTCATTTCACACTGCAAAATGAAGAACAATCTGCCCACTATCATTTAACATACTGACATCCCACTGTGTATAACATATGCACATTTCACCTAAAACACCCATTTCACACCTGTCTTTCCCTTTGGTCACAATTCTTGGGTATTTTCCCCCATTCACAGAGCCTCATGTCCTCATCTACCACCTTATTATTACATATAACAGAAAAAAATGTAACCAGCTGATAATTTAAAGGGCTGAATTTGTAACACCCACTCTCTTTCACCAGCAAAGGTACATATATTACAGTCAACAAAACAGTCACCTGGCGCTAAGAAAGTTTCATTTAAAAATTAGAAAACACTCAGTGGAATCAGATAACGCAGCTGTACAAGGATGGTGTCACATCCCAAAACAGAGGATATCAAATAAATAAAAAATAAAACAGCGCTGAAAAATGATTCCAGAGTAGTGAATCTCCCTCGATGATTTATCTGAGTGATAAGTAAATAACTATCCAGGGCAATATGGAATACAGTACAACGTTTTATTACACAATAAAAAATCACATTCTTCAATAAAAAGGTGTATAAAACTTCAGAAATGAACAATAGAGAGATGTATGTATTAATTGAGAACCATTATTCGTTACATCAAGTGCAACGCCAATAGAAATATTAAGGTTGTAAGGACCATCAATCCCATTAACAATTGACCACTAATGAAAACCGGTAGTGGGAGTAAAGTAAAACTCTTTGAATTTATAAACATAGACAGATCTTAGCTAGTTCCCATTTCAAGGGAAAAGCGTTTAGAATATCATAATTCTACTGTAGACATTTAGGATTGGTATATTAATTCCTCCACAAGACAAATAACGTTCCAGGTAGAATGTGTATGATAGCCGTAGATGAAGCAAATATAGTAAACGGAGCTTAGGAGATATTTCTAAAGGTTCAATCAAGTGTGTAATGTAGCAGGAGAAACTCCCCGCAGTAACTCCGATATCTCTCCTCCAGATAACTGACACTATGTGTCTAATGAAATATACACGTAGCCATCCAGACAAATAAAACTACTGAAGCCACAGAGATTTGCCAGTAATTGAGATGGATCGGGAGAAATTAGCAAAATATGCACTCACAGTCTCTGTGTTGTCGCTCCACGCAGACCACAAACTCACGCTGGCTCTCCGCTGGCTCTCCGATTCACGTTTGGCTATAATGAGCTCCTAATGGTGTTGCAGGTGCGCACCTGTATAAATTCCATGTAGCAGAAAAACGGCTGAAAAGAGTTCCTGTTGTAAATCGTCTAGTTCATTCAGAAGACAATCGATAAGTGTAGGTGTAGGTATAGGTGTAGAATCAGATGAATTGTAGGCAACGCGTTTCGTCCACCACATGTGGACTTTCTCAAGCCTCTTAAACTTCCATGTCTCTGATTCCTTAAATGTATCTCTGATTCCAATCTCATTGGATACCGCACATTCATTGCCTAATTAGGCTTAATGATAGCACTCCCCTTCGGTGAATATCATGATGGGGTAATCTCTATTCATTTTTGTTGTTTATTTTTTATTATTTGTATTTTTTATCTTTTGTATTTTATATTTATATAGAGTTTTAATCTTCTCATCTCTTTCTATAATAAACAATATACATAAACACAACATGCATATATGTATCTCCAAAGAAATAATAATAAAAAAATATAATAATAATACATAAAAAAAAAAAAATTGCATAAAAATAAATAAATAAAATAAATATATATAAATTCATAAATTCCTCATGAGGGAATTCTGCATCGTTATCTATTGCCCTGGATGTTAGGATAAATACCTAAAAAGTACATTCAATAATACAATGAAACCATACATATGCATATATAGTATAAACTAAAATAAAAATTAAAATAAAATAATAAAATAATACCAATTCTCGTACATTCTTTTTAACAGTGCCAATCATTAAATTCAATCGTCTCATTGAGGCCTTCAGGATACATAGTTTGTAGTCTAAAAATCTACATAGCCTCACTCCGGCACAGTTTGCTATATCTATCACCCCCCCTAAAAGTACACTCTATTTTCTCTAATCCTATAAGAGTGATATGGGATGGATCACTATTATGTTTCTCAGCGAAGTGTTTAGAAACCCCATGTGTCAAAACTCCTTTCATGATGTTTAAACGATGCTCTCTAAATCTATTTTTTAATGGGCGAGTGGTCCTTCCCACGTATTGAAGGCCACACAGGCACTTAAACGTAAACCACATAAACTGTTTCACAGTTAATGAATTGGGTGATTTTATATTCTGTCTTGTTAGTGGTGGATATAACTTCTTTTGCCCCATTGACAATATGTTTGCACGTAAGGCAAACTTTCTTATTACATCTGAAGCAACCTCCAGGTTTTGATGGTATCCAGGATGGTTCTATGTTTAACTTCATTTCAGGTTTAAAGAAACTAGGAGCCAAAAAGTTCTTTAGATTACGATTCTTTCTAAATACAATATTAGGTCTCTCTCCTATCAAGTCCCGCAGGATATTATCTTGCTTTAGAAACCTGAAATTATCCCCGATGATTTTCTTAATAGTCATGGATTTACTATTAAATTTTGAGACAAAACATAATGAATTATTCTGTCCCCAAATTCTCCCCTTATCTTTCTTTTCTATTTTTGGGATTAGAAGATCTTCTCTATTTTTACTAAAAGCAGATTTCTTCGCTTCTTCAACCAATGCTATTGGATACCCTCTATCTGTAAAGTTTTGTTGTAATATGTTTGCTTGAGTTTCAAAATCTTCCAACCTGGTACAATTTCTACGGATTCTACTCATTTGTCCTTTGGGGATATTATTCACCCAAGGGCGGTGATGGCCACTGGTGTAGTGCAGATATGAGTTAGAATCCACCGGTTTACTATAGTTATTGGATATAATTCTATCATCCTCCAAAGAGAAGGTCACATCCAAGAAATTCATTTCTACCGCGCTGAACTGATGGGTAAATTTTAAATTATAATCATTAGAATTTAAATAGTTAACAAACTGCAAAGCCAAATCATAACCCCCCTCCCAAATTATAAATAAATCATATATTACAGTAACCAGATTTTAAAAGGGTGCAAAACTCTTAAGATATTAAATAAAATGCCACTTTGATTGCAAGTGGATTTAATATATATATATATATATATATATATATATATACTCTGATAAGAGCTGTGGGTAATAAAAATGTTTATGTAAACAGTATAATGACTAGTGATAATACGACAGGTAAGATCGGTAGTACAAGTGAAGTGTTAGTGATGTAAAACAATTGCTATAAAAGTGGTATAAGCTCTTATGTTGGGTATAGCATTAATAAATGCCATTAAGTCTCTGTGCTGTAAAAGTGTTACTGACAGCCAGATCGTCTAGATCAGTGATGGGCAAGCTTTTTCAGGAGCGGCCAAATAAAAAAGAAAAACTTTAGGCGGGCCAATATAATTTATTAATAAACTCAAATATCGAAATATATAATACAAATTTTTTGAATGGGACGGGAGGGTGTTATATAGCAGTGTTACCTCTATAAGTGCAGAGATCATACAGACACAGCACTTATTTCAGCAGGTTGTTACAGATCCGTCTTTCTAGTGAGCCACTAACTGACAACACAGCAGCCAATCGAAATCCGCCTTAGTATATGGTCCAGCTCATCTCTTCTCACATGACTTTCAGCCATTAGGGGGCGGGCAGGTGTTTGAATGATTGACATATGAAGTGTCCTTTTAGGAAGGAGGATGAAGTGTAATGGAGGAAATAGCTGGGAAGGCATAAAAATGAAGGTTCTGACACACAGGGTCGGCCCTAATAATTTTATGCATATTTTAATGAAATTTGTAAAAATATTGGCGGGCCGGATAGAACCTCTAAGTGAGCCGGATCTGGCCCGCGGGCCGTAGTTTGCCCCATCACTGGTCTAGATCATGGAGACAAAACTATCCCTATTTCTTCTAGGTAACTGAAAAGTCTTACCCTGTTGTGTCCTGCGAAAACTTGCTTGTACTGTCTTTGTAAGCATTGCCAGCGTCTTTCCTCAGCTGTCTTGAACATCCAATGGTGCAGACATGCACTGGTGGAATGCAGAGTTCCTGTATGGTGTTGTAATTTGGCCAAAAAGGCAATTAGCTTCTCCTAACGTGTTTTATCTGCAGGAACTTTTTATTCAAGAAAGCTTATTTATGGCTGATACTCCTTCAGTTTCTGAAAACTTTATTTAAAACGGTTAAAAGCAATTCTTGTGAATATGTAAGATATAGTAATAAATATCATATCACAATTGACTTTTGATGATAAAAAATATATAAAAAATAAACTATAATAGATATAAAATACATGTTAAAAATTGTATTTTAAAACATTAATATTGAATTTAAAAAGCAGCATACTACCAATTTATTTAGAAGAGCGCCCAACTACCGATTTTTATAAAAGGGCAACCTCCTAGGTTCGTCTAGTGGTAACATTGGCTGTCACTTCTACTATGCACTGCAGCACCAATTAACCCCATCACATCAAGTGTAGAAGTACTGTTGCTGTAAGAAATACTGGCACAATTACCAAAAAATTGCAGCTACCTCTGCTCTTTTAACCTTTTACCTACTATCCACAGATCTAATAGAAATGACTACAAGTGTCAGGCACATAAAAAAGGACTGACAGCTAACAAAAAAGTTAGAAAAAATATGCTAACCTTATCAGTCTCTCTGAAATAAACCCTTTTGTTTTGTGGCAATTTGGAATTGTTCCACCACATCATAAATCTGTATAGTTTGCCACTGTGTTTGACTCATGCCAAAAGGTTGCCATACCACTTCTGTACCATTCTATGAGACGTAAGAAAAAGGATATTGTGATTAATCTTTACTGCTTAATTCTCTTTTTAGAGTGAAACATTAGATTGCATATTAGCATAATTTTTAACACTGTATTTGGTGTGTTTATCACTACACAAATCTATTCTCCTTGTATTTATTAACTTATGTTTCAGTCTGGATCTGTTATAGAAAGATTGCGATTTTATCTTTAAATCCAATGCTCTGTTTTATTGTGCTTGGTTTGCAGCCCTGGCTCACAGTCAGTAGATTGGCCAAGGGAGCTTTCTCGATGCTGAGTCTAAGGTTAGGGGTGCAATTAGAGAACTGGTCCTAGCTCACAAAGATTGCTTTCATAGAAATATAAGCAGGTTGGCAGATTTTAAGCATCTGTTCAGAGTTGTCAATGTAATTGCATCAACTGCTGTGAGAAATACATTAAACCAGTGCACATACATGGTAACAATGTCCTTATTATTGTTATAATTTTTTTTTTTTTTTACTATAATTACTTCAATAAGACATGTGAAAATATCCTTCAGCTTAGTGCCTGAAGATATAACCCTTATGTACGCTCCAATTCAGAAGAATACGTTATTTTCAGTTAATATACTGAAGGTAGAGACACATGGGATTCAAAGTGTAACTTGCCTCCAACAATAATTTTGTAGAAATGTGGAGAACATTATATGCTATTACAAATATTTCAGTCAAATGAAATTCCAAAATGGTGTAATTTTATCAAATGTGACTAATGGGATATTTACAAAAATAGAACCGCACAAATTTAGATGTAAGTGCAATTTAACTTGAAGTCATTTTATTTGGATTATTATAATTTCCTTGTTTGTTACTAGACATGCAGCCAGTGGCGGATCCAGGGGGGGGCGAACGGGGCATTCACCCTCCCTAGAAGCAAAAGCTAGGTCCCAGCCGCCGATTAAAATGGGAGGGGCGGGGCTAAGCGAGAGTGGGGGCGGGGCTAAATGGCGGCCAGCCAATCAGAGTGGTCCCAGCCGGCGACCACAACGAGAGGGGGTGGGGCCAATCGCGGGCGGAAGGCGGGGTTAATGCAGGCCAGCCAATCAGAGCAAAGGAGGGGCATGATTATGCAAAATCACCCCCCCTAAACATAAAGTCTAGATCCGCCCCTGCATGCAGCTGGAATGGTATGAGGGCATTTTATCTCTTGAACTGGCATAAGCATCCCTGATCAAATCTTAAATATGTATAGAAACTCTTAAAGGATGCAATTGCCAGATAAAATTGTACACAACGTAATCAAAATCGAAGGAGAGATTCACTATGGACAATTATAAAACACCATGGATGCCTAGATTTCTATACAATAAAACTCAGCCAAATAATGATGACATGTTCACTATTCACTACAGGTGATGGAAACCTTTCAATAACTTTTCAAATTTCTAATGCATTCACAATTTAACTTGTGTATAGTAGGTTCGGAAGAATAGCAACATGTACCAGAGCCTGTGCCAGGGAAAGACATACAAAAACAACCTTGCTTCATAGCAGCCACAGCTGACCATGAAGTGCACAACATTCCCATGTGGCAATTAGTAGCACAGGCACCTGCATGGCCAAGGGCATAGTTACCTGCACATCTCTATGTCATTATTTTATATCTACTTACTCTGCTTGTTTTTAGAACAATATAGGAAATACATGTAAATTGTTTTTTAGAGTATATACAATTTAGTGCAATAGTTGCATACAATTCATTCATATTGATGTATTAATCAAATGTAAGTAGTGATCCAATTATGTCTATGAACACAGGTTGTTAAAAATATTAGGCATTTGTTTGACCTAAATTTATCTGTGGATAATATTCATGCATAAATTCATACAGTTATTCTTCCCAGATTGTAGCAAAAAAAATGTTCACTATACATTACGTACAGTACTATATCATCAACCTGCCTTCTGTATTTAACAGTGATGGTATTAGCACAGTGTATTTTGAGACATGGAAATCAATATTTAAAGCAACACTTTTCTTTTTATTGGCAGTCTAACCAAGTAAAATACATATCTAATGTGTGTGACTGTTCAGAGATTATTTTCAACACATATAGTTTGTGTTAAAAGCAAATGCATATATATGTGATGCAGGCGCTGCTGTGCAACTGCTCTTGTGCCAGGATAAAACAAAAAGCTACATCACCCAGGTAGCTTTACTATTGCTGGCGAGAGGCCAAAGAAGGAGTTAGGCCAGCCCATTGTATATGCCTGCTAAAAGGGAGAGAAAACGGTGCCAAAATTTTGGGTCGGACTCCGAATGTGTTGAAAAGCTGCGAGAGGAGAGTGTAAAGACAGAGAAGTTGAAGGATGAAGACACCAAGTTTGTGAGAGGAGTGAAAACAGACCGGAAGCAGAAACAGACAGCAGCAAAGCAGTGAGAAGAATACTTTAAAGAGAGAAAAAACAGAAGCCTGCAACTGCCATTTGGGACAGAGTGAAAGAGAGCAGCCATTGAAGGAGAGTTCAAAGAAGGAGCTTTATAGTGGAGAAATTGCAGATAAGTATAGCTGGTTATATTACTTATTGGCTGGCAGTCTGAGCTACTACTTTTAGAGTGAAGAGTGTAGGGATAGTCTGGGGAGTCCTGAATATGTGGATTTGTGCTATTTCATTTTGCTAGTGCTGGAATGAGATACCTTTTGCAAGGGCAATAGAGATTAGGGAGAATGGGTACCTGCTGTGTGTGATTGCTTATATATATATATATATATATATATATAAGAGACTGTTTCTATTTAGGTTGCTCATCTGCATAGAGTGAGAGTTTAACTGTATTATTGTTTCTAGGGATGTAAGAGGTATCTATTCAAAGGCACCTGTGTAAATTACTGTGTCCAAGGATTATCTTCCTAGTTTAGGCATATGTATATACTGTGAAGGATCACAGGCCACCAGTATGGACCAACACGAGAGCTAAAAGTATTTTTGTGCGTTTACATGTTTAAAGGGTTAGGGTGTGGTACAATGTGTTAAAAACTGTGTAAAATAATATGAAATTATTGCATAACATGTGTAAAAAGTTAAACTGTTGCAGCCTGTTGCTCAATCAAACCAGTTTGAGTAATTTGAGTGCCAGAGGTACCTCATCTATAGTCACCATGTGAGAGGTAAAAGTAGTAGTGCAAAGGGAAATTATCAGAGTTGCTATGTGAACTGTTAGTTTTCTAATATTTAAGAAATCATTGCCTTTATTCGTGTATGTTGAGTGGTATTATGCCCTGTCATTATTTCATATTGAAATAGATTTTTTCTATAAAATACAGAAAGTAGTTGCTGCCCAATCTTCATCTAATAAATGTGCATGGGTGGCTTCTACACCATTCTTGTGTCCTGCTAAAATGATTTTTGTCTTTGTGGTCATAGTTATAGTGGAGGGCAAGGGGTCCCCCAAGTTTGCCCGTTGGTGTTCATGGTCCTGGACACTCCCCAGAAGAGAGAAGCCATGTGTCAAGATTTGGGGGGAGGCACTATTCTGAAAAAGAGGTGAGAGGAAATCCTTCAGGCACATCATTTAGATACAACAATTCCCAGAGAAGTCTGTAAAATGGCTGATACACAAACATAAAAAATGCGTATATCCAGTATGCAAATACATTGTACTCAATATTTCACACGTCTTCCAGTGGCCAGCCAATACAGCATATTCTCATATTCAAGTAGTTTTGGCATATTAACAAAATACTTGAAATTATCTTTTTTTTTTAGAATTGTCATTAGCCTTTAGCTGGCTACACATCTATGCAATTATCATGCAGATCACACGATTCACGACTGTGTTTTCAGATATTGCAAGAGTGTGTACGGTCCCATGATCATGTTTTATCATTCCAAAACACATCGCATCTGTTGATTTGGTTGGGAAAATGTGGAAGTGCGTACGCTCTCTGGACCAGCAGATATCTGTAGAATCACAATTTTTTCATCAGATGGCTATTAGAGATGAAGATCACAGATCTGAAGGTAAATTGTGCAAGTGTGTATGCATAAACTTCAGTCCTGTACTATAGGCACTAGCCAGTCCATCTGATATTGTGTGGGGTGGAGGTTGTACAATTTCCCCTATACCTTTGGCACCCCTGAAGTTAGTTGAACATGGGATAATTATGATGGCCCCCAACCTAGTGCACAAAGCCCTAACTATCCCTACTGGAAGTGGTGGGGGACTGGTTAATTATGCCAACCCTTCACTGGTGTTGAGTTAAGCTAGGTACACACTACATGAAACTTCAAACGATGCGATAGTTTTACCAACTTTCTCCACGACAGAAAAAAAAAACAGCCCCGATCAGCATGCTGATAACTGTGTTCACACTAGAACGATTTACCTTCAGATCTGTGTGTGTCTCTCATACATGTGACAGGATCCCTGGCTGAAGCAAGATGCCGGTAGCACCAGCACTCTGCGCTGTCCCCTGTGTGTCTCTGTAATAAATCTTCTCCTGTCAAGCACTTTGAAGTCATGTGCTCTCAGGGGTGAAAGGTCTGCACTGAAGTCCCGGCTTTTTGCAGTTTGTCACACTGTCAAGCAACTTTCTAGTTCCATCGGGGTTAGCTGCAGCAGTGAAGGACAAGTAGAGAGAGGGGCAGCTGGAGGAACTGCATGCATCCGAACGGAGTGACAGGTAGCTGCGACAGCTGATCGGTAGGTTATTGGAACGATAATATTAAACATGCCGACCAACTAAATCAAACGACGATCGGATACGTGGGACGACTGTCGTTCAGCATGTAAGCATACACACTGAAGCGATATCTGGCCGAACAGTCGTTTATCAGGTGATTGACCCGATAATTGAATGAAAAAACACCAGTGTGTACCCAGCTTAAGGGTGTTAAATCATGCTAAAAGTGGTAATGAATACCTTCTCTAGGATCTTGCCAATTCCTATGCCACTGGGGGATGTCATTGTCATCAATCACCCTCCTTTTTCAACCCACCCATACGCCCCCTTTGGTTATCACATATAAAGTACAGAGTACCATGCAAGCTCAGTCAATTCAATACAAAAAGGGTAAGGAGGAGAACAGACACTTTTCACCGGTGTTGTCATGGCGAGATCTGAATGATAGATTGCAGTGCAACACTAGTTTTTATTGTAGCGATAATAAATAGTTGTTATTGCCACAGTCGTGCATTAATCGATAAATAGGCTCATCAGTGGCTAATCAAGGTATTCCCTGGTTAATATATACATTGTTGCTGAAACCTGTGGGAGAGAAGAAAAAATCTATTTTATTGAAATTTTCTTGGATTACTTTAAGACTGTTGGGCAGAATGAAAGAAACTATATTTAGCTCAGCATTCAGTGTCTGAATGCCAAGTTTAATACATAGGCACCCACAAATTGCAATTTCTGTTTACCTATCTTAGAAAATGATTATGGTCGATTAACAAGGTTGGATCCATTGGTATCGGGAATCATTGATCTTTTAAGACAATATAGATATAATGATCTGAGAATATGGTTTGATTTGCGGACAGTTCCAAAAGATATCGAGAACTATTCTCTGACTACACTCTATATATCAAACATAAAGGAGAATATGTAAATTCATCAGGATATGATACCTCCTAGAAAGCAACTCATAGTCAGATTCCTGTACCATATTGCTTATTGCAGAAGTGCCCAAACTCAGTCAGCAAGAGCTACAGACAGTTCATGTTTTCAAGATTTCTTTAATCATGCAAAGTTAATCTACTTTTCTAGGTCAGTAATTATCCCACATGTTTCTACAGACACATGTTTCTATTGGAAACAATTGTTTAGCTGTTAAACTTCTGCACAGATCTTATTCCCAGTACCTGGTGAATGCCAGATGGTATTCTAATATTGGCGGTTTGGGTGGTAGTCCAGGACCCAGGACACCAAGATATTATTTATTGACAGTTATTAGAGATACCCAAGTGTGTGTGTCTTTTTAACAGAGACAGAAGCCAATTAACCTTCCAGTATATCTTTAGAGATATGAACTAAGCTACGTTTTACAATGCAATAGGAAGAATTTCTGTCTCGTTTGGAAAAATAATTGGGTTATGAGTAATATGTAATCCACAGAGATCATTAAAAACTAGTGTTTTAGTCTGTGTTCAGAACAAAGTGTGTATAGCCAATTTTTTGAATAATACAATAGTGTATAGTATGAGTACAAGTGTTTTTTATAAGTATTTTACATCTTTATTTCATGTTATCATATTTACCAAAGTAGAGATAATTACCATTGAGATATTTTTTTTAACTTATAGTATGTACTACTGTATAGCCACTACATAACTACATATCTTATGCACACAGTATACCTTAACACTGCCATCTGACATATTTTACTATATATATATATATTGTGTTTCTTGGTAAAATTTAAATGTAATTTGCACTTGGAACATGACAGATTTATTAAAGTAGAATTAATGTAATGGCCATGTCATAAACAGCCAGTAAAGCCTTGTACACCCTAGAAGTTAAGCTATGCTATAAAGTACAGCATAAAGGTGTGCATGTAATGTAGGCAAAAGAATGTGGACATATAGCTGAAATATATTTCTTGTTAAATGTTCACTGCTGTAACGTTCTCCTATAAATTCTTTAATACCAACCAACACTAATATCTGTAATGCAATTTGTCTACATAAAAACAACACTAAATCTGTCTTGTTTAAAAAGTAAAAGCCAGCATTACAGGTTAAAGGGGCAATGGTTTGTGTATTTTGTTTGCGAACATCATATTTAATATAATAGTTTTAAGAAATGATAATATAATTCCCATAATCTCTAAAGCTGAACCATGTCAAATAATGTCTTAAAGGAATAGTATTTGTAACATAAAAAGTTGCCATGAACTACAAGGAAAATTGTTATGTATTGGTTATGCCCTTGACAGAATAGTTTTTTTTTTAACTTGCACTGTTTATGAAAAAAAAGATTAAAAGTCTAGCAGCAAGTGTACAACTGAATTCTACAAATTTAAGGATAGAAGGAATAAAAGAGAGAGTGTTGATTTGACCACACAATGGCTTTCAAGAACCTTGCAAAATCCTCCTCGGTGTAGGAGAAGAACGTGAAACATGTCGGATAATTATTTTTATTGAGATTGATCAGACTTATTAGCACTATTTTCTATAGTCTACTAAAGATTCAGACTCAAATAATAGCATCTGTATGTATAATAATTTATTTACACTTTCTTTGATCTTTAAACAGATTGAGCTGGAGGAGTTGTACCCCCTGTGTCACACATCAGGTTCTCAGGTGCCCTCTTTGCTGTTTTTTCAAGCTGTCCCTGCGGTCCTCAGGCTCTGCTGGTTTTAAACCTCTCTGCAAGATGCAGTTCAGTTTGTCTCCACTACAAAGATTCCTCCAGAATCAGGGTATGGGCGCTGCCACCTTGGATTCGGTCATATGATTCCCCCCAGCTAATCAGGGGATAGCAGACTCCACTTCAGGTTTCCCTTCAAAACCAGTTCCTTGGAGCTGCCATCTTGGGTATGATCACCTGATCCATCTCAGCAACTCAGAGTGCTGCTTCTGCCCAGCTGACAGCGGTCTCCAATAAGGAATTATCAGCTACTATCAAAGGATTTCCTGAAGCCCTTACCTGTTACCAGTGCAACGTTGTATTTCAGACGCCAACCTGGTTCCCAGCAGTCTGCAGTCTTGCTATCTATCTTGCTAACAGTCTTGCTATTACTCCACATCAGACAGTGCAGTCTGCATTATGGCTCCAGTCCGGTTCCAGCACTCTGGTTCCATTCCATTTACTGCATTCCGGTTGCAGTCCGGTTATGGCAATCTCCTTCTAGCATTCCAGTTCCAGTGATCCGGTTACAGCATTCCAGTTACAGCGATCCACTTCCAGCATTCCGATTCCACCCCTCCGGTTCAAGCAATTCACTTCCAGCATTCCGGTTCCAGTCTGGTTCCAGCAATCCACTTCCAGCATTTCGGTTACTGCATTCCGGTTCCAGCATTCTGCTTCCAATCCGGCTCAAGAAATCCTCTTCCAGCATTCCGGTTACCACATTCTGGTTCCAGTCCAGTCCATTAATCCAGTTCCTGTTTGCATTCATCTGCTAGTGTAATCACCATCTGCACCAGTCCTTTAAGTACATGCAGAGGAACATTGTCAGGCCACCCAGCTTTGTCCAGCTTAGTCACCAGTCCAGCTCCGGAGACACAACCCAGTCTGGGGACAGAAAGATCCTCAGGCATGCCACCCTGATCTCTGCCCAGTCCTCTGCCCAGTCCTCATCATCAAGCATCTTGCCAAGTTCATCCTCCCATGCTAGTTCAAATGGTTCACGGGGGCTGGTGCTTGTGGTCAAAATATCTATGTATATTGAGGAGACCATCCCCTTTGTGGAAGCTTGACAGAGTCAGAGCAATTCAACAATAGTTAGGGGTCAGTAAAAGAGGTGTGTTCTAATTTTATTATGAAAATGCATAAGTTGTAGGCATGAGTTTCTATTGGTATTATTCAAATTTAGATTGGATATCTCCAAAGAGAAATAAAGCATTTTCCTGGTTAAATCATTCACATATCTAATACCATCTGCCAGCTAGGAACCAAGCGACGAAACCCTGGATTGCTATAGAGTGAAATACTAAGAGAGGGTTAAAGGGTTATAGCATGCAAACACGCCAAGGATGCAGCTTTAGGGTGCTGCGATTGTGGGAGCCTCGATTGTGGAAGTCGCGATTGTGGGAGCCTATGGAGGGAGGACGATACAGACCTTCAGACTCTAGCAAATCTAAGGCTTTCCCATAAAATGCACTGAGTGAGCTGCATTGCCACATGATATTGCTTGAAATTCGAGATACCCAGACCTCCACCATGAAAACGCTTCTCCGGAAACTGGAGTCCAACTCGAGGACATTTACCTGCACATATGAAGTGTGAAGAGTGATGTTGTAGAAATTTAAAGATACAGGGAGGGGTATGAATAGGAGGGGTTTGATAATGGTACGAGAAGCTGAGGAGTACATTAATTTTAACAGCGTTAATACAGCCAATCCAGGAAATAAGGTGGTGGGACCAGGTGTCAAAGTCGTATTTAATTTGAGTAAGTAAGCATGGGAAATGCAAATAATATAGTCTGGTAATATAAATTCCAAGGCATTTAATTTTCCTTTGCTGCCAACAGAATGTAAATGTCTGCTCTAGGGAAGCCGTCATTGTTTCAGGGAAGATAGAAAAAAAGAACCTCAGTTTTATGGGAGTTGATTTTGTAACCCGAGAGCTGACCACATAGGTAGATTTTATGGTATGTTTTAATGAGTTTCCCTTTGACAAAGAATTCCCAAACAGTGAACAATTAATTGTTTGTTTTGTTTTTATATTTTACATCTAAATCTTAACAATTGTCATTTGTTTACCACGTGAACTGTTCAAATTAGTTTTTTTTGCGTGAGTTTCCACTACAGCTGCTGGTGGACTATGTCATGGATCTATCATCCTTCCTTTAAAAAACACTCAAAAAATATTATTCCTAATGGTACCCTTCAGTCTTACTCTATCCAATTTGAAAGTATGTCCTTTGTTCTACAAATCTCCTATTTAGTCAAGTGCCATTTGGATCTCTTTTAATACCGTTAATATTTTTGAATGTTTCTATCATATCAGTCTAAGTTGTACATCTTTCCTTATGTGTTTTGTTATACAGCCCATGCACCATTTTATTAGTAGTTCTCTGATTTTTTTTTTCTTTCCTTTTATTAATGTATTTTTGGAAATAGGGCCTTCAGAGCTTTGTACAGTACCCAAAGTGAAGTCATAGCACAAACCTATATAGTGGCAAAATAATCCCTTCCTATACAAATAAATATTCTACTAGGTTTTCCCCACTGACTGGCTACACTGCTTCCTTTGCTTCATCTCTGAAACTAAAGTTACAAGGTCCCTTTTCTCTGTTGTTCACAAGCAATAACACTAATGGATACATTAAAAAAAGCAGGCCTCATGACTGATCTCCAAGGAACTCCACTGGATACCAGCCCTTCCTTTGGGCTTACACCATTGACTGCAACATTCTACCTCTTGTCCTTTAGCCAAACTTTCATTCATTCCTTTAACAGTTTAAGTATAACAAACAAGTTGCTATTAATTAGGGATGTGCACCGGCGACTTTTGAGGTCTCGTGTTTTGTGTTTTGGATCCGGATTTTCATTATTTTTGGGGTTCGGATTTGTCTCGCAAAACACTTGACGAAAGGTCTCGGTTCGGATTTAAGGTTTTGGATTCGGATTTTTTTTGGAAAAAACATAAAAAGTTTAAAAATCAAGTTTTTGGGCTTATTTTCACTCCTATGCTATTAGTAACCTCAATAACATTCAATAACAAGCATTTCCACTAATTTACAGTGTATTCTGAACACCTCACAATATAGTTATTAGTCCAAAACGTTGCAACGAGGTATCTTTCTAGACTGCGTAGAGGAGTGGGTTACCACAATATATATAATAAGAAAACCATCAACTTGTATGATTCGCACCAATAAATGTACCTGGACTGCATAGAGGAGTGGGTCACCACAATATATATTAAAAACCCTGAACTTTTATGATTCGCACCAATAAATGTATCTGGACTGCGTAGAGGAGTGGGTCACCACAATATATATAATAAGAAAACCATCAACTTGTATGATTCGCACCAATAAATGTACCTGGACTGCGTAGAGGAGTGGGTCACCACAATATATATAATAAGAAAACCATCAACTTGTATGATTCGCACCAATAAATGTACCTGGACTGCGTAGAGGAGTGGGTCACCACAATATATATTAAAAACCCTGAACTTGTATGATTCGCACCAATAAATGTACCTGGACTGCGTAGAGGAGTGGGTCACCACAATATATATTAAAAACACTGAACTTGTATGATTCGCACCAATAAATGTACCTGGACTGCGTAGAGGAGTGGGTCACCACAATATATATTAAAAACCCTGAACTTTTATGATTCGCACCAATAAATGTATCTGGACTGCATAGAGGAGTGGGCACTGGGCACCACAATAAAATATATAAAAAACCTTCAACAGGTCTGCATTACACTGCACATACGGCTGCTCCTCCATCCTCTCCATCATATACATGTTGGAGTTTTAGCGTGTGACAACCTCTTGTTTTTGATAATGTCAGTGCATTTTGAATATTTTTCAATTTGCCCCACACCACTGAATGTACTTTATCTATGATACGCATCTATCTATCTTGACTGCGTAGTGTGGTGTCCCCGTTACACAATTTGGTACCGAGGCCACAATATAATTAAAAAACCCTCCACGGGTCAGAATTCCACCAAAAAAGGGTATGGACTGCGTAGTGTGGTGGCCCCGGTACACAATTTGGTACCGAGGCCACAATATAATTAAAAAATTGGGCATCAACTGTCACCGTTGTTTAATATCTGATACACCTAAATATGGACTGCACAGTGGAGTGGCCCCGGTAGTAAATTTGGTGCCGGGGCCACAATACCTCCTCCAACTTCCAAGTGTAGTGTTTATAAAGACAGACAGAGTTGAAGTGTTATTAGTTGACTTTCTTAACCCTAAAATTGTCCCTGTTGCAAATATTCGTGCAATGGACAGTTACTTTTTTATTGAAAGACTCAAGCTTTCAAGTGTAGTGTTTATAAAATATAAACAACAATACAGTAGTTTTAGAGCACGTCAATACCTCTTGTTTTAAATTATGACAGGGCATTTTACTTTTGGTTTAATTTCTTGAATTTGTTTAAATTTGGTTTTACTTTTTGAGGAGGAGGGCTAAGATCCGTGGGTGAAGCTGAACCACTAGTCATGAACACGGGCCAGGGCCTAAGCCGTTCCTTGCCACTCCGTGTCGTAAATGGCATATTGGCAACTTTACGTTTCTCCTCAGATGATTTTAAGTTTCTCTTTTTGCTACTTTTTCTTAACTTGGGCTTTTTGGATTTTACATGCCCGGTACTACGAGATTGGGCATCGGGCTTGGAAGACGACGTTGATGGCATTTCATCGTCTATGTCATGACTAGTGGCAGCAGCTTCAGCATTAGGAGGAAGTGGGTCTTGATCTTTCCCTACTTTATCCTCCAAATTTTTGGTCTCCATTATATGTAGCACAAGATACTGCAGAATGTGTGAACTTGGTAATATTGCAGTACCAATGGACTTATACTGCTGGATTGGTTTTGCAAATTTGGTTATAATTATATATATATATTTTTTTTTTTAAATTTTTTATTTTTTTTACTTTTTTTTTATTTTTTAAAAACTTGGGAATAATGGGGAAATAACTATGCCCTTAGAAGCACAGAGCACAGGACACAGCACCACTGGACTGAACAGGACACGGCACAGGACCCAGCAGCACTACGGAACTCAGCAGGACAGAGCACAGGACACAGCACCACTGGACTGATACTGCAGAATGTGTGAACTTTGTAATATTGCAGTACCACTGGACTTTTACTGCTGAATGTGTGAACTTGGTAATATTGCAGTACCAATGGGCTTATACTGCAGGATTGGTTGTGCAAATTTTGTGGTAATTAAAAAAAATTAAATTAGTTTTTGGTATTTTTTTAAATAACTTTTTTTTATTTTTTTAAATACAGGGGAATATTGGGGAAATAACTATGCCCTTAGAAGCACAGAGCACAGGACACAGCACCACTGGACTGAACAGGACACAGCACAGGACCCAGCAGCACCACTGACCTCAGAAGGACAGAGCACAGCACACAGCACCACTGGACTGATACTGCAGAACACAGCACAGCACAGCACAGCACAGAACTAAACAGCACAGCACAGAACTAAACAGCACAGCACGAGATCTACCAGGACAGAGGACCACCTAACACACCCTCCCTCTACCCTGATCAATGCCCGAGTGAAGATGGCGGCGACTAGCAGGGAATTTATAGGATCCGAGTATCGCGAGATCCGACAACGGGATTATGAGTCAGAGCCTCAGTTTCAGATTTGAATTTGGCGCCAATACCCGGATCTGTCTCGGATCCGACTCGGATCGGCAACGTTCGGGTGGGCTCGGATTTCAGAAATCCGAGTGCGCTCATCTCTACTATTAATCAAATAAAAAATATTTTTCACAGGGATGAGAAAGCCCAGTTGCCAATTCTCTTTTATTTCCACAGACAGTGCTGGGTTTTGTGGCCACCATAAGACTGAGAAGGCATTGTCCTTTACTTCTAGGGTCAGTACCAAGTTTTGAAGACATGTCCTTGAACATTTCTGTCCCTGTGAATATCCCTGGATTTCAGTATTGGCCAGTTAACCACTACTGGTTTCATGTTTTGATGGCTTTTCTCACTTTCTGTACTTACTGTGTGTTGTATAAGTTACAGTGTTATAAACCAACAGTTAAAACACAATAGAGCTGTATGTCCGATGGTCATGTAGTGTTAATGCAATGTTGGTATGTCTGCATACAATTACATATTCACCTGCACAACATGTGTGTCCCTTGAAATTGTTTTTAAATCTTGACAGGTATAAAGAGGTTTGCATACAAATGAGGTCAGGACAAACCTCTGACAGGGAATTTACATCTTTTTATGACACGTATCTGATCCACAGAGAATTAGAGAAGCCTCATGTGAGGTTAAGGAGTGAATTATCACAGACCTAGACATTCTGCTACAAGTGCTAATTTCTAAGGCATGCTTGTCACACATACCATGTTCGGTAATTACCCAGCATTCTATAATTCCACTGCTGCCAAAGTTGGCTAGTTTATTTATCGCTGAAGGTATTTTTCTGTCATATTTCTCTGGCAGACTTTTCAAAGACTATAACATCTGTATTTTATTTCTTGCATCATGCTGCATTTTGATTTAATTATTACCTGAAACGACCACAACAGCATAGTGTTTTCTGTGTTTAGTTTTTCAATGGTAAATAAATGACTATTTGAATTCCAAAAGAGAACATTTTGCGCAATTTTATTCTCTGGATATAAAGTTTTATGTCAGAAAATGTGATCTATTTTCACATCGTTCATAACCACCTGCAGTAGACACACTTTTTATTCTTCAGGGAGACAATGAAACAAGTGAACTAATTAAGCAGAGCGGATGATGAATTGTATTCTAGAGAGATCTGACAACTATTTCTACTAAGTCTTTTTTATTATGGCTGAGGAGAAAAAGTGTCAAGAGGATGTAATTTGAGGTGAGCCAAACCAGTGAACGTCAATATAATTATTCTGCGCGAAAAACATAGAGCCTAGCCCTATAAATAAATAAAACACAAAAACAAATAAAACGAACACATAGAAAAATATATACAAAATGTTGTATTAGGAGATCTCTAGCCTCTAACATTGAAATGCATAGTTTTATTCTGATCCAGTAATTTTCTTGAGCATAATGGAATTTCATGTTTGCTTTTGGTCAAAGTCATTGAAACATGGTAAAATGGTGTTTTGCTGCAAATCCTTATATAGTGCCATAATTTTATTTATAAGGTTACAGAAACAACTATTTAATACTGTAGCAAGCTGTATACATATGGCCTGAACTTGCCTCAGATTTGACCATCATGCTGATCAATGTCCTCTCCTGACTAGCTTTCATCCTCTACCTCACAAGAGCGTAAGTGGCAGGGGACGTGTGTATTAGGAAGGAGGCTGTCTAGTAGAATGCATGGATCAGTATGAGGTCCGACTTTCAGGTTGAGTCCGAACATTTACATGCAGGGAGCGCTGTTTTTCTGCACTTACGATAGAAAAGATGCTATGTAGGAAATAATTTTTATCAAAACTGACAGTCTTTTTTAAATAATACACATGCTTGTATATTTTCGCATATAATTATTTACAGTTGAAAACACTTTGTAGAATGCATTGTCACCATAAAACATTGTTTTGTTAAAGCTACATTTTAGCACTCTTTGGAAGACATGCAATGGAATAAAAACTACTAAATTGTTAATATTTTATTAAAAGTTAATATTAATCACTATATATGTAAAGTATTGTACTATTCAAGCCAAAGGTGCTTTTGTGTCAAATCATTTCCTTAAGGGTTTTTATGCTTCCAGTACAATGACTCCCACAACAGCTGTTACATTACCTTGTGCTGATAAACAAGAATTTACCTGTGAACATTGCAATCAATCTGGACAGAAATGTGTCTAAATTAATTACTTTATTTGCCTTAACATAATGCATCTGCTTTGTTTTATGTTTAGTTTGGATTTTAAATAAAGTAATTATGTGTCGGTATACATAAGTTACATGCAGTCATATACCATTAAAATTAGATGGGAAAACTGCATCAAAATATACTGTATAATTCCACCTCTAAGTTAATATTGAGTTAACCTCTGCATGACTTCAAACATGTAGAAAGTCCAAGGGCATGGACTTTTGGATGAGCTCATAGAATTCTCTAATACAAAGATACATAATGGGTTTTTCACTAACATCAAATTGATGTTTAAATTTCATTAAACCAAAGAAAGCAATCATACATTTAAATTCAGTTACACCAGACAGACAAAAGCTTAAATATTTTTAGTTACTAATTTTAATGCAATCGAGCTCCAAATGGCAATATCCCTTATAAAAGCTAATTTACTAACCACAAAAATGTGTTTTTTCACTTGCACAAGTGCACCACATGTATTTTTGGGCCTTTGCCATTATACAATCAAGCAAGCAAGACCTGTGCCCTATAGAATTGAAAAATAGAGCAGTAAAAGCCAACAAACAAAAGAAAAATTTAAAAAGTAACAAAATAAGACGCTCCTAGTAACATGAAAAAAATAGTTAATTCCAGTTTTCTATTGAAAAAAGAATATCACCCTCCACAATTGCATAAGGTATTGGGATGCATGAGTGGGATGCCTTACTTCTGTGCTGGCAGGACCACTATAAATATTGGGCCTCTAGCAGTGGTTGAGGTGTAAATGTAGAAGTGGTGGTATGGAAATTTAGACATTTAGTTTTACAATCAAAGCAGTAGGCGAAATAATGGTATGAGATACCACCATAAACCGACCAACTTCGACCACTGGTCTCTGCAAATAATTAAAATTTGTGAAATTGGCCACCACAGAGCATTAATGCCACTTCATCCTTCTGCCTAATTTCAAAGCTTTAATAACATTTGAAATTTCAGGCACTAATAGTTACTGTACTTGGATTAAAAATGGTCATGGCATCATCATAACAAATTAATGGCTGAATGTGGCTGTAGAGCAGGCCTGACAGTACGCTTCACTACGTTCATCTTTGCACATTAAATCCTACTTGTAGAGGCCCAAATTCTACAGGAGTCCTGCCGATGCAGACAAGGTCAGTCTCATGGGAGGGACGCCATCTTTTTACAAAGGGAGGAGTGTTAATTTTAAAACAAGTCAATTGTGACATCCTGCACATTCTCTAGTCTTAGTCACATTTAATGTAGCGTGTTGATTAACTAAATTTATTACTAATTTATAAAACAAATGAGGAAAATTCTTTATAAAAATACATATCAACTATACTGGCTAAAACAGTATTTTTGGTGTCAGGAGTGTACCTATAATCAGGGCTGCCTAGAGAAATTTCAGGCCCCGGGAACAAGAACTTCTTGGGGCCCCTTCCATAGCCAAATAAGGGTGAGGGCCCACAACAGGTTGGTGACTCCACCCACTACATAGGATGCGCAGGGTTCCCCACCCCTCTTGGCTCCGCTGCCTATAATGAACATTATATTGCAGAACAGTACATGTAGAAAATTAATTAAACTGCACCTTTTCTTGCTGATAAAGTCAAACGTAGTAGTTTAAAGTTTGTTGGTAGGTATAGTAATGATGAAAGTAATGCAAATGTTTATGCTGGCTTGTGAATGTAAAAAGAAGGGTATATTTTAGTTGTCTTTCAGGTACTAGAATAGCTAGTTATACTCATAGTTGGAGGATAGTAAATTTAGCATACTTATGTTTCAACCAGGACTTCAGCCTCAATAGTTTTTCTTTATTATAGAAACCATATTTCTTTCACCAAGAATGTTCATGAAGTGAATTGAACTTTATAATTATATAAAACATGAATGACATGAATATTGTATAAACATCTGTAAATTATATCCTTATCTTTCACTTTTAGACATTACTAGTCATCAAAGTACTGTGCCTATTTTAGGATATCCATGCTAGAGAGCAAAGATATTATACGTAATAATATACTTAATAGTAATTTATACACTGTAGACTTGATGGACCTAAATTTGCCTAAGAAACTTGCTTTCTTTAAACAACCTACTTGACCCTCTTCAGTCAGGCATTCATGCCCATCCTACTTATCAAACAGTTCCTTATGTGTTCTTTTCTCTGGATCCAACTCATCTCTGCTTCCTTTATTATTTGGAGTACCACAAGATTTGATCCAAGGCCCTCTGTTCTTCTCTATCTATGTGACTTTCCTTGTAAAACTAATAAGCTTGTTTGGGTTTCAGTGTAACCTGGGAATGACATACCAAATCTATCTATCCTCCCTGCATCTTCCACCGCCTATGTTGGCATGCATTACTGAATGTCTTTATGTCATTTAATCTTGGATGTCCTCTCACCACCTTAAATACAATCTTTTGAAATTTGAGCTAATAGTCTTTCCACCAGTAAACATATACTACCAACCTTACATCTCTACGTTTGTTGACAACAAAAGAATAAATCCTACCTCTCAAGTTTGCTGCCTAGGTATCATGCTTGACTCAGAACTGACCTATGTTTTTCGTATCCACAGTCCACATCCAATCTGTATTCATATCCTGTTACATACATTTAAGAAATATTTTCAGAATACGCACATATCTGACACCCGGCCATTCTGCACTTTCACCATCAGGACTTCTTGCTATAGGAGGGAAAATTGGACATAATTGAAAGAAAACACCCGCCTTGATGCTGAGGATCACTCCAACAAGAGCTGTAGCCACTGTAACAGAAACAGTGAGTGTACCATTTAGTTACACAATTATTTAGTAAGTTCAATCAGCTACATATAAACTGGGATCTGTATATTTAGGAACAATTATTGGACAATTATTGATGATAAAACGTTTCTTATATTTGTAAACATTTTATTGATGACATTTTTTTTTTTGCTTGCTTGAGGTAGTTTTTGATTGATTATAACACTGTCTTTTATATTCAAGTATCAAATACAATGGTGCAATTATTCACAGAGTCCAATAATTGCAAAGCCCTTCTGGAGAGCAAAGAATAATTACCACAGTCCATGTCTGGGGATTTAGAGCTAAAGACAAGAGACAACAGAAGCAATGTTAGGAAGAAACAAATTGAATGAAGCTACCAAATCTCAGGTGTCCAGAATGAGCAGAAGCAGAACCAGCAAAAGTGTATGGTGCAGTCCAGAAAACAGAATACAATTAAATGTTAAACCAGGAACCAATGCAGGAACAAGAACAAATAGGTCTTGATAAAGGTACAAAAAGCCAACAATACAAACAAACAGTTCAGGATACAGAAGCATGAGTGTCAAGAGCTATCAAATGCTATCATTGGCAGTGCGAGCATGGCCAGTTAGGGTTTAAATAGTGAAGTATTCCAGTAAACTCACATGGGAAAGCAGAACTGCACTGCAGCTCAGAACTAATTGAAAGCAGCAAACCGTTCTTCAGATGGAGACACACAAGTGCAGCTGAAGTGCATAGCAGAACTGGATGCTAGCAGGATGCAACCCAGATTTAAATCCTAAAGCTATCAATCTGTGAGAAACCCCTACATTCTTACTTTTCCATACAATAGTGTGAAACATCATTTCAATACATTAAATTCATCTAAGTGTGCACCTAGTGATACAACATCTTTAAGTACACTACTAAATAAATAGGGTTGAGGATATATTTTTTAACATCTCCATGTTCTCCATATATATTTCACACATACACTGCAAAAACTCCTCCACTCATAAGCCAGCATTGACTATTGCAATTCTCTTTTTACTTGTGTTCCCCAACCAGACTTTTACCCTTACAATCTATTTTGAATGCAGTATCTATACTAATTTGCCTTGTAAAATGTTCTCCTGATGTTGATCCACTCTGACAGTCGCTACATTGACTGTTTTTACCAAATCCATTATAAAATACTTCTACAAACATGCAATGGCATTAGCAAAACTGCAATAAAGTGCATATTTTTACTTGTCTCAAAATAACTCGATGCATCCACTCTGCCCATATATGTGCCTCTTATTCACACTCAGTGCTTGCTCCCATTCCTAGCTATAGGATGTTTTTCATGCTGCACCCATTCTATGGAATTCACCCCTCTTCAGGCAAGAAAACAATCTCTTGTTTTTTCTACCTAATTTCCACCACTCTACAAAAAACTTACCTTTATTTTCCGTCTATACTGAACCTACTAATGCCCAAACTAACATTGGGGTATCACTGGATTATATAGCCCCATCAAGCAGTTGTTACCATTGCAATCTACGTGGACCAGTTTTAATGTGATAATAAAATTGAAAATATTAAAAGGCACTTTTTCAGGTGTTAAACTATACATACTATAAAGTTCCAAAAGTACATAAACAGATGAATTCCTTCCCCCCCCCCACCCCCCTGGCCATGCCATAATATTGGCCATAGGTTTTATTTTGCATTATATAATGCAATACTGGAGCATCCATATGTGTAACTAATCTAGTAAGAAAAGATTGGCATCTATAGCAGGATAAGAAGTTAATACAATCTTTCATCGAAAATATTCCAACTCTTCAAAGTAGGGAGTGCATTTTACATTACTTGAAAGATCAAAATATTTCTATAAATGTTTGTAGTACATCCTATAGTATTTATTTTATCATCTGCATAAATGTTATGTAGGTTGTACAGTACAATGATTAAGATAATGCATTAATATATACCATTCTGCAGACTATTCTACACATCGTACAATTAAAATACAATGTGACAGTACAGTTGCCAACTGGCTCAGTGAGTATCATTCTCCAGAATTAATTGGTATGAAAGTTTATGGTTGAGAAAGAATATATAAACATTATACAGGTAAAGATCAATATAATCATTTACTGAGGAGAGAAATATTTTGGCTCAATTATTCAGGAGCCCTATCTATTGTCTAAATCTAGAAATCTCCCTCCAATTGGCTGTATAATTGTGTTCTCTAGTTTATGTGTAACTAATCCCCCCTTCTTTTTCCCATTGCATAAGATTATTGTATCTTATATTTAGCTGCATTGTAATATTGGTGAATTTTATATTAAGGTGTTATATATTTAGAATATTACCCTATTGTTAAGGGGTCAATATGTAGATCTGTAATTGATTTTATGGAAGGGAATACAAATATGTTTTATTTGTTTAAATAATGTTCTTGCAGATGGCAAATAAACTGAAACAGGTCATACATACACATGTTTTTATTAATTTCTTTTAATACACATTTTGGATGTAGTATCTTTGGAGAAATCATTGTAAGACTGCTATTTTTTGCTTTTAGTCCTGTAGCAGGATAAGTTTAGGCAGAGGTGAACATGGCACGGCTAAGACATACGGCAGTGGTGGATTTAGAGGAGATATGAGAGACAGGGGCAGAACTCTGTACTGCCAGGCTCCATAACAAAGTTTAGGTAAGGGTCCAATGCAGCTAAAACTTCCTGTATGCTCTGAAAACAGCAGAGATGGGGCCTCTTCTGAGCAGACATATCTGCTTTGCTCTTTTCAGAGCAGAGTGGTAGCCTTGGTTGGGGGGTGGGGGGACCTATGGGATACAAGTTGGTCTACTGTGAGGGTTTCGGAAGGAGGGAGCAATGACACCGCCAGGCCCCCTCACTTCCAGGCCCCTCTACACCCATGGTAGCTAAGACACTGATGGGACAAATGTAATTAGCATTATATATGTAGTAGGAGGTGCAGTGGTGAGAGATGGATGGACTAGTGGAGGTAGCTGAACGACTAACTCCAATCACTTAATAAGTAGAATTTAAATTTGCCATTTTCCCTGTAATGGTAGATGTTGAAAGGGGTCCTTGAGGTTGGCTTGCCTTTATTTGTGGGCAACCTATTTAGGATATGGGCCTCAATGTGGCAAGTTTTATGAATGTTATAGCCAAGTTTGATGTATATTATTAATATTCTGTCCTTCTGAGCTGGTGAAATGTGACTAAAGCAAATACTTGCGTGGTTATTTTGGTGTGTTGCCACCACGATTGCTTGATACTGCCCGGTACTGTGTCTCTATTGTACAGGTATTTATAATAATTGTTATATGCTTATTTCATAGTTAAATTATTTCATTGTTAAATGTATATTTATGATTAAAACTGTGGGCAAAATACCATACCCGAGGTCATTCAGTACCTAGAAAGTTTTTTCCCTTCTTGGTGCATGGAAGGAAGGAGTACAATTGTCTTAACCCAGGTCAATTTATCTGAGCCACAGATTATATGATCACAAAATAACCTAGTACAACCTTTGCACTTAAAGTCCCTGCAGCTTTGTGCCTTTATATGGGTAAGAAATGCCTTAGTGACTTCTAATGTATAAGTTTATATTGCATATAGTGTCATAAATACAGAAATACAACTGTATAGTATCAAAGGCACAATGTGTAAATGAAGAAATGTGCTGTATTATTGGTATTTTTTTAGTTTACATTTTACAAAAGCTGTTTGTAGAACATTTTCAGAGAATACAAACTTCTGATAAAATATATGTTTCATAAAATACAAAATTATATTTCCAGTACTACCTTTGACAGCTCATGAACAGATTGGAGGAGATACCCAGAAGCAAAGATAATGCAGAATGAATGGCTCTACCAGATGACAGCTGATGAAATCTCTATTTAGAATGTATAGGTGCGGTCTTGAGAAAATGTGTTCTTCTACTGCTTGAGGACAGGCAACTGACACAGTGTTACATTTTAACACTTTCTTTAACAAACTTGATGTCAGATGAGATGTCAGTGAAAGATACCATTGATGTATTAGAGGGAAAGATATAAACATTTGCATCTTTTTTCCTTTAGTTTTCATTTGATGTGCGGTTACAAGTCTTGGTTTGATGCATTTTTTAAAAGAGTGTCTATCACCAAGAAATACACATAGTTTATCACAGTCTTCCAAATGCTGAGATTTACTATCTCAAAATATCACAGTCAAAATAACGATTTTTAAACTTTATGTATTCTTTTTACATTGATTTATTGGTTTTGCTGATGTTAGATATACAATGGGGTACATAAGACAGTGATGGCCAACAGGTGACCTTACTTTTAGGCAGGCCCACTTGTTGCATCAATGTGCTGTAAATGTATATATTTTTGGTTCCACAGACATTCTCTACCATTGGGCACATTAAAAACAAAAAAGCGTAACATGCTGATGGATGGAAAACCGTCTACATTGGAGCTGTTCCAGGCTTAAACGTAATGTTCAAAAGCTGGTCAAAATCCGGTTACATTGAATTGTCAAATTTGTTTGTCAACTTTTATGTAAATCTTTTAGTTTTGGGTATGTACACAAATGCTGTGTTTGCCAGTGCAACTTTTCAGTGCCACTTTGACCCTGACAGACATCTTTGGATTTGTGCGTTCTATTTGCTAGTAGTACCTTGATTTACTGCGCATGCACCAAGGGCCACTATAGACTGGACAAGAATCGCTGCCTCTCCCGCAAAATTTGCTATGTTTGGAATATTCTGGCTTACATCTAGGGTGCGCATATACAGAAAGTCTAATGAGACCATCTTTGAAAACTGTTCACAAAGTGATCCATGTTATTTTAGTTTTCCTAAAGCACTTTTGGTGACAGGTTCATAGAGCCTTGCTTTGCGCTTTACAAAGTTTATCATGCTCATGCATCTGTAGCTGGAACACTGTATAAAACAAGCACTTTTGTCTATGTTTCATTTCCCACATCCTTTTGGATTGGAAGCTCTTGTTTAAATGAGTCTTATAGTGGCACTTTTTCCCCTACAATTGTTAAGTCAAGTTCCAAGCAAGCTTGTCTAGTGTGATTCACATGATTTCAGGGAAATGCACAGTGTATGTTGCTCCCTACTTATGTTAACCAGCACATGGGCTAATTTGCATTAGGTTATTTACTATAGCTAGAAAGTGCTAAAACACCACAGTCCTATCTAAATATAGCAATTATACTTGCACTAGGAAGCATAGACACTACTACTATATGTATGTACACACTTCGGGCCTGAGTCATTAGGGAAAGTATTGCAAAAAAAAGGAGTAAATGTTCTCCAGGACAAACCAAGTGCAAATTAGTTTATCTTTTTGCACATAAGCTAAATGGATATTTTTTCATGTAGCACACAAATACTTGATTTATTTTTACACTGAAATTTTAAGTTGATCTAGGAGATGCCGTATCCCAACTATAAATCTGTCCCCACATTTTAAATTTATCTCCCACTCCAATGCAACATGGTTTTGCTCAGGTGCAAAGTTACTCCATTTTTATGCTTTACTCTCCTTAATGACTCAGGCCCTTCATGTCTTTGTTAGTTGTAGTAATAATGGTATTGCAGAGCTGGTAGGTAATACCATGCCTTTTTATATTGGTTTAAAAACCATAGGATCCCTGACTTTAATGCGGAATTAGTGACATATTGGGAGGTTAAAAAACTACAAAAGTGCAAATATGTAGTAACTCGTAGCAATTAGCTTTTATTCATTAAGTTAGACAATGAAGCAAAGGTCTTGTTTACCGGCATACGTTTGTTGTGCAATGATAACTTGAGAAAACATTACTTAAACATTAAATTAATTATACTATCAGTAATTGCTTT
This sequence comes from Mixophyes fleayi, assembly GCF_038048845.1. Classification (NCBI taxonomy): domain Eukaryota; kingdom Metazoa; phylum Chordata; class Amphibia; order Anura; family Limnodynastidae; genus Mixophyes; species Mixophyes fleayi. The sequence continues at coordinate 71,595,142 of NC_134406.1, forward strand.
TGAGGTAAATAAATATATCTTATGTAATTTTTTTATAGTTATTTACTAGTTACAGGAATTACAGTTTATTCTAATAGTTCCAGTTGCATTTTTGTTTTAAGTGTGTACTGTGTGAGCTAAGATGATTATTTTCCTTTCCAATTTATGGCATATTTAAAGAAGAATGATCACCATTACTAATTCAATTTGTAAAATACACTAAATATTTTAGTATAGAGATGATAAGTTTGGACTTCATGCTTTTATGCCATCCCTAGACAAACCAATAAAAGTGTTTTGTTGCTTTTCATTGGATAAAGACGGAGTTATGGCTGCTGCAAGTTAACCATAGGAAAGTAGAATTCTCCAATGTATTACTTAGCATAAAGCTGCAGGTTATAAAATATGCTAATGTCAGATTCTACTTGTTATCACAAATGTTATTTTGGGATTTGAAATGAACGGCAAATATTAAGTTGTATCTGAAATAAATGTAATAAAAAAGTCATAAATGAATGTACTCGTCAGCTACTACTAGCATTTTGTTTATAGATATTGTCTGCTAACTATAATGCAGCAGTAGCTTGGATCTTTGCTTTGTAGTTAAGGGTTTTAACCATCCGGGGTGGGAAACTTGTGAATATCAAGCATTTTGGGAGTCATACGTCAACAAAGTATGAATTTATTTTAATCCTATATCAGTGTCTTGCAGCCAAAGAATCCGTTTTTAAAAGTTATGCTGAAAAGGGGTTTGAAATTAGTAATAAAATTGGTTTTAAAATGTTTCAAATGTTGTTTTTGAAAAAAGAATGTCATTAAATACAATAAAAAAACAAAAAATTTAACAAATTAAAATATTTCTATCCTTAATATATCTTTATGAATTATTTTATTTATTTAAACTATCCATTAATCGATTAGCTGTAAATTAAGCAATTGTCACAATAAAACAAATTGTCACATGATTTAAACTGTGTATCTTCATTCAAGTTTGTGAAATATAGCAAGCAAGACAGCCTTTCTAAATGTAAACAAAAGTGAGCCTGAAGCAACCAGGGGTATATTTACTAAACTGCGGGTTTGGAAAAGTGGAGATGTTGCCTACAGCAACCAATCAGATTCTAGCCGTCATTTATTTAATGCATTCTACAAAATGACAGCAGAAATCTGATTGGTTGCTATAGGCAACATCTTCACTTTTTCAAACTCGCAGTTTAGTAAATCTGGCCCCAGGAGTCAACATCAGGAAGGGGATGTAATACAGAATGCCCCAAGGGTCAATGAGAGCACAGAAAAAGGGGTCTTTCACGCCATCAGACTTTGGCTTGCAGATACTTAAGGCCTGATTCATTAAGCAGTGTAAATGGCGTTACATTGGGTAGTGTGCGCACAATTACACTGCGCATGCCCAGAATCGGACCATACTTTTTTCATTCATATTTTTCTTGTCTGAGCGCTCTTTTGTGACTTGCTCTACCACATATGCATTGGAAGTATCCTGCAGTGTTTTGTCTGTAAGAGAAGAGCAGGCCTACACCCATATTCATCAACAAGCGTATCTTCAGATCCCCTCCTTGTTGAATATAGACGTGCGTATACTCGTGTTTTTTTACGTTAATTTTGCATTTGTTAATAAATCAAGCCCTTACTCTTCATGCCAGAATGTATCTGTTCTACAATATAGTAATTTCTGGCCAAGGGAGGCTCTGCAATAACACACTTAAATATATTTCTGAACATTTGTTTTGCACCATATCTACCAATTATCCTGCACCATTTTCTATTCCCTCATTTTTCCCTGGAACACATCTTAAATTTCTGACTTTATAGACATGCAAGAATATAGTTGTGTCATTTACACTGTATAAATGGAAATGTTGTAGTCCTAAGACAAAAAAAGTGTTCATCTGGTCAAGGTAATAGGAATCCACCATGAAAAATCTCTTCAAGATCCTGTAATTGTCACCTGATGAGACAGCTTTTATACATGTAATTTAAGATATTGAAGGGCAGACCAGGGAAAGGAAGGGGTGAATGAACATAGGTAATGTACAGCAAGGGCATGCCTAGGGCATTCTGATGGAGATGCAGCCAATTGAAGCCTTAGGTTTCACTACAGTATGGTTTTTTAACTGTATCATTTGCACCAGCAACAGTGCAGGTGTAAGTGCCGCTTGATAGGGATGATTCTTGCGGCATCCCTTCCCCCAACATACACACTCATGGGACAAACTTGTCCCTGGACGGGACATAGCCCTAAAATCGTGTCTGTCCTGCTTAAATTGGGACAGTTGGCAGGTATGTGATTATGGTATTATGGGTTGATAATTTACATTGTAACATTTTGCTTTTTGCGTGAGTTATGATGAGACTTTATATTGCACATATGTATGTGCGTATCCTACAATGTGTTCTGTCTGTTAACATGCGACAAGTAACGTTTAGGCAGAGTGCACTTACACCCATATTCAAATTGAAACATACTGTATCTTGAGATCCGCTTGGACTTGAATATGGTCAGAACTACTCTTAAGTTCTGTGCTCATCTTTTTAAGGCAAGTTACGTGCAGGTTGTGTCCAAAGATGAATCAGGTCCCATATATGTATGTATGTATATATGTATGTATGTATGTATGTATGTATGTATGTATGTATGTATTTATTCATGATGAGTGTAGGAGGTACAATGTGTTTATTGTGACTGTATATGTGGGGGTAGAATATATATGTGTATAGTACACAAAGCATACAGTATATCTATGAAATGTATTGTGAAAGGGATATATATGTGTGTAGAAGTGTGAGGATACTGGGGATGAGGGCACTTTAACATGGGTAAATAAATCACCTAGGTAGATAGTAAGTTAAATTCACTCCCTTTTACTATATATATTGTGATGAAACTGGTTGCTACTGGACTGAGAACTTTGTATTCATCACCCGTTTCTCACAGTTTAATGTACTTTTTTAATTCTTGGCCCAGTCTAATTATATACACCAGAGCATTGGTGTATTATGTGTATTATTATTTCATGTTATTAGGTACATTTTGCCCTTGTTATTACCTGCAATATTGTATGTAGTAGAAATATAAAGAATATTGTCATATTGTGTGAAAATAACAGGAGAGCAGAAGTAATTTTGCTTGTGTTAGCTAATGAGGTGCAGCTTAGATTTGTTTTGTAATCAGAACAAAGTCTGAGTTAACTAGCTGGCAGCCCATGTTAATTAACTAGGTCAACAGGTAATCTGAGAGGTAATTAGGTTATAACTTCTAGATGATATGCAATGTGCCTCCACAGTAATATACGGGCTGAAATAGCATTGTGAAATGTATCAATATGTATCAATATAAATGTTATTGTATCAAAATGTATCACAGACTCAGATGGCGTAACACTGCTGATACAATGTGTCAAAAGTCTTATTGTTTCATGTAAGTGTGCAGTGTCATTCCCTGATGTAATATTGTAACCCCATGTTTAGTGTATCCAGCCAAAATAGCTAATTGAGTCAAGTCATTCCATTGTATAATCAAGACAACAGTGGCAGTATGTCTAACAGCTAAAGTGTCCACTGAGAGACCCCTAATGTAAGGGGGAGGTTTAAGACATTTGACCTTACTTTCAGGGTATACAGTGAAGAATAGAGAGTGGAGAATGCTAAAAGAGCTATTCTAGTTTGGAGGATCCTGATGTACAAGACACCAGTGAAAAGGACTCTGGGCCAGGCATCGTGGTGCCGCTGAAGGAAACCCTACCAGTACAGGGTTTGTGTGAGCCAGTAACCCAGGCTCGGCGACACTGTCACTGTTTTGCTAATCGGTAGTGGTAATATTGTGGGAGGATAAGACTGTGAAAGAGAATGAGATTATTACTTTGGAGTGCTGACTGCAAGAGGCTGCTGGAGGATACATGCTACCATTTGCCCTGTAACTTGTGAACGTCTTGTGTTGTTGTGCTGTCGCAATAAAGCCTTATTTTAGATATATTCTGGTCTACCCATAGAGGGTAATTTCCATCCCAACTAAGGGTGGTATCCTCACATATATATATATATATATATATATACACACACAATAATAGCAATACCAGGGGGCTCAACACACTGCAAACTACACACACCTATCATCATCATCATCATCACCATTTATTTATATAGCGCCACTGATTCCGCAGCGCTGTACAGAGAACTCATTTACATCAGTCCCTGGTGCTGCCGGATAAACATAATAAAACAAGTCCAAGGTCCTGGAGGCAGGATCTGCCAATAAGCAGCATGCAATGCAGAGGGCTGCAAGCAGATCCTGACAGTACACCTCCTTAGGGCAGATTCTAGACGCCCGTATTACCAAAAGTGGTTAAATTCGTCAGAATCACAATTTAGAGTCGGGGTCCTGGTAGAGAAGTCCTTGCTGAAATTTTATGCAGTTCCTTTTCCCCCAGCTAGCTGGTGTATACAGGCAAACAATTGTGTGTGCGTGGTGCAGTACAGAAAAAAATAAGTGCCAGGCCATCACAGTTCAACCATGAAGCAAACTTTATTTAACTCTTCTTCCTCCAGCCTAATAATCATAACGGTTGCAATTATGTTTTAGCTCTTAAACACCAAACTCCTCCAGTACAATTGTTTAGCAGATGGTTAAGCTTTCTCCTCATCTCATCTCACTATTAAACTCTAAACTCTATTCCCTTTCTACTATTATAGTGTCTATTACAAATTGTACCTCACGACGTTAGTCGTGCACCCCTCCACATGCCCAAATGCCAGAGAAGCCCCAGACCTCCTGCTCACCTGTCCCGAATCTCCGGCAATATCGCCACTATCTAATGCTCGCAGGAAGCCTGAATTTTTTTTATAGATTTTGGCTCCCATGTCACTGTCCAGCAGGGGTGTTCAGAGCTTTTGTGCCACACTGTTCGGTCACGCCCCTTGCGATGCAATGGTTGTTTAATGTTCTTCTGCATACCCCAACACTAATGTCTTTGATGTATTATCAGTTGCAAATGGATTTATAGCTGCATTCCAGTATATAATTAACTTACAAAGTAGTGCAATTGATTTATATGTTTACTTTTTATTATAATGCAGCTTTAGTGTTTGTTCACATCAAGATGTTTGGCACTAGTAAGTGATTTTTCATAACAAACAAAACAATTTTTTCTCTATGGTCTTTTTTCGAAAAAGTCTTGATGCTGGAAGATTTAAAAATAAAATATGCATGTAACTAGTAATCTAGCTTTTTTGTTGGAAGTATAGAGTAATTACAGATCTTTAAAAATGTCACAGAAATGTCTCAAAAATGATACTGAACAGCATAAAAAATCTTCAAAACAGTTTAAAAATGCATTGAATGCTCTGCCACAATTAAATGCCATATGTTTCAGTGTGAACATGCTTACAACCACTTGACCTTTTTCAGGTGTCTTGGCAGCACTATTGCTTCAATTACCTCAATTTTGTTCATGAACATCTGAGTTGAATCTTTACTTATTTATTAGTGTATGTTATTTTTTAAATGTAGAAACATGACCTATTTAAAAGTAGGAGACAAGTGCTAAATTCAGGAACTAAAACCAGTATCATATGGAAAGCATCCCTGACAACTTGGATTCAAAGTACAATTAATGTAGTTTGGAAGTATAATAGGGTTGTGTGATACACATGTTCGACATTTACATGATCGACATTTATTTGTTGAACATCATAATATAGACAGGGTTTGAAGGTTGTCAATTATGACATTGACAGTATTGTTAGGTTGACCATTAAAATGTAGGCAGTATTATTAGGTCGACAATTTGACTGTAGGCAGTATTATTAGGTCTACGTTTATATCCCTAACCCTAACTAGAGATGAGCGGGCTCGGATATATGAAATCCGAGCCCACCAGAACGTTGCCGATCCGAGCCGGATCCGAGACAGATCCGGATCCGGGATCCGGGTATTCCCGCCAATTGCAAAACTGAAACTGAGGCTCTGAGTCATAATCCCGCTGTCGGATCTCTCGATACTCGGATCCTATAAATTCCCCGCTAGCCGCCGCCATCTTCAATCGGGCATTGATCAGGGTAGAGGGAGGGTGTGTTAGGTGGTCCTCTGTCCTGATATATCTCGTGCTGTGCTGTGCTGTGCTGTGGAAATAACAATGCCCTTAGAAGGACACAGCACAGCACAGCACAGCACAGCACAGCACAAAAAAGTTATAAAAAAAATTAAAAAAAAATAATTATAAAAAAAAGAAATTAAAAAAAAATATCCAAAAACAATCCTGCAGTATAAGTCCATTGGTACTGCAATATTACAAAGTTCACTGATTCTGCAGAATAGACTGGGAATTAGTGGAAATGATTGTTATTGAATGTTATTGAGGTTAATAATAGCGTAGGAGTGAAAATAAACCAAAAAACTTGATTTTAACACTTTTTATGTTTTTTTCACAATAAATCCGAATCCAAAACCTTAAATCCAAACCAAAACCTTTCGTCAGGTGTTTTGCAAAACAAATCCGAACCCAAAACCTCAAGCAAATCCGAATCCAAAACACAAAACACGAGACACCAAAAGTGGCCGGTGCACATCCCTAACCCCCTAACCCTATCCCTAACTTTAATCCTATCCATATAATACTGTGTACATTTGAATTGTCGACCTAACAATACTGTCTACATTCTAATTGTCGACCTAATTATACTGTCTAGATATGACTTGGACCAGTGAATATTAATATCTTTATTGGTGACATTGCAAATGGTATTAAAGGGAAGGTATGACTTTTTGCAGATGACACCAAGATATGCAACAGGGAAAACACACAGAGGAATAGTCAAGAGGGGGGGAAGCAACTACAGTTTAATGCCAAAAAATACAAAATCATACACTTGGGTCTCAAAAATCCAAAGGCTAAATATAATATTAGCAGCACTCTAATGGAAACTACTGAGGAGGAAATGTGTCACGATCTGCCTCCGGCTACACTACAGCATCTTCTCTATAGATGCTGCTTTGCATTCTGCAGATCCTATCTGCAAGGGGTTAACTCCTCATTGTTGAAGGTGGATCCAATCACCTGTGGCTGGCCTTAAAGAGACTTCCTTTCTTTGCAATTTGGGCCAGTTCAACAATTGCCATTGCTGCTGCTGGTTTCTCTGTGCAGTCTTGTGACCAGATTGTGACCTGCTTCCTGGTATTGACTCCAGCTAGTCCCTCCGTTTTGCACTTTCTCTTCTGACCAAGATCCTGGCTTTGCTGTGACCTTGCTCTTGCCTATTCACTGGCATTGTGGATTTTTCAGCTTCTAACCCCTGGCCTGTCTGACCCTCCATTTGCCTGACACCCTGGATCATCCAGTGCCTCCTGATTTACCTAGAATCCTGACACTCAAGGATCATCTAGTGTCTCCTGCTTTCCCTGCATTTCTAGCCTCAGAGCATGACCTGGTAAACCTGCTACCCTGTGCTGCAGTTCTCCCTCTGTGTCTAGGAGCCTGCATGTATCCTTATACCTGCCATCCCTGCTGTCTTGAACCTGCAGCCTCTATCAACTGAGTTGCCATTAACCATTCATTGCATCTGTTGGTTCCTGTGTAATCTGTGCTGTGCTTGCTACTTCCTGCCAATCTTGAATCTGCTGCCTCTAAGAACTGAATTGCCATTAACCATTGAGTACACCTATTGCTCAGTGCATAACAGTATTATTTATAAAGACATTCTGTTTTCATTACCATAACTACCCATAGTATTCATCCTAAGAATCCTGGCAAAAGGGACGTAGCAGTCACTATTTCAGGTGATTTAAAGGCAGGTAAGCAATGTTAAAAAGCAATGAGATAGGCAAGTTAGATGTTCGGTTGCATAGGAAGAGGAATCAGTAGCTGAAAGAAATATAGGTCATTTGTATGGCCTCATCTAGAATATTGTGCTCAGTTCTGAAGACCATATCTCCAGAAGGTTATAAATACATTAGAGACTGTACAAAGAAGGAAAACTAATATGGTGCATGGCCTACATCACAAAACTTACCCAGAAAGACTAAAAGATTTTAATATGTATAGAGTCAAGGGGGCGGAGAGAGGGGAAAGGGAAGCATAACCAATAAGGAGCGGCTCTTGTTAAAGCAAAAAGAACTAGGCAATATACTTAAGTGTATTCTTGCAAATGCAAGAATCCTGACAGGTAAAATGAGGGAGTTAGAAATAGTAGCAATGAATGAGCAGTATGATATTATAGATATTACAGAGACCTGGTGAGATGATACACATGACTGGGCAGTCAACTTGGAAGGCTATACTCTCTTCAGGAGGGATAGGGAAATAAAAGGGGAGGAATATGTCTTTATTTTAAGCCAAAGTTAAATCCAAGTATTCAGGAACTTATTTACGAGAATATTGGTGATGATATAGAGGCATTGTGGGTGGAAATATCCAGTGGAGGAAAAAGTTAAGAAAAGGAATATGCTATAAACCACCAGATAATAGTATGATTGAGGAAGACCAACTTCTACTGCAAATTGAAAAAGCTACACAACTAGGTCAAGTTTTAATTATGGAGGTTTTTAATTATCCAGACATTGACTGGAGTACTGAGATGATGAAAGACCATTACAATTATCAATTAGTAGAGGAGCCATCTAGGAACTGGACTATACTGGACCTAGTAATAACAAAGAATGTAGACGTAATATCAAATATTCAATGAAGGACACTTGGGAAACAGTGATCATAATATGGTCTCATTTGAAATTAGTTTCCAGAAGAAACGGTATAAGGGATCAACTTGGACTTTAAACTTTAGAAAGGCAAATTTTAATATGCTAAAGGATTCTATAAAGTGCATAGACTGGGACAAAGTTTTTGAAGGAAAAAATATGGAAGAAAAGTGGGCTGTCTTTAAAATGTTGTTGGAAACATACACGTATAAGTTTATTCCTATGGGGAATAAATGTAAAGGAATTAAGACTAAACCGATGTGGCTAAATAAAAAGGTAAGGGAAGAAATGCAAAGGAAGAAGTGTGCATTTAAATTTTTTAAGTTTGAAGGGTCTGAGGAGTCCCTCCGTAGGTACAAGGAATGTAATAAAACATGCAAAAGGGAAATTAGAAAATGAAAAACAAGTGGCAAAATATAGTAAGACAAACCCCCAATTTTTTTAAAGTATATAAATGGCAAAAGGATTAAAAAAGATAAAATATGACCCCTAAAAAATATAATATATGACCCATAGAATTGAGATAGGTGAATTGATAAATGATACTAAGGAAAAAGCAGAGGTATTAAAAACTTTCTTTTCTTCAGTAATTACTAGAGAGGAACAAATGGTAGGAATAATACATAAAAATGGAAATGAAACCATACCATTAATTAAAACTTGGCTGACAAAGGAAGAAGTCCAAAGGCGCCTGAATAATATTAAGATAATTAAAGCTCCAGGCCCAGATAGCATACAGGGTTCTTATGGAGCTAAACTCAGAAATAGCTAGACCGCTATTATTAATTTTCATAGATTTAATCTTATGAGGCTCAGTACCAAGGGATTGGCGAATAGCAGATGTGGTGCCGTTGTTTAAAAAAAGGGATGAGATCACATCCAGGGAATTATAGACCTGTAAGCCTGACATCAATAGTGGGAAAACTACTGGAAAGTATATTAAGGGATAGTGTTCAGGATTCCTTGGTGCGCAACAAGATTATTAGTGGGAATCAGCATGGATTTGTGAGGGATAGGTCATGTTAAACTAATTAGTTTCTATGAGGAATTTAGTGTGAACTTAGACTAGGGCAGCACTGTAGATGTGGTGTACTTAGATTTTGCAAAGGCCTTTGATAAAGTGCCACACAAGAGGATGGTTTAAAATATAAGGGAACTGGGTCTAGGAAACAACTTTTGTACTTGGATCGAAAACTGGTTCGAGAATAGGGAACAGAGAGTTGTGATAGATGGAGCATTTTCTAATTGGTCAAAAGTTTTGTGGAGTACCTTAAGGTTCCGTGCTGGGGCCACTCCTTTTTAATATATTTGTTAATGACCTTGGTGATGGTTTAGAAAGTAAAGTTTCTATTTTTGCAGATGATACTAAACTCTGTAATGTAAAATAATCAGAGCAAGATGTTGCTTCTCTACAGGGGGACTTAAATAAACTGGAGGATTGGGCGGCCAAAATGGAATATGAGGTTTAATATAGATAAATGTAAAGTTATGCATTTAGAGTTCAAAAACAAGCATGCAATCTATAAATTAAATTGAATTAATTTAGGGGAATCTATAATGGAAAAGGATTTGTGAGTGCTCTCAGACAGTAGACTTAGCAATAGTGCTCAATGTGAAGCAGCAGCTGCAAGGGCAAATAAAGTATTGGCATGAATAAAAAGAGGAATAGATGCAAGAGATAGAAGCAAGTGTAATTTTGCCATTGTATAAATTGTTGGTAAGACCTATCTTGAATACATAGTACAGTTCTGGGCCCCACACTATAAAAAAGATATTTTGGAACTATAAAGGCCGACAAATTTGAAAAGGGGTATTGAGTCATTAAGTTATGAGAAAAGGTTAGCCAGTTTAGGTATGTTTACTTTAGAAAAGAGGCGTCTAAGAGGGGATATGATTACTATGTACAAAGACATTAAGGGTCAATACAGAGAACTTTCATGGGGATTTTTAACCCAAGGACACACGGTCACCCCCTAAGGTTAGAGGAGAGGGAAACCAGCAAAGGAAGGGGTTCTTTACAATAAGGGCAGTGAAGATATGAAATTCACTGCCAGGGAAGGTTGTGATGGAAGATTCAATAGATAGTTTAAGACAGGGTTAGACAAATTGTTAGTGGAAAAGTGAATCCAGGGATACGACCATTAATTAAAATTAAAGAAAGTAGTGGATAAAGGGAAAAAATAGGACTGCAATATTGGGTCTGGAGAGATTTTTCCGATTGAAACAGATTGGCAGTTGCAAAATCGGAATCAATTTCAAGTATAAGTGAGGGATCACAGGAGATCCAAAATAGGTTGAACTTGCTGGACAGGTCTTTTTTCATCAAATATGTAACTATGTATAGTTATGAACAGAGAAAAGAAAGGGGGGCATAATAGAAACTTTCAAATATATCAAGGGTTTTAACAGAGTGCAGGAGAGAAACATTCTTAAAGGAAGAGATATATTAGAATACGAGTACATGCACTGAATCTGGGGGCAAGTAGGTTCAGAGGAAATTATAGGAGTTGTTACTTCACAAAAAGGATAGTGGATAAGTGGACTAGCATCCCATCAGAGGTTGTAGAGGTTAACACAGTAGACCGATTTAAACATGCTTAGGATAAACATAAGGATATTCATACAAAGAACTAAGGATCAAATAGGGCTTAAAGTTATCATAGGTTAAACACAGGCAGACTAGATGGACCAAATGGTTCTTATCTGCTGTCAAATTCTATGTTTCTATGTTTCTGCTTTCAATTGTCTACTGAATAATACTGTATATATTTCAATTGTCAACCTAACAGTACTGTCAACCTGTCACACTTTATGCAGGGAATATCACTGACTGGTATTAACGCAACTAACCTGAGAGGCGCGGAGTCTAACACACCCCTGGTGTTCACCAGGGACCCCCGCAAAGAGGTTTGGGCTTCGCTGCGTGCGATGTGCAGGTCGCGGTTCTCCCGGGAAGTCACCAGTGCAGCGATTAGAGGGTAGTCAGACAGGCTGAGTCGAAACCAAGAAAGCGAGGTACCATGAGGAAAAGGCAAGAGAGTAGTCAGGAACGGTCCAAAGGTCAATACCAGTGCAGGCAACGAAGTACAGGGGATATCCGGAAGAGAGGTCAAACAAGCCAAGGAGTCAAATACACAGGAGGTCAGGAACTGTAAACAAACTAATAGCTGGAGCAGGTAGAACCAATACTCTGGCACTCAAATGGTGCCAGAGTGGAGTTTTAATAGTGGCTGGCAGGAAGTCCTCATGATGAAGTTCCGGTGATCAGTCTCAGCTGATCGCCGGAGAAGCGTCTGGGTTGCCAGGCAACCGAATCGGCGCATCGCGCATGCGCGAGCGCCGCGGTCACGTGATCGCGTCAGCAACGGGACGTTCCTTCCGGGCAGAAGGTGTCCCTCTCCGGCACCCAGCGGAGGTGCGGAGGCGGCACCTGACACAACCATGTGAATTGATGTATGACACAAGTTGCAAACCTTTGGAACAGAGCAGAGACAGACTCATTTCTTCTGACACCCTGGGCAGCAAATAAAGTAGTACCCCAACAAAGAGGCATTAAGACCATGAGAAAGGTCAATAAGAAATGTAACCATTATGTGATATCATTGAGCCTACTTTATCTGCTTGAAATAGTTTATCTGGAGTCAGGGGGGGAGTGAAAAACGCAGCAATGCATTCAGGAGATAAGTTATACTGTTCTTATTTGAAAAAAAACATATATGGTTTGTAGAGGTCATCTGATTGAGAAAAAATACTAGTATCTCTAATAGATAATTATGTGTAATGTCTATGTTTTCTATCCCATTGCATCATGTCACTCACACACTACATGGAAAGATGGTGACAAGAGAGTAAAAAATAGAAGGTAATAATATAAAATAAATGCATGCAATATGATCTGTATTAGTTATTTAGTCAACATAGAATAAGTATAAAGTATAAATAAAATAAACACTACAGTACATAATATACACAACATATCATAAGTTGGTAGGTAGTACTACAGGGCGTAAATATATACTATATAATTTGTTGTTGCACATATCTATACCAAGATAATGGAGAATATACCTGTGAACACAAATAACAATCTAATAAAAATATAAGATAATATCTCTGTCATGTGCAAGCTAATTTCTAGGCATAAATCTGCAAATATATGTTTGTGAATTACTTCCTACAAATAGTGTGACATGGTTCTCTTAGAAGCTGTTAGATCAATGGGTTTTGTGTATGTTAAACTACCCAGAGGGGGCTGGTAGATAAGGGTAGCACCTTATACCATTTATGGCAGGACGCAAATGTAAAAGCCTTTGAGGATATCTCTTGCAAGACAATGAAATCTAACACATGTTTGGGAGGCCCCAGACATGCCGACTGCAGAGACTGGGTTGTATGTTAATGACAGATTCAAGCTGAATAGGGTCACAGGAAAATATCATCTCATTGTCTCCAATATCATACCTACCAGAGGCATGTGTGGTATGCAGATGAAGGGAAACTTATGACCTGTTGTGTGGAGGTAAAATCATGTTTGTAAACCATACTGTTGAAAAGTTAGGACTGTGTAAAGAAAACTTGACTTAAAGGTATTCCAACAGCAGAGTCATAAAACCCTAATTTGCATTCTACCATGTTGGTTCTGACCTCACAGGAAAGGGGGCTGGGGGGTCCTGTAGCTGGGTTTTAAAACTATAGGGAAAATGTAAGTCTTGGTTCACTCTGAGGGAGTCATTTGATTGAAGAGGTCCCATTTTTTCTGCTTCTCCCAGCACCAGAACCTTGATTATAAGTGAGGTATCAATTCTGTAATTCATCCTTTTTATTTTATAAGAAACAATTGCACTATATTTGTATGTTTTTTATTATCTGTTTTATCTTAAGCATTGTGGATGTATTTTCCATATTAAATTACACTTAATAAGTTCTAGCCTCTGTGTTCTTACGAATTCACGCGGCAGTTTGGTCCAGACGCTACATAATTGAAACTGTGCAAACCTTGTGGTTTATGTGAACTCTGATTAAAGTAAATTGTGTTAGATTAATGCTAGGGAGAACTGAAGGCTTCCTAAATAAGAGTGTCAGCTCTTGTCCGAAAAAACCTTGGTTGTGGCATAATTAGTATCGCAAAACTAGTGGGTGGCATAGATAGGGAAGGATTTAATAATTTTAGACAGACCAGGTGGTTGTTTTTTTGGTTAACCCTGTGTAACATATGCATCACGCAGACTCAGCTGAGTGCTGTTCGAGACAATCTCTATAATGCCACTTTCACTATAAGACCAGATTAGGCATGTGTTTTAAGGTTTTGTTATACAGGAGTCCTGTATATACTCTTCTCTTCAGATAATTGTTTAACCATAAATTACATGCTGAGGCTTCCCAAACAAAGTTTACCCACTTAAACAAAAAAGAAATTCTCACATTTGCTCATTAACTCAAAAAGACACATTAATGACAATTTTATGACTTATTAAGCTTTTAAACATTGACAATAAAATATGAGTTTTTTAATATTAACTCCCATTATAACAGTTCAAAACATTATCATTAAGCATCCTTAAATAGCCCCTATAGACACATCCAGGTGGAGTCCTCTATACCTGTCTCCAATTAGCTTATGTCTCAACAACAGAGTACTAACTTTGACATTTGCTTGTCCAATGCCTTGTAGCACAAGCCCAAGTGCACTGTGATATGATTTAACTCACTCAGTAATCTATCTTTCATCTCCATGGACCCACAGGAAATCTGTACAATACTCCACTTCTGTCACTAACCTCCTGAACTTAGCCCACTGGAAACAAGATGGACATCCACAATTACTGACACAGCTGGGGATTTGGCTGTACTCAGACTGGGTTCTGTCTCTGGAGCTGAACTGGTGGCTACGTACACAAAGCTGGCTGGCCTGATTATAACCTTTCGCATGAGAGGGAAAGAACAAGTGCAGGTGATGGTTGCTTAGAGTTCAGGAGATCACTAAGTATGAGTGGCAAAGGAGACTGGCAAGAAGTCAAGAGTAGCAGGATGGTGATCAGATTAGCAAAGAAGACTGGAACCGAAATGCTGGACCAGACAGGAACCGGAACGCCGGAACAGGAATGCTGGGACAGGAATGGCGCAGGAATGCAGGCTGTGCTATATGGGAAAAAGAAATTGAGTAGACTGCAGACTGCTGGAAACCAGGTTGGCGTCTTACTAATCAACGTTGCACTGGCAACAGGTCAGGACTCCAGGAAGTTCTTTTATGGTAACTGCTATTCGCTGATTGGAGGCTGCGGTTAGCTGAGCTGAAGCAGTACTCTGACTGGCTGAGAGAGAGCTGGTGGCTGAATCCAAGATGGCAACTGTCCATGCATTGGTATTGGAGGGATCTCTGGAGTGCAGACAGACTGGCAGCATCCTGCAGAGATATCTGAGATCAGCAGAGTCTGCGGACCACAGGGACTGCTTATAAAGACAGCAGAGGGTTAAGTAACAGAACCTGAGAGCCTGGTGCATGACAATTACATTCACATAGGCTGTAGCACATACATTCCTGAACCTGATACCCAAACATAAGCCAAGTGGTAGAGCAACTTCAACACATGTTGTCTGAATGGAAAGCAATCCACTTATCATGCCACCCATATTCCAACAATTACAAAACTGCTACAATGGGATAAAGGTCAAGGAAATTGGAAATCTTTATTAATCTGGAATCAATGCAATTCGCTGTCCTAAAATGGCTACCTAAACTCTCAGACTAGGAAAAGTGCACTTATTCTTCTACTCACACCTAGCTCATGTCTAAAAAAATTCACTACCTACCCTTAACCAGTTCACCCTACATTCATCTTGTTAAACATGTCTCCTGTTTATGGAAACCATGTCTCAGGGAAACTTTTTCAATATTTAAAGGGCTTGTCCACTTTTGAAAAACTATTTTAATTCTAATAGTGCCTTCTATATTACATATTAAGGTACTGCTGGAGTTCCTCCATCCCAGGGAAGCTTGTCGTCATCTGTTTACAAACATGGTCATAGGAGGAGGAGTTACATTGTGTGTAATGCTGGAGCACTGTGACTACAAAAGGTAACGGTGAATATCGGGCAGGGATTCCCTACCAAATTACTAATCGGGGCCAGTTTTTATACAGAAGAAATTGTCCAAAAGTGGACAGCTCATTCAATGACAGAAGGGGGATTATTAATAATGTGCTATAATTCATAGAAACTAACTTTTATTTTTGATTTAGTGAAAGTTAAGTAGTTTAAGCAAATGTCTAATTGGTTGGCTGGGTAACTGCGCACTTCCACTTGTTAAGTTGGTGTTAAATTACATTCATGGAATATAATACCTTAAAAAGAGAAACATATCTAGCATGTATTTATTTGGTACTGCATCATTAGTTCTTGCTTTACTAATTTACTGCAAAATGTTCTAGACTTTCAGATAAAACAATTATTTGTGCTGACTTGGCTGCATTACAACATTTATCAGAGCAAACTAATTTATGTTCTGCCATAGCTTTGTCCCCACCTCTGCCTCCTAGCTGCAATTAATACAATTATTACATGCTACTCTTAAAATATTAGTAGGGAATAGAAACATGCAAGAACTTGCCTGTTTATCTGTTTTTGTTTGAAAGGCTAAATCACTCTTAATTTTTTATTGTCTCTGAACCTGACAGCTGTTTCTAATTGTAATTAATTGTAATTAATTTAAAATAGCCCTTTGATTGACTAAAGTTGCAGAGTAGATGAAAAAAATCGTAATGTCATAAACAGCTGCTGAATAGTTTGACTTTGAATAAACCAAAGAGAGGATCAGATCGCAGCTTCAAATGACTCTTTCAAAGCGCAATGTTTATTTGTACATGCCAAGTTATGTTCTTACTGTGTGGCCCAATGTCATCTGACGTTGGCCAGCTATGTTTTTTTTTTTGCCATCTGTGAATGGGATAAATTTTAGGACATTGTGTAATATGTAATGTTTATACTATGACATTTTAGCTGCTGTTTACTTCCTCTATTTCCTGTTGTTACCTCTAAAACTTTCCACAATGTTTTTAAGATCATTGGGAATTGTTTTAAGCTTCTTTTCAAAGAAGGATATGAAAAATGTACTTTGTTTTTTTAAGTAAATGAAATGATGGAATACCACATGTAATCACATACATCACAGAAGAACATCTTCTTGAAGAAGATCATAAATACAGAGGGCCTGCTTCATTAAGGCCTGCAAGGTGAACGTTTTTTATAAAAATGCAGGTAAATTTTGCATACGTGCATCCGTATTCAACTAGAAGTGGATTTGAAGAAACGTTTCTTGTTGAATATGGGTCTAGGTACGCTCTGCATATACGGCACTTGCTGTATTGAGACAGACACACGATATGTACAATACATATGAGGAATATAAAGTCCAAGCAGAATGCACAGAAAAAAAGTATTTTATCACCTATTAATAACATGGTTGTTAATGATAAAACATTAAAAAATGTTTTTTTTTTGTCATTTTCCCTCAATGAAATACATTTATCAGTATGTTATTAGTGTTTACCGAGGAAGGCTGTGCTGGGGGCTGGAGGGCATCTGCCCCTAGGCCACTTCAATAGTGGCTACCTTGGGCTGGGTCAGTTGGCCACCTGCATTTTTTTCCTTTAAAATGTTCCTAATAAGCTACTGAGTCAAGTCTTGCTCCCCGGGCTAAAATTTGTCAGACCTCCCCTGATGTCTACTGCACATAAAATGCATATTCACAGTTGCTCCTGATTGCAAATACATGTTCTAGCATGCGGACACGACCATCATCACTATCACTAGGGACTTACCTCAATGAAATACATTTATCAGTATGTTATTAGTGTTTACCGAGGAAGGCTGTGCTGGGGGCTGGAGGGCATCTGCCCCTAGGCCACTTCAATAGTGGCTACCTTGGGCTGGGTCAGTTGGCCACCTGCATTTTTTTCCTTTAAAATGTTCCTAATAAGCTACTGAGTCAAGTCTTGCTCCCCGGGCTAAAATTTGTCAGACCTCCCCTGATGTCTACTGCACATAAAATGCATATTCACAGTTGCTCCTGATTGCAAATACATGTTCTAGCATGCGGACACGACCATCATCACTATCACTAGGGACTTACCTCAATGAAATACATTTATCAGTATGTTATTAGTGTTTACCGAGGAAGGCTGTGCTGGGGGCTGGAGGGCATCTGCCCCTAGGCCACTTCAATAGTGGCTACCTTGGGCTGGGTCAGTTGGCCACCTGCATTTTTTTCCTTTAAAATGTTCCTAATAAGCTACTGAGTCAAGTCTTGCTCCCCGGGCTAAAATTTGTCAGACCTCCCCTGATGTCTACTGCACATAAAATGCATATTCACAGTTGCTCCTGATTGCAAATACATGTTCTAGCATGCGGACACGACCATCATCACTATCACTAGGGACTTACCTCTGATCTTCAGCTGGTGCAAGTGATACGACTGAAAAATATGTACCTTAGAGATGCCCAAAGCTTGAATCTGATGCTGTCGCCTGCAATCAACCTTGGGGCACCCCTACTGTACATTGAATACATGCATGCCCACCTTCCCCTCACTATTCCGTTCATGAACTCGTAGGCTGTTGGAAGTGTCCTTTGTTTTCGAATATGAATTGGACGTTCACTGGTGTTCGATTGTGGGCATGTGTAGTGCAGTTTTACGCAAATAATGAATGTATCGGCAAATACGTTTTATAATGAATCAGGCCCAGAATGAACATATTATGCTGCACATGTTTTATGGTGAAAATGCACTGCTTCTCTCCATGAATACAGTGTGCATCTTGTTACCACCTCTGTATTGCACCTTCAGTTTAAAAATAAATGTCAGAAAACAGTCAATGTATTTTGCCTAGCTGACAATCTTACTTTTACACTTGTGTGTTATTAATTATAATATATATATATATATATATATATATATACATATATATATATATATATATATATATATATATATATAATATAAATGCTTAGTGGCGTGTGTTAGTCTGTCTGTGTGTGTGTGTGTGTGAAAAATAAAACCAAGCTGCAGCGCCACCTGCTGGGCGGAGTTATACACTGACCTACTAAATTCTTAGTGTGTGTGTAAAAAAAAATTCAGAAAGGGCTGAAATTTGGTATACTAAGATGTTTTTAATGTGTTAATTTAATTTGTTAATTGTTAAAAGTGTTTATAAAGATTTTAAAAAAATATATATATATTTCTTGAAGGAGAAGTGACAGTTGGGAGTGGTTGGTGGTTGCCGGGGGTGACAGTGGGGAGTGGTTGGTGGTTGCCGTGGGTGACAGAGTGAGAGGAGTGTGATACTCAGGACCGCTGAGAGAGATCCCTGTGTCTGGATAGACATCTGGATAGATGTGGCAATGAAAATGAAGGATGAGGTGATGGAGAAGAATGATGAGGTGGTGACATGTGGACAAAACCACGTTAAAAAAGGGCGCTTACATCGGGAAGTAACGCTCTTCCCCTGAGGAGGCCTGGGCTATGGCCCAAATGCATGACAAGAACCTTTTTAACACCTTAAGTAGCTTGATTTGACTATAATGCATGAGTATCATGCACGGGTTAACTTGTATATATATATATATATATATATATATATATATTGTGACAGAGTCACTGGAAGGAGGCAGGGAGAATGTGTAGATGTGTGGGAAAAGCTTTCCGCAGGGAATTTCCCTGCGCTAACAAAACATGGTAAGGGTCCTTGGTGTTATGTATGGAGAAAGAGAAGGATGGGCTCCATACATAAGGCCCAGTCTGAGTCTTCTGATCTGCCAGTCTCTAAACATACTGATCAAGAGATGCACCTGTGAGGTGCCTGTGAAAAGGCAGCTAGAATATGCAATCATAGTCTCAGACCTAGGCAGGATGTGAGTTGCCTATTGAGACACTCTGCTGAGTGAGCAATGATAGGTTGAGTGTGTGTTTGGACACAAGGTCCAACACCTGAGAGAGGGTGTTGCTAAAATATATTAGCTAGAAGCCAGATGTCTAGGATTTTGTTTATGCTTTGTTTTGTTTGCAAGCTAGTGAATAAACTAGCTGTAGCTGTTAACAGAGAGAGAGAGAGAGAGAGAGAGAGAGAGAGAGAGACAGAGAGACAGAGAAAGAGAAATATTTATATAGGATATAATGTAGGATAGCCACTTAGCAACAGATGGTGGGCAGGGGCAGGCTGGCATCTACCACCCAGGCCGATACCATAGTGGGCTACCATGGGCTGGGTCACTGGGCCACCTGCATTTTTTTCCATTGAAAATAGACTGCTGAGTCGAGTCTTGCTCCCCGGGCAATAAATTTGCCACCCTTCCCCTGATGGTGGGTTAGGCAGGTTAGGATACAGTGCTTGCGGCACGTAAACATGAATCCTCGCGCAAATTTGCCAAAACTAAGGAAGGAACTGAGATAATAGTCTGCTGAGAAGGAAAGAATGCAAATGCCACACATGTTTTGTAAGCATTAGTAAATGTTTACTGAACATCTTACTTTTACACTTGTGTGTTATTAATTATAATATATACATATATATATATATATATATATATATATATATATATATTGTGACAGAGTCACTGGAAGGAGGCAGGGCGAATGTGTAGATGTGTGGGTAAAGGATTCATAAAGGCCCCACAATCAAACTGGAAAAGAACAAAATGGTGACAGATGCATTGAAAGACAGATGTTTTCCTTCCTGGAAAATCTGGAACACTGTAACTCGGTAATGTAAACTGTAAAAACTGGCGGAAATATAAAAACGTCCATTCTTGATGTTAAATCTGTAATACAGAGGAGTGTGTCTTGTTGTCTCCTAGGGCACAGTGGTCTGAGGCCTCTTCTGGTCTCTTGCTCTGCCTAGTGTGGATAAAAGAGAAAACAATAATATTCTCAAACAACCATTTCTCCAGATGAAACAATAGACCTAGTAATATGTGTAGGGTGGGTAGGTTTGAAGCTATTGCTATCCTATTCCCTAGAGCAAATCAAGTTTGCAGGACATAGATTCCTCCAATATTGTGTTTTGGGAGGCAGACAACCACATACCTGATGGCTGATCTGCGAAACTCTATCTTTTGTAAATCGCAGAGGCTCAGACTGAGGACCATTGAGCAGCGTGCATAATTGCTTATAAAAGTATGCCTTTAGCTGCCACTTTGGTGGTGGCTGCACCCAGCAGTAAGTTACCGCTGAACTTGTTAGTATCTATACCCGCTTCCCTCATAATTGCAACAGTCCGCAATTTAATTCATTTTTATAGTGCCTTTTGTAGCACATAGGTGTAGAACAAATTTCTAGTTTTCTGCCTGTGACAGTAGAAAAAATTATGAGCTATACTCATATTGTGAGTCATTCAACGTACAAAAGAATGTCAGATACCTAATGTCTTCTGGAATTGAGCATAACACTGTATGTTGCCCGAGTCTCAAGTTTGTTCATAAAGAATCTGTATAATTATATTTCTGAGAATTTTTCCTATTTCAAAGTTTTTATACTGCATAATAGACTGCAGGGCCTGTGCACTGAAGTGCTTCTTTTTGAGAGCTTTATACACATTATTAAATAAGCCACATAAATATCAGGCATTGGCTATGTTTTACTATAATTCAATTTTGCCTAGTTCAAAACACTCACTCAAGGTAATCAACAGTTTTACTCTGGGAATTATTTTCAACTTGTCATTCCACCTAAGCAATTTTATAGTTTTTTTAAGGGACATATAGGGGTTTCTTTTAGTAACATACAAATGTAGCAAACATGCAGAAATGTTGCATCATGATTTTACTACAACATTCTATGGGGCATATTCAATTGTCCGCGGAATTGCCGAAAATCCCGCGGTCCGCGCAGGATTACCGTACGGTAAAAAACTTTAATATGGTAATTTACTTGCTGGATTTCAGCTCGCAGCTCAGGGAGCTGCGAGCTGAAACCCAGCGAGAGATTACCGTATTAACGGTAATAGTTTTTCCGCGCTCAAACCTGCGGACAATTGAATACCCCCCTATGTGTTAACATTTTTGCATGAAGAATCGTCATCCTGTCTATAATACTGTATTCCTCTATAACCAGTATTTGCTGTATGGAGGGTGTCTTACTGCAATCACTAAATGTCATTTACTGCTCTGTGATGTCACTAATTTATTCAGTGTATTAAGAGATGTGCTATGAAAATTAAAAAGTGCTTAAAATCCATGCACTAATGTTGTGTGTATGGGGTTTACAAAAAACTTGCTTTTATTGGAGCTATTTTCAATGGTAGTAGGTGTTGAGCTGTGTGGAGACAGCTTGAGGACAGGACTATAGATTTTGGTGTGAAAATCTCTGGATTGTGCAGGCAATCAGTAATAAATGGGCCTCATCCCCTCATGCGTAAGGTTAATTAGGCATGTTATTTTAAGCTGTCTGTGTCTTAACATTGCATTTATACAATGGCATAGACAATACCATAGCCAACACTTAATAGCTATTTAACTGGGTAAGTTTAGGGAATTGACGCCAGCGGCTAAAAACAGTGGAACTTCATGCTCTTCTTATGTTTGACAGATTATCAAGCCGGCAGGACTGGCCGGGAAGGCTCTGCCCCCTGCCACCTTGAAGGAGTATAGGGAGGTCTGGAAGGAATGGGAAGAGTTCAGGAATACTGGTTGCAATTGAGGTGAGATGGAGGAATGCTGCATATTGGCCTTCGTAAGAATAGTTTTTGTATGGGGAGATCCAAAGCGTCTATGATGTCAGCATTAGAGGGTATTGCTTTTTTAAAAATACATGACAGAGTTGATATTACTAAAATCTTCCTGGTCAGCAAGGCTTTAAAAGGGTGGGCTAGCTAGTTGTGTAGGACAATAGGAGGCCTTTGGATGAATTTTCTTTTGTTTAATCTGATATCGGCGATGGAGGAGGTATTCATTCAGTCAGTCACATTCCCTGTTTTGCTCACACAATCAACTTAGTGGTACAGAGCTTTTTAAAAAATGACCGTGACATGCAGGAGATGCTGCCTGTGTCCCGAAATATTTAGGGTAATTTTCGGCATTCTGCAACAGCATGTAGGAGATTGCAGCTGCTGTAAGAATAGAATTTGAGGGGGAATGTACTTTAGTCCAGCACAGTGGAGAATACTTTCCGTGTTGTGCTAGGTAATGAAACCACTCAAAGTAGTTGTGTGTGAAGAGAGTGCAGACACTGCTAGCTTGAGTCAAGTGATTCCCCTAATTAGACTTTTTGAAACGCAGCTAGAGAAATTGAAGAAGGAAAGGAAACAAAGCAATTCTGCTAACCATGTTGGACTTGTAGATTAAGTACTTTATTCGCTGCACCAGGATCCAAGAGTTATCAACATCTTGAAATCATATCACTACATTTTGGCAACTGTGCTTGTTCCTTGGTTTAAGAGCTATGTCTTCTGTTTCTTTCCAACTGACCCAGATCTCAAGAGATGCAATGAGCTCCTGGTCAGCAAGCTGACAGCTCAAGTGGTAGATGACACAATGATGTCTACTCCTTAAGTTTCGATGGGAACTGCTGTAAGGATAATATGTAGCTTTCCCAAGACACCCAGTGGTGATGCAGATGAGTCAGCACAACATTTTGATATTTGGTCTGGTCTAAAAGAATTGCCCAAAAATCATGACATGTCTGCTATAAAATGAACTACAAATTCCACAAGGAAGGACATTACCAGCAATTACATAAAACTACACAGACTTCTGTGATGGTGTATTTCAGCAGGGATTAATTAGTATTGTTTGAGGATGATGTACACACCGATGAGGGTGAGGATGTGGGTGAGGTTGATGACAGTGTAGATTGCAGGCACTGGGATCTAGCTGAGAGAAGGGAGCTAGCTGATACTGGTATGCTTGTTAATTTTTTGGGTAGAATGGCATGTGGGCAATTTTATGTTTTTCTACAGTAAACTTTCACATTTATGAGAGAGGTGTTTCCCTGACTTAAAACCACTATGCACTTGCATATAGGCTTTAGCACATGACGTAGAGGGATTAGCATCATCATGACTAAGACTGGAGAGTGACAAGAACAATAAGACTGGAGACTGGAGAGTGACAAGTACACTGCCACCCCTCCTGTTTCTGTATGAGCTATGTAGCACAGTAGAATGTCAGCGGAGAATTTTAAGAACACTGACAATCCTATTATTACAATATCTATTTCAGCACTGAACCCTGCCACCTCTCCTGTTTCTGGGTGAGCTATGGCACAGTAAAATGTGACCAGAGACTTTTAATAACACTGCCAGTCCTATTATTTAAATTTCTGTTGCAGCACTAAACATTGCCACCTCTCCTATTTCTGAGTGAGCTATGGAACAGTAAAATGTCACAGTAGACTTATAAAAACACTGCTAGCCCTATTATTTGAATTTCTGTTACAGCACTGAACAATGCCACCTCTCCGATTTCTGGGTGAGCTATGGCATAGTAGAATGTTACTGGAGACTTTTAATAAAACTGTCAGTCCTATTATTTGAATTTCAGCACTGAAAACTGCCACCTCTCCTGTTTCTTTGTGAACTATAACTCTGTAGAATGTCACCGGAGCCTTTGAAGAACATTGCCAGCCGTATAATTTGTCTTTTAGCACCTGAAAAGTACCACCTCTCCTGTTTCTGTGTGAACTAAAACTCTGTAGAAAGTCACTGGAGACTTTGAAGAACACTGCTACCCCTCCTCTTTCTGTTTAAGCTATGATGCTGCCCAACTACACTGGAGACTGGCAACAAGCCTGTCACCCCTTCTGTGAAATGACGCAGGATCTCCGTCGAGGTTGGTACTTATAGAATCCAAAACTTGCGAGATCCGATTACGCAATGATGACGTTTTGCCTCATTTTCAGTTCTGAGGGCGAGCAAAATTACTGTGCTGGCTCAGATTGGCTAAGTTTGGATGAGCTCAGTTTTCCGAAAATTATTATTATTTATTGACTAAAGGTCACACAATAATTATTTATTGACTAAAGGTCACACAATAATTACAGACAGCGACACAGTCATAAACATATGTAAACAAATAAAAGTGGTCTCAAAATATACAAAATGTTAGATTTTTTTTACTTGTTTTGTGATTGATTTTTATTGCTTTGGAAGAGATCATCTGTGTCACGAGCCGCGGCGGTACTCACAGCCGCCGTGGCTCGCTTTCTGTGAGCCCCGGTGTCCCGGCCGTCACCATGACGACTGGGACGTCACTTCCAAGGCAACGGCTGGACGCTTTGCAAGGCAGCGCCGCGTCCCGGCAACAAGGGGACAGCCGGGCGCGTGCGCGGAGGTCTCTATTAGCCTGATGGCTATTAAGTGTTTAATGTTTATTAGCTGCAGCAATGTTTAATTAACAGGCATTAGCCTGCAACTGTCTTCCTCATGGATTAGCCCTGATTGGCCTGTTGGTATGGCAGGCAATTAGTCTGCAGCTGTGTATCTCCCAGGGGCAAGTCCTGATTGGTCTGTGTCTGTATTTAAGGTCTGAAGCCTCACTGCCGGTTTTAGCTTCTGTTTGCCAGTCTGCTGACCTGCTCTGTGCCTTGTTCCTGTCTGTTGGAAATTCTACTGATTACCTGTGTATGACCCCTTGCCTGGATTTGGACCCTGCCTGTGTTTCTCGTGACCTTGACCTCTGGCTTGAATACCGACCTCCCTGTCTGCTCGTGACCCCTGACCTCGGCTTGTTTATCGGATCTGCTATCTGCTGCCAGCCCTTGACCTCTGCTTGGACTCCACTCCGCTTGCCTGGGTTCTCCCCAGCTGTACACACTTCACGACCCTCTGTCAGTCTGCAGCCCAGCCTGTCCCCACCATCAGGGGCTCCAGTGAACACCTGACTGGCAGAGTAGACCCCGGGTTGTGTTGTGCTGGCTGGAGGGGTTCCTAACAATATGACAATATAAAAACCACACGCTTTAGCCAACATTTGTGTGTTGAACAAAATTGAAAGAAGGTTGCCATTTTTATAATATATTATGAGCATCATATTTTTTTTATAACATTTTTGATTATTCATCTCTTTTTGATTTCACTCACAGACCTGCATTTCGTATAAATGAAATGAAAGTATATCTGCCATTTTAAATAAGGTTTTGAATGGAACCGCTACTTACATACCTACGATTACACATATCCTGCAAGCCAATCAGTGAGGACAATATTGAAAAGCCTAATTCACTTGCAAAAAATGCGGTCTGCTAGCTTTTCAAGGATGGAGCTGAGGGACCTAAGTAAGGTTATGGACCATTTATTGTGTCAAGTCCCACAGTAGATCCACAATACAGATAAAAAATGCAGCCTATAGAGCTGCAAAACAGTACTTGCGCCGCAGAGTGGGCAGTGGGCACTCTGTTGCGCGACTCCAGTGCCGCTTGAATCAGATCCACAGGAGACAGCCACATCTCCTTGTGGAAATTAGAAGGAACATTGGCAGGCGTATGTTCACTATTAAAAATAAATAACATATGATTAGAGTTTTATCTGGACTATGTACTTATCCCAATGTAGAAGGTAAATTATTATATAGCAATGGTGCTTGTAATACCCTTCCTACAACAAGGTACAAAACACGCTAT
Organism: Mixophyes fleayi; assembly: GCF_038048845.1. Classification (NCBI taxonomy): domain Eukaryota; kingdom Metazoa; phylum Chordata; class Amphibia; order Anura; family Limnodynastidae; genus Mixophyes; species Mixophyes fleayi. Next base: position 71,621,433 of record NC_134406.1, read on the forward strand.
GTATTAGTGATCTGTGTCTATAATGGCTCTGTGCGTAGTGCTTGTTTGTAACAATACAATGAAAGATACATTGGCAGCCTCGGACTGGTCTGCCGGACAGCCGGGCTAACCACCGGTAGGCCTCACCGCGATTAAGCTCTGCCCCCTCTGTTGTTAGGGCGGAGCTTACAGAACAGGAGACAAGTGACTCCAGAACAACACTGCGATGGCGATGTCCGGCGGGGAGACTACACACTACCGCACAGGTGCCCCGGCAAAAAGGCCAAGGCAAAGTAAAGTCGTTTGTTCCCGGAGACGCAAGGATACAAATTAACCTGACCCAGGTCACTAGCTGGTGACACTGAAAGAAGTGGACACAAATCTCCAGGAACCCTCTCAACGTCGTTGTTATATGGGCAGCACAGGTAACAGTATTATTCCTCTAAAAACTGAAAAACACAAGCCCTCAAACTTGTAGTCCTATAGAGGGGGTGGGAGATTGGTATGGGTAAGAGCTCTGTCCTAAGAGAGGGAATACTGTTGGGCTACTAGGTCTGTCACTGTGCCAGTAATAATTTATTGCAATGGTTTTGATGTGTGACTTTTGGCTATAACATGTACCTTTTGATATATGGTTGTGTTCCTCACCCACTATGTACCCCCCATACCCCATTTTGTTTTATTGTCCTTCCCTTCCTCCCATTTTTATTTTTGTACCCCTTCAAAAATTCTTCAAAACTAATAAAAACTTTCTAAGATAAAAACTGAAAAACACAGTTTTTATGGTGGCATTAAATACATTAAACATATAGGCAAGGACTTAGTTTACGGTGTTGCTGCCATCCATGCGGTCCTCTCTCCTGCCAGCAGTGTGTGGGCGATTCACAAGCTGTCTGCATGAAAAAGTCCACTGCAATCCAGCGATGCTCTCTTAGCTGTCCATTATTATCATGTTGCTGACAGGAGCAAGGACAGTCCCCCCTTGATGGAATAGGGGGGCCCCTGAATGGTGAGATTTGCTGGAACACAGGTTTTTTATTTATGTTTAACTTATTTAAGTTCCACCCAAAACAGTTTTCAGTGTTGGTGTTAATTAGCCTTTAACAGATGAGCTACCCAATCTCTACGATCATAAGGAGGCACAGCATGGTGATTAAGGGGCACAGTAGTGTATGTGATGGCACAGTGGGCTTGTGGCAATGTAGTGTGTGTGTGGTAGGTGGTGGCTAAGTATTAATTGTGGGTCCTATTGATTTAACGCTGGGGCTTGTTGGAATTTTCTCAATGTGCCCATTATTTTTTCCAAATAGGGCCCCCAAAATTCCAGGAAACAGACAAGCCGCAACTAAAGAAACCAGCAGCCACAAGTGGTAAAAGTGACAGCAACAGGTAGGTCAGTCTGTCAAATGTTCTGAGTCTAGTACAGGCTTGGCTAACCTGTGGCACTCCAGGTGTTGTGGAACTACAAGTCCCAGCATACCCTTCCAGCAATAAGCTGCTATAAATTGGCAAAGCGTGCTGGGGCTTGTAGTTTCACAACACCTGGAGTGCCACAGGTTAGCCAAGCCTGGTCTAGTGGGACAATCCAGATTTTTGATGACTGTTCTGCCCAATCTAAGGGGCAGGTCAGACTGTGTACTCTTTATACACACACTGCATTCTTTATATATTACACTATGGTGCGAGCTGTCCTTCATGGACTGACCACTCCCCCTCTAGTGTCTGGTCCGGCCTCTATGATGGCTGGCCACACCCCCTCTGGTGGGCCCCTAGCATTGCAGTCTCCCGGTTGGCCCTTCATGCCCCAGTCCAACACTGTACATGGGTGTAACAAAACCACCTTGTTAAAAATACTTATATTTTAAAAACAACAACAACAACAAAAATCTATCTATAAGAGAGAGAAAATATTTATTAAAATTATCATTTTTACTACTTCATTCAGAGTACCACCATCACAGCAGAAGGGAGCATGCAAGGAAAGAGGCCAGGGGGGAGGAGCCCCAGAAGGAGTAAGAGTGGTGCCACAGCATACACCTGCTAAAATTACCCATATAGCAAAAGTATGTTTATAGCATGTTGTAATGTATTTCTGCCTAAATATAGTAATGTTTTGTTTTTCCCCGAACTAAACTACAAGACGAAGAGCAGGAAATTATTCCCCTCCGTTTACTCATAGATTAAAATATAAAAAAATGTTTTTCCCAAATTGGAAAAAAAAGCAACAAAAACTTAAAAATAATAATTCTCAATTATTAAAATAGGTTTAACTTCTGATGTTTATGCTATTGTTATATTTGTTTTTTTTGTGCTTGTTTTAGTTGTACCACCATAAAATATATGTTTGTTTTATTCAGGTAAAAGCAAATGAGTAATAATAGACATATTTGAAAGAAAGGAATGTGATCAAGGGGTAATTTTTAGTATGGAATAGTGCAGGCTAATGAGACAAGTCATTGAAATGGTTATTATTTAATTGTCAGGAAACATCAGTGTTTTAGGACTACTATAGCAAATTATGGAAATCTACTCATATGCACTCAGATGTTAATTAGGAGTAAATACGCATGTAGGGAAATAAGTGCATTTTCTACAAACACAAAACAAAAACTATGAATACGCAATTGCGCTTAAGGGCGATTTACGACTCATAAGTGATTTACTACTGTATTCACATCAGAATGTATCTATGGAAATGTGTAGATTTGAATACGACCATAGGCAAAATTTCGGTACTCTTTATAAAAACTGTGCAGGTTGTGTCCCCGATTTAAATCAGGATCACTGTATTTACAATGATGTGGCCTGGGGTCTGTTGTCCCAAGTCTTAATATGGACTTGACCTTCATAATAACCTGTACTGAGATTTGGAGACAGTGACTCCATCCTCAGTTATGGATATATATTTGCCAGCTGACAGACATAAGTGCTGCACTCTCAACATGGGGGGATGGATACTTTACATATGTGACCATAAGGTATACAGCTGTAGAGCAGATAACATTCAAAATGTTAACTTGTAACCAAGAAGAGCAAAGTTAAATATGCACATGCAAAACATCTTTTAAACATGACTATTACACTATTACAAACCATCAATTACACAGCGTCAATTTAATGTACATCTGATGCTATAACTGAACACTCTACAGTACAACACAAATACAGTAATGGTGTACAGTAAGACATTGCATGGTACAGTAGTAAAAGGTATAATACTCTTAGGCAGCCCTACACTTACCTTTGGGTCCTGTCCGGATGTTGCTTCCTGCGTGGCTCCAGCAATGTTCTCTCTCTGCTTGCACCGGTTGTTTTGTCTCTGCTGGCGAACAGTTTCCACATTAAATATTTGCAGTCATGGAACAGATAGGGTGGGAATTCAAATCTGGTTCAGTATTAAAACAGGATCTGAACATTATTCAATGTCAGAGCACCAGGTTATCTACCACAACTTCTGGCTCCATATTTCTTGTACTATCCTTACTTGCTCTTTTCTATAGTTAACCATGTGTTTGACCTCACTCTTGATCAGAACTTTGTTAGTCCCATTGTATCCTAGACCTTGGATTGCTATTCTTCTTCTCCTGTGACTATCTCCAGGCCACCACACCAGAAGGCAGTTCTGAGGGCCAAGACCTGCAAGCTCCCGGCAGTGAAGCCCATACCTCCTAGTGGCAGTTCTTGGTGAAGACCAGGGGGCTTGTTAGACTCTGTGACTCCGTTCTGTCAGCACCAGTTCTGGCTGATTTATATCCTTTATATCCAGTGCTTCACTACTGGTCATGACAAATACATTGTGAGGAGTTTGAGTAAGATATGCTGTATTTTCTACTGCCTTAAGTGATTATCGCTGGTAATAATAAAAAGTGCTAGAAATTATAAAACAAACCGCAAATATAGCAACCAGTTTATTTTATCACAATAATAATAGAATTGCCTTTACATTTACTTACCTATAAATGCCTTGCTGCTTATGTATTTTCATCAAAATGTCAGAGCATCACTATACTTGACAGTTGTCATAAACAGCCACGGTCTTGAGATGGAGGGGTAGTATAGCACTGGCAGATGTGACGTTTATGAATGACACTTTGCATTGAGAGGTTAAAGTGCATTTTTCCACCTAGTTAAGATGCATAAAACGCAGATGTTTTTTTATATGCATATTGGTGAGCTCACTTGAAAATACCATATCAATAGCTTTTAACAAGCCCTAATACTACATATTCTGTTTTTCTTAACAAAAAGCATACATTTTTAGCTCCTGTATAGCCCAGATTCTGTTCAAATCTATTTTTCATATTTCTTTCCCTATTACTCCTGATTGTCATGGATATGATTCAAGTGATAATGGACATATGAATATTTTATTTTAACTGCCTATTTTGAGCTCATTTGTTACAGCACAAAAATAAATTAAATCTCAAACAATGAAGGACAGCATTTTTGGTTAATGAAACTCTAAAAGGGTATAAACACTGTGAAAAGCTATTTACTAGAGTCTAAATGGAAAATGATATATGAATTCATACATTGTACTATATATAGGGAAAGAGAACTCTGTGTGTGTATATGTGTGAGAGAGTGTGTATATATGTGCATATGGGGTGTCACGATCTGCCTAAGTCTGCAGTACAACATCTCCTCTGTGGATACTATTTTGCCTAAACCAGTTTCTGACTGCAAGGAGTTAAGCTCTCATTACTTCATGTGGATCCTGGTCACCTGTGCCTGGCCTTTATTAAGAATGTCTTTCTAGCGGACTGGTGCCAGTTCATCCATTGTCACTGTAGCTGGTCCCTCTCAGAACGCCTGTGATCTGTTCCTGAATTATCCTCCTGGCATCTGACTCCTGTTTGACTTATCAAATAGCAGAGTTACTGTAACCCTGACCTTGGCTTTGGTGACCTTCCTCATGTCTGCTCCTTCTGTGGCTCATCCAGTTTTAGCTTTAAGATAGCATATTAGTAAGCCTACCCCCATCATTTCTAGACAGTTTCTCTGAGCATACTGCAATATCTGCTGCATATTATCAACTTCACAGTACTGTGCATCCTGTATTTCCTGTTACTACCTGTATTTTCCCAGCTTTTTCCGCCTTCACCTGTAATTGTGCAGCTCTGCTACAAACTACCTATTTCATTCAGCTGTCACCTGTGTTTATCCTGCTACTGACGCAACTAGTACTCCTATTATCTGCTGTCGTGGTATTATCAATTTCACTGTACTCCATACTTGCCAACTTATGGCAAGTATAATCCGGGAGCTGCAGAGGGAAGGTGGGTGTGCAGGGGGCATAGCTATGAAAATTAAGGGGGTTTTTTTGGCCCCACCCTTATGACGCAATGCCGCAAAATGCGTCATTTTACAGCAGGGGAGGGCTGGCAGGGGGGCAGATGCCTCCCTTCACCCCCCCCCAGCCCAGCCAGCCCCTGCTTATCAGTTTGCTATTGTTGCCTTTACTACTGCCAATATCCTCTGCCATTATATTATCAATTCCATCTGCTACCTGCTGTGCATATGTACCTTTATCTGCATCTAGTATGTACCTGTGTGATCCTTGTTTGAAACAAAGAACTGGTTTCCTTTTCACATCTCTCTTTGGTTTGCTAACTGGGGACCCTGACAGCAGGGGCAGGCTGGGCTGGGGAGCAGGGGGCACCTGCCCCCCGGGTTAGTCCCATAGCGTGCTATTTTGGGTTGGGTCACAGGGCCACCTGCATTTTTTTTCCTCTAAAATAGGCTGCTGAGACGTGTCTTGCCCCCCAGGCTGAAATTTGCCAGCCCTCCCCTGCCTGACCGCATGCTGGGACATGGGGTAGAATTTCATCCTTTTATGTTCCAAATAATTCTTTTGGTTTATATTGTTTCAAAGAAATCATGAACCAGACGTGCTAGTTGCCAACATTGTAAACACCCCTGTGCATTTAAGAATGTCTTGAAACTCTATTAGCAGCCCATAACTGTGGTGAAGGGGCCCATAGTTGCAGCACTCCTTACATCAGCACTAGTTCTGCCTGCACCAACTTCTAGCATGCAGCATGCACAATGAAGCACAAATGGGACGACACTGTGGATATGCCGGTACTCGCTCATGCTCACCATCGAGATAGCAGAAGAGAGATTGTGCAATTACATGAACCACCATGATAGTTGCTACATAGGCTTTACATGGGAAGCAATCACTGGAGAAAGTCAGTTAATATTATAGCCAACAGGGGTAGCCCTCTGCAATAGTAGTGCTATCGCTGTTATCAACACCGATTTTCACCGTAGATAGAAGACTTCGATTCTTTTTGCTTTTGACAATCCAGACTTTTTCAGATAGGCAGCATATTTTCTACACACATCAAGTTGCCTGCTGGAGAATGCAGGAGCAATTGAATGCATGAATTCCCCACCAAATGATATAGGGAAAGAAACATACTCTACAGCATTTAACTAGTTAGAAAATGACTGTGTAGGTTGTGATGGTATAAGGCCACTGGGTAACCTGTGATGGAATAAAACTGGCACTCCTGGTGTAATCTGGTAGACTCTGCTTGTATAATATGGTTACCGTGTGGTCTCTGATGTAATGAGATTGTCTCTGCTAGTATAATATAGTTATTGTGTAATCTATGATGGAATATAACTGGCATTGTGGTAAGGTGATTATATAGCCTATGATGTATAATTCAAAATGTTTAAAAACAATTTTTGTGGTCAAGTCGCTTCATATATGTATGTCTCCCACAGTCACAGGGTTTACTGTGTTAGGTTTAAATGTGATTTTTTTTTTTTTAAATTGTCCACTTCAATGACTATTAACATATAAAACTCAGAAAATGAGAATTACATTTTTTCCAGAGACAAATCAGGAAATATGTGACGCTTGTGAACAATGCTGATGTTAATAGATAAGCACTGCTGGTATAATGTTGTAGGCTAATTTGGTTTAAAGATATAAACTGCGCAGCCTCCGCTGGTATAAAGAAAGTGGCATTGCAGGATGTTAGTGTCTGTAACATATAATAATCCAGGCACTTTCCATCATCATCATGATATATTTATAAGGCAGCACAGAATCCACAGCTCTGTATCAACAAAATATTACATGCAGGCTTTTGATAGTTGTCATTTTCTATTTTACAATGTCCAACCGATTATGTGTTTATCTTGCAATTTTTTTTCTTACAAAATTTCTGGCTCTGAACATTTGACCCCGGTTCCTTCAGATTTCTAGGAACGGTGTACAGGCTTCAAACCTCTATGACAAGAGCTTTAAACTACTAAGACGTGGATCCTCATCATGATTTTGCACATCTGTTTTACTAGGAATTATCTCTGAATTTTTCATTCTATTCAAGCAAGTGATATTTACCCATGTCTGAAGTATAAGGGTTTCTTTTGTAACATTGAAATAGATAGCATTCAATTTCACATCAGTAAACCAGACAAAAATCACCTTTTCAGTTATATTTCCAATGGTTCTCTTTACATAAACTGAGAAATCCAAGAAAATTATTTTGCAATGTGTTTATCAAGCTCGTCTGAGGATAGGGATTCCTATCATTTATCACATACGACTGGGTGAGTTGATTGTCTCCACATTCTGTGCACTCCAACACATCCCGCTGCCATGAAGGACAAAGTGCTTGCTGAACTAGACCGCATGACAAGGCTCAGTATAATTACACTGATAGAGGATGCAACATAGCTGGTCTCAGCCATTGTAGTTACAGTAAAGAAAGATGTTTCAGTCAGTCTATGCATAGACCCTGTGCACCCCAACAAAATGTTGCTGAGGCCTCGACACTCATCAAAGTCAAACAAAGAGAATAGTCAAACAAATTATTGCTGACATGTCTGAAGCAAAAATCTTTAGAACCCTGGATGCCTAATGTGGAATTTTCCAAATACCTCTGGACACAGAGTCATCCAGGTTGACCATGTTCATGACACCCGCTGGATGACATGCTTTTTTGCGCATGGCTTATGGCCTGACCACCGTCAGTAAAGTTTTCCAATGATGCATGAAACAGCTATTTACAGGAAACCAGTGTGAACTCATTATCAATGACATCCTCATCTGGGGTCGCAACATGCAAAAACATGATGAGCGTGATAAGGATATGGAAAGGATTCATGTAATAAACTTAAAGCTCAACCCAGACAAATGCTGGTTGCGGGTGTCGGTAGCTCCATATGTGGGTCACCTCCTTACTGACAAGGGGTCAAACCAGACCCTGAAAAAATGTTGGCCACTCAGCAAATGCCGCCCCTGAGGACAAACTCCGTCTTCAACGATTCCTGCGGATAACAAACTACCTGTCACATTTTTTTAACAACTGCAGTGAGACAACTGCACCACTAAGGCAGTTACTACACCAAGATACAGAATAGTGCTGGCAGGAGCAAAAACAGGCTGCAGTAACAAAATTGCACATATTGACAAGTCCTCTAGTACTGAACTTTATTTACTGGTAGTGATTTCTGAAGTTGCCTCACAGCACGGACTGGATGCAGTCTGCCTCCAAAATAACATGCCCATAGCCTTCTCATCTAGAGCACTTACTGAGACTGAATCACAATATGCACATATTGAAAAATAACTTTTAGCATTAGTATTTGCCTGCCATAAGTTCCATGGTTTTATATTTGGGCATCCTGTCACTGTTGAGATGGACCATCAGTCACTCTTCAATATACTGAGAAAGCTTCTGCATAATGCTTCTGCCTGCATATAAGGGATAATGCTCAAGTTGCAGTGCTACCATCTGAATGTCATATACAAGTGTTGCAAAGAATTATGTCTGATTAATGTTCTCTACCAGGTCTACTTACCTCACACTGAGTGCCCACAAGTTGAAGCGGAATATGCAAATACTATCCTTTGATCGATTGGATTAGCTACAGCATAAAAACTTAATGGATGATATGTGCCAATGGCTGCCTCAAATCATACTACAAGGGTGGCCCCTGTCCTCTACGGAGATCTCACAAGACTGTGGCTCCTTCTTAAATGAGAGATGAGCTTACTCTGTCTGATGGAATAATCCTGAGAAGTCAAGCATTCATAATACTGTACACCCTGCAGAGGTACTACACAAAAGTTCCACCAGGGGTACCCAGACCCTGCCACCAAGTACAGTGGCAGAAAGTCACTACATTGGTCAACCATGTTCAGTGACATTAAAAGAGAAGTCTCTATGTGTGGTCCCTGCAATGCTCTCAAAGCACATCATCTGAAGGAAATTCTGCACCTACACAAGATTCTTGACTTGCCCTGGTCTGTCACTGCTGCAGACGTCTTTTGAATGGAGAGGAAAGGGACACCTACCTATTCTTACCAATGCCATTGTTTTTGCCAAACTGAAGAGACTATATGCTACACATGGTATCCCACAACAACTCATCACAGACAATGCCATAAAATTTATGAGTAGAGAGTTCAAAGAGTTTCCAAATATCTGGGACTTTATACACACTACTAGCAGCACCTATATCTTTGTACCATTGCTTAACTTAGTAAATCATCCTGTGGTGTATTTCTTATCACCTGTCCAGTGGTCTTGGCACACATGAACTTTCATCCCTGTTACAAAGTAACTGTAACAGCAAGCGGCTGTTCATCAAAAGAAATTATACCCAAACAGCACATCGCCTCCCACATCTTGTTCCAGGTCAAGCTGTCTGAATGCAAACTCTTTGTGGATATAGCTGCTGCTGTCCTCCGAGAATCTGCTCGCCCTGTTGCCCCCTGTTGAATGTGCCTGAGGAAGTTCCTCTAGTAACCAATTCAACTATGGTTGACCTGAACTCATTCACACTTCACAGGAGTCAAGATCTGATGGTTGCCTGAACATACCTTCAAGACTATTACTTGAGCAGTCTGCATCCTCAGGTGGGGTTTTGGGCGATCATCAACCAGTGATGATTCCTACCATCAGAAGGTGTGGTGGGGTATCTAAGGCTAACCTGAAATTCCAAGACTTTGTAGATTAGTGGTAATTCTTCCATGGCCCGTTCTCCCATTAGCTTGCAGCCCCATCTTTTCCGACTGCCACTTTATGCCTTACCTATTATCTAAATCTTAAAGGGAAGGGTGTAAATGTATAACCTGCCAGTGCCTGCCAGAAAGTGACATTATTGGCTATGCAGGTTGGGAATTTCCTGTTCTGCTTTCTAGTTATGCTTGTTCTGCTGAGTAAACACGTTATATTTCACTCCTGAAACTTGTCACTCCAGTCCCTCTACACCAACATCTACAGAGACATAGAATGGAATTTGTCTGTTGGAGAAACTTGGTGTCTAGTTCAGTGGTGTTTGACATATAGTTGAGATTTTCGTGTGGCATGGGGGTCCATGGTGTACAGCTCAGGGCCATTGACAGGGTGAGACTTGATAGGTGGAGTGTAGGGACAGTGGGTTATACAAGTATGCATTATTAGATACAACAGAACTTTGTGTCAGATATGTTAGCAAAATAAAACAGGTCACACATGCTAAGAAAGCTACGTATTAGAAATATAGATAGACCCAGTCAGAGACTGATACAAGTTAGTCTAAAACAGAAACAACTGCACATTGAAAAAGTTTGCTTTTGCACCACTTGTAAACTCTGTTGGCATTCTTTGGCCTACTTTTCTTCCTTACTATACTTACTGCTGATTGTCAGCAGTAGGTTGTCATAAGATATCAGGAATGCAATAATATTCTATATAGATATAGAACCAATTCAACTGCCAAATATGACTGCAGGTGTTTATTCAAATATGGTATTTTGGTGTGATGCAAATTTGGGATTGTATTAGTGTGTTTTCTGGTACACAATGCCTTCCTACCATACCCCTTTCATCCCATATTCCTCAATTTACCAGATTCTGCTGCTTCTACTTCAACATTCCACCTAAATCTGAGAAGTTACACACTGCTGTTGCTACTGTTCTTTTGTTGGGCAGTTGCAACATCCCTGTAGACAATTCCAAATGATCAACTTCACTCTCTCTTGCAGTGTTTGTTTTTGAGTAATGTTGAATCGCCAAAAATATTTTATATTTGTGTTATACAAATTTACAGTTAGTAAACCTAAACTAAATTATGACTTCTCTAGTTTTATTTACTGCATGATGATAATTAATCAATGCACTTGTGGTAAAGATTTTTGTAAACTAAAGTGGAGTTAGTAATAACCTGGATCAGGTGACATAAAATTCTATGTTTCAATTAATAAAAGTTATATAACTGATGTCTGATTTTAATGCATCCAACTTTTACCCTGGTTACAGAAACAATCCCATTATTATTTTTTATGCATTGTGGACACACTGATACATCTCATGCACTATTATATACAGCAATTAAATTGAAACTGACGGACACACATATTACCCTCAGACGGACACCATGAACAGTAAGTCCACCTTTGTCTTTGTTTACATTTAACAATGTGTAAGATATTACTTGCACCCAAAGCTCTCTCCTAACAAATCAAGGGCAAGGTCAGCTGATTTAAACCCCTTTCTCTCAGGCTTTGTCAGTACACCAACAGTACACCAACAGGTTCTCTTGCCATGCAAATGAGCTATAAGCATTTCTTTATCTGTCTGCCAGGATAGTGGCTTTCTCCTGACTTCTCTGGTGCCTGTCCCAGATCTTCTGATTGTTCCTGCATTCCTGCCTTCCTTTGGGTTGGTACCACATTTGTCTGATATCAGTAGCTTTTCGATGAGACTCCTTTGGGGGCCATGACCTGTTGTCACTTATGTACTTTTCTATGGTCCACGTAAGTCTTCTTAAATGGACCTCTAATGAAGACTGAGAAGGCCATTAGACTATGCACCCCAAAGGAGCAAGTATCACTCATCAGAGGCACAGAGGCTCCTCATCCAACACTTTCTTTACACAATGTCTAATCGAGTAATGGGGTATTTGTGACATGTTTATGCCAATATAATACTTCAAACAATAAATCCCATCATTGAAAAAAGTAAAATTAATTACAAAATAAATCCTGGTCAAAAGTCCCTTCCAAGCATGTCTAATATGACTATCCACTCCCGAAATTGACCTCTGCCCCACATAACAAGTCTCTGCACCTTTTAGGGGGCAAGAATCAAGATGATTCCACCAAAATGGGACTATTTGGAAATACACTAAATGTAAGTTTTTACAAAACTCTTAATTGATGACAGATAAAAGATCACTTTCATGGAGTATATAGTGAGTGGATATTTTGCTGATTTTCAAAACACCTTATTCTTCTATAGCGTTATGTAGTACAGCCTAAAGCTATTTACATCCTTACATGCTGATGAATATATTGAAAGTCTGCAGCAGTATCAAATGATTTATAGGAATTTTTTATTTTTAGAATCATACATATACTACAATTGCAATGAGAGAGACAACATTTAACTTTTTTAATTACATGCTAAACTGAAAATTATGTAAATCATCAAATATAAAACTATGAAGCCTGTAATCTCTCTGAAGCATTAGATTGAATATCTTCGTCTTTGGCTTAATGCCTGCAAACACACCTGTGGCCCAATCGTAATTTTAAAATAAAGCACACACTGCAATAATTATGTTTAATATTTAAACAGTCAAATGTCACATAGAACAGCTGCTTTAAAATATTATTCACATGTGCATATGCTTTATTAATCAATATACATTGAGAGCCATATCTGTTATTTGATGTTTTGCTCAATGATGTTTTGCTTAAAGGTTAAGATGTTCTTTTTTAATTTTCTTTATTTTGTTATTTGCCTATCCTGTGTGCTTCTATGTGTAATCAATTTGCAAGTGTCTCAGAGTCTTTGAAAAATTAACCAACTACAGAAGGCAACAGGAAGTGCCATCAGTCTTTTAAAATATTAAACCATCTAGGTAATACTATGTGTCCTCTTTGCTAAGGGAGAAATCAAGTTAAAACAAGGCAAAGGAGATCACTTTACCAGAACTTTCATTTTATTATATTCTATGGTGAATGGATCTTTATTTTATTAAATAGGATATAAATGTGTGCTCAATGTATTCCCTGAGGATAAATATCATATTTTATTCATACACAACTTCACATATAGTAATTCTACTACTATGCTGAGCATTAGAAATGAATATTTCATCAATTTCTTAGTACGTAAATATCTACACACATCTCTAAATAAGTCCCTATTATACTTTGCAATGAAAGTTTGATTTGGATTATTCTACAGTAAATTGGTGCCAGTCTCTATGAGACAGGTTCCTATAGTTAGGACAGGTATGGAATAGTTCATAACACAATACTCTTTGCCCTTTAATAAGATCCAATTATATTTGGTTAAGGTAATTTGTTGTCAAATTCCGGGTATAGTAATGGATGGTAAAGAACATTTTAATTAGTTGACATAAATGTATGGGCTGTATGTAGCTTAAAAACACTATATACAGATGTTGTGTATATCATATGGCCTTCTAACACTGGGTAAATCTGTTGTAATTAGAGATGCTCAGGCTCGGTTCCCCAAGAACCGAACACACCCGAACTTAGCAGATCCGAGTAACGGTACTTTTGCGCGCCCTCAGGATTAAAAAAGAGGTAAAATGTCATTGTTACATCGTTGGCTCTCACGAGTTTTGGATTCTATAAGTACCGCCCTTCACAGCGATCCAGTGCCCTTTCACAGAGGGACACAGAAGGGGTAGCACGGTTCTTGGTAGTCTCTAGTGCAGTTGGGCAGCGTCCTAGCTAGAAAAGAAAGAGGAGGGGTAGCAGTGTTCTTCAAAGTCTCCAGTGACATTCAGGAGAGCTCCATTGCTTCATTGTTAATTGTCATTGATGAAATAGAAATAATAGAGCTCACATGCTGTTGCAGAATCCCAAAAATGACCCAAAATATTTTGAGACACAGACAGCATCTCTTGCATGTCATTTCATTTTATAAAAAGTTCTGTACCACCAAGTTGATTGTGTGAGCAAAACAGGGAATGTGATGGAATCCCCCCCCCCTGTAATGCTCTAACAATATTGGTGGCGTTATAAGAAATCACATATCCTCAGGAGAGTCCAAGCAGGATAAGCCATGTTGAAATGACATTCCTTAGTTTTTCAGCTTGTCAGCGTTATTACCTCTGAGCTGCACCTTGTCTCGTCTCTGATAACCACCTCTCACTCCCGCCTTCAAGACTTCTCCCGTGCTACTCCCCACTTATGGAATTCCCTACCACGCTCAATCAGACTCTCCCACAGCCTTCAAATCTTTAGATGCTCTTTGAAAACCTATCTCTTTTTTAGAGGTGACCTTATCCACTGATAACACTATTCACGCTAATGCACCATCACAACTATCCCAATCTCCACTCTGAGCCACACTCACTCCTTTTGTTTCAGCTGTGCCCTCTTCCCTTTAAAATGTAAGCTCTCTAATGAGTAGGGTCCTCCATACCCTTTGTTTTCATGTCTCTATTCATTTTGTTTGACTTGTCTGTTTTTGTTTTACCTATGTCCTGTTTTATGTATGTCCTTGTCTTCTCTACTGTGACTTGAAGAACCAGCAATGAATAGGTGAAAGGAGGAACCTTATAAAGGAGGACTGACCAATGGCAGAACTGAATAAAAACACAGGTGCACACCATGGCTGACAGCCTGTACCATGAAGAGATTTAAAGTGAGAGTCAGTGTATTGAGGCTCGGGTGGAGATACCCAGGGAGCAGAGTGTGACACAATCCATATGTGCACTTGTGGTAAACAGGACAGAGGTGATGGTGATGTACAAAAATATGTAATGCTAGTGACTTTTCTTTCAGCTTAGTTCCATTTACAAGAGTTCATTTAAAGAAATTCCAAAGTAGGTCTGTCTCACTCTAAAAAAAAACCACAGTGGCTATGGTTCGAATTCTTTTAATATACCTTTTTTTCCAAATAACTGCCAGGTAATTGTCTGTCTTATAAACACTTCTGTTTTTACTTAAATACAATGGTTTCAAATCTTTTAAAATAGTTTTTGTAAATGCAACACTAAATTACATATATTACTCATCTCTTTCTCTTTATATATATATTTATAGGTTATATATATATATATATATATATATATATTCACCCCTTCAGTGCATAGGATATTTGGGGCTCCTCCACATATACCACTCGTTCTTAGCACTTATGAGGATCAATAATAGTAATCTCTTCCCCACTGATATGTCTTGTCTGTGGTGACCAGGCCAAGAGGCTGTGGATTGTGACTTCTTCATGCACAGAGCGTGCGGTGCTCAGCCACTACACTGCAGAAAAATCTGAAGAGCCACGGAATGGGGTGAGGGTTCCCTATATTATTTCCCGTCCTGGCACCTGCAGAATCAGGGTCACCCTATCACTTTATTTAAAATGATGTGGCCCCTTAAAAGTTATTGTTTGGTGATCACGTGTGACAATAACACCATACAATAGGGCAACCATTAAGAAGACAAGGGATGGGGGAGAAGGGCATGGATCTCCCACCTCCTGGCTTCAATAAACTCAGAGGTTTCAGAGCAGGCCCCTTAGTTTTTGTTGTTTGGTGATGTGTGACCACCTGACAATAATATCCTACACTATAGAAAGAACTGTTAAGAAGTCCAGAAAAGAGGTGGAGGGAAAGACGGGTTATGATTTACAAATCTCCCCCATCCTGGCTTCAACAAATTCAGGAGTACCTTCATTTTATGCTGTCATTTTTCTAGTTTTCAAATGACCACCTTGAAAAGACAGTTTCTAGAAACAGATTGTTGGTGAATGCCTGGTGATTCTGCAGTCCAATACTGAATAGCAGTGGATGTTGAAGGAGAAAGCCTGTGTGTAACATCAATATTGCTCATGCCCATGAAAGATCAGCAGCTCAGGATTACGGCTAAAGGCTATTAACATAAACTTCTAGAACAGGAGAACAGAGGTCTTCTCCTATAGAAGCCGCCTTTTCTGTAGAACTTATTGTACTCACAGGTACTTGGATGCCCCCTGGTCTTAACTCTTAGTAGAAATTTATGTGCAATACCACAGCAGGAAGGTAGGAGGCAGTAGCCAGGAACAGGAGCGGATGGTCAAGAGCGGTCTGGGTCAGGGGTCATGGATGGCAGCAAACAAGGGTATCCGGTACACAAAGCCAAAGGTCAGGGCAATCAGAGTACAAGTAGGGTCCAGAAACAAGCCAGGGGTCACAACAGGAATCAATCAGCAAACAGACAGAGTATCCACAGGGCAGAGACCAGGACAGCTAGTGAAGGACTCATGCTACAACTGGTAGGGAGGCTAAGCCCTCCCTGCCTGAAATACTTTATTTGGCCAATCAGGGATCAGAGGCACTGGGGCTGCAATTAGCCACTAGAGGCTAATTATTAATTAATTCTTATTGAACACATGGCCGACTATCCCCTCATGCTGGGACTCATCGCTGATTAAGAGTAACTGGCATATCTCATTTTCCCACAAAGAGAAAAGGAAAAAATTAGACAATAATATATAAGCTATATGCATGTATGCCAAGCCAGAGTAAACTATATAGCAATCACATTATACAGCGAGATATGTATAAATATACATATTCCAAAACAGATAATGAACTTAATAGTACAAATTATTACTTAGTTAAAAAAATAAAAATAAAACAATCATCAAAATAAATAACATTGGACCAGATGAATAACATTAATCGCAGCAACAATAATAAAATAATAATAATAGTATTGTTAGTAAAAAAACAAAAAACAAATAGCAGAATATGTAGACCCTTCACAGGCAGTTCTTGTAGAACAGAAGCTATAACGCGTTTCTCCACAAATGGATGATTTCATTAGAGACGTAATCAACTATGATCAAATGCTCGGTATCTACCTAATAAAGATCATTTCTGAAGTTTAAAATTTAAAAGTGCATATTTACTTAAAGATTAAATATGATGTTGCAAAAAGCTCTCATCAGAGAGAGAAAGATGGTATCATCATCATCACCATTTATTTATATAGTTACTAATTCCGCAGCGCTGTACAGAAAACTCACTCACATCAGTCCCTACCCCATTGGGGCTTACAGTCTAAATTCCCTAACACACACACACACACACACAGAGACAGACTAGGGTCAATTTGTTAGCAGCCAATTAACCTACTAGTATGTTTTTTGGAGTGTGGGAGGAAACCGGAGCACCCGGAGGAAACCCACGCAAACACAGAGATAATATACAAACTCCACACAGATAAGGCCATGGTCGGGAATTGAACTCATGACCCCAGTGCTGTGAGGCAGAAGTGCTAACCACTACACCACCGTGCTGCCCTATGGTATATATCAAGTTTTTAAAGATTTGCTTATCTCCAATCAAAAGTGACAGGTTCTCTTTATGATTAAATTAAACATTGGGTTAAATGAATTTCCATATGTAAACAAATCTTATTATGAGCCATTTATTTTTTTACATCTTCATTTTTAGAATGCTTGTTTGGTAAGAAGAAATGCTGAAATAACACATACAATAATGCTCTAAATAGATGTAGAATCAAACCTGTATAGTTTGAAATGTGTAAAATGTTGGCCTGTTTGATATATATGAATCAATTAGCAAACCAAACCATAGGAGAAAAAGTGTTAAAAACTATAGCTTAAAATTTTGTTTTTAAACAAAATTATATAAAACAAAAATAATAATAAAAGAACACATTTACATTATAAACAACTTTTATTAAAATAACCTGTTCCTGATTAAAATAGAAATAAATAATTCTGGAATCTATCGTCAGTAAAATAAACTATTAAGAAATAAATCTGTGCACTGGGTGAAGGGAGATTTGCTCATGTCTATGTTAATAGTCTTAGCTTTGCTCGTGTTCTTTCTGTGTCTATGTTGTACCAAGAAAAGAGTGTGAGGAAGTTGTATTGCTGCTTGTCTTTTTTTATCATATCATTTTCTTAGGTCAAGGGAGTTGCATTTCTTTTGCAATTTAAAATGTTGACCTTGGCCTCACATAGCCGTAGTGGTAAATTGAGAGGACCCATAACTTCATTTTTACTCACGGTCTTCTACTTTTTTATATACAGGTTATTTTCTTATTTTTGCACATAAAGCTGCTAATAGAGATGGGAAGATTGGGAAGGAAAATAGTATTTTCAGTAATAAGTTTATCATGAATCTACAGGACATACTGCAAAAGTATATTTCTGTGAAGATTCCAATATTTCTTCCATGGCTCCACATGTCAAGGAAGAAAATGTCATTACTTTTTCTTTCCACACCATAGAGAAGTTAATTTTTATGAGTTTTATGACTTCTGAGAGAAGATTGATATACATTGTGTGTGATTTTGAAGTATTGATTTTAAGGCTGGATATTGCAGTGTGAGTTTCCAGACCTAAGCTGAAAATATATCAGTGCTTGAGGTGAAGTTAGAATTCCTACATGTAAGATCGGGGCTGTTTGCTTTAGCTCTGAGTCCTGGCCCCACTAAAATGATCATAAGTGAAACTGTTGTAAAAACATTAGTAGTTAGTCCCCTTTTACAGAGATAATTAGCATAAAGTGTAGCCAACAAACATGTAATAGCTGCCACTCAATATAAATTCAAATAGGCGGAGTTATGCCACTTTTTATTATTTCACAAAAAAAAACTTTACCATCAAGACAATTATGAAAATTCTGTAATTTTATGTATCATCTTATTATTTCTGTTTTCCTCTCACACAACACTCTGTGATCACCTTGTTTGGTTTTAATTACTGATACACCATATATACAGAATATTTTACTGAACAATATATAAACCTGTTAATTTATAATGCAGTAACATGTTTAAAAAAATAAACTAGGCTTATACAGAGATAAAAATTGCACTGTCCATTTTTTTAATTTCCCTTTTGGGGCTTTGCCTTTCTTAACAGAGGAAAATTCACTATGTTCATCAGCAATCACTATTTTGTCACATACCAGCAGGGCCTGCTTAAGGGCTCACCCTAGACTAATACACCGGTTGCCGCCCCCGCCACCCACCACCAATGTCTAAACAGTGGATATTCAGAAAAGTTTTAAAATGAAGACAGTAGAAGTTGCGGTGGGGCATACAACCGACTACCAGCCCACTTCCACCATGTGTATGTATATATATATATATATATATATATATATATATATATATATATATACACACATACACAAACACACTCAAAATTTGGAAGTAATCAATAATACATAAAACACACTTAACTCTACAAACATATTAAAATGTCATTACAGTGAGATTCTGCAGCGTAGACTACCTGATGTTCTCTCTTGCTTGTCCTTGTAGCGTTGTTGCAACTTAGCTGGATTCTAGAAACTTTGAGTCCTGTATTGTAAATGTGCAAAACTTTTATTAGAGTGCAAAATGTTAACATACCCTGAATGATACAAACACAACACTCAATTATGACCGAATAAAACAACCCCTTAGAACAGGCATATACAGGCAATAAAATATATGAAAAATATTTATAACCATATATTAACATCTACCAGTCCTGTATGTCTATTATTTAGCATTCTAGTGACTGCCGAGACCACAGAGAGCATCCACGTCACCGCCACACAATACAGAGATCATGGCCCCCACAAGTTATTTTATCATCTACCCCACCAGAAAGTTTGACACCCCATCCAAATCATCACCCACCCAACCACTCATTTGCTCACCCCCTCATCCAGGGAATTAATCACCTCACCTTAAACAATTCATTAACCCTCCCTAGCCAATCCACTAACACCTCCTCCCCCCAGGCAAATTCATCAACATGTTGCAGTCAACACATTAAACCACCCCCCCCCCAATTCTTCAACCCACTGCAGGCAATTCATTACCTCCCCCCAGGCAAATTGATCACCCCATTGCAGCCGATGCATTAACCCCCCCCCCCCCACATCAGGCAGTTCATTAACCTCCCCTTAACAACATCATCAACCCTTTGCAGGCACCATTACCCAACCCCCCACCAGCCAATTGTTCAAATCCATTGCTGCCGATTCATTAACCCATTAACTCCTTCCCCACTACAGTAATTCCCCCCCCATTTGCAGTCAATGTATCACCTCCTCCTCCTTTATATTCAAAGACAGAACTTACCTTGCTCTGTCATCTGTTCCTCCTCTCTTCAGACGCTGGAACTTCTATCTTCTTGACAGGCAGCTAACAGCAAATCTGATGATTTTAGCTGCCCTCTCACTGTTTAGTGTCGTTACGTGAGATGTGATAATCTCACGTGACCACACGAAGCAGCGTGCAGTACCCGCACTGGCAGGGCAGCTAACAGCATCGGATTTGTTGTTAGTTGCCTGCCTAAACCTAATTGGATCCACTGACGGTCCGGGGCCGCCCCTTTGAGACCAATGGCAACTCTGAGATTGGAGGAAGACACCGATCACTGGTATTTGAAAAAAAACCTATATATATATATAATAAATATTAATGTGTACGACGCTGCCTGCACCCCCTGGACCCAGCCTACACGCTGGTATCAAGCGGATAGAACTAGGTACCACCTATAGAATCCAATATGGAGCCTGACACTCTCAAGGTTTATAGCACCGGCACCCACCACCAATTTCCTGCTGTGAGCTCTTGCTCATTGCTGCCTTCTGTTTAAACGCATTCAGCAGCTTAATGACATTAGTGTGTAATACAGCCCTTTGAGTTTGAGACCATTTCCTTTACCCTTAAGCTGGTACTGCAGCATATGTAAACATCCACTTGATACTGTTATATGCTTTTGATAGTTGCACAGAAGGTACCTATATAACAATATCTGAGTTGCCTATGGAAGATAAATTTATAGTTATACAATTAAAGTAATAGTAAAAACCCCTCCTGGTAAACCTGACTGGTAGATACCAATATAATTCTCTCAGCATAGAGACAGTGCTTGCTCTTGTGGCACTAGGATTGTCAGCATGTACATGTGCATCAGTGTATACTTATAATTGCAATGATAGTGCCACATAGTATTATAAAAAAGTAATATCCCCCCCTCACACCTTAGCTAGTAAATGATTATGGCCCCAATAACTTACAGTTAAATTGTGCCTCCTAAATTACCTAAAATCTTCTACTTTTCATTTTCCAGCATAATCCAAAGGATAATCCATATGAGAAATTAAAAAAAACTATGGATGGAAAAGGACTACTCCTGAGGAGTAACCTATACACAATGAGTTATCTCCGGTGAGTATGGCTGCTTAATAGCTGGGCAGACAATCATAAGTGGTCTATTACAACACTCAGCCAATCACAAGTAAGAGACTGCGCTCCTGATTGGATCAAAAAAATCATCTGTTGAATCTGACTAGACTAGAATGTATTCAGTTGACCCAATAGTTGAGGGTCATTATTGTATTCTACCTTTTTTGTCACAGTCCTCTGACTCCATTTTGGCACACTGCATCAGTCGGGCCAGCTCATTGCTTAATCAATATTTAAAGATCGACCCTTAAATAGCAAAACATGAGTGATATACATAGCTCTAATTATATTAAAAGATCAGTGGTTGTATGTAAAGGAGGAGCCAGACCAAAGACACCATACTAATGGTTGGTGTATTAGGTAAAAGAATTGGACATACTAATGATTTACCTGTTACTTTATTGTGTGCACCATTGCGACTATGCTGGATTTCCCACTACGCAAGGCTAAAAGGTGGCTAGATGTGGGTGGAATGGGTCATACCCTGCAGAGCGAAATATGTTCACAGCAATCCACCTAATTTTGCACATGCAATATAAAAACAGTATTTTTACTTTGTTGCTTGAATGGTGTATATTTGCATATATTACTAATTTATTGGGAGACCACAAAGCCATTTTAATTGTGAAAACCTGTAACTGGCCTCAAACACTACTTTAAATATAATACTTTTAGTCCATACTTTCAGAATGGAAACCTATTAATGTTTGCACACAAGCCAGTGTAAATCAATATCTAAAATTTGGCATGTGTAAAAAAGTCCTAATGACCTCTGGCTGGCAAAGTCTAGTTTTGATATATTTGGGTGGATCCCACACTTTTTGTCTCCCTAATTTTGCCAATACCAGCCTAAGCTGGCAGAACTAGGGCTGGTTAAGTTATTTGGGGGGCTATTCATAAATTATTTCCTTAATGGCCTTACGGGCCATTGCTTGAAACGTATCTTATGTTTTTCATGTATGATGTGCTTTAAGCGTATCTAGCTAAAATGTACACATTTTGCATAATATTCCAAGTAGCATGTACCTTTAGATAAATGCGGCTCAGAATACTAGGTAAACTACCGGACGCATTTGTTGTTATAAGCATAAGTGCGTCAAACTTTACATAAGGTCCTGTGTGTCTAATGTTCTTCTAAGCAAGTGATGTGATACTCCAAAATAAATATAGACAGTAAGTTCTCTCATTCTTTTTTTGCAATAACATATTATAATCTGGATGCTGTAACATTCCAATTTAACAATACACAATACATGTGCAACACTTTAAGAATAATGTCTAGTTAGTGTCAATCTATTGTCCTGTGTGCCCCTTACTAATGAGGCCAATCTGAAATCAATAGCAGTAGAAGAAGATGAAATGTGTGCTTTGAGATGGCATTGAAATGTAATATGTTTGTGTCACAGTTATTAATGAATAAAGAAAAATAAAATATTAGAATATGTTTAAAGGTAGACAAATCTCAAACCTGTTCTTTGCTCAAGTTGTCACAAGTACAGGTGATGAATAATGAATATTCAAAGCATGGCTTTTTGGGTTTTTTCTATAGTGTACAAGGGAAATAGGGGCTGTATCTGTCTGCCATGTTCTTACTCTGTCATTTTTAGTTTTTCAATTCCCATCATGCCTCTAATGTAATCAGTTATGCCTCCACTCCACATCCCAACTGTTTTTTTAACATTACCAAAAGGCTACAGAAGGATATTATGGTACAAAAGAAAAACACAAATACAAAGAGAAAATAAAACATGCTATAAATGGAAAGGAACTTAGGCATAGACATTTTAAAATGAATGAGCCCATGTGAGTCAAGTTTTTTGTGGGCCTAGTCACTAGTCTGAGTCGCCTTACTGCCCCCAAAGATAGCACCAGAAATATGTCACTGTTGTGGGTGAAGGGTGGGCGGTGCAGGCTCCTTTGAATCATGGTCCTCTATGCATTGCATACCCTGCATCTATTAAAGATATGCCACTGAGTTGAGGATAAGTGGAGTAGGATTATTAAAAGGGATGCATGAATGAAATAAATGGAATAATGATTGCTATGATGTTTCCAGGATACATGGACCTATTAATGTTGTCTGGCAGAGAGGACATGTTTAATCCCATTTGGCATTGCAGACAAACCCTTTGTAAAGAGGTGTATGCAGCATGCAGTATGGCATCACCTGGTCTATAATATTATATAATCCCTCTCCACTCCTGCCTAGTGTCACTGTCCAATCTAACTGTCTTTTACTCACCCATCCCTTATCTCAACTGTCCTAACTACTTCCCATTCCCTTGATGATCCTATTACATATTTTCTTATTATTTTCTCTCCTGCTACCTCTGCAGTCTCTCACTTTACTCACTTTTCCTATTCTCACCATTTCTTCTCCTCACTTCAAAGCTCACCCCGTCCTTTGTTTCTGTTATACTTTCAGTTGCCTATTTCTATTACCCTTCTGCACCAGGGGAGGTTTCTGTCCTTCCTGTGCTCACCATTAGCATTATTATGTTTTGCTCCTTTCTCACTTCTGTTCTTTCCCTCTCATCCTCTATTTCCCTTGTCCAACTTTCTTATATTCACCCATACCTACCATATTCTCCTATACCTCCTCCCTACCCCTATCCTTCCCTACCTCCTCCCTATCCCTCTCCTCTCTTCTCTCCTCTGCTCGTGTGCCCTGATCTCACTCACTGCCTACTCCCTCATCTTTCCCTATCTCCTCTTATTCCCCTCTCACCCCCTTTCACTCTAGTCCCTTTTGCAACTTTTCTCTCAGCTTCATTTTGTTCCTCCCCCTCCCTCTGATCCCCCCAAGAAATCTATTCCCTTGCATCACTCCTTCCTTCTCCTGCCTCTTCCATCCATACCTCCCCCCAAATTTATTCCTATCTCCACTCTTCCCCCACCTGTTGCTCCCCATCCCCTTGTCCCCTGACCACCGACGGGTCCCCTCCTAGTTCTGTTTCTCCTCCAAATCCATCCCTCTATCCCTGTCATGACCCTCACTCAATATCATACACATCCTTGCAGTCCAGCAACCCTAAAATCATCCACATCTCTCCTCTTCCCTCTCTCCCTCTATTCTGTGGTCTCTGAAGTGCCAGGTCAGTATGTAACAAATTGGCCTCTATCCATGATCTCTTTATCTCCAGATCCTTCAACCTACTTTCTGAAACCTGACTATCCCCTGACTATCCCCTACCTTCTGAAACCTGACTATCTCTTGCTGCTCTGTTTCAGGGGCATGTCCTTCTCCCACACATCCAGACCTGGTGATCGGCAAGGTAGTTTCATTGGTATACTTCTCTCACCCTACTGCTCTTTCCGGGTTCTTCCTCAAGAAACTTCCACCTCTTTCTCCTCCTTTGAGGTACATTCTATCCTCCTCTTCCACCCAACCCAGCTCCGCATTGATGTTATTTACCGTCCTCCTGGTCCCATCTCTCAATCCCTTGATTGGCTCTCTCAGTTTCCCTCCTCTGTCCTTCCATCTGACTTTAATATTAATATAGATAATCCCTCTGACCTTGCTGCTTCCAAACTTTTTCCTTCTGCTCCTCCTTCGGTCTCTCTCAATGGACCTCCTCTCCCTTCCATTGCAGTGGCCACTCCCTTCATTTGGTCTTTTCACACCTTGGTGATGTCTCCGAACTCATCACTTCACCTTTTCCTTTCTCTGACCACCATTTCCTCTCTTTTAGCATCTCTTCACCCCTTTCATCTTCCCCATCCCTTAAGGTTAGTCTTACCAGGTGTAATGTTGACACCATTGATCCTACCATGTTCTCCTCTTCCCTGGTCTCACTCCACCGAATCACCACTCTATATTGCCGCTTGACTCTGTGGCTCCAGCTGTCACCATTAAGCTTTGTCGACCCCTGCCTCATCCGTACTATTCAAAGCTTACCTGCTAACATCAAAAATTCTCCCGCAGTTCAGAATGGCTCTCGACCAAACATGCACTCATGCTGACTTCCTTCACTTCAAGATCATACTTTCCTTTTACAGTTTGGCCCTATAACTCTGTAAACAATCCTTCTTTAAGGCTCTCATTTCCTCCCAATCCTCCAACCCCCATCACTTTTTTCCCATCTTCAAGTCTTTCCACTCCCCACCCCCACTCCCCTCCTCGATCTCTGCTATCGACTTTGCTACACACTTCACCTCCAAAATTGAGTCAATACATCATGACATTTTCTCCCATCAGTCCCTTCTTTCCACACCCTCTCTCACTCCCAACCCACTTTTTTCCTTCCTTCTCACTGTCACCCCCCTTGCTAACCCACCCTCCTTCACTTCCTTCACTCTGATATTTGCATCTCTCCTCCTCACCCCCCTCCATCTGCGCACAGGACCCCATCCCCTCCCACTTCCTCTGCTCCCTCTCTCTTGAGACCTGCTCCCACCTTGCCCTCCTCCTAAACCCATCCCTCTAAGCTGGAATCTTCCCCTCCTCCTTTAAAGATGATCTTGCCTCCACCCGTACTCAAAAAAAACATCCTTTTACCCTGCCTCTCTCTCTAATTATTGTCCTATTTCCCTCCACCTTTTTGCCTCCAAACTTCTCGAATGGGTTGTCTACAACTGTCTCACCTCCTTTCTCTCTTCTCACTCACTCCTTGACCCACTCCAATCTGGTTTTCGCCCCTCCACTTGACCAAAACTGCCCTCACTAATTTTGCTAATGACCTTCTCTTTGCTAAATCTAAAGGACACTTCTCCCTTCTTATCCTTCTCGACCCCTCTGCTGCTTTTGATACACTTGACCACTCCCTTCTTTTGCAAACTCTCAAATCTATAGGCCTCTGTTACACTGTCCTCTCCTGGTTCCCTTCTTATCTCACCAACTGATCCTTTTCAGTCTTTACACATGACTCCACATCTCCCCTCTTCCCTTACCTGTTGGAATTCCCAAAGGTTCCGTTCTAAGCCCCCTGCTCTTCTCCCTCTACACCTCCTCCCTTGTTGTCCTCATCCGCTCCTTTGGCCTCCAGTACCACCTCTATGCTGATGATACCCAAATCTATTTTTCATCCCCTGACCTCTCTCCTTCCCTCTTACCCCGTGTCTTTTACTGTCTCTTGGACATCATATTTTGGTTGTCCCAGTGCTTTCTTAAACTCAATATTTCCAAGACTGAACTAATCATCTCCCCCTTTAAGGTATCCACCTCCCACCCTCTTTCTTTTTCTGTTAATAACACTATCCTCCTTTCTTTCCCTCAAGTCCAATGCCTTGGGGTCATCATCAACTTCTCCCTCTCCTTCAAACCTCACATTCTGTCCCTCTCAAAATCCTGCTAATCCCACATCCAATATATATCCATATATGGCTCTTTCTCACCACAGAAGCCACCAATACTGTTATTCACTCTCTTGTGCTCTTTCACTTTGACTACAGTAATCTCTAGCAAAATGTTCATTACATCACAGAAGGTTTTTCATTGAAAAGAAATATAGATAAAACATGTGTGGGGTGTAATTAAGAACTGTGCGGATATAAAGGAGAAAATGAAGAGGCATATTGATGAAGTAAAAAGAGGATGAGGATAGAAGATATGGGAATAGGTTGAAATACCAAAATAATAGAAATTAGACCCTTTTTACCATGCCCTTTCATTTTAAAGAGCATAGACTTTACTAGTGATTGGGTTCTGTCTATTTACTTTACTAACTCTTTCAAAAATCCCCACAACTGAGGTCTTTGTGCATTAAATTGTGTACAGGTCTTTGCAGGTACTTACAATGTGACACCTTTAGTTTAAGACATAATAAAGACACATTTAAGGTGCTGTAAGTTTGCAAGGGGTTAATACTGGAGCTCAGGATTTGTATATAGTGTAATATAAGTACAGTGCTTGTGCTGAAATTCATGCTACAAACTCTATTAGCTTAGTCTGATTTATGAGTCTAGCTTGCAGTGCATAGATCGAATATCTGAACTTAATAAGACATTATTTATTCTTATTTCAGTCAATCTACACTTATTTTGAACTGGCTTAGCACTATATCATTCATATAGCAGATGAACCTACTTCTGTACTTGATATATATTGGCTTGCTTGCATTAAATTTTTGGGAATTGTGATGCCAACTAATTTGTTTTGACAATATGTTTTAATTCCTCTGATATTTTGCACAGCAGATCAGATATTGTCATGCTTAAGATATGACCTTGATGGAGTAATTATGACATTCTGTGAAACATTATAGTCAGTATTACAACAAATTTTAGATAACTGAAAACAACCTGGGTTTCATATGTGAATGAGTAGCACTGCCCTTAAAATTGGAAATACATCAAGGAAACTTATTCATCCTCTGTTGTACAGTACTATTGATTATAATAAGTAACAGTTAAGTGTGTGCTGACAATGTATTTTATCCTAATGGGTGCTGAAAATCTATGGTTTTCATCAGAGATGTCCAGCTTAATAGGGCACATTTTTTTAGACTTAGTGGGGTATGTGTCAAAGTGCATTTTTTAGACAATTTTAAAACTGACGTCAGTCGGATGCGGTTTTCAGACACAAACCAGAGTATTTATTGATCTGAGGTTTGTGTAAAATTACATACAATGTGTGGTAGTTTTAAAAGATGCAAATACCATGTGATAGAATGCAAACAGAATGCAGTTTGTAACAAACCACTGGTTTACAAACCGAGCATAAGGCATAAACCGTTTGCTCCTGATTTAACCCTTTGTGATACGTCCAAGTTTGAATAATATGTATTTTTAAGATATGCCTTTTAGGTGGCACATACTTGTGCATCCCCTTAGGTCTGGCGAAGGATTAATCATTGAAATCGATGAGAGCTTGTTTACTAAGCATAAGTACAATGCAGGCCGAGTGTTTCCTCAGCAGTGGATCATCAGAGGACTCTGTTGAGAGACGAACAAGTGCTTTTTGGTAAAAAAGGATGATCGCAGTGCGGAAACGTTAATGACGGCAATTTTGATGCTCTATAATTTACTCAGATAGTTGGCGCGCCTACAAGACAGAAGAACTGGAAAAGACCGTATTTCAACATTTCAAAGTAAATGATCGCTACAATTTTGTCGATCCTGACACTGATGGCCATACTCAGAGCATCGAATGAATGTGGGGATCCGCTAAATGGCGAAATAAACAACATAGAGGAACAACGCAGCAGCATTTGAAGTCATATTTAGCCAAATTCATATAGATACTGGAAGTCGGAGAAGACAACATATTCAGGTCACTTTTGGACGCAATTAAAATTTTCTGGTCTCCGGAAACTTTTTTAAAAAAATGTCATAAATTAAAAAATGGCTCCAGATAACAGGAAAGTACCGAGTTGTTCTAAACAAGAATCATATTCCAAAAACAGTCTTAAAAAATGTGTTCATTAAAAATAAATTAAAGACATTTAAAAAACATAAGAGACTGGTAGTCAGCATCTCTACTTTGACATTTAAGGATAATACTACTTGCAACCTACAACAATTATTTAGCTAATTTGAATTTAATCTTGCAGTGGTATAATTTACCTATGTACAGTATATTGTGTAGGTAACAAACTAGCATTGACTAAAGTTTCAGTTTTTTGTGATACAAAGGTAACTGTATTTCAGTGTCATGTGTTAGAGATAACGGCTACCTAGATAAACTTTTAAAACCAAACAGGGTTGAGGGCTTCACCTTTAGTAGTCACCTTTCCCGTAGAACTGATTATGTTCGAAAACTCTCGAGACTTAACTCTAGAGTAGCAAAAGTTTATCAACGGCAACCATAGCGCAGGCTGGAGGGCAACTGGAATACAGAAGGCAAATACCACGGACAGTCCAGAGGTTGTGGATCAGTAGCAAACAGAGTAACCAAGGGACAGACCAGAGGTCAGGGCAGGTTGCAAACACAGATAATACAGAAATAAGCAAAGGTCAGGGGCAATCAGTGTTCAAGCAGGGTCCAAAGACAAGCCAAAGGTCAAATCAGGAATCAGGTTAATAAAGCAGAGTATTCACAGGAACAAAAAGCTGGTCAGCAAACTGTGCAGCAGGTTAAGCCCTCCTTGCCTTAAACAGAAGAACTGGCCATTCAGGAGTTGGGGCCTTAATGTGTAATAATCCCCCCCCTGCCCCTCAGGAGATGCTTAATTAATACTATTTGCCAACACGCCCGACTGCCACAGCTGCCGGGTCGTGTCGCTGATTGTGAAAACATTCCGGCCATTGTCCTGGTGACAGCTCGGGTGAAATTACCAGAAGTGACATCCTGGATGATGCCATGACAGCCAGGACACAAGTGAGAGCGGCCCGACACGAGCCGTGGCTCACAACATCATGCATATGATTAATAAATCTTATTACATTGGGGCGTGCATTGTCAAACTGGGGCATGAAGGGGAAGGCAATTGTAGGGGCCCATAAAATATTCTTTGTGCAGGTTGGGAGTGGCCAGCCACTAAAGGGGGCGTGATACTTTTTAATTATAGGGACACTACTGTAGTTCCTCAGTGCTGTGCCTCTTCTTCCATTACAACTGCTTTTTTGATATCCACTGGAGCCGGCCTGAAATCGGTAAATAAGCCATCACATCAGCCAGCCAGCGGAAGGTTTGAAAACAGTGTCCCATTTGGAAGAAGCGGAACAGCACTGGTAAGCTACAGTGGTGTATGTATACTTAGCTAGTATCTGATGTCTCCAGTGCAGCTATGAAAGTGGTGCAGAGAGACCAGCTTAGTGTCTGATAGGGGATAATGGTGGTGAGGTACAGCAGCAGGGATATATAGTAGAAAGGAAGAGCAATGTGTTGGCGGTACCAATAGCAGCATGAGGAGATTGGTAGAAGGAATGGGGGAAAACTGTGTAGCAATGAGGAGAATAGAAGCGGGGGAAGTGTGGCAGATAGGGTGTCTGTCAGCATTAAGCAGGGGAGAACATATAAATATGAGGGGGAGGCACACCACAATGTACAGCAGGAAGAACATATAGATATAAGGGGTGTCATGTGCAAGCTAATTTTTAGGCATAAATCTGCAAATATATGTTTGTGAATTACTTCCTAGAAATAGTGTGACATGGTTCTCTTAGAAGCTGTTAGATCAATGGGTTTTGTGTATGTTAAACTGCCCAGGGGGGCTGGTAGATAAGAGTAGCACCTTATACCATTTATGGCAGGACGCAAATGTGAAAGCCTTTGAGCCTTTGAGGAAATCTCTTGCAAGACAATGAAATCTAACACCTGTTTGGGAGGCCCCAGACATGCCGACTGCAGAGACAGAGTTGTATGGGAATGACAGATTCAAGCTGAATAGGGTCACAGGAAAATATCATATCATTTTCTCCAATATCATACCTACCAGAGGCATGTGTGGTATGCAGATGAAGGGAAACTTATGACCTGCTGTGTGGAGGTAAAATCAGGTTTGTAAGGCCTATGGGTGAGAAGTTAGGATAGAGTGACAGAAACTTGTCTCTACAGCATAATCATAAAACCCTAATTTGCATTCTTGAGACCTGTTGGTTCTGACCTCCCAGAAAGGGGGGCTGTGGGCTCTGTAGCTTGGTTTTAAAACTGTAGTGAAAATGTAACTCCGGGTTCTTTTGAGGGAGTCATTTAATTGGAGAAGTCCCATTTGTTCTGCTCCTCCCGGCACCACAAACTTGATTCTAAGTGAGGTATCAATTCTGTGTTTTATCCTTTTTATTTTATAAGAAACAATTGCACTATATTTGTATGTCATTTTATTTTCTTTTCATCTTAAGCATTGTGGATGTATCTTCCATATTAAATAACACTTAATAAGTTCTAGTCTCTGTGTTCTTATGAATTCACGCGACAGTTTGGTCCAGACGCTACCTAATTGAAACTGTGCAAACCTTGTGGTTTAAGTGAACTCTGATTAAAGTAAATTGTGCTAGATTAATGCTAGGGAGAACCGAAGGCTTCCTAAATAAGAGTGTCAGCTCTTATCCGCAACAACCTTGGTGGTGGTAATTAGTATCGCAAAGCTAGTGTGTGGCATAGATAGGGAAGTATTTAATCATTTTAGATAGACCAGGTGGTTGTCTTTGTGGTTGACCCTGTGTCACATATGCATCACGCAGACTCAGGTGAGTGCTGTTCGTGACAAGGGGGAACCAGGGGGCTGTGTATTCCCCAAAAGTAAATTCATGGAGGGAGATGACCAAACTTTCACCTCTATTGTGCCTACTATGCAAAGAGTTACTCTTTCATATACACTGACTCATACCTCCTACTTCATACACCCATTTCTCATACACACATTGACACACACACTGTCTGCTCACATGATGAAGAATTAATTTGGGGATGGGTGTGATGACATTCTGAGGTGATGCATACTGTGTTGCCAATGAGTATGAGAGAACCAATGGTGAAATCCATTTACAGAATATTAGCACCCACTGAAGAATGGAGCACTGCAATTACCCAGTAGATAATCAATATAAAACAAAAAGATACCCCAAATAGCCCTAAAGAGATAAATAATAATAAATCAGCGATGATAAAAAAAGATCCATTCAATACATAGATAATAATCCAATCTAGCTAGAGATCAATAATGATAGCTAATATTTGGAGAAATTAGAGCTAGGCCTACATGTATGGAGGGGAATATGATTGCGGGTTTGTGTCTAGACACACACTAATAGATTTCTCATACACACTAACACATTTCTCATACACACTGACACTCACTGATACATTTCTCTTACACACAGACACACAATAATACATTTCTCATGCATAGTGACTCACATTCTCTCTCATACACACTGACACACACTCCCATACACTTAGCTCTGCCTGCTATCCTGCCTTCAGCTTTATCGATGGCAGTATGGGTAGGGGGCATGTCTGTCCTCTGATTGACTGAGTGAACCACTCAGAGCACAGCAGAGGCAGTGAGAAGTTCCTGTATGAGCAGTAAACTCATCTGCATTATCGAGCAACACAGGCTGCTCCAACACTTTTGCCCTCCATGGTGCACTACACCAATCAAGTATTGTAGGGTCCCTGGTGAATGCATTCTGTTCCCACCCCCTAGGGAAAAGGGGCAGGGCTAACATCAGTGGGGTCCAACAGGTATCTCCCTGGTACCCCGGTGAACCAGTATTCCAATTAGCAGCATTACGTTTTTATGCAATATATTTAACTAGCAGTTTTACTCTTTTATATAAATACTTTCCTTGA
Source organism: Mixophyes fleayi (assembly GCF_038048845.1). Classification (NCBI taxonomy): domain Eukaryota; kingdom Metazoa; phylum Chordata; class Amphibia; order Anura; family Limnodynastidae; genus Mixophyes; species Mixophyes fleayi. The sequence goes on from NC_134406.1 coordinate 71,653,787, forward strand.
ATTCTAGCAAAATCGATATTACACTAAGTTTGATTGTCCTATTTAAAACAAAGTTAATGAAACATTATATAGTTTTCCATAATTATTGGTGCCACAATTAACATTGAGCTGCAGAGAAAAAGTCTTACATAAAGTTTATGAGTTATGTTATTTTGATGGTTTTTATGGAATAAAATGTTTTTGGAATCACAGTATTTTATCATTGGTGTGTCACAAAAAACAATCTCGTGCATTTGGGATAACATACATCCATTTTAGTAGCTTGACAATCACTGGGCTAGATATGTACAACAAAATAATGGGAATAGTTTTTCTACACTGTACAGAGTGTCACCGTCATGGTATGAGCTTTGGATGTCTAACTAATCCACTTTGGCTTAGTGACAGTGCACTCTATTCATTCCCTTTGTTCTGTTACATTATGTCAAAGGGGAATGGCGAGGTCAAAATTAATCAAAAGATATATTTATATGTAATAAACAAAAATTCATAAAGCAGGAACAAATCTTTTTCAAATTAGTAGAAAACACAATCTGAATAAATATTACCAATATATGAAACAATTTTGTTTCATTTTGTTAGCAATATCTTAACTGGGTGGTTGTTGCAATGTTTCCAACTGTGATTTTGTTTTACAACAACTTCAAAATTGAGAAAATAAAATAGACATTTGATAAATACATATAAACTCAAGCCAGAATATGAAAAAAAATCAATCCTAGCTTCCAAGAAATCTTTGCACCTTACAGTCTTTAGACCATGTGGATGTAATGTATTAAGATTATAAATCCAATATGCCTCTCTGAAGCAATTTTCAAGGCTTTGCCCCTGCCTAAGAACATACTTCTTCCAACATAAATCAGAAACATCAGGTCTCTTTTCTTCAAAATACCTAGATACAGTAGTTTCTTTTTTTTATCTGTTTTTCTACTTCTCACTTCCCAGAAAGTATGTTCTGAGCAGCCATAAGAGAATGTCATATAGGTAGTTTTTTTTTTAATCTTCTGTCTACCCTGACCTCTACACTATCAACTTCCCCATGTGGTATGGAAGATTTTTAAATCAGGACGATACGTGAGGTTAGCCTGTAGTAAAAGTATTTATTATTAATATGTTTAAAAACCTTTGCAATAGTACTGTATGTAATAGCCCATGTAAGCCTATCTGTCAGGCTCTTCCAGTGTTCTTTTGGTTAGTAATGTGGTACAATCCACCTGTCTGACCACATTAGCATTTCTGTCACTTGCCTGCCACCAGGCCTAAAAAGAGGGTTGAGAACTAGAATATTAAATTATATATTGTGGGGTAAAGGTTTCAAGGTCCGATTTTGCAAATACAGCGATTTTCTCGGGAGAGTTGAAACTCGCAGATGTATGAAGCTGAGATTTCATGTAAAATCTCCAGAGATGTGCTTCTGTCAAAATCGCTATTTGCAAAATCGATAGAGATCAAACTCACGACTGTTTTCCACTCCAGTTATACAAGTCTCAAAAGTATGAAACTGCGATTAAGCAAACTCAGGAGAGTTTGCTTTAAAACACGCTAGATACAACGCGCTGCTTTGATGTATAAACACATCACTGTTACACAGCCCTGTCATACTGCCGGAGGTCCGGCAGCTGTCAAAACAGTAAAAAATAGATCAAAGTGTAAAAAAAAAGCGTGGGGTCCCCCCTCTATTCAGTCTTAACCCAAGTGCTGCCAGCCTACTGCTGGTTCCGTGAAAATAGTGGAAACATTTTGCGTGGGGTCCCTCCTATTTTAAATGAACCAGCACTAGGCATACCAGCCGGGGTTAGTGACACTATAGCAGGGGGACACGCGGCAGGGGTCCCCCTGCTCTAATGACAAACCAACCCCAAACTGTTCAGCGCTGGGCTGGATTCCCTAGGGAGTGGGATCCGCCAAAAAAATCGAGCAGGCCCCCCTCCAGGGACACCCAGCCCAGTGCTGATAGCACTAGGGCTCTTCCTACACCCCTGGGCGGTAGGTGTAGGGTAATAACGGTGAATAATGTATAAAAAACAAACAGGCGCCATTTTGTGGGACTACAAGTCCCAGCCAGCCCGGGTGTCATAAATAGTGTGGGCATGCTGCTACTTGTATAACTACAAGCACCAGCATACCAATGGCAGCCAGGGCATGTTGGCACTTGGAGAACCACAAGTGCCAACATGCCCTGACACCCACGGCTGGCTGGGACCTGTAGTTCCACAAACCAAAATGTTTACAAAACCACAACTCCCTCATTAAAACCACTAACATTTATTAAAAATAATAAACCCACAATAAATACAGTAAACGCCCTAATTTACACCATATATTTTTATTAAAAATTATAAATCCCCAATATACTCACCACTGAAGTTTTCTTCTGTTGTCAGCAGCTTTTAATCCAAAAATGACTGTCACCAAAGTCCAAAATAAATTTGTAATTCCCAAAGTCCATGCTAGTAATGTCCAAAGTAAATTTGTAATTCCCAAAGTCCTTGCTTGCAATGTCCAAAGTAAATTTGTAATTCCCAAAGTCCATGCTGGTAATGTCCAAAGTAAATTTGTAATTCCCAAAGTCCATGCTTGTAATGTCCAAAGTAAATTTGTAATTCCAAAAGTCCATGCTTGAAATCTCTTCAGTTCTTCTTGGGCATGAAGCCCTCCTTGTTGATCGAAGTCTTCAGCCAGGAGGGCCCCTTGTTGATAGAAGTCTTCTTGTCTTCAGCCAGGAGGGCTCCATATTGTAAGATACACGATTCTTCTGTTTTGATTGAAGAAAAATAAAAAAACAGCTGGACCACCGCAAACAGCTTTTACTAGCTAGAATCTCCGATATGCAATGAGCTTAGCTCATTGTTCTAGGTCTATTTAAAGGCCTATAGGTCTATAGTATTTTCCCACGGTCGTGAGAAAATCCCCTAATACTATAAATTTATATATATATATATATATATATATATATATATATATATATATATGTGTGTGTGTATGTATATATATATGTATGTATGTATGTAAAATCAGTAAGCTTAGAATATATTGGTTGCTGTTGTGTTTAATAATGTTAATATCAATATAATTCTAGTCTGTACTTCTATGTAAAATGATTTTTTTCATGAAAAATAAATATGAGATCACAGAAATTAAATAGCAATTCTAAGGCGATGGTTCACAACATGAATGTGTCAGCCACATACCTGAATGAGGTTTTGATATAAGAGGGATTTTCAAGTCAGCTTTAACACTGCCATGAAAATATTAGCACAATGAGGTTCCACAGAGAAACCCACGCTGAAGGAATATTCCTTATCAAATCTACAATAACCTTTAAGCAATACTGTTTAAAGACATGACAAAAAAATGAAACAGTGCAATTGGAAAGGTTTGAATCCTAAAACAAATGTATTCTAAAACAATGTCAACCTATAATATATGGAATAGAAGTAAATAAACTATTAACATCAGAAGAACATAAAGAGGGAACATTAGTACATTGATCACAGCAACTCACGCTAGAAAATCAGTCATATCTTTCAAACATTGAGGAATTATGGACACATATTTTTAATCAATACATATGTGAAGGATGTTTTTTCATCTATATTTGGAGTACTGCTATTTTTTCTTAATTTTGGAGGGCAAAATCTATAATTATTATTTTCTCTTCAGAATTTAATCCGCGTATACAACACTTTTAAATTGTATTATTTCTTTATTATTCCCCATGTATTAGTTCTGAACAATGATATAATATGATTTTGTTAAGGGATGGTAGAAAAACAATAGATTAGATGATGAGGCTACATTGAATTGGCTGTATGCTTTAAATCTTTGGGCAACATTATATCATATGAGGCTTTGATGGTAGTACAATTAACATTTTACCTTTGGCAGGACGGATCATGAGTTGTGGACCAAATATACAGTAGATTACCTGGATGCAAAATGGATGTAGTTAGTTTTCTGGAGAAAACTCATGAGAGTATAGTTACTAAAGTGCGGGTTGGAAAAAGTGGAGAGTTTGCCTATAGCAACCAATCAGATTCTAGATGTCATTTTGTAGAATGTACTAAATAAATGATAACTAGAATCTGATAGGTTCTTATAGACAACATCTCTGCTTTTTCAAACCCGCAGTTTAGTAAATATACCCCATGGTCTGGAAGCAGAGGCCCTGCATGTAACGGTTTTGGCGCTGACTTCCAATGGTAGCCATAACTTCACTTGCTGCATTTATTATCATTTATCATCTCATGGTATGCATATTATAACAGAACTATAAGTTCACCCAAAACAGTAAACTCAGTTTTAAGTGACATTCCATAAATTAAACATTAATGGAAAATATTACTTACCTGTCTACTAAGGTTCCACCTGATCTTGTGGGTCCCCCAGGTTTGTGACAGCCCAACAATGCTCTCCTCACTTGTGTCAGCAGCTCATCAAAGAATAAACATGCTTTCTGTATTTGAGGCTCTATTTATCAGTCACCTCCTTGATAACACCAACTTTGAGGAATAAATTATGGTTTGGTACAGGTTTCAGATGGACCAATGAGAAAACACATTATAACTTGGAACATGAATTGACCAGGCACAAAAGGCATTCATTATGAAATTATATAAGTCATAGAGTATACTTCATTGGTTTGGGAAACAAACAAATCAGAGTATTGTCTACAAATAATGGGAACATTATTCCGTTTATGCCAATCCCATTTTCACAGTGTCAGTATCCAATCAAAACAAAAGATTTCAGGCCACTCTTGGGAACAATGAAAGTAAACTAAAAAGTCAAGTTTTAAAACCACCTCAAACTTGGTGGTATTCTGCCTCAACGATTGTGAGATCATTTGGGCATGGCCATCTTTACCTTCTGTTTCATGTCATTTTATGTAATTTGCTTGCACCACAATCACCTCAATATACAGAATGTGTATGTGCTTTATAAATGAAAGATAATAATTACAATTACATATGATAGTAAACCATTTGTTCAATTTAGGATTTTAATAGCGAAAGAAGTTTTTATTATATTTGAATTAAAGTCATCTCCAAAGTTCCATTATTGTCGTGAGTTTTATATTGTTATATTTTATATATAACAGAGAGACAAAAGAGCATGATTCTAGGAGGAAAAAGAGAAAGTTGAAATGATTTAAGTGAGTGGCCGAGATGTGGGTTTTACTTTGAGACTTTGAGGTGACGTGTCTTTACTTTGCAAGCATGTACATTTAAATTTCAATCCAAGCATTAAGAAAATGTTGTCAACACAGAAAAATAATAATACTGGACACTCCAAATCCATTCAAAAGAAATGGTGCTAATAGAGCAAATATTAAATCAATTATATGCTGTTACACCCACTTACATAGTTTGTGTCAATCATACAACAAAAATGTTTCATAAACAATGGCTCTTGAAAATAAGAGAAAACAAATACATATAGTGTAATTTAAACTCCCCAAATACTATAGACACTATGTTTTGGTACCCACTAATGTTGAAGCTAGATGTAAAAGTTAATCTCCTTTCTGTTTGATAGTGCTTGGTGACTACATGTTAAATTATTTTCAATTCCAGCAGCAATGGATATTCAGGGATCCTTTTCTCAGATTACGACACAGCAGTCCTAATGTGGATTTATGAACTTCATTTTGATTGCTTTGGTCCTATCCTTAGGCCCTTATATCTTACATATTGTTTGTGGCACACTAAACACTTGACATAAGCAATTCTTGTTCACAAGTTCTTCTTTATTGATATCAATTTATTATGGAGAAGATTTTGCTGTTAAAGTAAGCTGGGAATATATTTAATTTTACTAATTATTTTACATAGCTTAATGAGAATGGTGTGTTTGATATGGAGGACATGCTTTTAAAAAATCTTGCTAAAATGTTAGAATACAAATTTAAGTGTTGGTGGGATAAGATTTCCTTTGAGAATTATCTCAGCAACCACATTATACCTAAGCAAATATGCATATTTATATAACTCAAAAAACTATTTAAAAAACCATGACACAATGAAATTATGTTTTAGATCAGTGCCCTAATTAAGGTCCTCTTTAGGACAAAGTGCTACAGTATTAAATATTATTGAGAAAAAGATAGATACCTTGAATAATCATATTACTTATCATTCCAATTACCCTATTTTCAATTAACTAAGTACTAAACTTAATATTTATCTTAAAATTATAGAGAAATAAATTGCTACTACAAATGAAAAAGTTCCAACATGATCAAATAGATTTTATACACAGTGATTGGCATGGTTAGCATAATTCTAGTAAAAGAGACAGGATCAGTTTCAGACCTAGCTGAAGCTGGGAGCGAAAAGGTCCTTTGCCCTCCCCAAAAAAAGCAACCATCACATATGTGTATTATGTATTATATCAAGTTATAGGAGCAGAGCATCCACATCATCAGTACTGCTAGTTATAGCGGTATCCATTGCAGAGGAACTCTCAGTCTACTATGGGGAGCCCCTGGAATTTCCCTGGGATCCCTCTAGGGCCTTGATACCACTGTGATTAACAGTGATGATGAAACAATAAGTGGATGCGCTGCTCCTATAGTGTCAGGGTGTCATCCGCGGTGGTAGTCAGTTTCACGATACTGACTACCACGACAACATAGAGAATGACATGAGGAGTCTGATTTAGTACTACACTGACCTGCAAAGAAAGCTATTTACCGGAATGAAGATGACTTCAGATCCCGGCTCACTGTGTTGCCGACTGCAGAAATTGATGTCATGGCAAAGAGCGACTTGGCATAAAGCAGCACTGGACGGACCCGCCTGTCATTTCTGTCCTGTAAGTATTATATTAGGTGTTAGGGGTATTAGGGTTAGGGTTAACCTTTAGGGGTATTAGGGGTATTAGAGAGAAGGTGCAGGACAAGTGAAAAAGTGGGTTGTGAGGAAACTTCAGTAATGGAGCAAATTATAAAAGTAGCTAGAGGGGTAAAGGGAAACAGACATAAGTACAATGAGGAAGAAAGAATGGACAAATGCCCTCAATGAAGAAGTACACATACAAAATTAGAGACAGACACAAAGAGGAGAAAATAAGAGACAGACAAATGCCAAGTGGAGACAGAGATGCACACACACACACACACACACACACACACACACACACACACACACACAGACGGAGGTACACACAAAGGGAGAGACAGAGATAGGGGGTGGATAAAGACATAGACATCAGTTTTAAAGTGCCCATGGAAGTTATTTGCATGTTATCAACTATGTACAGCACCAGCTGAAGGCATGATCTGATTGGGTAGTCCCCCTTAGGCGCAGCATACTGTGGGTGCCACTGGGACCACCGTCATTCTTCTCCATTCTTCTCCTGATCTTCTTCTCCACCATTCTTCTCCTGACCTGCCATCGCAACATGGGGGGGTTCAGCCTACAGCAAGTGAAGCATTGAATGCTAATGTTAAAGATGCTAACATGCCTTCTGTTTCAGTTTCTCAGAGTCATTGACTTATTGGGGAGGAAAGTGGACACACATAGGCAACTGGAGAGCTTACCCAGTGGGTCGGCAATGCGTAACAGCTGATATCATAGCAAGCCAACCCGGGAACCTCGAACTAACCAACTGGGAACGCCGTTTTGAGTGAAATCACTTTAAAAGTTTCACACACGACACATCATGACAGTCCACCAGTCAATACCACTAGTGACGAGTCCTCAGATGCTGGGCAAGGCCCAAAGAAACTCATAAAATTATTACAGACACAGTTGTTAGGTAAAACTACATCAAAAACTAGTCTGGTTTTAGGACCGCAAGGGCGATATGGGGCAGTGTGAAAGTCAGGCTATTACATTCGGGGTGAGACCCAGTGTGAAAGATAAAATAAAGAGAGGAATAGATATGTTTACTATTACGGAAACAGTGAAAAGGAGTCTGGATGAGGCTTGCAGTAAGAATAGCATAGGTGAACACGAGTATCGGTCCTTCCCCAACTGGTTGAAAGGATACGGTATTTTTACGTCCATTTATATCTAGTATAGAGCAGCGGAAAACACTGATGTATGGCGATATTTGTACGTGATAAATGACATGTTCGTAAAAGATTCGGGTTACATATGGCTAGCTTATGATCATATATTCAGGCGTAAAATTAGAGGCCATTCCAGTATTCCACTAGGGCGCATAGACATTGATACATGGATGGAACTGATGTGGCCAAGCAGTCAGCCCAATCTATTACCAGGGCAAAGATGATTTTAGTCAGGAGGGAGGGCGACAGCACCTATCTCCCAAAGAAATAGATGCTACGCCTTTAATTCAGGGTCCTGCTCTCAAGGCACAGGATGTAAATATAGACATGTGTACTCCATCTGTAGAGGTTCTCATCCCGCTACTGAATGTACCAGACCTAACCACTCAGCAGGCAGAGGAAAAGGCGGTCAGGCTGCAGCTTCACAGCAAAGCACCCACCCAAATTAATGTCACAGCTTTGGATAGATGGCTTAGCCTATCACCAGATAAGGAAGCGGCCGCTCTTTTGAGAAATGGTTTTAGTTATGGCTTTTACATTCGGGTACAAGGGGCGTTGTGCCTCACTATAACCGGCAACTTGAAATCTGCTTACATTTTTCCTGAATCGATAGTGGACAAGATTGCAAAAGAAATTAGTCTTGGTCGGATGATAGGCCCCTTTAAGCATCCCTCCTCAGCGATTTGGTAGTATCCCCAATAGGGAATTACAACTTAGTCAAGTTACAAAACAGCGCAAAGTTCAGTCCTTGTTAGGCTTTTTAATTTTGCTTGTAGGATCATCCCCATGGCCGAGTTTTCAGCAGAGAACTGCAAAAGGCTACCGCAGGCAAATTGAATCTGCACGCAACCATTCGATTATCGCAGGAGATAAAAGAGGACATGGTGATATGGTTAAGGTTCCTGCATGATTTTAATGGTAAAAGAATATGGCCCTCAGCTCCACTGACTAGCAAGCAGTTAAATCTTTATACTGATGCATCAGGATCTCATGGGTTTGGGTTTTATCTCAATGGTGAGTGGTGTGCTGCACGATGGCCAGACACCTGGCGTCAATGGGGTTTCGTTCACAATTTGCTAGTTCTAGAGCCCTTTCCCATTATTGTGTCCCTTGAGCTTTGGGAAGCGAGATTAAGCAGCTGTCTTGTTCTTGTGTCTGGCAGATCATCAAGCTGGCATAAGAGGACTAGCTGAACGAACTTTAGCAGAACCCGCGAGACGAGCCTACTTGAAGTCGTGGCAGCATGGTCCCGTTTTCTAGAATCTGGGAAGAATCCAGGGTCAGGTCAGTCAGATGCTATGTAAGCATTTATGTGGGAACTATACAGCGAGGGTGCATCAAAAACAGCTACCCTTGCAGGTATATGATTCATGGCCCACCTCCAAGGTCTCACTGATGTCACACAGAGTTTTATAATATCCAAAGCTGTAAAAGGGTGGCCTAGGGATTGACCAAAACGGATCAGTCAGGAAAGGGTTGCTGGGTACACCTACAGTCACAATCGGATTTGGAAATTTGTCCTTTGACACTAGCATCCCAGTTAGCTAGCCTTAGGCCCAATAACTGTTTGCTATTCCTAGTTCATCAATATGGGCCCCCGTTAACTAGTTAGCAATTTCAGGCCATATTTTAAAAATCACTAACTCTTTTGGGTTTAGACACTACTTTGGTTGGTACCCATTCCTTTCGCTTAGGGAAGGCAACATCCGCGGCATTAGTGGGCTCTTGTGAAGCAACTATTAAGAGACTAGGACGCTGGAAATCAGCCACATATAAATATATTAGGCCCAATGTTTGGATTTATGTCTTTTGTCTCTTCCTCTTTACTCTATTTCACTTAACTGGTTACCCATGGCTCCTTCACTTGCCGCTTTTACGCAAGGGCTTGAGGGATTTAAACATCCAGGTTTTGTTGTTCATGACAAGAGAGTCCCTAAAGACGAAAGCACTTAAACAACGGACCTGTGTGCATTTCTTGAGCTTTACACTTACCATGAAGTGGTTACATTTTTCCCTGGGACAGGCTGACCAATAAGAGGAAAGTGGGAGTGCCATGGCAGGTTATATATGTCCTCAGGGAAGCTTCCTGTTCCAATCAGATTCAACGGATCCCACTCACCCTCCCTATTTTAGTAGTTTGCCTGCCCCCGTTTTTAGGACAAATGTTTTAATTAACTCTGTTTCCTGCGTCTCAGAACAGGCACAGTTGGTAGAAAGGGCACTGCGGTCAGCGGCTGATAAATACGGCGCTGTTGCTGATTGGCCTCAGGTCATTGCCCCTCTCGAGATAAAGTGATTCTTGGTCCCTTTTTTGTGAGAGATCCCTTAGCCTGCTTAGAAGCAGGTCATTGTGAGTCGAGAGCGGGTGTGCCACCTGCCACCAGATTTAGCGCTGGCCAAGCATTTTAGGGAATTTTTATATATCTAAACATATATATATATATATATATATATATATATATATATATATATATATATGCTACTCAGTTCACTTGTAGTGTGCCCCCATTATTGATCTTCCAATTGATTTCTTCATTTTGTCTGTAACAGTGCATATACACTGTCAGCACCTGGCCTTGTGACATCACATCTGCCGTCCTACCAGATGTACGTTTTGCCAGTCATGGCTTTCTCAAATGGATTATCTGACTACAGGTAACAGTATCCTCTTATAGTTCAGCCAACCAACCAGTCCGGCCCCATAGAAGGGTTTGAAAAATGATTTTTAGCAGAACACTCTCTTTTCTTCTGTTTTCCCTTTCTTGATCTGTATTTTAATATTTTGCCATAATGGGCCTGGTGAATGTGGGAATGTGAAAACATTTATTGTTTAAGATTCATTACTAAAAACAAGTATTTTTTTTAGAGTTGTAAAACAAGATAAAAATTTGTTGACTAGAGTGCCTTCTCCTTTTTCAACTCTGGTCTTTAAGTTAACTTTGAACATTGTGTCTATCATTGATTTATCTTGGATAATACATCCTCTAAAAATTCACGAGATGAACTTTCTCATGTTAATATAACTACAACATCCAACAACTCTTTGATAACTTAGGTCATTTATGGTAAATTATTCTGGAAAAATTGAAGAATCTTTTTCGATATTTAATATGCAAACTCCAATGTGTCCTAGTTTTACTGCTAACTATGATATCAATGCAATGCGTTCTGGGTGATCTGAAATCACTTAGAAGGACCTTATGGTTGCTAGAAATAAACAGAGGCCTAAAAGGGCAATTCATGTGTAATGCCTTCAGGAAACATTTTATTAGGACAATAGATACAAAAAGATCGCTTAGAATGGATAAAAGTAATATACATTTATTTAGAACTTCAAGTACCAGTCAGATTATGCTATGGACCTTTATGCCATCTTTAGGGTGCAACCTGGAATTTGAATTGATGTCACAGTGTTGGAAAAAATACTTCTGCCAGACAAGAAGTACAACATGGAAGGCTACCTTGTCCACAAACTTCATCAGGGGTATGGTCTTCTTCTATATGCTGGCCTAATTTATAGAAATGATTAAGATAATACCATCCTGTCCTGACATCTGGGCAAAAACTAAGAATGCATATGGGGGTGGATGTTGCTGCCATTGCCGTTGGGTCGACTTATGTTGCAGGGGTGGGAACTGGAATGAATGAGATAGCCCAAATCTGAGATGAAAAATAATGAAAAGCTGTGTAAATAAATATTACGATAACATTTTGTAACCTGATTCCCATAACAAAGAAACGAAAGGGTAAAATATATTTCCCAAAAAATTAAGAACTTAAATATCATACAGATAAAGGCCAACATATGTAAAAATAGATGTGTTAGTATGTAGCTGGAGAAAGTAAGCAAAAAAAGTATGGTGTGGTTAACTATGATTGAATGAGTATAAGGATGGGATAAATGTCAGATACTTTTTAATCATAATTAAGCACACCATACGTTTTCGGCTTTTTTTTTCTTTATTCTATTTTCTTTTCTTTCATTATTAAATGTATAGCATATTATATATCCTATAAATATAGTTTTCCATTCTACTGCATGGTTGATTAATTACTGCAATCCTGAGTTGGAATCTATGTATATACAGAGATTACCTTCTCGCTACCAAATATGCTGTTCTCTTATACCTGATTAAGTTACTGATACTACTGATATGTGCAGCTGGGAACGCTACTTATCCTATCCTGCCATACCTGGATTTTGTCTACGGTGGTGGAATCTCATTGTTATTTCTATAACTGATTTATGTGACTTATCCTATGAACAGCATTTTTTTAACAAAAATGTTCTTTGTAATAAACTGGCTTGATGGATTAAAGTTCAGCTCTTTTCTGTTTGACAGCATCCACTGCCTACAAGCATATCATGCAAACATTGCTGGTGAGATTGTGATCTCCAAAGGAAAGATGTATATTCAAATTGCTCTTGTAAAGAAGTATAAAAAAGGAGGGCAAGATTCCAACAGTTTCATCTGGAGGAGCTTCTCCAGGGAATGCTACCCGTCTCAATGCCCCCTATCTATAGTACATTTAAATCAACAGTGTAATCAATAACAACACAAAATACAAGACATACCCACATTAAAGACTCCAACTATTGTTATTGATATATTTTGCACAATATGGATCTCATTTAGAGTCGGACAGAAAGTCCGTCTAAGAAGTGTAGGAATGGGAGTGTGCCGCAGCTTGGTAGGGTATTACGAGTGGCAAGCAACCCCAGTCGCATCCCACTCGTAATACCCTACCGAGCTGTGAGCAGTTCCTGCAGCTAGCTAACTGCTTGCGCCACCTAATTTCTGCCGCATAGTTTTAGCCCTTTTTTAACGTGTGTTGCGTCTGCACCTAACTGCGACTAGGATGTACTTACATAGTCACGCCTTTACAATTCCGCGTTCCACCCATTCTATCGCAGTGAGCTGCAAGCTGTCGCAAGTGTTAAATGCATCCTAAATGCAGGCGGATATGGTGCTTGCTGCGCATGCATAATAGTGTTTTTTTGTTTAATGTGCCTAAAACGGACTTTGCGTCCGACTCTAAATGAGGTCCTATATGTGTAATAGCAAGCTATATTTCAGCTATAGCACCTACCTTATAATATTCTAATTTTATATATATATATATATATATATATATATATATATATATATATTATATTGTCTGTAACTGTGCATTGTATATACTCCAAAGGAAAAATAAACTTTGTATAACAAATCTGAATAAATAGCTATTTCTACTGTGTTTAATGGAATCAGCAGTCAATGGACCAGAGTCATTAAGGAGAGCAAGCAAAAGAAAGGTAAGTTTGCTCCTGGACAAGCCATGTTACAATGCAAGGGGTGCAAATTATTTAATTATTTTGCACATTAGTTAAATACTGCCTGCTTATTCATGTAGCACATAAATACTTGATAGCTTTATTTTTACACTGAAATTTGAAGTTTTTCTAGGACATGCCCTATCCCAAGTATAAATGTGTCCAACATTTTAAATTTATATCCCCATCCAAAGCAACATGGGTTTGCCCAGGGGCAAAGTTACTCCTTTTTGTGCTTTGCTCTCCTTAATGACTGAGGCCTATTGAGTCTAGAAATTAAATAAATATAAATGAAATACAGTATTGAACAGAACAGAAGCTGCTAGAGAATTAAATAATATTACAGCTGAACATTGCAGTATTTTTATAGCAAAAATCAAAAAGGTTTCCCTTCTGGTAAGTGCATTAAGCCTTTTTACCCCTATAATCAGCTGATCAAATCTCCACTCCACAAATTTGTAGATAACCGAGAAATTTTGTTTTCTTACTCCCTAAAAAATTTTAAACAACTGGAATTTTATAAACATTTTTCATATTTCTTATCTGCTCTTTGATGTGTTTACCCAGTGTTCATTTAATTTGCCCTATGTAATGATAAAAAAAAAAATGACCCATTTAATGATTTTATGAATTGCTTAACACTCAAACTTTGTTTTTCTTTGGCTACAAATGGATATACCATGCAGTGGGTCCAGATAAACTTCTCAAAGGTTTTGGAGAGTAACTAAAATTTAAATAGATTTGATTGTTTGGAAAACTTTATCAAATTTGGAGTCAAAGCATTTATATATATGCTAGTTTAGGTTTATTACTAGTAGCCGATAGTTCTTAAAATTGGGTCATTTAATAAAATTGCCCAAAGATTGTTAATTTTTTTCAGTACCCTTAAATTCTTGGTTAAACTGAGTAATAAAAGGAATTCACCCACCCATTTTGAGCACTAATATGGCTTATCATTGTTTGATTTTAGTATGGGCCATCAATTCCTCTAATTTGTTTATTAGTTTGTTTTTATTTTTATAATAATACTTATTGTCTGCCCTTGAATAGGAATTTCAATAAGTAACCTTATGATATGTTTTAGAAGAAATATAATTAGCCGCATTAATATATTTTTGAATCCAACAAAATAATACTTCTGCTATTCAAGTCCTATGGAAAACCAAGATTTTATTGATTATTTTGAAGATATCCTTGAATCGGGTTTATCTCCATCCGAAATTATCAAAAGAGCATTGATTAATCTGAACTAAAAAAATAAAATTTTCTTTAAATGTACTGTTTTTTAGTTAAATATAGTGGCCTAAAAAGAGGTTGCATAGTTCAGAATGAAACTTGTGCCCATTGCCATGCCTTGCATTTGCTGGTAATATATGCCATCAAAGAAAACTAGTTATGACCTATATATATAACATACTACCAGGAAAATATGCATTTCAGAATATTGAAAATAATTTAGTAAAAATTTTTTTCACTGCTTCAAAACCATATTGATGGTTTTTATTTTACAGGGATACAGAGAGCAAAATATCTATTGTTGCCCATTAATAATTGGTTTTCAACTTCATCCTTTTTACCCAATATATAATGTATAATGTATCTCATTAATTGATTTCAATGTCACCACCAGGGGTTGTAGATAAAAATATCTATATTCATCAATCTATGCCACATATTATTGGCCTCCTGTATGAATGTAATAGATTCTTATGATTTTTTAGAAAATAGTAAAAGATTGCAGTTCTTAGTTCTATATTAAAAAAAAAAATTAAATACATGTTCATAAATAACATCGATTTCATTAGCCTCTCTTAGTAATCTGGGTAATTAAATCACATACTCTCTAGCTAAATTTTCTATGAATTAAAAAAATGAAAATCCATCAATTCCAGTCTTATCATCAAACAAAGTACATTTAAAATTATAGTATCCATTCTTTGATATGCTCCTCCAGGATTAATATCATTTTTCACCCTAAAAAATGTAAGAATTAATTGGCATACAAACCTGTCTCCATGTAGGCTACCATGATTGGTTTAGTATTATCTGAAAAATTAAAACCTTGAGAGAATATATTTGTTTCTCATATGTGTTACAATATTATGGCTGTTTTTTGTTAGTTTTTTATTATTTATATACATTTTTTTAAGCTAGTATTGGATGTTAACATTTATGGATTTAAATATTATTTCAGCTTTTCCATCTTTTTGGTCATACCTGTTGCATCCCCGGAAGCCAGCAAGCTATTAATGTTTCACCCCATCTTCTTTCTTTCAGAACTTTTGTCTAAAATGACAATGGTATCTAAATTTAGGTACTTTTAGCAACTCAGCGAGAGGGACACAACATTGTTTTTAACACTCAGTGAGACTACTACCATTCGCTCACCTTGGATACTGCTAGAAATCACTTTGTGCTGCTGAACCTCCTGGGTGACCCGTGATAACCCGTGATGGTCTATAACAACTGAAATATAGATGTGAAATATTCACATATAGGCACAAGGTACACATTATGTTTTTTACCTTTTTAATGATTTTTAATGACCTTCTCCAGGTTCCTTTTTTATTACCACAATCACCATGTCTGGGATTTTCACTTTTATTTCCGAATTAGCTATGGCTTCTTTTCTTTTATTTTTCTGTGTTGATATAGATAGTTGATTACATAGATAGTTGATCACGGATTTTCATCACGACCTGATGGCTGCAGCAACAGCCAAAAAACTGAAATGTTTGCAAGATGACATCAGGGTAGAGGCAGAACGTTTAATTATGGAGGTGCTTTATAGGGCACATGGGGGAAATAATGAAATACACTGGCTTGACAGAGTTTTCCCTCAGCCATGCCCAAGACTTTTACCAGCCTGCCCTATTCCATCATTTGCCACTGCTCCCTCCTCTCATTTGATGGAAAGACAGTCCAGTACCCCTACTTAGGACTTCCACACCAAGCAGCCGTACTAGTAAGTTGCAATACAATTGAGGGCCTTCCTCCTTAGCATATATAGAACATTATCATTTTGAACATATGTGACTTTTATTTTCAGATTGTATTTTTACAGTTGTATTTTGGTGCATTTTTACATTTTATATAAAGGTGTATATATTCTGGTGGTTGAGTTTGGTGTTATTTTTTTTATAGGATTCATACATATGTAAAAAAAATGTTTTTTTGTTTTCTTTTTACGTCTATATATATATATATATATATATATATATATATATATATATATGTGTGTGTGTGTGTGTTTGCGTTTAGGTGTTGTTGTAGAACTTGTATGATAGCCACACAGGTTTCAGGTATTGGTATCAGGGCCAGAGCTTACAGTAAAATAGCTGCACTGTACTTAAGATCAGCCAGTGTCCTTCCAGTAGACAAAAATCAGAGGGTAGCCACCAGTCTCTGCTCTGCAGATGTGGGTCTCCTTAAATAGCTGTCCTCCTTTAGTATGGGGGAGGGGGGGGGTGGCAAATTTAAACAGTTTCTGCAATGTAGGATTATTCATCCGCAGGAAAATTCTGAAATCATCAGGATTCTAGCTCCATATCTCCTGTAACAGGGGCATATGTGAATAAGACTCTCTCCTCAGCAACCAGTCCTTGGTCCAACAACTGCGATTCTTTCTTCTTCTTTCCTATGGTTGTTTGCAGTGTCATGGTGACAAGCAAACAAGCACAAGATTTTTTTTTATTTGACAGACTCACTCTATAACAAGAAAATCCTACACTGTGTTGTTTTTTTGCGACCGGATTTAACTGAATGTACACACTGCGCACAAAGCACAATGAAGCAATGAATGGCAATGATGCTATTGCCTGTTCCTGGATATTTGTGTTTGTGTGTGTGTGGCTGAGGTTCAGCTCATTATTTAAATTAGATTTGCATATAGCTGTAGGGGCGGCAGATATCTCTAGAGTGTGTACGGCGTCATGATCATTTGAGCAGGTGGCTATGAGAGATGAAGATCACAGATCTGAATGTAAATCATCTAGGTGTGTACACATAAATTGACATGCTCTTTGGGATTTCAGTCATTGGTGACATCGTTTCAGAAATCGCAGCTAATGAAATTTTGTGTAGTTTGTACCCAGCTTTAACTATGCCATTAAAGCTACCATTTATAAACACCTTGCAAATAAATATGGACCACATTC
The DNA here is from genome assembly GCF_038048845.1 of Mixophyes fleayi. Classification (NCBI taxonomy): domain Eukaryota; kingdom Metazoa; phylum Chordata; class Amphibia; order Anura; family Limnodynastidae; genus Mixophyes; species Mixophyes fleayi. The sequence continues at coordinate 71,671,278 of NC_134406.1, forward strand.
TGTCATGTGTTGGCATGCTGGTTGCAGTGCAGGGTGGAGGGGTACTGTGTTGCAAGTCATGGGTGCTGGCAGCACCCAGCAATGTTACCCAATCATATGTTCATGCTAGATCAGCAGTGGAATACCCTGGAGAAACTTTTATGCATCATCAGTGCCCAGTGGACCTTAGCCATTATATTAACTTGCCAACACGAACACATTGTTGCCAGATTATTGCATGCCTTTACCAGTGTATTGCTTATTTAGTATGCTTATGAACTCCTGTGCCATGAACCCTTCGCCTTCATTATTGCTATTTTCAAATGTATACCGAATCCTAGGCATAAGCCCTGACCGTGCCGATTAATATGTCTTAGCTACTATTACTATGTGCACCAAACCCCTTTCTTTGTCTTTGACTATGGCTAATGATCATTCCCTTGTTATTTTGTACTAGACCTTTGGCTTTCACCCTGACCACTGCTACTAATGACTTCTGTGTATTAGCTCTGTCCACAGTTCTTTGCTAAGATAAGGAAACTGAGGCCACAGATGGATCAGGTACACCAAAACTGGACAATTGAGATTGAAAAAAGATTACCTGGTTTAATGAATCTCGATTTCTGCTGTGACATGCAGAGATTATAGGGTCATACTTTAATGTAAACAATCCATGGATCCATATGGCCTTGTGTTTATGTTGCAGGCAGGTGGTGGTGGTGTAATGGTGTGTCACTCATAAGGCCCGTTAATGCCAATTAATTGTTGGTTAAATGCCATAGCCTACCTGAGTATTGTTGCGACTATGGTCACAGTCTACCCTTCTTCTAAAGTCTACTTCCAGTAGGAATATGCACCATATCACAAAACACACATCATTTCAAGATGGTTCCATGAACATGACAATCAGTGTACTCCAGTGGCCTCCATAGTTGCCATATCTCAATCCAATAAAGCAACTTTGACCTGTGATGAAATAGGGCATTTGCAGCATGAATTTGCAGCCAACAAATCTGTGGCAACTGTGTGATACTATAATGTCAACATGGGCCAAAATCGCTAAGGAATGTTTCCAGCACCTTGCTGAATCCGTGCCACAAACATTTCAGGCTGTTTTGGAGACAAAGGGATGTCCTACCCAATGCTAGAAAGGTGTACCTAATGGTCACTGAGTGTGTATAATATATACACTATATGGACAAAAGTATTCGGACGCTTGACCATTACACCAACAGGAACTGTAATGACATTATATTCAAATACATATACTTTAAAATGGAGTTGGTTCCCCTTTTGCAGCGATAACAGCTTCCACTCTTCTTGGAATGTTTTCCACAAGAGGTTGGAGTGTTTCTTTGGGATTTTGTGCTCATTCATTCATTAGAGCATTTATGAGGTCAAGCACTGATGTTGGGTGAGAAGCCCCGACTCGCAATTTTATTTCCAGTTCATCCCAAAGGTGTTCGATTGGGTTGAGGTCAGGGCTCTCTGTGGGCTAGTCAAGTTCTTCCACACAAAACTCATTAAACCATGTCTTTGTAGTTCTGCACTGGTGCACAGTCATGTTTGAATAAAAGAGGACCTTCCCAAAACTGTTGACACAAAGTTGGAAGCATAGCATTGTTCAAAATGACTTTGTATGCTGAAGCATTAAGATCGCCCTTCACTGAAGATAATGGACTTAGCCCATACCCTGAAAAACAGCCCCATACCATTATCCCTCCTCCAAAAAACTTAACAGTTGGCATAATGCAGTCAGGCAGGTGACGTTCTTCCGGCATCCGCCAAACCCAGACTTGCCCATCTGACTGGCAAACAGAAAAGCTTGATTCATGACTACACAGAACACATTTCCACTGCTCCACAGTCCAGTGTCAATGTGCTTTACACCAATCTATCCAACGTTTGGCTTTGGTCTTGGTGATGTGAGGCTTGTATGCAGCTGCTCGGCCATGGAAGCCCATTCCATTAAGCTTCTGCCACACAGTTTTTGTGCTTACATTGCTGCAAGTCACAGTTTGCAACTCTTCAGCTATGGAATCAGCAGAGCGTTGGCAACTATTACGCACCATGCACCTTAGCAGTTGTTGACTCTGCTCTGTGATTTTACGTGGTCTTCTGCTTCATGGCTGAGTTGCTATTGTTCCTAAACACTTCCACTTTCAATAATAACACTTACAGTTGACCGTGGAATATCCAGCAGGGATGAAATTTCACGAACTGTCTTATTGCAAAGGTGACATCCTATTACAGTACCACGCTTGAAGTCACAGGGCTCTTCAGAACGACCCATTTTGTATCACAAATGTTTGCAAATGGAGACTGCATGGCTAAGTACTTGATTTTATACACCTCTGGCAATGGGTCCGATTGAAACACCTCAATTCAATAATCATAAGGTGTTGCCAAATACTTTTGTCATTTTAGTGTATATATTTTATACTTTTACTTTAAATGGCACTGGTCCTGTAAAATCAGGATCAGAGCTGAAGTCGGTTTGAGTCATTGCAAATGTTTTGCAGCAATTTAACATTCTCAGGGTCAATTCGTCTGATTTGTGACACATAGAATTTCTGGGGCTCCATACAAATCTAACATAATCAATTTTAGAATTATATTGTGCTCCATCTGTATGCAGAATACATGCTCATGCACTAAATACTGTTAAAGTTAACTCTTGTAGCAACAAGTGCAAGTATATAACTGCTTATATTAGGGATATGAACTCATTTACCTCTCCCATAAGATGTACAGGTGTACCTAATAAATCAAGGTTGCCATATGTACAAGTGTTCTGAATAATGATAAAGGGAACCTATAACTTTAAAAACTTACTGTCTTGGCACTGTACTGTCTGCTCCTAGAGCAAGAGGAGAGACTGATTCCTTTAACAGTTTATAGTATTTGACACTCCAAAAGAAGCAAGAGGTGGCAGTTATAAACAGAGGACATTTAATGTGACATGGGTGTCCTGTTTTTTAGTTGACAGTGATGGTCACCCTACAGATGTTTCTTAGCAAAAATCATGAAAGATGTAACTCAGTCACTAGCTGGCAAAACAGTAGGGGGAATTTATTTCATCAGCTGCTGATGTGCTGTTTGTATACTGTATTCCTGGTTTATCTAAAAAACAGTATTTTATTAAGTCAAATTCCTCTAATTTCACATAACCTCATGATGTCAATTTACTCTTCTGAGTCATGAAAATTTTAACTCCTTTAGATGTTTTGTTAGCTTTATGGAATAAGGGAAATGTTAGTGATTTTCATGTATTTATGATCACTTATTGCATATGCCACCACTTGTGTATTCCACTCCATCAAATGAATGTATTACTGTTATCATAGCATAAATTGCATTGTGTACCATGGCAGAGTAATTGTAGAGAAATACGATTACCACAGGAATAGGGAGCAATTTTCTAGGATCAATTTCATCTCAGGAACTTTCACTGACAGTTTTTGTTAAATCAAACAAAGCGCCCGCAGCCAGTTAAGGCAGTCTACAAGGCATGCCACTAACAGCACACTAATGTATTGGGCATGCTACAGTAGCTGCCCTTGGAAAGTCTTTCTGCTTTCAGCTGTATATAAAATAGAGAAACCTTCCCAGACACAGGTCATATCAAAGCAGCTCAGGAATACAAACAGAAAAAAATATCTTTATTGGCTACAGAATACTGAAGAAGTTACCTACTGCGGTCATAGATCAGTAATCTACAAATGTGCTATTATTTCCTGTAATAAAGGAGAGTGCACTTTACTTGACACGAGTTGAGACAAGTTATAATACCTCTTATGTTAGCAGGAAATGCAATGGCCCAAAACTTATTGTAAAAAATTCAGAGTTTTCTTTTTTAGGTGTGTGTTTGTGTATAGGATGTCATGCATACCCCAAAAGGAAATCCATTATTTAAACATAGGAATACATAGTAGAAGAAACATATATTTTCAATTCTGATTTTATATTACAAATGTGTTATTGTTTTAACCCAACTGAGAAACATTAATTCACAGTTCACAAAATAAAATTATATCTATAATTTGCCAAAGTCAAGAAGCACGTTTTAAGCCTGAGTCATTAAGGAAAGTAAGGCAAAAAAAGGTGTAAATGTTCTCCGGGACAAACCATGTGACAATGCAAGGGGTGCAAATTAGTTTATTATTTTTCACATAAGTTAAATGCTGTCTGTTTTTTCATGGAGCACACAAATACTTGAAAGCTTTATTTTTACACTGAAATTTAAAGTTGATCTAGAACATGCCCTACCCCAACTACATAACTGTCCCCACATTTTAAATTTACATCCCCTCCAATGCAAAATGGTTTTCCCAGGTGCAAAGTTACCTTTTTTTAATGCTTTGCTCTCCTTTATGACTCAGGCTCTTTGTGTTTAACTCATTAATTTATTAGTCGATTGCATTTGCTCAATAACTTTGCCAACTGTAAATGTGTACAGAATGTATAGCAGTCATTTACAACCTAAAATACCTGTACCTTTTCTGTAATGCATAATAATATGAGCAACTGGGACAAAAAACATGTGTTCTGCCAAAGGTAACAAGACTTCTGATAAAACCCATATTGTCATCTTTTTAACACGCTTAATTTAAAAGTGCAAGGGAGACAAGAGCTCCCTCTTCTTCCTGAGTCCAGCTGTCACCAAAAACTGTAAAGTGGAACTTTGTTCTGTAAAACCATTTAATCAGCAGGCCTTCCTCTGCTGCTATTCGCAAATCAGTGTGAGTCATGTTAAATTGAAAATACTAGGTTTTCTGTCATGGACACTTTGGGCCTCATGTAATATTGAAAGTCAATCCTATTTCTTGGAATAAAATATGCATTTCTGTGCTGCACGTGCGTACAAAAGATGTGTATGCATTTATCCATATGCAGTTTCAACTGCATTCCTTTGATAAACAAAACGCATCAGAAAGCAAAGAGAAGTGTTGGTACTGTGACTTGTTGTTTGTATCCAGTATCCAGTTACATTTCTGCTGGATATTGTTGAAAGTCTAAGGTCCGTTTGAACAGCAATATCAGCAACGGAAGATGAATCAGCAGGTTTATTTGGCCATCTATTCATTGTAACTCCACAAACTCAGCATGTATGTGACTATAGAATTTGGCTACAATCAGAGGAGGAACTAGTGATCTGTGGGCAGGGGAGGGCAGGCAAATTTTAGCTCAGGGGGGCAAGACTCGACTCGACAGCCTATTTTAAAGGAAAAAAATGCAGGTGGCCCAGTCACCCAGCCCAAGATAGCCCACCATGGGACCGGCGGGGGGGCAGTTGCACCCCTACCCCCAAGCCCGCCCCTGGCTGTGGGCCCTGGTGCAGGGAGGTGGGGAGGAAGGATCCAGGACCCCCAACCCTCTGCATCAGCAGGCCCTATTATCTCCAGAGGCCCTGGCGCACGGCACTTGCAGCACCAATGGTATTTCCGCCACTGGCTACAACATTTCCCACAAAGGATCCCATGGAGTGGGTAATAATCATACTGTGGCTGTTATCTCCTATTTTCGGAGCTTTGTTTGTTCCTTAACATAAGATTGTTTAAGGTATTACCTCATGCTGGGTATGGCTGAACCATTCTTTGAGGTTGGACTAAGTACATTTTATTAATGTAATGGCGCAGTAAGTCCAATAAGATTCAAATAGAGTTATCTATTTATATCACCGCTTTTTATGAAAATTCATTGATATAGAAAACAATTTATTTTTGATTCATTGATTCTATGTAACATGATTGTGTGTACGTTTTAGATCTTATTTGTTTGTGTGAATAAACTGTTTTATGCTTTTTTTTTTTCTCAAGCCGATTGTAGAGGTATTTTCCTGTCATTTGTAATGTCATTTTGAACTATTTTATTGGTTTCAGTAATTTTTTGAACGCTGTTATTTTCATTTTGTTGTACTTTCTGCCTCATCTAATACTAATGACTACTTGTGCTGATAGGTGAAACAGGGAGAGGGAAGGGTTGGGTAAGCATAGGGTTGGTACAGTAAAGGCATGTTCATATAATTGTGACTTAATTTGATGTGGACACATCCATAAAGACTCCTGTCTCTTGCTGGTGCTCGACCCCTAGTGCAAAGATAAGTTGTACTAGATGTCCATCTTGATCATTAAATTGACCTCTTGCAACATAAAAAAGAATAATGAAATATGTTCCACAAGCACTGGCATACTCAAGCAGTTTAGGGCAGCACAGTGGGCTAGTGGTTAGCACTAGCCCACTAGCCTTATCTGTGTGGAGTTTGTATGTTCTCCCAGTGTTTGTGTGGGTTTCCTCCGCGTGCTCCGGTTTCCTCCCACACTTCAAAAACATACTAGTAGGTTAATTGGCTGCTATCAAAATTTACCTAGTCTCTCTCTGTCTGTCTGTGTGTGTATGTTAGGGGATTTAGACTGAAAGCCCCAATGGGGCAGGGGCTGATGTGAATGAATTCTCTGTACAGTGCTGCAGAATCAGTGGCGCTATATAAATAAATGGTGATGATGATGATTGATAGGAACCAGTACATTCAGCACCAGGCTATTTTTTAAGGGGTGGGTCTGCATTTTTTTTTTGCGAGCCTGATTTTGAGGTGTTCCACTAGTCACACAGTGACAGGGGCACACCACAATATGAGTCTCACTATTATAGTATGAATAGTCCATCCTGTCCTATCCATGTGCTGGTTTCAGCGTGTGCGAGGAGACCCCATGGTGTTCATCCCACTGCATTAGAAATAGCCAGTCCAGGCTGTGAGCACTGGTGCTTAGATCCCTTTTTAAAGGGGGAGGGGGGGGGGTAGCCATAATAATTATGCATTAAAATGTCAGTCATCATCATTAAGTTGATCATGATGGCTGACTGATCTAGTACGCAACAGCACCAATTTATGTTTAAAGTGCATCGTGGTGCGCTTTTTAACGTGTCTTCATGCAAATGCATTTAACACACTATATTGAGTTGCACATATAGAAAGATTCTTGCAACTCAGAACAAACAAATTAATTTACCATTTTTTCAGAACGCATTTATGTGTATATTTGTGATGCAAATGTGTCCAACTCTAGTTAAGGTTCATTGTGAGCTTTGGTTTGTGCAAATGCATAGACTTCTTCTGGGATCTATAGGTTTTGCAGAACAAGATGGGTACATTTCCAGAGGAGCAGAAGTTTACATACATTTCAGGGACATTCCTTGCGTATTGGGGGGCACGCAGCCATTTCCATCCCATGACTAGTAATCACATTAACAAAGTAGATAACACCTTCACAAAACATTGACACCTCTAATAAAGGCAGGCCACATATCTCTCCCATTACACTGTAAGAAAATAAGACAGACAACAGAAACCCATTCTCAAATCTTGAAAAAGCCCCAGCGCTGGATAGTCTGGGCTGGTGTCGCCTATAACAGGGATACAACGAGCCATGGTTCCAACTACCATAGTCAAAACCAACCCAAGATGGTCATCCCAGCGCTAGTGACTCTATGAGGAGCCCAAAACGCAGCATGCTCTCCATTCCAGAATCTACCTGAAAATTGCTTGGGTTCTTATTTTTATTGTTCAACAAAATCCACATAAAAAACCAAAAACCCCATTAACAATGAACCACCAGCACACTATCGTCCACCTACTAAATGATTAGAGCCCTTAAGACCACCTTCACCAGCCAATCACAAGCTTTTTCCCACATAAGTTCATAAGTAGAGTGGAAATGGCAAGTGACCAATGAATGGTCTTTTCACTCCATTAAACAGTTCATTTGCTTTTTCAATTTGCTGAGATTGTGGCTTTAAAGGGACACATGTTGTGTCTTCCAGTTGATTCACTTTGCCTAACATAAAATACAATACTAAGCCACATGCTAACTGTTTCTCTGCTGTCATGAATAAATGAAGCCATAAATTAGTCTAACCAAGCATTATTTTAGCAAGAATGGGAAATAAAAGAAATGCTTCTATAGTGTTAGGAGGTCGGACTTTTGATGTGACAATTACACTATTGTACAATATGTCTCTTTAGATGTCTCTGCCTCTTTGCACATCTAGGCACACTTCTAGTTGGCAGACGCATCTCCTGAGAGCAGAGGGTAGGCTTGCACCTTCATGGCTACAGGGCACACATGTGGTCATCAAGGTTCACTGGGGTAAAAGGAAAGTATTCTGAACTGTGCATCAAGTGCACATTATAAATGAGGTCAGCTTGAAATGAAAATTTAACAATACCAACATAGTAGGAAAAATGTTTTTTAAATATTGCTGTTGCCCTTTTGTTGAAAATATTTGTTGAGCATGGGCAGCTCAGACATGAGCCAAATGGAAGTGTTAGAGAACCTAATTATACAGCACACTGAACAACTATGAGTCTCACAAGAAGAACCAGTAAGCGTGCATTGCTCATTTAACAACAACCCAACCATTTCTGGCACTCATTTCCCATTAATATTATGACTGCATTTGGTTGAGAAATTAAGAATGTGTAGCAATGATTCTTTTGGCTTTAAGCACAAATCCCGCTCTTTGGATTACTAATTCAATAGCTTTAATAGCATAAAAGGAACGTGTAAAGAAACGTTTATTACAAAACAAAACAACTACAGTACTACGGAGACAGGTTTCCACATAATAGAAAACCTGATTTAATGTGATACCAAATCTAGAAATGATCAGGTGTAATTTTTATTTTGGGAACTCTATATTTACATATAGATTTCAAACAACCAATAAGAGTTGTTTTAGTGTTTTGCAGAATGTTCACGTATTGTGCTAATAATATTTTTGCTACAAAAATCCCTATGGGCAACTGAAGAACTTAGAATTGATAAACTGTACAGTAATGTATTGTTCCAACTATAAGTACCGTTTCATACCCGATAATCGGTTTGTTTTTGTGGTACAGCTTCCTTTCCTGCTAACAAAAACTGTTCGTAGCTTTGGAGTAAGAGCGTGGTTACAGCTAATTGGAAGGGGGGGGGGGGGGGGGGGGAATTTAGGCAATTATGGTGTGACCTAGCGGAATGGTGAATGCCAATTTTGTTCCAGTTGTTTTTATTCCAAAATGGTAAGAGGTGTGGTGTGTTACAAAGCATCTCATAATTAGAAAGTAAGAATATTCCCTAAACTGGATTGATTTTGTTAGATACATTTTTGCAGTCCTCATTTTATTTTTGTAGGAAATTACACTGAGTATGACTTATTTTTAAAATCCTACAGTATATGAATCATGTGTGTTGCATTACGTGTCTAGCTATATACTCATCACTTTTATAGATCACAGACATGTTTGTCTAAAGTTGATGATTGCTAAAGACAAATACTTGTTCTATTGTTTTTATGATGATTTAACGACTAGGGGCACTGTCTGTATATTTATTTATTTCAACAATGGCAAAGTGAGCAGTATGGTATTTTTATTTCCACTTATGATAATAAATGCTTACATAGAGAGAAATTGGGTTCCCTGTGCACAATGAACTATGCCCATATGTTTTGCTCAGCAATTTCCCTAATGCCCTGAAAAATGTCCTATTTATACAATATTGTATACTTTCCCTTTAAGAGAACTGCCCAGATAGCTAAGTTGTTTCATTTGTACCACTGTGTATGAAATAAATGAATCTCAGGGTCCTATTCAATTGTTGTGTTACTGCCTAAAGTAACGCAGCGTGCGCACTATTACCGTCATTACGGTAATAGTGCGCGTAAATACCATCATTACGGTACTTTTCTCGCTGGATTTCAGCTCGAGGCTCAGGGAGCTGCAGGCTGAAATTTGGCTTAGTATTACCGAAATCCGGCTTAGTATTACAGTGATAACGGTAATACTTTTAGCTCCATATTTAACAATTGAATATGCCCCTCAATGTTATTCGCGTACATTATGAAAACATGACATAAGTGTATCATGCAATAAAATCCAGTTCTTAGTTGAATACATTTCTGCATGCCAAACTTACGCTGCTATAGCCCATCCAGTTGAACTATAACTCCAAACATGCTCTCAAGGCATACAACAAGAGCTTGAGTATTATATGTTGCCTATGCTTGCTGTATGCTGAACAGTAATTCAGTGTTAAATCCTCTTCAGTATTTGATATTCAGACATCAAGATATAGAGATATGTCCTCAAGTACCCGACACACAGGAAAACAATTATTTCAGCCAATTTACTGTAAGGACAGCATGAACACTAGTGACAGGTATATTGGAACCAGAAGTATGAATTACAAATATTGCTTCTGGCACACAACATTTTCCAGACATCATTCAATTTTAATTAACCGTTGATTCATTTGACATGGTTTGTTGTTATTTTTCAATAACAGTGCATGATAAACACACACTATATCACCTACTTTACTAGCTCATATTCTTTGCCGATTGCTGCATTCTGTTTAGTTCTTGATTAATTTACCATTTTCATGCTTCGAAAACGTTCATGTATTGATTATCATCATCATCAACATTTATTTATATAGTGCCAGCTAATCCTGTTGCACTTTACAAATGGGAAATGAAGACAGTAATAAAATAATACTTGGTAATGTAGACAGACAGAAAGCCTGATTCATCAAGGCAAACATTCTGAGCGCAATCTACGTTCAGTATTTTACGCACGTATTTTGGCATAGCGAACGCCCAAATTCATCAAGGCAAGGATCTCATAGTACGTTGCTAGATGAATTCAGTAGTAAAGCAATTTATGCAACGTTCTTAGGAGCTGATTTTGCATCAACTACTAGGGTTTGGGTTTAATTGAATCTTGCAATGCATTACAGATGAAAGACCATTGATGCTAGTGACCAATAAACATGTTCAATGGGTGTGCAGGAGTGTATTTATGGCATTAAAAATGATGTTTACACTGTGGCTGTCACTTTAAATATTCAAAGCACACACATACCTGTGTGTTTCTTTGGGTCACTACAGATCCCAGCATGGGCTTTTAGCCATAGGTATACTTATGTTTGTAGTACTATGCACGCCAGCATGCCCAGACACATAATGGCAGCCTGGCCATGCTGGGAAATTTAGTGAACCAGGGACAAAATATTTTTATGCTTTATACTATTAATAATACCCCACACACACCACCCAGGAGTGTGAGAAGGGCTATAGTGCTTTCAGCACATGGGTGGGCACCCCTGGGAGGAAGGGTTTGGAGAGTTACATCTCCCTAGAGAATGCAGCCCGGTGCTGACTACTCTGGGGTTGGTTGTCATTATGGCAGGTGGACCCCATGCAGTGGGATTCCCTGCTACAGTGTCACCAGCCAGTGCTAGTAATAGTGAAATCGAGGTGAATCCATGCTGCTTGGCCCCCTGTCTTTTGCTAGATCCTGTCTAGGCTGGCAGCATTAGAGTTGGTTAAGCTGTTTTGGTGGGGCAATCTTTTTTTTTTTTACTTTATTGTCTGTATAAATGTAATGATTTATGCCAATATTGTGGCTGTATCCAATATGATGATGATAATGGCATAATAGCTTTGAGCCCATAATAGTTTGTGCGGAAAGTAAACGTTTCCCTCATTCATTATAGCAAAAGGGGATGATGTCATATTTTTTTAAGCCTGCTACCCATATAGGTATAAATATATATATATATATATATATATATATATACATATATATATATATATATATATATATATATATATATATATATATCTATTATAAGCAAATAAGAGATATATCTGGCGCTGATCACCACAGCGTGACCACTTCAAAATATTAGGATGAAGTATGTATATATATACAATTTATAGCAAATAATATCAGTCCCGTATCCATAGTACATAAAAAATCACTTGACTCTTGTAAGAGTGGCAGCCTCGATATATATATCTATATCTATATACACACACACACAATAATGCGCAAAAGTTTTAGGCAGGTGTGGAAAAACTGCTGCAAAGTAAGAATGCTTTCAAAAATAGTGTTCATAGTTCATTTTTTATCTATTAACAAAATGCAAAGTGAATGATCACAGTTTTTGAAGGATCTCCGCAGGGAGGTTGTTCCAAACATCTTAGAGAACTAACTACAGATCGTCTGTGGATGTAGTCTTGCTCAAATCCTTCTGTCTCTTCATGTAATGCCAGAGAGACTCAATGATGTTGAGATCAGGGCTCTGTGGGAGCCATATCATCACTTCCAGAACTTCTTGTTCTTCTTTACGATGAAGATAGTTCTTAATGATTTTGGCTGTATGTTTCGGGTCGCTGTCCTGCTGCAGAATAAATTTGAAGCCACTAGACCATACTTGCCAACTCTCCCGGATTGTCCGGGAGACTCCCGCATTTTGCGAGAGTCTCCCGGACGAGTGTGGCAATCTCCCTGATAGGAAGGGGGAAAAATTTAGTTTAAACGCCGCGATTCACCCGGAATCGCGGCGTTTAGCCCCGCCCCCACTGTAAACTGACGCGATTTGCGTCATTCCGTCACGGGGGCGGGGCCAAAATGACGCGATTTCGCAGCCCCGCCCCCTACACGCCCACGTCCCAGCCGGCATCTCCCGGAAAAAGAAAAAAAAATGTTGGCAAGTATGCACTAGACGCCTCCCTGGTATTGCATGATGGATGAGTAACTGCCTGTATTTCTCAACATTGAGGACACCATTAATCCTTACCAAATCCCCAACTCAATTTGCTGAAATGCAGCCCCAATCTTGCACCATGCTTTACTGTTGCCTGCAGACACTCATTATTGTACCGCTCTCCAGCCCTTAGGCGAACACACTGTCTTCTGTTCAGCCAAATATTTCACATTTTGACTCATCAGTCCAGTTTTGTTTTGTATGTGTGTGGGACACAAGGTCCTTCACAGAAGTGAAGTTCTTCCTGTATGTTTAGTTAGGCAAGGTGTTTATTTTGAAAGTTTCTTTGTTCTCTCTATTAAAACTGGATGAGGCGAGTTGTCCAAAACCATGGACTTGTGTGACTTCTCTGCTGCTGTACACTACCATATACCCCAGGAGATGGCACCTGTTCCCCTAGCCCGGTTACGGCTGGGTGATGAATGTGTGCATGAGATCTGCACATATTGAGAGCAGCAGCAGCAGCAACAGTAGCAACAGCAGCAGCCTTGAGAAACCTGCAGGAAGCAGATCTGTGTGTGCTTTGAATATTTAAAGTGACAGGCACAGTGAAGAAAAACTTGCTTGTGACTTGTTATGTGGATAACAGCACCTAAAAACTGGGTTGTTTGTGCACAGCAGTAGTGGGAAGCGGAGAACTACGTGAATGTGAGTGACAAATCCTGCTATAAAATAATGTTTAAACAGATTGCTTGCTGCATACATGAAGATTTAAGAGGAGTTAAACTTTGTCAGTATAAAGTGGATAATTCTGTGATGGAATAACAGAAAAGAATAAATGTGTTTTCAAAACCAATTAGCAGCGGTTACAAAAATTCTGCTCTGCAGAGAAATCAAGTGTTTTCATGGACGGAGATTTGGTTAATTGCTGTAAAGCAAATGTGTTCAGTAAGACTGGAAAAGAAAGAGTTAAGAAAGAAACCCGAATATATTTTTTCTGAAGAAAGAAAGTGTGTGACTCTGCAACACACAAGTTGAGTGTGACCTGGACATGTGCAAAGTTAAAGAGCAAGGAAGGCTCAATCTTTAAAAGAAAAATGTATTAGGACACATGCTGGGTATTGTAGTGCTACGCCTCCTAAGTCAGGTGAAATGGTTATTCTATAAGGGAAGTGGTTGTATATGAAGATAAAATTGGCTTCTTTTCAAACTACATTGGGCAAGAAAGAGCAGAATATTAATGTGTTCAAAGCAGAAAGATTGCATACAGGTGTATCAAAGTCTCAATATGGAGAGAGACAAAAACCAGGACTTGGGGGTATATGTATCAAGCTGAGAGTTTTCCGGCGGGTTTGATAAACCAATCAAGTTCTAGCTATCATTTATTTAGTACATTCTACAAAATGACAGCTAGAATCTGATTGGTTGCTATAGGCAACATCTCCACTTTTCAAACCCGCCGGAGAACTCTCAGCTTGATACATTTACCCCTTGGAGTACATTTGTGCTGTGATGGAATATGACTTTGTACAATATGTTGAGTTGAAAGACGATGTTTCTGATAGAGAGCCAGATATGCATTTATTTGGATCTTATAAAAAAAGACTGTTACAGTGCCCTAACATGGAGGATATAATCAATTCATTGCTACACGCTACTGCAGCTCAACAGGCAGCCACCAGGGTGCAGCAGTTAGCTATTGAGGAGACCCAAATGCAAAAGCAGTTGGATACTGAGGAGGCTCAGAGGCAACAACACCAAGTCCATGAAGCCCTCAGTAAAATGGTGAACTCTGTTCAAGACAGAGCACTCAATGTCTCTTTCGGTCAGGAAAGACGGTCTCAGGAGCAAGTCATAGAAATGTTCAGAATTGTGAGATGAGATATTGATATTGCTGAAACAAGATTTGAAGCTGCACAAGTAAAATGTTTAAGATACCAGAAATGTATAGAGCACATGGAGAGAGAAATAAACGAGGTACAAGATAGTTTTAATATAGAATGGGAAAAAGTTCAGGCAACCGCAAAGACAATGGTCCAACATAAAGAGAAACTGGATCAGCAACTTCAAGCTAAGATATGGAAACGTGAAGGAAATATTTTGCCACTGCAAGAATCTGATTCTGAACTCAATGAAAAAAGTAGGATGCTGCAAGCGGAAAAGAATTTGCTTGAGGAAGATGTCAGACGTTGGAGGGCTAAAACACAGCAGCTTACTAAAGAGATTGAAAAGTTAAAAAAAGTGATATTGCAAGGGCAAATGCAGCCCAGATTACAGGTCAAAATCAATGTCAGAGTGCAAAAGAAGAAACAGCTAAACTGAAGAAAAATCTCCATAAAGAACTTTATGCCAAAGTCACAGATATACTAGAGAAAATTAGATCATAACCCAGATTAAAATATTGAAAGGCAATACAAGACTCAGTGTGAAGAGTTAAAGATTCAACATGATAAGCTGGATGCTGAGACCTTCTCATCCCAGGCAGCTAAATCAGAAGAGGGAGCTTCTCAAAAAGAAGTAAAATCCAACAAATGTTTGTAGATGAAAAAAACAAATGAAGTTAAATCTCAACAGGAACAAAGCTCAGAAATTCCGTCAGAGTTGTCCAAAGTTTAAAAAGACGATCAGTACAAGACTAAATCTTTTCAAGACAATGTAAAGCAGGCTAAAGAGGTCCAATCACAAGAATCCAGGAAATTAGTAATGTTCTCCAAAAGGTGGCGCAGACCATGAATATTGCCAACCTGCCAACCTGCCTCTGCAGCAGTTGAAAGGCCAAAAAAGCCAGCCACGTTAGGAAGCTAAGTTCCTGTCCTCGTCTATTGCTCCACTGAAAGTGATGGTGCCAAAGTATGTGGTGGCAGAGAAACTGATGAGTACACTCACCCAACCTCTAATTCCGGATCGGTGATCTCCTGTCGATTTTCGTCCTCAAACACATCTGAAGAGAAACGTGCATTCATCTATAGAAGTGAACTGGAAAAAAATTGTTTGGTTTATTTTCTCAGATGTGTAGTGCCTCAATAAATTCAACTGTCATGAATCACTCAAACATAGCAGCTCTTGTAGCAGATGATCCAATCATGATTCCAAAATAAAACTTTGGGGATTTATTAACAATAGTGTTAACAATTTTTGAGATGTTTTTCAAAAAAAATAAATAATATGGCTTTTTGAGAACATCAAAATTTTGATTTTGAATATTTTATTTTTTATTGAAACATACATGCTGTGTTATATATCATATGAAAGACCATACAAAGAGGTTTAAAATGAAACCTTGCCCAATTCTCTAGCTCAATTAGGTGAGCTACAAATGCAATTAAAAATTGTTAAAAGCAAATTTTTTGAAATTTCAAAACAAGTGTACATATTAGCCTAAGACTTGGGGGGTTTCTTTACACACATGGTAGCATTTATTATATTAAATTTAATGAAAAATAGATAATGTAAGGTAGAATTGTTTTCTAAAACTGTGTTGTTTTGATGTGGAATGACCCAGTCGTAACTTCTGCACCTGCCAGGAGTCTAATTTAAATCCTGTGCATGTGCCTAGTCTATCAGCATTACAGCCACCAGACCAGGCAACTCTATAAAATAGTTAAATAACAGATGGAAAAAAAAAAGTCCTTAAAAAAAATAACAATATTAATTTTTCACAGGTATTTGAAAAAAAATCTTCTTATCTTCAATCTTGATGACCCCAAAATAATCCTCTGGATCTGGCTTGGTTAAAAAATAAACCATTAACAACACAACAAGAACTTTGTTCCTTTATGGAGGAACACACACAACAGAATGAATTATGAATGACACAAGGGGCTAGATTTACTAAGCTGCAGGTTTGAAAAAGTGGGGATGTTGCCTATAGCAACCAATCAGATTCTAGCTTTCATTTTGTAGAAGGTCCTAAATAAATGAAAGCTAGAATCTGATTGGTTGCTATAAGCAACATCCCCACTTTTTCAAACCCGCAGCTTAGTAAATCTAGCCCAAGGTGTATTTATAAGCTAGGGGGCTCTCCCATGCTTCTCATTGACAGATGTGTGTCTCATTTGAATTTTAGTTTGTGGCACTACATAGCTCATTGGGGTCTGGGTGTCAGGGCATGCTGGCACTTGTGGTTCTCCAAGTGCTAGCTTGCCCTGGCTTCCATGGGTATGCTGGTGCTAGGAGTTCTACAAGCACCAGTATGCCCAGACTGTTAATGGCAGCCTGGGCTGGTTGGGACCTGTAGTTCCACAAACTAAAATAGTCTTTACTCTATTATTATTTATATTACCCCACACCCACCGCACAGGGGTGTATGAAGAGCCCTAGTGCCTTCAGCACAGGGCTGGGTACCCCTAGGGGGGTGGTGCACATTTTTTTACAGACCCCACTCCCTAGGGAATCCAGCCCTGTGCTGAACAGCCTGGGGCTGGTTTGTTAATATGACGGTGACCCCACGCTGCTGGTTGCCCAGCTATAATGCTACCATCCACAGCTGGCTTGCCCAGCACTGGTTATCGTAAAATTTGGGGGGATCCATGTTTTTTTCTCCCCGATTTTGTGACTACCAGCACTAGTCTGGCAGCACAAGGGTTAATATCGTTGGGAGGGGGACCCCTTACTTTTTTTTTTTAACACTGTATAGAGCCTGCAGGTCTGGTAGCTGTAATGCCGCCGGACCTGCCAACTGAAGTTAGACTAGCCCTATAGCTGGTGCAAGAGATACGGCAGAAAAGTAGGTTGGGTATGTTATTTCAATAACAGTGTTACTAACAACGACTATGTAGACAAAGAAATTCTGATTAGTAGAAGAACAACAATAATTAATTGCAGACTTACATTAAAGCCCGTAAAGGACATTTCCAACGAATCTCCATCCAGACTGCTAGAAAGTGCGAAGATACTGCATGCCGGCACTTGATTTGCACATCATAAAACAGAGCGACATGACCATTTCGAAATTTAAAGCAGCAATGACAGGACCCGGCAACTCTACGATTTAATCAAAGGGTTAGGGTTAGGCTACCATTCCTTTCAGAACTAAGTGGCTTGGCTGGAAGTGGTGTGTTTCTGATAACTACCCTACCCAAGTGATTCTTTCCTAGGAGCTGCCAGCACCGTGACATGTACCTACCTTTAATTTTTTTGTTTTGCTTGTTTTTTTGTCTGGTTGTTTGTTTTCTACTTCATCTTTAACATTCCAACACAATTTTTTGATTGCACTGTAATTGTAATCTCAATACCAGGGACTACTCATCTCCACTCAGCTCACCACCCACATTCTACAGACCACTATCAAACCTCCACTTCCAACTTTCATGGACAACATTCTCTGTACAACACCACGACAATTTACTACAAGTTGCGCTCCATGACAGATAAGGATTACTTCATTTCTAGGTTGACTAGGTGGAGGGACCCTTCTCAGAAACGTACACACACTATTTCTGCTAGCAGTCTGTACTAATTTAAATAATGAATAAGGCTATTACACTAAAAGTGAGCATCTAATTTATTATTACTGTAGATCCCTCCTGGCGATCAGAGGAGTTCAGCTATTTTATGAAATGTTATCCATACACGGGATACAAGTCCAACTTGTGATGCCACCTTCCTTATTTAGAATGCAATGTTTGTTTCTCATATCCGCAGACATCCTGACTGCCAACTTTTATTCTATCCAGAATTTTTGTAGTAAGTCACTTGCTCAGAGTAAAATGTATGCACTATATTACCAACACCTGGCACTGTTCTTACATTGCTATCAAAATTGAGTACATAATTACCAGTGCTTGCTAGGTCACAGTCATAATATAATAAAGGGTTATCCAGGAATGTGTGCTCTGTTGTTCTTTAGGTTTCTACATCTTTATCAGCTTTGTGTACCCAATTAAATTTTACACTGCTTATTTCAGGACTAAAATGGGTTTTTTTCTTGGCATATGCTTAAGGATAGCAATTCCTTTTATATTATTATTATCTTTTTTTATAGTGGTAAAACAAACCACAAAAAAGTAGTGCTTTAGTATTTAGTTGTCAACTTCCCCTACCCACAGCCCCAGGAGCTGCTCCACAGTTTGTTTGATGGCCCAATCAGAAAATGTGGCTGTGTGATCTGTAGAAGGGGGTTGTGAGTGGAATGACCAAGCATACACCACAATCACAGAGAATCAATGTGCTTTGATAGTCCTTTATTATAGAAATAGTGGGACTTGTGTCTATATATCAGGGGCAAACGCAGGATTTGTAGAGGGGAGTTGCCACACCACGCCGCCAGTGGGCGTGACCAGCATGCATGGGGGTGTGGCTATATAATTTTAGACAGTGTTTGGCTTCTCTCCATCTCTTCCTATCCCCATAATATACATACACAATGCTGCGTGCACTACTGTTTTCTCCCTTTTCAAGCAGAGACGTGTGAAGCATGGGCAGGGTCCAGCCATCTCAATTATACAGTGCCCCAGGTTTGGAGGGGGGTTTACAGGCACTAGGAACCCCCCCCCCCTCGGTTTGCCTATGTATATAAAGATCACATGTTGCTTTATTCTGTGTTTACCATGTTGTACTGGGTATATCATTACTATCACATAGTGATGTGTAACAGTCCATTCTAGGGCTATATATGAGCGCTAAATGCCATTATTCCTACAAGATCCTGCACATTGTTTATCATCTGCTATAATCCTGTGACCTACAGATAAGAGATAACAATCTAATCCGTCCTCAAGTCAACACTCTGCCTGCTACCGTACAGCCCTGACCCAAAGTACATGGTAGGAGGAACCAGCCACAATCACCAGAAAGAAGGTGCTGCAGAAACTATGCCAAGCACCCAGAAGGAAGTACTACTCTCCTGCAACTGGTGCACTTGTAGTTGGTGAGTGTCTGTTGGCACCAATAGGAGTCCATAATGACAGATTATTGACGGTAAAGGAACCCCAATAAAAGTCATTAAAGCCAAAGCAGTGTAGCAGAGTAAGCCTATCCTGTCACAGTTATTTGTCACTCTGTTCTACAGAGCATGTACGGACGCTCAGTGCAAACTATCAGAGCAAATAATAATATATATACTTTTTTATTTTTTAAATCCCTTGCATACAAAAATATATGGTACATACAGTATTACATATACTTTATAATATATACAACAGCTGCCACATTCATTTAAAAATCGAGACTTAAAAAATATTATCCCATCAATAAATATTTTTTTGACAGTTTCAATTTCTGTTAACACTATTATAAGATACTTGATAAATAGGCTCCCTCATGTTGTTAGTATGTACAGGGATATGTTTGTGCTTTACTTGCTGATAGGATATAGACACAATACAGCTCATTTTATATATCAGGGTTAAAATACAAAAATTGGCTCCACCCTATTATTACTGATGTTCTGAAATGCCAGAATGCCCCAAAATGACTCCATCTAAAATACTAGGTCCATAAGTATTTAGAAAGGTATATTTTGAGAATTTTGAATCTCTGACTTTTTGCAGGTTTAGAAATGGCACAATGTTCTGTCTTTTCTGCTTTGTGAAAACAATGAGCAGAGCAGGCAGAGGTAAAGCTAAATTCAGTGTTTGCAAAACACTACGGTGCTATGTGATTAGTGTGATTGACCAATCATTATGCTTGCAGGCCGGGAACCACTCAGATTCATCCTGAATAATTCTGATTCCCAGCCTTTGAGAACTGTGGCCTGGTGCTGACTCTATCAATGGGGGATGTAAAAAAACTAGTCCTCATAAGTATTTTACAACAGGTATTAAATTTACGTCAATTTGCATCATATGTGTCTATTTTGTAAATAGGAGTACCTGTCTATCTTTTAACATTGGTTAGATAGGATTTACATCCCTGGACCACTCTTTTGCATTATGTGCCCAATATTAGTGGGCTTAAAATCCCTGGAGCGAACCCTAAACATTTACAAAGGGTACCAAAATATATTATAACATTAGAATAAACACACACTGCAGGTATAAAACACACATATAAGTAAAGAGAATCTGCACTGAATGATTTTCAATCTTACCCTTGCATATGCTTATGCAATTGTTTTCCCTTACTAGTCAATTTTGTTGAATAGTACAGCCAAGTTTTCAAGATCACAATAATATTTTAGAGTAATGTCTGTAATTTCAGAATCAGTTAAATATTCTAACATACTAGATGTTATTTACACCCGGATGGCATATCATAAAATAGTGTGATAGCAATGTCAATCTACTGCTTAAAAATAGGTTCATGCTTCAAAGAGCGACTTTATGGCCCATTTGTGCAGACGCTTTGTGCAAGCATTGCACATTTTTGTGTTGTGAATCACAATGATTACAAAATTGAAACAATCTTGTCAAAGAGCCCCATTAACACGTTTGGACCACTTTCTTCTCATTAATTTGAACTTTTCCTGTTTTCTCCTAGACTCCTGCTTGTTTAATTCCCATTTCACTATTATATAACTCAGTAAAGGAGGGAGATATCTGCAAAACTCCCAACATTTCAAAAAGTAAGATGCATCTGGGCTGCATTTATTAATCTTTTAAATCTTTCATATTTTTGCAGATGCTAATGCACTAGCTTTATAACAAGCTATCAAGTATCTAGACTGAACAAACTCATAATATTGATTTCAGCATGCAGGTAAGTGCTAAATTATAATCCCTTGGGGTATATCTATGCAGCTGTAAATTTGAAAATGTGGAGATGTTGCCTATAGCAACCAATCAGATTCTAGTTGTCATTTCTTTAGTACATTCTACAAAATGACAGCTAGAATCTGATTGGTTGCCATAGGCAACACCTCCACTTTTTCAAAGCCGGAGCTTGATAAATTTACCCTCTAGTATCGTTATTCATAGGATAGCCCCAATCTTCTCTGATGACCCAGAGTAAAAATCATTGCTCTACTCAAAAGACCCCACCTATTCCATACACAGCAGCATAAAGTTGTTACCCATCCTAAAAACAAGAGAAGAGCACTTTTTGCTCATTTCGGGTTTTTTTAATTCTTAAATTATCCCTATTATAATATTAATTAATCCATGAATCATAGGACTGCAAAGTAGTTTAAAATGCTTAAAAAGATTCAGTCTACTGTTGGAATAGCAATAAATGTGGGGATTTTCAATCAATTGCTTCCTTTTCTGTGACTAATATCTCCAAAGTCAATCACACATATTCATTCATCTTCATCAAAAGACTGCAACTATTGTAGAATGCAGCAGACAGCCTGCTGACTTGTAGCAGTCAGCATGAATTACCCAGACGTATGTTGCAAGTTCTTCCCTGACCAAGTGTACAGAAAGCAACTATGCTCTCTAAAAGTGTAAATAAATATCATCATTGCATGCTGTAATCTGGAGACATCCTGTCCTACTTGTTCACATAAACGTTGCTGTCAGTAAAAGGAAATAATTATTACATTACTATTTTCTTCACCACTTTAGAATCTAAAACATTAGAATCCTAAACATTAATATTGGGATATATTTTTTCTGATATTATGTTATGTTCAAAATATTTGATATTATGGACATTGACAGTATCTGCCCATTGCAAGTACAGGTCAAGACCTTTCAAATATTGCACTTTTTGTTTAGCAATTAGTGGTACTGTCATGTGTAATCCTAGAAAACAATGTTCTTTGGGTTAATTGCCATAAAAAATGTAAGCAGCTAGTATTTGTTACATTCTCCATGCTGACTAAAATATTATTTGCCTCAGTGCAATGTTATCTACCTTATCATAAAAGCTAGTTACCAGCAATACTTACTTCTGCTACTCTTACCTCTGTAGTCCTCCGATCATCTGACCATGAGCCATAATGTTTATGGCTTATAAAAATAAGAAGTGCAGCCAATTGTCCTGATCTGTGCAAGCTGAGCTCCAAAGTGATACAGAAAGGAAACAGATTTGCTTCCTAACTACCTACCTGCTACACTAGAAGAACCCATTAAGGGAAATCTCAAGCCAGCTTGCCCCCAGCTCATAATCTCATTATGCTTCCTATAGTACTATTACTACTATTTAAAGTGACATTACAGTCTGAACTAGAATCTGCCTCTAAGGGGCAGAATCAATTAGCTGTGCACTTTTTAAGTTACTACATTAGAAATCTCACTCATTTTTACTCGCACCTCTATGGGGCGCAAGGGAAGATGAGTGGAGATTTCTATCAAAATCTGCGCTGTGAAGTGTCTCCAGAATGCTTGTGAGACACTTCGCGCTAATTTAATTCCTCCCTAAGGGTATTACTTTTTATTTATCACTGTGAAATTAAGGACCTTTCTAAATTTATTGATGTACTTGAAGCTAAAATAGAGAATGTTGTTGCAGTAATGGACTCTCTGGAACAGGATATTTTACAGTTTAAATCCAATTGCAGCACCACGGATTACCTTCTAGCCCCATTCCGGCGCGTTACCGCGATCCCAGGACCTAATTGAATATGCCCCAAATTTTCTGATGCATTTGACAAATTGGACAACGCTGAAAATAGATCCCATGTATAAAACACATGTTTGATATGTCTTTTTGAATGTATTACTAACCTACATATTACTGTGAGATATTCTTTTCAGACTTTTGCTTGAAGTGCCTGTGGAGAGATTTGAGCTTGAATGGGCTTTAGCACCTCATTGAGAAGTGATCATTTGTACTCACTTTTACCAAATCAATGAGGATAAAATGGGGCAACGCTAATGAAATTATTGTCGTTTTCCATATGCAGAGTTTACTGGTCTCTCAATTACCATTAAAGGAGGCAGGGATTTAAACTTCTCACTGTGACACTTAATGTTTGCCAGTTCGTTAAAGATAAGCTTTTCCGTTTTGTTTAATTTTCTCTTCTCAAAATCTCATATGTTAATTTAATTCTCTTCATAAATGGTTAAATGTGTCTGTCAAGTAGGATTCCTGGACCCCGATGAAGAAGGCTCACATCATGTTCAAAGACATTCCTCTGTGAAAACACCAAAACAGAGCTATTCTTATTCAACTGTTTTGATCTTGGGGCTTTTTTTTTTTTTAATATAGTTGTTTTTAATATACTGATCTTGTAAAAACCATCAATCCTTATAGTTGACTTACATTGATCTTTATAAAAATCAGGTAGAGCATGATTATAGTTTACTTTATTGTTGTTTTTACCATTAAAACTGGAGATAATTGATTTGAATTCTAATCTAAATTTTACTAATTCTAGTCAGAACTCTGATTGACTTGGAATATACTGCTCATCAACCACCTAAAGCAAGGTAAAGTATCACATATCTGTGAAGTTGGAAACTTGTGAGCTTTGAATGTGTATATATAAAATCACTGCTCATAATGGAAATCACCTGGTGTTGGGGAGCAGATCACTAAGGATCGAAAACAAACTAAGAGCTCTCTGCTCTCATGCACACAACAGTAAATAAATAATCATCTAAAATATATCTCTTTTATTTGCAATTTATTAATAATGTAATGTGGGACTTATTTTCAGCGTCAAATTTGTCAATTTAAGGTGTAGATTGAGATATCTCCCTCTTTCTGCCAGGCAGTGTTCAAAAGAGGGGTGTATAGTCTGCTACTGTACAATGGGTTGCGTATGCTTTACCGATGTCCACTACTCCGACATGGAGAAGGCCTACAAAGAAAATCCGAAATTATGAAAAACCGATTAGAAAAGAAACAGACTTACCTTCAACCTGACACTGTAGATCTCTGATGGGAGCACAATGCTGACAGCAAGTGATTTTGATTGGAGAAGTGTTCGGCACTGCGGGCTGACGTCATTGTGACGTCTGTCAATAGAAATTTAAAGCGGCAATGTTGGGTTAAGTGTTTAAACACTTAGGGGTCCCCAAATTGCTGACCTGCTATCGGCTTGGAGCTCCCATCGGAAATCTCCAGCGTCGGGTTGAAGGTAAGTCTGTTTATTTTCCAATGGTTTTTCATAATTTCGGATTTTCTTTGTAGGGCTTCTCCATGTCGGAATAGTGGTAATAGTAAAAACGATTACCACCAAATGGAAAGAGGTACCATATAAGTACTAAGAATTTTTATACATCCGAATGATGGTGACTGCCTTAGCTACACTGGTTTCTTTGACTCTTTTAATATTTTCCAAAAAGCCTTTAATTTTCATTTTAATTGTTAAGTTATATAACATAGTTAATGCAGCAGCAAAACAATATTTAAGCAAATATTCCCTAAAATACATTTATAATAAAAAGTAAATATTTTCCACCTGAAAGGTCATTTTCAATTCTAAAAAATAAAACAGTAAGATATTTATATTAATAGTAATATATAAAAATACTGTACATACACTTAGCTATAGCAAAGTTATTGTTTTCTTTTTCTTTCTTTCTTCCACAGTGACAGCATGAGATGGCTGGCAGGAAATAGGGAGGGGGTGTGGCTATTGGGGTGTCTGGTGGCAGACAGGGTTAGTGTGGCATTTGCGGTCGGTGTCTTGCAGCAGAAAGGAAAATGTGGCAATTGGGGTATCTGGCAGTAGGAAAGGGAAGTGTGGCAGATGAGATGTATGGCAGCAGGGAGGGGTAATGTGGCAGATGGGGTGTCTTGCACCAGAAAGGGGGAGTGTGGTATTTGGGGGTGTCTGACTGCAGGAAGGTAAAGAGTGGCAGTTGGGGTGTTGACAGCAGGTAAGGGGAGTGAGGCAGATGGCATATATGGCAGCAAGGAGTAGAAGTGAGGCAGATGGGGTGACTGGCAGCAGGGATGGGGAGTGTGGCAGTTGAGATGTCTGGCATTAGGAAGAAGGAGTATGGCAAATGGGGTATCTGGCAGCAGGGACAGGCAGAGTGACAGTTGGGGTGTCTGGCAGCAGGGACAGGCAGAGTGACAGTTGGGGTGTCTAGCAGCAGGGACAGGCAGAGTGACAGTTGGGGTGTCTAGCAGCAGGGACAGGCAGAGTGACAGTTGGGGTGTCTAGCAGCAGGGACAGGCAGAGTGACAGTTGGGGTGTCTAGCAGCAGGGACAGGCAGAGTGACAGTTGGGGTGTCTAGCAGCAGGGACAGGCAGAGTGACAGTTGGGGTGTCTAGCAGCAGGGACAGGCAGAGTGACAGTTGGGGTGTCTAGCAGCAGGGACAGGCAGAGTGACAGTTGGGGTGTCTAGCAGCAGGGACAGGCAGAGTGACAGTTGGGGTGTCTGGCAGCAGGGACAGGCAGAGTGACAGTTGGGGTGTCTAGCAGCAAGAAGGGGAAATGTGGCAGATGGGGTGTCTGGCAGAAGTAGGCGTTAGATTGGGAGAGTTGCAGATGGCATGTTTGTAACAGTGAAGGAGAAGAGTGGCAATGAGGGTGTCTGGCAGCAGGGAGAATGGCAGATGGGGTGTCAGGAAGCATGGGGAGGTGGGGTGGCAGATGGGATTCCTGGAAGGAGGGAGGGGTAGTATGGCAAAGGGGGTGTCTGGCAGCAGAGAAGAGTAGTGTGGCAGTTGGATGGGATGGGTGTGGTAGAGGGAGTGTCTGGAAACAGGGAAGGGAGATGTGGCAGATAGAGTGTCTGGAAGCATGGAGGGAGTGTGTGACAGATGGGGTGTCTGACAGCAGGGAGGGCAGGAATGTTGCAGAGATGTGACACTCCCTCTCTCATACACACAAACATTTCAGTCACCTGGTGGTCTTGAATAACAAAGCTAGAGGGGAGCGCTACATTTGAATCACCAGGACCAATTTGCAGTATATTGAAATGTATAAAAAAGTATATATGAAATGTGATCACTACCTTTAGGAAACTATATTTTATTTTAGGTTTGTGGACACACACAGAGAAAATATTATCACACCAAATTGGTCTTTAGAAGCCACATTCACACATTTATTAGTGAGGCATGGACCTCTAAAAGGTTATTTGAGCAGATTTTATATGAGAAATAGATAACTTGGGTTCAAACAAATGGTCACATATAATTTGAAAGAATACTTATTAATAACTAATATGTAACCTGCACTGTTCTCACTAGTTTTATGTAGCTAAGAGGTAGATCTATTCCTTCTAATAACTATCTTTCAATATCTCTCTAACAACGTTAACTATCACTAACAATATACACTACACTCTATCACAGCTGCTTTTTTCTTTGTAAACACATAGCATACAAGTACATTTAAGCAGAGGTATATGGGTATGTAGTCTCTATACAGTAGCAGTTTAAACACAGTTTACTTTCCCAGTTTGAACAAACATTCAGTGGCAAATAGCACAGAGTAACGTCACAGCTTGCTGTATTCCTCAGTTTGAATTTAGCACTGATAATCACACACAGTGACACTAATATTACTCTCCTCCAATGAACAGTTACTTCCAGACAATTTGACAAAGCACGCTTCCCTGTTTGTTGTTATTCCAATTCCACACGAATGCAAAACACAATGTACAACCCTGCTGTTCTTTCTATTCTTCTTAGGCGTAAGCATAAAGTCACTTTATTAAAAGCTGCTCCTCACCATGTAGTTATATGGCTTTCTCACAGATAGCAGATAATGCCAAAGTTAGTCCAGTTTCTCATGGTTTAAGCTCAGTTTCTTTCCCCTAGCTGACTGTCCCTGCACTTCACCCCTATTATTATATCTCAGTCCAGCAAACAGGCATAATACAATATTCTTCAGGCCCCCCCACCTGTTCCCTACCTGACTAATAACATGGTTCAGTCCAATCATGTGAACAATATAAGAAACATTGGTACTTATCAGACTTTCTCTCTCTTTGTTCCTCTGTTCAGATCTCTCACAAAAGTCCAACTTATAGTGTCTCCTCCTCTGCCTATACTGCACTGGTCTCTCTCATCACGGCCATAGCCCTTGCTCAATACTGTTTTCTCTCCTTTCTGAACATGAATCATGCCCCTGCATTCCACATAATTTTAACACATATTTTGATTTTAACGTTTTTAGAACTTTTATACCAAAAGATGTGCAATAATTATCTTTGATAGTAGAATG
Organism: Mixophyes fleayi; assembly: GCF_038048845.1. Taxonomy (NCBI): domain Eukaryota; kingdom Metazoa; phylum Chordata; class Amphibia; order Anura; family Limnodynastidae; genus Mixophyes; species Mixophyes fleayi. The sequence goes on from NC_134406.1 coordinate 71,698,744, forward strand.
TGTCTGTTAAGAGTTCATCTATATGCCTTATAATTTTATTTTATCATATATAACTATGTTTCTTTACAGTTTTGTATGTTTTGTATAAGATATATCTTTTTATATGTTTGTATTATTTTTATGCTTGCATAATTATGTTTAGGTAGCTACTTTGCATAGGTAAGGGTTTATCTGTTTAAATGAGAGACAAATTGTACAATGTGTTCCGGATGTCCTGCAGCAGAAGGGAGGTCCCCAGCTGGACAGTTTATTTGTAAGCCTAGCTTTTTGCCAGGCTTACTATCTACCTACACTCCTGTAAAGCACTCACTATCCCAGTCTGCGAAAAAGAATATTATCAATGCTGATATTGATGAGGATAACCATGAGGAATAAATTAAGAAAAAATGGTCATTACAAGCCTGATCCCAAATCCGTAGTTCCAAAATCCATAATCCAGCAAAATCCAGCACAGTGGGTTAGTGGTTATCACTTCTCCATCACAGCACTGGGGTTATGAGTTCAATTCCCGACCATGGCCTTATCTGTGTGGAGTTTGTATATTCTCCCTGTGATGGCGTGTGTTTCCTCCGGGTGCTCCAGTTTCCTCCCACACTCCAAAAACATACTGGTAGTTTAATTGGCTGCTATCAAATTGACCCTAGTCTGTGTGTTTGCTTGTTATGGAAATTATACTGTAAGCTCCAATGGGGCAGGGACTGATGTGAATGAGTTCTCTGTACAGTGCTGCGGATTTAGTGGTGTTATATAAATAAATGGTGATGATGATGATGATGATGATGATGATAATGTTGATTATGGGCCAGGCACACCCATATGCACACACAAAAAATGTCTTAAATAGTTGTCATAACGGTGCTGTTGCTGGTGTGCTGGAAATTTTATTAATTTGAGGACTCAAACAAACCAAAATCTTCAGCCACAAAACATCTTATGTGTTGCATGTTCTTTTTAATCCATAATGAAAAGGTGGGGGACGGTGGGAGGGCCCAAAAACAGATCAACTACACATACCGTACTTATTGGATGTAGGTAACATTTTCATCTTGCTGCAGTTTTTGGTCAGTGTTGCTTAGAGTCACCATATTGATAATTGTAAGATAGTCATTATAAAATAAACAGCAAATGAATGTAAACAAAATAGAAATGACATAAAAAAGAATGTGTCTAGATCATTTTGGTATTTCAATAGGAGAATTAATACTACCAGGTCAGGACTGCTCATCTGGCAAATGCCAGAAGGGCCGATGGTTAGATGGGCCAGGTCCCGGGCAGTCAGTGCACCTAAGTTTATGGGGCCGGCCTAAGCCTAATAGTGGCTGGCCCCGACACTGACAGGCTTCCTGGTGACTGGCTCCTCTCCAGGAACCAGCCACCTGACTACATGTGCCACGAGCAGCGCTGCACTTTCAAATCTGCCTGGGTCCTGCAAGCTGTCAGAGTAGAGGAATGGACAGGAGAAGAAGGCAGAAGACAGAAACAAGACGAGAAAAGAAGATGAGAACGTAAGTACACCTAAACAGTGGGGAGGAGGTGGGATGCTACACAGAAAACAGAGGGGGAGAGAAAGGATGCTACACAGAAAATGGGGGGGGAAGGATGCTATAGAAAATGGGCGGGGTAGAGGAAGGATGCTATAGAAACCGCTGAGGACTTACTATGACATAAAGAAAGCCACAAGCCGTTAGGTTACAGAGTACAAGCTGACTTTTAATAGACTTGTATAGTGCAGTATTGCAGTTAGTATACTCTTCTATATAATCCATAATTATTCCTAATGAATATTTATATAAACTCACAGTTTATACAAATATAATTTAGTGGTGTTAATATGTTCACTCTGTGGCATAATATGATTTGGGAGCACTATTGTGGCGTAATATGAACTGGGGCACTATTGTGGCATAATATGAACTGGGGCACTACTGTATGGTATAATACGATTTTGCGGCACTACTGTATGGTATAATATGATTTGGGGACACTATTGTGGCATAATATGATATGGGGGTAGAACTGTATGGCATAATGAATTAGGGGCATTATTGTGTGACATAATATGATTTGTGGGCTCTATGGTGGCGTAATATCAATTGGGGGCATGTACTCAGGCATGAGGGAAGAGGGGAGAGTGTTACTATAATGTGGGAAGTAGGCCATTAATTAAATGGTGAAGTTTAGGTGTGGGGCTAATTATTTAATTGGTGCTATTTTATTTGTGGGGTGATGTGGGTCAATTTAATTTAATATTGGGGCCTGTCAATTTAAGAAAGGGTGATTGGACCTTTAATTTAATGCTGGGGTGGTTTGGGGGCTATTCATTGAAAGTGGGGTTGTTTGGGGAAAAAATAATGTCTATTTATTAAATGTGAATATGAATTATTTAATGGCAGCGATGGTTGCAAGAAATAGGTATATTTATTAAATGTAAATGCTATTTAATTTACTGCTGGGGTTGTTTTGGGGTAGAGAAATAGGTTTATTTATTATATGTGAATACTAGTACTTTAATGTTGGGGCTGGACGGAGGCCTAATTATAAAACGTGGGTTGTATTGATTAAACACCAGGGCTGGTTGGAGTTTTCTAAATTATATGTACCCAATTGTTTCCAAATAGGGCCTCCAACATTCCAGGATCCAGAGAAGCAGCAACTAAAGACACCCGCAGTCACGGGTGGTGAAAGTGACAAGAACAGGTAGGAGAGAACAGGACAGTCTGCCAATTGTCCTGAATCTGATGGCAAAGTCTCTAATTTGGGTGACTGTCTCGCTTAGTGAGATTTGGTCTGAATACAAGGACAGTTGGGAGGTATGTCCCGCTTCACACTGTACTGCTTGTGAAGGCAGAGCTGCGTGCAACTAAAAGTAGTGCACATGATATTGCCTGTGTATTTGTCTGAAATTTGTATAACATGATAACCATGTTACATAAGAGGGGCCCCCTGTCTTAAATACCTTGGGACCCCGAGCCTTAATCCAGCTCTGGTTAGCAGGAGGAGGCGGATAGCTGCTGCCTGTCCCTGGACAGGACATGACACCGCCTGCAGAGCAAGCCGAGGAGCTCTAAATCTCACAATATTTGGTAATCTCATGAGACTAAGATCTTCCTACCTCACTCTACAGGAAGTTCCCACCCTGATGGATGTCAGCAGCACCAGAAGCATGGATAAGTACAATTGGCTGGGGGTGTCATAATATACCTGGGGAGATGGCGTGATGTGGATTGGAGGGCGTGATAAATGTAATGTTTTATTATAATCTACGTATCAATGCACCATGTTGGCCACACCCACAACACAATGTGGTCACGCCCTTTTCGGCGCTGCCGCATAGCGGTGGCATACAGTTTCTTTCCTGCTAATCAATGCTAATAAATGGAGGGGGGCCCAAAAGGTTCACTGTACCCGGGCCCCAAATTTCTCTTGCCAGCCCTGTACATACCATTGTCTGATACTGATGCTGCAAATAGAGAGTCAAGCTGCGTATTTCACAGGACACGGCAGTGATACCGAGAGAAGGCCAGCGCAGGGCAAGTAACAGACAGCAAACAGCTGATCCACAGAGGACTATAGTAACATACCCCAACACCCTGTAGCTCTCCAGCTGCTGTGGAACCAGACGTCTCAGTATACCTGCCAGCCTATTGTGGGACATGCTGGACTTGTACTTCACATAAACTGGAAAGCCATAGGAGGCGTAAGGGGGCTGTTCCTCAAGCTTACTTCTGTTTGACAGCAGCATGTTTTCATAGATTCTCTGAATATGATACCATGATCTTTGCAAAAAGTGTTGTAATTATTATTATTATTAATAATATTATTATTATTGTTATTATTATTATTATCTGGAACTGAGGTGGGCCTGTGTACTTTAAATGCCATGGCTGAATTTTGGTCCCAGTCCGGCCCTGAATACTACCATAGCTAAAATGTTTGCTAAAGGGTTGTGATAAAGTGTATCTATGTCTTTTAATTCCCATTTTTTCAAGAGTACAAAACATGAAAAGCCAAGAAAGCCTTTTCCCTGTCGAGGGACACAATTAAAGCAGGAACTTTTCTCCCATTCACAATGTGAATCAAATCTATAATTTTTCTAGTATTATCAACACCTTACCCATTTTGAATAAATCCAACTTGATCAGTATGGATCATTTTATGCAAGAGAGAGGCAAGTCTAATTGACCTGAATTTCTCAAATATTGTTAGATCCACATTCAAAAGAGAGAGTGATTTGTAATTATTACATTTAGTGATATTGCTATAATAACTATAATAAAAATGTCTTTGGTCATGTCCTCACAAACTTCTCACCTTTGGAAATTGAACAAATAGATTTTAGTTTGTTTTTTTTAATAAAAAAAGAATAAGAATAAGAGTAAAACAAAGGAGGCGTTATGTTTCTCATTGATTTAATGGTTCAAATTATTTATTCTATATTAAAACTCTATATGTGTTCTTTATTAAAATCTCTACTCAGGAAATAAACTTGTTCTTCTGTTAGAATTGGGAAATTGCAGGAAATCAGATATTCATTCATTTTGAATTTGTTTATTGAAGGATTGTTTATTCTTTATTTTACATTACATAATATATGGTAATAATCTTTAACAAATGTTGTTATTATATTGGATTATGGAAAAATCTATTAACAGAATCAGCTAGGTTAATAAATCTGTTGCATGTTTTTATAGTATTAAAATTATTATCTAGGATAGCATCAGCTTTTTCACCTTTTTTGTAATATTTTTGGTTCAGCCATATTTATGTATTAGATGATATTTTGGACATTAATTCATGTAATTGAATTTTAATACTAAGAATGTTTAAATATGTACTTTTTGGGATGTAATACATGTTTATTATGAAGAGTGGTTAAGGTGTTTTTTAAAATATTAACTTTATTAACTTTAATGTATGCTGTATAAGCTTCCCAATTACTTGCATGAGATGTAACTTCAGGTTTATTTTTATTTTTTTTAAAAATCAATAGATTGTTTAATTTTATTTATACAATACTTTTTGATTAAATTATTTTCACTTAGTCTCCATTTACTTGGTTTAGATTGACTAGTATTTAAATTAACTAGGTTACCATACTATGATCAATCCAGGATATAGTCGATATCCCAAATGACTGTATTAAATGCGTTAAAGAATTAATAATTAGAAACATATCACTTCTTAAATATATTTTATGCGGAAATGAATAATATGATTACTAACAAGAAGATGGATGTTTAGATCTAAATGAATAATGTAGAATATTAATTTTAATCAAATTGATGAGAAAGTAAAATATATATTTTTATTATTACAAAACGTCCCTGCTCAGCTGTTCTAAGTTATTCCAGATATAAAGGATACAGATTTATGAACTAGTATAAATGTACCACTTGTTTTATTTTCAAAATTAGAAAAAAATAGCTAAGTTCCAATTTTGCATTTAAGCTTTGGATGGTTTTGTATATAGTGTGTCTATTGTAGACGGCGGTAAGGCTATACCTGCATTATTTCTTTCCAAAAATTAGTTTGAATGATACATCTTGTTTTGAATATTAAGTCTGTTCCAAACAGGAGGAGCAATTTATATATATATATATATATATATATATATATATCCATACATAGATAGATGGGTAGATGGATAGATAGATATTGAATAATTCAAAATCTAAAGAATATTCCTGTAAAATATTTGTGGATGGCACCTTATTCCTTTCCATTTACATAATATTAGTTCAACAAACTCTGATGAGATCTGGATAAAATGTAGGGAGAAGGGTAAATTATTAGTCTTGAAGATAAGCCTAAATATCTCATACAAGTAATTGGAAAGCTTATATAGCATACATTAAAGTTAATAAAGTTAATGCTCTAGAAAATACCATAACCACTTACACATATATCGTAAAAAAGTTCATAAACTCATTAAAAATATTTACCACAATATCATTACTTCTACTTCCAAATATCCTAAGATGTTCTAAAATTTTAATCATGCATATAGTAAATGCTGCTAAATGTGTAAACACTAGAATCGGAAATTAAATTTTGTTTTTCATTTGTGCTTTGTATACTTATCTTTAGGACCTTTCTGTATTAAGGCTCATCTATCTGGTTTTGTGCTCCCATAAGATAATTAGCAATTAATTTTGTCTCCATAATCAATAAATAATAGTTGCCCCATAATTCATAAGTCAATTGTGCCTCCTCTTATGCTCTGAATGGCAAGATAGCTCAAAACCATTTTTGAGCCATCCAGCCAATGAGTGTAACAAGCCGTCGCGGCTCCGGGCACTGCCGTGACTCACTTCTTCCGTTGCCCCCGCGTCCAGGCCGTCGTCATGATGACTGGGACGTCACTTCCGCATTGTCCCGGCTGTTGCCAAGGCAACGGTCAGGACGCTGTCTGTCTGCAGCGCCGCGTCCCGGCATCTAGGGCAGCCGGGCACGTGCGCAAACTAGTGTATTAAGCCTCAGGTGGCTAATTAATTCCCCTGTGGCTGGAGCAATTTCATTGGGCCATACTCATATATAAGGCAGGAAGGGGCAAGTGCTCTCTGAGGGTTATAGTCCCTGCTACTTGCATACTACCCTGCTGTATTCTGCTCTATTGCTTGCTATATTCCTCTTTTGATTACCGTTGCTGACCTTTGCCTGGATTTTGACCTAGTGGATTGCCTGTGACCCTTGACCTTTTTGCCTGGACTCTGACTCTCCGTATTGCCTGTGACCCTGATCCCCTAGCCTGGACCTCGACACCGCCATATAGCCTGTGACCTTTAACCTCTGGCCTGGACCTAGACACTGCTGTTGCCAGCTACCATTATAACTTGCCAGTATTCCACTCCACCTCTGTGTTACACCTGCGCTACGTTCTCAGGTATCAGCTCCTACTACCTGAGTACAAGACCTGGGGGCATCAGAGTACCTGTGAGCGCATCTAGCTCTACGGGAAAAGCGGTTCCTATAGGCGAAGACCTCTAAAGCAGTTCTAGGAGTTGATGCCTGGGGCGTGAGCCGTGAAAGTGAGAAGCAGGTATAAAAAAAAGTTTTTGGGGGGCGGATTAGCTGGTTTGACTTTGCCACACATGGTTGGCCATTTAACATCCCAGCCTCAACCCACCTTATAGTAAATGCAGTGGTTTGGAGCACTAATCCGCCAGTGAAGTGCAAAACACAATTTTCTTTAGTAAATCTACCCCATATTGTTCAGGGATTCAATAACCCTTATTAATACAATACCAGATAAATTTAAGTTCTATTGCTCTTCTCATGTAATTATGATTTTTTATAGATGACACACTTTCTCCTTTCTAATTTTCTCCAGAGAAAACATCTATTTTAGGTCTGTATTAGAATTGACTGATATGTTTAAAGTTGATGCTGTTTCTATGAGTGGGGACTTTAACACTTCAGTAGGTAATTTTCGTTATAGATCCTGTCCCAGTCTTAATTCATGACTCATTAGTCAAGGTAGAATAAATAGGTTAAACAGTTATTTAACACAGGCTGATGCAGAGTGATTGCAAAGCGAGAGTAACTTACGCTTAAAAATAAAGCACAGAAATTTAGCATATTAATGTCCATAGACAGAGTTATGCACATCTAAAGATTTGTCCACCTCTGCATCATCAGGATATTCACCTGGTTTACAATAAGTCATTATCATCAGCATGTACTTGTGTCCCACACCAGTCTCTCAAGTCCTGTCACTTACCTCTCTGCTGTCTTTCCAAGATGTCCCTGCGGTCCTCAGGCTCTGCTGGTTTCAGTCTGTCTCCACTCCACAGATCTCTCCAGAATCAGTATACGGGTGCTGCCAGCTTGGATTCGGTCACATGATTCCTCTCACACAATCAGGGGATAACAGCCTCCACTCTAGATTTCCCTCAAAAACCAGTTCCTTGGAGCTGCCATCTTGGATATAGTCACCTGATCCATCTCAGCAACTCAGAGTGCTGATTCTGCCCAGCTGACCGCAGTCTCCAATCAGGAATCAACAACTACTATAACAGTACTTCCTGGAGCCCATACCTGTTGCCAGTGCAACATTGTAATTCCAAACACAAACGTGGTTCCCAGCAGCAGTCTGCAGTCTTTCTATCCTTCCCACTCAGACAGTGCAGTCTGCATTCCGGCTCCAGTCCTCAATCGATAATTTACTTCTAGACAAAATATTGGTCTCCGGGAGTAGCCACGAGAGAGAATGGGAGAGGGATTTGGGTCCCCCCTCGGAGGAGGACTGTTGGGAGACCATCAGATCAAATGTAGCCTCTAGTTCCATCTCCACCCTAATTAAAGAGAATGCATACAAGATTCTCTACAGATGGTATCTTACGCCTGACAGACTAGCTAAAATATACCCACCTGCCTTCCCGGCCTGTTGGCGAGATTGTGGACATAGAGGTACCTTCTTTCATATCTGGTGGTCTTGCCCTGTCATCTCCTCCTTCTGGGATAAAGTAGCTAATCTCCTTTCCTCTATTCTTCAATTCCCTATCCGGAAGGATCCTTGGTCCTTCCTCCTTTGCTACCCTATACAAGATGCTGATGTCCCCTCTGCAAAATTGGCTTTGCATGTTTTGGCGGCCGCCAGGTGCCTGATAGCCAAATCCTGGAAAAGTGCAGCGCCTCCCCGTGTCTCTTCTCTAAAGTTCTATGTCTGGTTCATTGCTAGCATGGCAAAAATCACTTTCCACCTCCGGGATAAAGATGATAAGTTTTACCAAATCTGGGCCTCTTGGTTACACCACTAAGGTCCCCAATACTTCCCCTCCTGTAGGTTGACTTGTTTGTACCAGGTACTTCTGTTCATAGTAATCCTTCATATAAAGTTACTCCTCTTGAGGTCTGAGACACTGACCTGTATTATCTTACTAGCTCAGACGAAAAACGGGGGTCAGCATGGCGCAGTGGGATTAAAAACGGGGAGCAGCATAGCACAGTGGGAATGAAAAACGGGGGGGCTGCATGGTGCAGTGGGAATGAAAAATGGGGCAGAATGGAGCAGTGGGATTGAAAAAGGGGGGAGCAGCATGGTGCAGTGGGAATGAAAAAAGGGGGGAGCAACATGGCACAGTGAGATTGAAATGGAAGCAGCATAGCATAGTGTGCTGAAGGGGGGCCAGGTGAATGGGGGATTTGGGGGCTATTGAATGTGGGGGTGAGTTTGGGGAGAATGAAGTCTCTTTATTAAATGTGACTATGAATTATTTAATGGCAGTGATGGTTGCGGGAAATAGGTATATTTCTGAAATGTAAATACTATTAATTTATTGATGGGGCTGTTTGTAGGGAGGGAAATTGGTTTATTTATTAAATGGGAATACTATATTTTAATGTTGGAGCTGGAGGAAGGCCTAATTATTAATCGTGGGCTGTACTGAATTAACGCCGGGGTTGTTTGTAATTATCTAAATGTAGCCATTTTTTATTCCAAATAGGGGCCCAGCATTCCAGGATCTAGACAAGCCGCAACTAAAGAAACCTGCAGCCACAGGTGGTGAAAGTGAGAAGAACAGGTACGAGAAAGCAGGAGAGTCTATGAAATGGTGTGATTCTAGTAGGGACAATGCCAATTTTTGGTGAGTGTTCTGCCCAATGTAAGGTGCAGGCCAAGACTGTGAACTCTTTCTGTACACACTGCATTCTTTCTATACTACACTGTGGTGCTAGATGTCCTGAAAGTCTGGAGTGCTTGGACATATGTCACGCTCTGGCAAATTCAGGGTCTAGTGATTTTGACCTGCTAGCCACGCCCCAATGGCACATTGCCATGCCCCCCAATTGTATGACTACACCCATTGGAAATTTTGCACCTTCACAGACCGGCAGCGCAAGTCTTTTTAGCGTACTCGACTATAACGGGGGACCCCATGAAGTTGTTGTACTGCGGCCCTGAATTCCTCTTGGCAGCCCTGCTTGCCCCTACATTCTGTCTAAGGACTTGCTGTCTATTTCAAATACAGAAAAGGGGTTACAAGGGAATTGCAATTCAAGGTACATTTCCCTGTGGGTCTTCAGATCACCCCTACCTTTTACATGTAGAAGAGGACCAAACAATAGATACTTTCTATAGCAAATGGTAAAAAAGATGAGCTCACACTGGTTCATTATATTTCCCCCCTTCACACACACACAAATACACACACACGCACACACACACGCATACGCACACACATACATACCCTGGCAGTTTTTTTCCCAAACCCACGTCAGTATATAATTTATTTTAATTTTTCAGCTCACATTTTTAAACATATCTACAGAATGGGCCTTTTTCTCCTAAAGGTTTGCAAATCCCATTAAATGTATTTAATGGTATCAGCTATATTTTCTTTTTTTATTCTCCTCACAAAGAAATTGATCCTATGTTACAGGATAAAAACATACCACACTCTACCTGTAGATTTTCCTTTTTGAAACTTCTGCCAACAGATATTTTCCAATCTAATTTGAAATTTTGAAGCAATTTTTGGGACGATTGAAAGGCTTTAGGAATATTATAGTAAATGGTATGGATAAACTATTTGTTTTCTATTTCTTTTTTAAGGAGTGACTCAATCAGCATGAAGATGTATCTCCACGTGCCCTTTTTTTTTCTTAAAGAGTAATGTGTTTTATATTTGAAATGACATTTCTATGAATGTGTTAGGAGATGATATATGTCTTCTGTTCTAGAGAACCACAAAGTAATACACGGCTTACTGAGTGTGCCCTGGAGGTACGTTTAAATCATTGCATTTTAATGTTAAAGTCTTGTGTCTTGAGATTGTGTGGGGGACCCTGTGCATAAGAGTTTGTTAACAATAACAAGGACACAAGTAAATTAAAAATACAATAGTTAGCAGTAGCTTATTCATAAATGTCCTCTGTTTCTGTTCTTTAAATATTTCCTTCATAAGTAATTATTTTGTTTTTAAGAGTTAAAATTGACACTTTGCTTGTTCTTTCAAAAGCAGCCACTTCATCATTGTTGCAAAAAAAAAACCAAAACAGCTGATATAGTGAATTTTAATGTGCTTGGCAGGCATATTGTGAGTAAACATTCTCCTCTGTTTAATCATCAGAAATAAGACAAGAACAATTTTAACATAACTGTTGAATTACACCTTTCAAGTGCAAAGTTTAAAACCTACTTCCCTGAGCAGTGACTACATTATAACTATGAGATGTAAGCAACATCATCAAGGTATACTTTTAAAGCTCTAATTCAAAGTTTTTATTCTCAAGTAGCACCAACAGGTCATATGTTCTTTTGTGAGAAAATGTGGTATAATTACTGGCTAAATAAATTGGATTGGTCCACACAACAACCCTGAGAACATAGTCTGTTGAGCATGGAATAGTGGATCTCTGGGCCCCATAGCAAAACAGGATTATTTAAAGATAAGTGTTCAATTATGTTTTTTTTTTGTTTACTTGTAAACCTTCTCATTAGACAATATAGATAATAAACTGCAAAATGCAAACATGCAATTATTTGGTTGTTATTTATAAAGATTTATTTTTATCAGTATTATCATTCGCATCAATTAGAGCTTATACATGAACGATTTTATGCTTTCATAACACACTATATTAATTTTTGTGATTAAACAAGGTGTTAACTTTGCCCGACTATTAATGTGCATTGTTCTGCACAGAAAATAGACTATGGCCAGGGTACTTTTTAGAAGGAATTAGTTAAAGGTGTATTGGAGTCAAAACTTGTTTATTTATGTTTGTGATCTTAGCCAGATATAGTGGTGTTATTTATTTTTAATTTTAACAGTGTATTAGACTGAAAGTAAATTTAGCCATTAGACCTGTGGTCTAAGCCCAGGATTTTTTTTTAGCTATTTTAGGAACAATAAATGAATGTTTTAACTCTATTATTGACTTGGTAGTGGGTTTTAATTATAATTAATGACAATATATCATCTATATATACTTTTGGTCCCTACTGGGTAACTTATAGAGGACACAACTAACACTTAGCCAAGTGGGTACCTGCACAAATCTATATCGGCAGTTCCCAAACTGTGCGCCGCGGCTCCCAGGGGTGCCGCGGCGCTGTCACTGGGGTGCCGCGGGCCAGACATAGAAAAAAGAAAGAAAACAGGAACTTATTAATGCGCCGGGCGCCGGGACCCAGCATACTCCTCTCTCCCGCAGCTGTCACTGAATATCGACGTCAGTGACAAGCTGCTGCGGGAGAGAGGAGGCTGCTGGGTCCTGGCGCCCGGCGGATTGGTAAGTTCCTGTTTTCTTTTTTTTTTCTATGGCTGGCGCGGGGCAGAGTGAGGGGGACAGATGGCAGAGGAGGGGGACAGATGGCAGAGGAGGAGGACAGAGGGCAGAGGAGGGGGACAGAGGGCAGAGGAGGGGGACAGAGGGCAGAGGACGGGGACAGAGAGCAGAGGAGGAGGACAGATGGCAGAGGAGGGGGACAGATGGCAGAGGAGGGGGACAGATGGCAGAGGAGGGGGAGAGAGGGCAGAGGAGGGGGACAGAGGGCAGAGGAAGGGGACAGAGAGCACAGTGTGACAGAGGGCAGAGGGGGCAACGTGAGAGAGGGCAGTGTGCCTGGATGCAGAGGGGGCAGTGTGCCTGGATGCAGAGGGGGCAGTGTGCCTGGATGCAGAGGGGGCAGAGTGTCTGGATGCAGAGGGGCATTTTTGCATACAACTAAATAAGTATTTCTGTCGTGACCTAAATACTTATTACAATTTTTTGACCAAACTACTTCTAAAACAGGACTGCTCAGTAATTATTTTGGAGGGGTGCCTTGAAAAAATTTGGAGACTCTAAGGGTGCCGCAAACTGAAAAAGTTTGGGAACCACTGGTGTATATAATACTGTATTAATCAATGACACCATAGTTCATCTATAGTATTGATACTATATTATATATATAGTATGCACCCTAAGGGGGATGTTTATAAACTTTGGGTGACATCATCCACCTTTAGGAAATCTACCTGTCTTGAACAAGGTTTGCTGAATGGCTCATAATGATTACACACATATCTACATATGATGCAGAATTAATTAACTTTAAAAATGAACGAGTCAATGTTGTGATTTAATAAACAATCCCTTACAGTATGCATATTGACTTCAAATTAGTATATTTTTTATCCTGTGATACATATACAGTTATTTATCTGCCCACTCAAAACGGCAAAAAGTCCTGTCAATAATGTGATAAAGATTCAAGCAGTAAAAAAGAAGCCATATTTGCAGGATGTAAAAATACTAAAATCAATGGCAACATTAATAACAGTTCTGTTGAACTTAATGCAAATATCATTTTTGAACTTTGAAGTGCAGTGTTGAGTACAGTCAACAGTTATTCCCGCCATTGTAAGTGTCTGAAAAATTAAAAAGGCCTATATTGTGACCTGGATTCATTAGATGTCTGGTTGTCATTTTTTACAATGTTTTACTCCCTATGACGGCTGTGACGTCAGAGAAAACTAAAAGACTAATGCACTGTGGGTCTCAACCATTAAAGAGGTAAAATTAAGTTATTGTGATTTTTTTTTTAAAACAAATGCACGTATTTCGGGCATAAGCATGTCCGTATACAAGCTCAAGTGTATATGAAGAAACGTCTCTTGCTTTCTACACTTGCTGTAGTGAGACAGGCAGAACACACTGCAGAATACATACAATACATATATGGAATATAAAGAATGCACAGGAAAAAATGTTGTTGTTTTTTCAGTTATTGTCATCTGTTAATAATAATATAGGACCTGATTCATTAAGGAAAGTTAAGCAAAAAATTGAGTATGTTTTCTTACTCAAGTTTTCTGGACAAAACCATTTTGCAATATAAGGGGTGCAAATTAGTTTATAATTTTGCACATGAGGAAAATACTTTATGTTTTTTCATGTAGCACACAAATACTTGATAGCTTATTTGTACACTGAAATTTAAAGTTGATTTAGGGCATTCCCTGCCCCAAAAATAAATCTGCCATCACATTTTAAATTTACCTCCCCCTCTAATGCAATATGGTTTTGCCTTACGTATTTACTTTTACTTAACTTTCCTTAATGAATCAGGCCCATAGTCATTAATGAAGAAAACATTAAAATGTGGCATGTAACATCATTTACATTCCGTAATGAATCAGGCCCTTTACTTGTAGTTATTTTGACATGATTAAAAAACTAACAAGACCAGTAAAGCAAGCACATCAAAAATCTTTCATATAGCAGTAATGTCTAATTTCTGTATCCTAATCGCCATAAAACCTCCTTTTGGCCTGTATTGCTACATATAATATGTTTTTGAAAAAACTGAGCATATTAAACCTCTATAAGTGTCTTTAACGCAGAGTTTGAAAATTATTATAATCTATTCTTTATAAGGCACCACAGAAGGTCCACAGTGCTGTACATAAAATTTACAGCAATATACAATACACAAATAGCAACAATCCATAATACAATACAACTACATTATTAAACTAAACATAATTAGACCAGAGATCTACTAATTAACAGCATGCACACAGATAACTTGGTAATGCAGATCCAGAAGTTATTTACAGTAGAGTGATGGTAATGGCCAATGTGAAGTAGGTCTAGGCTCGTAAAAACACAGCTAGAGAAGCAGGCCTAGAGGTACAGAGGGTGATGGAAGAGTGGAAGGAGAACACAAGGAAAGAGGGCCATGTTCAGGAGAGATTAGGGGGTATATTTACTAAACTGTGAGTTTGAAAAAGTGGATATGTTGCCAATCAGATTCTAGCTATCATTTTGTAGAATGTACTAGATAAATGATAAGTAGAATCTGATTGTTTGCTATTGGCAACATATCCACTTTTTAAACCCTCCATTTAGTAAATATACCCCTAGATCCTAAAGGGAATTTGAATACAGCAAGTGGGGGATTGGAGGTGATAGCCTTTTATTTTTAAGCATTTCGTGCTTTAAAACTGTTCAATTTTATATGATATTGACTATTTTTAAGAATGAAACAACCCACTCTTGCAGTAAGTCTTCTATAAATAAATAAATAAATATAAAGCAGCAAATAATATCCTGAGCTCAGCACATAATGGCAGCTGAGTTTCTTACAGGCTTTGTTCTAGAACATATTGCATCACTTGAATTGTCACAATGCAACTGCTTCAAAGCAGCTGAGCTTTGTGGAGGTGAGTAGACATCAATACTGTCTCAGCAGATTCGAAACTGACCTAAAGTATACGACAATCTCCAACTCCAACATCTGGGATTACACAACACCTGTGGCTCCTCAGTAAATAGCACTTGTGGAATAACCATTAGTACATAGATACACAGATTCCATTGTTGCGGTGTGAACACAGGTAAGTCTTAGCTGGAATTTCAAGGGTTTGCTGGTTTAAACTATCTGATCATTATAGAAATATAATGCTTAAATAAAGCCATGTTGCTGGATTTGTTTAAAGAAATTATACAGTATCAATGTTGGTTAATTTAAAGAAGCAGTTGTTCATTAATATCATTAGGAGTATTGTTAAAGTGTTGAGGTATGTCAGCATTGTAATTATTATTATTATTATTGATATGGTTACCATGACGCTTCACATGAGAAATAAATTCACATTTATCCACTGTTTCTGTCCCTACTGTCCTACCAATAATTATTTATGGTAATGACATATTGACGTCAGTTTTTTTGTCATTTCTTTTCAGCACGATTGTTCTGGGAGAAAGGTAGGAGAGATGCCTGTAATGGATACAAGCGCTAATTTAAGGAGGTGGAAAAAGTGCAGGAAACTGATTGACAGATATATCCAATGTGATTGTGATAGGGATGCCCTGGCCTGTTTCATGATGTGAGTAAAATACTGAAAATGCAATGTGTCCTCATATAGAATAACACTTTATAACATGCACAATTCTATAAATACTTAAATTCATAACATGCAATATTTAAGATTAGTCTTAAACGTAATATATTTTTTATAAAAGAGCTAATAATATTAACAAATTTAAATGTAAAATTTCTAAGGATTAACGGGACCTATTTAGAGTAAGTGTTTAATTATTACACTGCAAATGCAGTAACCAGCTTCAATTATGTCATTGTTAGTCATATAAATTTTTTGTTTATTGGCATTTTTATTCTCATCCAATTAACTAAAAACCTACAAATTAAGGGCCACACTTAGAGTCGGATGCAAAGTTCATTTCAGGCGCATCCTGCATCCTGCGCATGAGCAGTAAGCAACAATTTCCTGCAATTCCGTCTGCTTTTTAGACGCAGTGTACACTTGCGACAGCTTGAGTCTCAGTACGAGGGAGAGTTATGTAGGCGTGACCATGAATAATTTAGATACTATGGGTGTCTACCCGCAAAAACTATCCTAGTCGGATCAAGATGCAGGCGGAACATACGTCAACAAAGACAGAAAAAGTGCGGCAGGAATTAGGTGGTGCAAGTAGTTAGCTAGCTGCAGGCACTGGTCGCAACTTGGTAGAGTGTTACGAGTGGGACACAACTGGGGTTGCATGTCACTCGTAATACCCTACCAAGCTGCGGCACACTCCCACTCCTGCTCTTTCATGTAACTCTTAGACGCACATTGCGTCCGACTCTAAATGAGGCCCTGTTTTTTGTTTTGCATGTCAATTTTATTCACCCTTTCCGGATTCATTTGTATAACTACATTGAGCTTTTGGGTATTTATTCTCACTTTTAAAAGGTTTTCATTATCAATTTAGCAGATTTATTATCCATAAATGTATAGCAATTCTACTGTGCCATATATATATATCTTTTACCAGACCTTCACAGAGCTTCCACACATGGGTTTTTGTCCATTGTATTTTGATACACTTTTGGGGCTCATTGAGACATAGGCAAGTGTTAAACACAGATAGCCAAACAAGCCGACACTGTGATGGTCGTCATTTAAAAGTGTACCAAAAAAGGACCCAGCGCCTGTACAATGTGTAAGCCTTACTCAAGGAACATTATAGAGGCGCCGAGTCCTTGAATCACTCCCTTAATACCAGCAATGTAACTGTCGCCCTTTTAAGTGACAACCATCACAGTGCAGCTTGATCGTCTGTCTGTGTTTATAGCAACCTTGCCAGAAATTTTCTGTGCTACTATTTCAGTAAGTATCCATTTTTCACACGTCATGATTACTACATTATGCATTTTAATGTCGATGTCATTTTTGTCGGCATTTTGGTACTCGCACTTTTGTACCCCGACTTGTACCGAGATGATGTGCTCAGGTGTGTAACTATAGGCATAGCACCCCCAGACAACTGCTAAGGAGTCAAGCAACATAGCCAGTATCTGACCTAGAGAATATGTGTCTCTAAGCATCCCATCATTCTGGTTTCCATCAAATTCAGCAGCTAGTATTTAATCTGCTGTAGTGTTGGATATTGTTTTGGAAGGAGAAGTTCTCGACGGGGCTGTGATGTTAGTAATAAAGCAGCACAGGGGAGTGGTTTGGTATGAGGGGTATTAACCTGACTCTGATCAATTGTTATATTGTCCCTGATAAGATGTGTAATGTGTTTGCATGCCTCTAAATGCTCTTTTAAACTATAAATTAATAATTTTAAAGACAACACTTTTTATTTTGGCTTAAACGGTCATTAAAAGGAAACCCATCAACTACACACAGTGGGGGCCAGACATTTTGTGGACTGAACCGATAATACTCATTTCAATACACTAAGGACTAGTGACATCATTGAGATATGAGGCCCTTCATCCATTATTAGAAAGTAATGTTAGTAGTTCCTAATGAATTGATGGGCTGAATTTTCATGAAAAATGGCTGCTTCCAAACAAAAGCTGTATTTTTTTTTGTATCTGGCTGTTAAAGATGGCCAACACATGAAATAGCCTAGTGTAAGTATTGCTACATTAAATAATGCTTGCATTTGAAGTTTCTATTAATAAGTTGAAATTGAACAGTAATGTCATGTCATTGTTCACAGTCCGATATACTGCAACATACAAGGCAAATTCCCATATCAGACACAAAGAAATACAACAGTGATAGCAGTCAACAAATGGCATCGTATGATACGTTCTAGGAAGACAATCTATATTACCATGGGCAAGAAGTAAGTGGCTCCCACTTAAACTAGCAAAGCAGCAAGATAGCCACTGTGAGGTCCCATTATTAATCTATTTTTGTATATTTTAGGTTCAAGGAGTATGGGAGATTTAGTGCCGAAGAAAGAACCAACCAGTAGATAGAGCAGCAAAGAGCAGAATGACAAGTGTAAATAGTTAATTGTAGCTTTAATACAATTCTCATTAAACTGTTAGTATAAAAAGCTTGCAAATCATGAGATTCATTTAGTGTTGGACCTATGTCAATCTTTTTATATAAGATATGCATATCCATATTGTGCATGTGCACCACAAAATGCATATTCATACATCCATCATCATCATCATTTATTTATATAGCGCCACTGATTCCGCAGCGCTGTACAGAGAACTCATTCACATCAGTCCCTTCCCCATTGGAGCTTACAGTCTAAATTCCCTAACATACACACACAGACAGAGAGAGAGACTAGGATTAATTTTCTTTTAGAGCAGCCAATTAACCTACTAGTATGTTTTTGGAGTGTGGGAAGAAACCAGAGCACCCGGAGGAAACCCACGCAAACACAGGGAGAACATACAAACTTCACACAGATAAGGCCATGGTCAGGAATTGAACTCATGACCCCAGCGCTGTAAGGCAGAATTGCTAACCACTGAGCCACCATGCTGCCCATTTTTTTTTTTTTCATATTGTTGACTAGAGAGGCAAAATGGGAGTAGGCAGGAACAGACAAACACAAGCTGAGTACAGTAAGGATAGTAAATATGACAAAATTAGATATGGAGGCATCTCCAAATACACTTTTTTGCAGTGGTATGGTTTGGGGGTGCTGGAGTTCTGGTGGGCTAGTGCAACAATATGCAATGGCCATGATGAAATTTCTGGACACAGAATTTACTAATGAAGTGCAACAGTGCAAAATGCATAACAAAATTCAAACTACAGTTTGATTTGATTGATTTAGTGCAAATTACGTAATAAAAACAAATATGTACTGCATTTTTCTCTCTGTAAATAAACTCCAGCGTCCTAATTGTCATAATATAGTCTTAAAAATTGATCTCTTTCACTCCCATTTCCAAAGCTGGTTTGTCCAAGTGTGGATTTTTAAAAGGTTGCAAAAAAATGTACATGTATTACTATGCTCCAAGAAGATTAAGACACTATGAAGGGAATGCAATTCAGTGCAAAGTCCCATTGGAGCGTTGACCAATGTGCATCTGCACATATTTCCAGGTATTGCGGTACATAAAACATCACTGATTTTTGTTGGCACTTTATGTTTTACTACCGTAACATCCCGCAGAGTGTCATTACACGAGGCTACATTGGAACATGGACGGTAATTGAATTCCCCCTGTGGGTTCTGTTACATTTTAGCATATGAATAGCTACTCATTTTGCATTAGCAGAAGAGCCTATAAGGCATAGTAAATATTTTATTAAAATAAGCACCCCTTAAAATAAGATATATTTTCATTTGGGTAGTAACTAACATTGTGCGGCATGTGCCACCGCTCAGGGTGCAATACTGAATGGGGTGCTGGCTAAGTTGTGAGTGAGGAGTAATGTAGGGCCTCTTTGACTGCCACTCTTAGTATGCCCAAACGGCTATCTGTGTCATTTTTTCTACTATAATTTTCAGATTTTTTTTGGCACAGCCATTGCTTCCGGTGGCTAGTTCAGTGCGAGGGGGAAGCAACTGAGTATGTTGTACAAATACGCAAGACCAATCATACACTGGTATTTTCTTTAAAAAAAAATACAATATCATTCAGAAAAATAAGTAAGAGTATATAGCAATCAAGAGCAATAAAATATCCAAATGGCCAAATAGTGGTAAAAATGTAAGATTCTCTAGGCTTAGAGATGGTGTTTACCGGAGTGGTGAGATATGCAGAGTGTCAATACTTCCCCAACCTTCAAACGGCAGTCATGCACAGTATTGCTTCTTCAAAATATCTTTACCAAATCTTTTAAAGCAATGCCTTCAAACACACAAAGCAATAGCGCTGCCTACATTTTTTATTAACAGACCACTGTTATGCAGTGGTCAAAGTGGAAATTTAGAAGCGGCGGTATGGAAAATGTAAGTAAAAGGAATCAAATACTTTTACAATCAAGGCAGTAGGAGAAGTGGTGGTACGGCATACCACCATTATCCAGCCCACATCGGCCACTGCTGTTATGTATCCAACAGCTTCATCCTCCCCAGAAAGAACAAGGTCAAATCCTAATTTATATACTTCCTTTTCTGAGAATAGAACAGATGGGCACTCTTAGTAAACCTATTTTACCTTTTTAATTCCCTTCCTTTGCCAAGAATTCTTTGAAGTGTCAGCCTCCCCACCTCCTGAACCTCCAATAAAGCTAACTATAGTAGTATAAAGCAAAATCTTCTACTGAAACCCAAGAAATATTGCTCTTCCTCATCACAAACAAAGCAGAATGTTAGTGCCTATATTTTCCATTAATGTCCATTCAATAGCCCACTGTTGTGTATCCAAAAAAATTCACATTTCCCACGAAGCATGAATTTAAATCCTAATGTATAGTTTTCACTTTCGGAGGATAGAGCTGCTGGGCACTCTTACTTAAGCCTATATTAGCTCCGGCCAATTCTTTTCCCTTAACAAGAATTCCCCGCCTCCTTTAAAATCCCTACAATTAGATTTTCTTGTTTCCAGGGGGTAAATGTATCATACCCCGGTTTTTGCAACTCGCGGGAGATCGGCGTCTTCGCAGCTTAAATTTAAAGCGGCGCTGCCTTGTAAAGGGAAGTTTCCCTTTACAAGGCAGCGCCGCTTTAAATTTAAGCTGCGAAGACGCCGATCTCCCGCGAGTTGCAAAAACCGGGGTATGATACATTTACCCCCAGGACTCTACTTACAACTCAACCCCAATGCTGCTGGATATGAGTTGGGTGTTTGCATTTGGATTCTGGAGTGTTGCGTGCGTACAGAACAGGCAGAGTTGACGACAACAAGGGTGGTAAATAGCTAATTCCAGATATCTAACTAATGAATAAAGATGAAATAAGATCACTATACTACAGTATATATGAGTTCATGGTGTGTGGCTGCTTACTCAATTATAAAAAATACAAATATACATAGAGACGCACTTCAGATAATGGCTATAACGGTGCTGTTACCAATAGCAGTCAATCCCAGTTGCTACAGCTCTAAGCCTTCTCCTGCAGTGTCAAATCATTCCTGCTTTATGCTCTGCCCTTCCTTTTCTCTGGTTTATGACCCATCTGCCCCTTTTATTTATCTGCTTTATGCCTTGCTGAGCGTCACATGTGGCCCCAGCTCTTATTAAATAAGAGCTTGAGATGCAGGAAAATCTTAAAGGATCATAAACAGAGAATATGGCTGAACTTGATCTTATTCTTTGCCCGAAACAGTCAACTTCCCAATCACTTAACTTCTTCCATACATGGCAAGCAGTACCAGCAACACATATGAGATCAGAGAAGGAAGGATGTGTAGTATGCACCACATGTTAGTGCTACTTCCGCCATGGGAAAAATCTGCTTGACTCCTCTTTATATCATTAAAGCAAGATAAGCAATTTTCATGCAGAACCCTCTTATTGCATAAGTGTACTGTAAAGATATACTTTTTGGTTCCACCAGCGTTCGTTATAATGGAGCAGCTTACAAAAAAAAAAATTGCAACATGCTTATGGATGGAACCCCCTATGCAGAACTGCATTTCTCCTTGTTTGAACTTTAACCTAAAGTTCAAAATACTGGTGGAGTGTTACGAGCCGCGGCGGTGCCCAGCCGTCGCGACTCACTCACCCGCGTCCCGGCCGTCGCCATGACGACCGGGACGTCATTTCCGGCCATAGTCCGGCCGTTGCCGGGGCAACCAGTAGACGCTTCAGAGCTGCGTCCCGGCAATAGGAGGAGGTCGGGCGCAGCGTTCTACAGCCTGTGGGCTAATTAATATGGGCAGATTATAGGAGGCAATTACAGGCATTAGCCTGCAACTGTGCAGGCCAGGGGCAAGCCCTGATTGGCTCGGTTAGTTACTGCTTTATTAACCTGCAGGAGTGTGTTCAACCTGTGATTGGTTCAGCTGGGTATTTAAGGCAATGAGGTCTGCTGCCTCATGGCCGGTTATAGCTCCTGTGTTCCAGTCTGCTGACCTGCTTGTTCCAGTTCCTGTATCATGATATCTATATTTGACTTCCCGTGTATGACCCTTGGCTTTGTATTGGACTTCGCTCGTGTTTCCTGTGACCCTGATCCTTGGCTTGTTTACCCGTCCCGCTACTTTGCCTGTGACCTCTGACCTCAGCTTGTTTATCGATACTGCTACTTGCTGCCGGCCTTTGACCTCTGCGTGGACCTGACTCTTCTTGCCTGGGTTCTCCCCAGCCGGTACACACTTCACGACCCTCTGTCAGTCTGCAGCCCAGTCTGTCCCCACCATCAGGGGCTCCAGTGAACACCTGACTGGCAGAGTAGACTCCGGGTTGTGTTGTGCTGGCTGGAGGGGTTCCTAACATTATAACCGGCCCACTCACAGAGACGAGGTTAGAATGGATGCAAGTGGATCCACACCGTCTCCGGCACAAACCCTAGCAGGCCACGTTGAGTCCTTGTATAAGATGATGCAGGGATTGGCTGAGCGTATGTCTGTTCAAGAAGAAGCCACAAAAGCTTCACAACCTACTCCAGGTCCCATCTGTGAACCCAAAATGAACTTACCAGATCGGTTCTCCGGAAATAGAATCCTGTTTCGGAACTTCAGGGAGAGCTGCAAGCTTTATTTTCGGATGAGACCCCGCTCCTCCGGTTCAGAGCAGCAAAGAGTTGGGATTATTATTTCCCTTCTACAGGGTGACCCCCAGTCCTGGGCGTTTTCTTTGCCGCAGACCAGTCCGGCCATGCAGTCCGTAGACTCCTTCTACGAGGCATTGGGTCTACTGTATGATGACCAGGATCGAGTGGCCTCCGCGGAAGCTCATCTACGGTCCTTGAAACAAGGCCGACGGTCGGCAGAAGAATACTGCGCTGAATTCCGTAGATGGTCACCTGATAGTGGATGGAACGACCCTGCCTTACGAAGTCAGTTCCGTCTCGGCCTATCTGAACAGATTAAAGATTCTTTAGTGCAATACCCGTCTCCTAGCTCTCTGGAGGATCTGATGCACCTCTCCATTAAAATTGACAGGAGATATAAGGAGCGGAAAACTGAAAAGGAAACATCATCACCTCCATCCGCCTTCGTTCCTGTTTCCCATGATGGTGAGGAGCCTATGCAATTAGGAGCATATCGTCTCTCTTCTGAGGAGAGAGACAGGAGACGTTCGCAAGGTCTATGTCTCTACTGTGGCATAAAAGGCCACTTCTCCCGTTCTTGCCCAAATAAGTCGGGAAAAGACCATGCCTAGGGAATGAGGGGAAAGTTCACCTAGGTCTGCAAATTATCTCCCCGAAAAATGCTGTATTAATCCCTGCACAGCTCACCTTCCGGGCTCGCTCTGTGGACCTGTCGGCCTTCATTGATAGCGGAGCTGCAGGTAACTTCCTTGATATCGGGTTTGCCTGCTCTGCCGGAATTCCGATGGTAAAACTCAACTCTGCTATTATTGTCTGTGGCTTAGACGGAGGTCCGTTGCCTGGTGGCAAGATTTCCTGGGAGACCCCGCCACTACAGTTGAAGATCGGGGCTCTCCATTCTGAGTCAATCACCTTCTTCCTGATCGATTGTTCGTCGGTTCCTATGATCTTGGGCCACCCATGGCTTTTCTGTCATAACCCTGTCATAGACTGGGTAAAAGGAGAGATTGTCAAGTGGAGTACTTATTGTACACAGTCTTGTTTGTCACTGTCTCTGCGGATGATTCAGCCTATTCCGGAGCGGCTTCCCTCACAGTATCATGAATTCTGGGACGTGTTCTCCAAGAAGGCTGCTGATACCTTACCGCCACATCGTGACTTTGACTGTGCCATCGAACTTATTCCTGGTTCCAAGTTACCCTAGGGGCGTTTGTATTCCCTTTCTGCTCCAGAAACAAAATCCATGCAGAAATATATCGACGAAAACCTGGAGAAAGGCTTCATCAGGCCATCTAAATCTCCCGTAGGAGCAGGATGCTTCTTTGTATCAAAAAAGGATGGAGGGTTAAGACCTTGTATTGACTACCGGGGATTGAATCATATCACAGTCAAGAACACCTATTCCCTTCCGCTCATCTCAGTATTGTTTGATCAGCTAAGAGGGGCTACTGTCTTCACTAAAATCGACCTTCGTGGAGCGTATAATCTCATCCATATCAAAGAAGGAGATGAGTGGAAGACGGCTTTTAATACGGACTCTGGCTACTACGAGTATCTGGTCATGCCGTTTGGCCTCAGCAATGCGCCTGCAGTGTTCCAGGACTTGATCAACGAGGTCCTCCGAGACTTCCTGGGTGGTTTTGTGGTCGTCTATTTAGATGATATCCTCATCTATTCCAAATCTTTACTCGCACATCAGACTCACGTCAAACAAGTCTTACAAAAATTGCGAGAAAACCATCTCTACGCCAAGCTGGAAAAGTGTGAGTTTGAGGTGCAGAAGGTATCCTTTTTAGGTTACGTAATCTCTTCTGAGGGATTTTCTATGGATTCAACAAAGGTCCAGGCTATTGTGGATTGGGTACAACCCAACAATCTAAAGGCGGTACAGAGGTTTCTGGGCTTCTCCAATTATTATCGAAGGTTCATTCACAACTTCGCTGACATTGTGGCTCCCATTGTCGCTTTGACCCGTAAAGGAATGGACCCAACTAATTGGTCGTCTCAAGCAGTATCCTCATTCAAAAGTCTGAAAAAGGCCTTTATCTCAGCTGAGGTCCTTAAACATCCAGATCCAGCTAAAGCATTTGTTCTAGAGGTCGATGCCTCGGACGTCGGGGCCGGCGCCATTCTATCACAGAAGGATCCTCATACTAATCGTCTACACCCATGTGCCTATTTCTCCCGTCAGTTCTCTTCAGCAGAAGCCAACTACGATGTCGGTAATAGAGAACTATTGGCAATCAAGTGGGCCTTCGAGGAGTGGCGGCATTGGTTGGAGGGTGCTTCGCATCAGATCTCTGTCATTACCGACCACAAGAACTTGCAATATATACAGTCAGCCAAGCGTTTAAACCCTAGACAGGCCCGCTGGGCATTATTTTTTACCCGGTTCAATTTCCTGATCACCTACAGACCAGGTTCCAAGAATGTCCGGGCAGATGCCCTGTCCAGGAGTTTCATGGCACACCATGTTCCAGTTACTAACCCAGAGTCTATTATTCCTCCTTCCATAATCCATGCTGGGCTAACCCAAGATCTGAGTGTCACACTGCAAAGATTCCAGAAATTAGCCCCGGATGCTACTCCGGAGCAACGACTTTTTGTTCCAGTCCACTTAAGAAAGGCGGTTCTTGCGGAAGCACATTGCAGTAGGGCTGCTGGGCACCCTGGAATTTACAAGACGCTAGAAATCCTTTCCCGCACGGTCTGGTGGCCACCCATGTCTGCCGACGTCAAGAGGCATGTCCTCTCATGTGAGATTTGTGCTAGAAACAAAGTTCCTAGGATCCGTCCAGTAGGCCAATTAGTTCCTTTGGCCCCTCCTGCGAAACCATGGACTCATCTGTCTATGGACTTTGTAGTGGATTTACCACCTTCTGCAGGACACAACACGATTTGGGTCGTGGTAGACCGGTTCAGCAAAATGTCACACTTCATTCCGTTAACCAAACTGCCTTCTGCTCGGGATTTGGCTCTCTTATTCATTCAACATATTTTCAGGCTCCATGGACTCCCTACTGACATCATCTCTGATCGGGGTTCTCAGTTTATAGCACAATTCTGGAGATCCTTCTGTACCCTTCTCGGAATCAAGGTCAGTTTATCATCCGCCTACCACCCTCAGTCAAATGGGCAAACTGAAAGGGTTAACCAGTCCCTAGAAAAGTTTCTGCGATGCTACACATCGGAGTTCCACGATAATTGGTCTTCCTTGTTACCCTGGGCGGAATTTGCCTGTAATAATTCCTGTCACTCAGCTACTAAAATCTCTCCGTTCTTCTGCAATTATGGTTTTCACCCCAGATCTAACTCCCTGTATTCACTCCAGTCCGTTGGTATCCAGGAGATCCGCTCCACTGCAAGATATCTCAGAGTTATCTGGAAGAAAGTTCACTCATCATAGAGACAAGCCTCACTTGTGGCAAAAAAAATTTCGGACCCACATCGTACCACCTGCTCCCTTAAGGTTGGCCAGAAGGTGTGGCTGTCTACAAAAAATATCAGGCTCAGACAGCTGTGCAAGAAGTTGGGCCCTAAGTTCATCGGGCCGTTTCCTATCATCAAACAGGTGAACCCCGTCGCATTTAGGTTAAAAATTCCGGCCTCGTTGAGAATTCCCAACACATTTCATTGTTCTCTGTTGAAACCGGTACTATTTACTGGTCAAGCCCAGTCTTCAAGTGTGCCTGGGAGAAGTTCCAGTGGACCACAAAAATTTGTGATTCAAAAGGTCCTAAAAAGATTCTAAAAAAGTTCAAGGACAGGTGCATTTCCTTGTACAATGGAGGAATCGCGGATTGGAAGAGCGATCTTGGGTTCCGCGGAGACAACTCCATGCTCCAAAGAAACTGAAGGAGTTCTTCAAAAAATTCCCTAGAAAACCGGGATGTCGGGGTCCCTCGACCCCTCCTCAAGGGGGGGGGGGTTCTGTTACGAGCCGCGGCGGTGCCCAGCCGCCGCGACTCACTCACCCACGTCCCGGCCGTTGCCATGACGACTGGGACGTCATTTCCGGCCATAACCCGGCCGTTGCCGGGGCAACCAGTAGACACTTCAGAGCTGCGTCCCGGCAATAGGAGGAGGCCGGGCGCAGCGTTCTACAGCCTGTGGGCTAATTAATATGGGCAGATTATAGGAGGCAATTACAGGCATTGGCCTGCAACTGTGCAGGCCAGGGGCAAGCCCTGATTGGCTCGGTTAGTGACTGCTTTATTAACCTGCAGGAATGTGTTCAACCTGTGATTGGTTCAGCTGGGTATTTAAGGCAATGAGGTCTGCTGCCTAATGGCCGGTTATAGCTCCTGTGTTCCAGTCTGCTGACCTGCTTGTTCCAGTTCCTGTATCCTGATATCTATATTTGACTTCCCGTGTATGACCCTTGGCTTTGTATTGGACTTCGCTCGTGTTTCCTGTGACCCTGATCCTTGGCTTGTTTACCCGTCCCGCTACTTTGCCTGTGACCTCTGACCTCAGCTTGTTCATCGATACTGCTACTTGCTGCCGGCCTTTGACCTCTGCATGGACCTGACTCTTCTTGCCTGGGTTCTCCCCAGCCGGTACACACTTCACGACCCTCTGTCAGTCTGCAGCCCAGTCTGTCCCCACCATCAGGGGCTCCAGTGAACACCTGACTGGCAGAGTAGACTCCGGGTTGTGTTGTGCTGGCTGGAGAGGTTCCTAACATGGAGGTTCCAGGTCACCCAGGAGTTACATTGAATTGTGAGATTTTTTTATTATAGCTTTTATCTTACATTGAAATGCTTGTTGATATTCTATTGCAAACTGGGGGCTTTCTTTCATTAAATGTATCGTTTTAACTTATTACTGAGTGTAGGGCAATTTGTGACCCTCTTTAACGTTAGAGGGATGCATGTGTGGCGCTTCAAGGGTATCAGATTGAACATCACACACTTATGTAATTCCCCGTGAAACAGGGGGCCTAACGGTTCTCAGGGGGCCCAGATTGGGGGGGGGGGCGTTATGGTAGCAGCGTCAGTGTTAGGCGGGCTGCTGGAACTCTATGGTACTATGGTAGTCAGTGTGCAGGACTGTTCCTGGAGTCACAAGAGGTAGATAAAGGTAAGAGGAAGGGGTACTGTGATGGAGAGCTAGTGTGTGTGAGATTGAAGCTGCAGTGTAAGGGGGGCATGTGTGAAGGTGCTGGGCAGAGAAGGGGCATGTGTGAAGGTGCTGGGCACAGAGAGGGGGCATGTGTGAAGGTGCCGGGCAGAGAGGGGGCATGTGTGAAGGTGCTGGGCAGAGAGGGGGCATGTGTGAAGGTGCCAGGCAGAGAAGGGGCATGAGTGAAGGTGCCAGGCAGAGAAGGGGCATGTGTGAAGGTGCCGGGCAGAGAGGGGGCATGTGTGAAGGTGCTGGGCAGAGAGGGGGCATGTGTGAAGGTGCTGGGCACAGAGAGGGGCATTGTGTGAAGGTGCTGGGCAAAGAGGGGGCATGTTTGAAGGTGCTGGGCAGAGAGGGGGCATGTGTGAAGGTGCCAGGCAGAGAGGGGGCATGTGTGAAGGTGCTGGACAGAGAGGGGGCATGTGTGAAGGTGCCAGGCAGAGAAGGGGCATGTGTGAAGGTGCCAGGCAGAGAAGGGGCATGTGTGAAGGTGCGGGCAGAGAGGGGGCATGTGTGAAGGTGCTGGGCACAGAGAAGTGGCAACGGCCGGACGCTGAGCGCTCCGTTAGCACGACCCAGCCACACTAAACAGCTGGGGGCGTACACTAGTGCTACACAGCCTGTGGGCTGATTAATTCTCTCATTACATAATTATCTGGGGCCTGGTAGTTATTACAGGGCTAAGCCCTGAATGGAGAGTCTCAGTATATAAGGCAGGGAGGGCTTAGCCTCCCTGTCGGTTATAGCTTCCAGATTTCTGTTTGCTACCTGCTGTTGTGCTTTTGGTGTATGGACTTTCTTTTGCTGTGTATGACCCCTGCCTGTACCTTGGATTTGCCTGTTTGCCTGTGCCCCTGACCT
This sequence comes from Mixophyes fleayi, assembly GCF_038048845.1. Classification (NCBI taxonomy): domain Eukaryota; kingdom Metazoa; phylum Chordata; class Amphibia; order Anura; family Limnodynastidae; genus Mixophyes; species Mixophyes fleayi. The sequence goes on from NC_134406.1 coordinate 71,727,604, forward strand.
TCTGGCCTGAACCTTGGATACTGCTGATTTGCTCGTGACCCCGACCCTTGGCCTGTTTTCTGACTATTCTACCAAGCAAGTGACCCCTGACCTCGGCTTGTTCTCTGGATACGCTGTCTGCCATAACTCTCTGTTCCTTGGTTCTCTACAGCCAGTACACATCTCACGACCCTCCGTTTGTCTGCATCCAAGTCTGTGCCCACCACAACAGTGAACACCAGACTTTCAGAGCAGACTCCGGGTTTTGTTGTACTGGCTGGAGGGGTTCCTAACAGCTATGGATTTTTTCAGGGGGGAAGGCCCAAACCAATATCTTGCCTAGGGCCCCATGAGGTCTAAATATGGCTCTGGCATGAAATACTGTATAGTCTAAGGAGGCCCAAAAACATGGATTTTCCAACAAAATAGCAAAACCAAAACAAACAAAACCAAAACCAAAACCAACCTAACAAGACCAGTAAAGCAAGCACATCAAACATCTTTCATATAGCAGTAATGTCTAATTTCTGTCTCCTAATCGCCATAAAACCTCCTTTTGGCCTGTATTGCTACATATAATATGTTTTGAAAAAACTGTGTCCTGATGAGCATTTTAAACCTCTATAAGTGTCTTTAACACAGAGTTTGAAAATTATTATAATCTATTCTTTATAAGGCACTACAGAAGGTCCACAGTGCTGTACATGAAATTTACAACAATATACAATACACAAATAGCAACAATCCATAATACAAAACAACTACATTATTAAACTAAACATAATTAGACCAGAGATCTACTAATTAACAGCATGCACACAGATAACTTGGTAATGCAGATCAAGTTATTTACAGTAAAGTGATGGTAATGGCCAATGTGAAGTAGGTCTAGGCTCGTAAAAAAAACAGCAAGAGAAGCAGGCCTAGAGGTACAGAGGGTGATGGAAGAGTGGAAGGAGAACACAAGGAAAGAGGGCCATGTTCAGGAGAGATTAGGGGGTATATTTACTAAACTGTGGGTTTGAAATCAGATTCTAGCTGTCATTTTGTAGAATGTACTAGATAAATGATAAGTAGAATCTAATTGGTTGCTATTGGCAACATCTCCACTTTTTAAACCCTCCAATTAGTAAATATACCCCTAGATCCTAAAGGGAATTTGAATACAGCAAGTGGGGGATTGGAGGTGATAGCCTTTTATTTTTAAGCGTTTCACGCTTTAAAACTGATCAATTTTATATGATATTGACTATTTTTAAGAATGAAACAACCCACTCTTGCAGTAAGTCTTCTATAAATAAATAAATAAATAAATAAATAAATATAAAGCAGCAAATAATATCCTGAGCTCAGCACATAATGGCAGCTGAGTTTCTTACAGGCTTTGTTCTAGAACATATTGCATCACTTGAATTGTCACAATGCAACTGCTTCAAAGCAGCTGAGCTTTGTGGAGGTGAGTAGACCAATACTTTCTCAGCAGATTCGAAACTGACCTAAAGTATACGACAATCTCCAACTCCAACATCTGGGATTACACAACACCTGTGGCTCCTCAGTAAATAGCACTTGTGGAATAACCATTAGTACATAGATACACAGATTCCATTGTTGCGGTGTGAACACAGGTAAGTCTTAGCTGGAATTTCAAGGGTTTGCTGGTTTAAACTATCTGATCATTATAGAAATATAATGCTTAAATAAAGCCATGTTGCTGGATTTGTTTAAAGAAATTATACAGTATCAATGTTGGTTAATTTAAAGAAGCAGTTGTTCATTAATATCATTAGGAGTATTGTTAAAGTGTTGAGGTATGTCAGCATTGTAATTATTATTATTATTATTGATATGGTTACCATGACGCTTCACATGAGAAATAAATTCACATTTATCCACTGTTTCTGTCCCTACTGTCCTACCAATAATTATTTATGGTAATGACATATTGACGTCAGTTTTTTTGTCATTTCTTTTCAGCACGATTGTTCTGCGAGAAAGGTAGGAGAGATGCCTGTAATGGATGCAAGCGCTAATTTAAGGAGGTGGAAAAAGTGCAGGAAACTGATTGACAGATATATCCAATGTGATTGTGATAGGGATGCCCTGGCCTGTTTCATGATGTGAGTAAAATACTGAAAATGCAATGTGTCCTCATATAGAATAACACTTTATAACATGCACAATTCTATAAATACTTAAATTCATAACATGCAATATTTAAGATTAGTCTTAAACGTAATATATTTTTTATAAAAGAGCTAATAATATTCACAAATTTAAATGTAAAATTTCTAAGGATTAATGGGACTATTTAGAGTAAGTGTTTAATTATTACACTGCAAATGCAGTAACCAGCTTCAATTATGTCATTGTTAGTCATATAAATTTTTTGTCTATTGGCATTTTTATTCTCATCCAATTAACTAAAAACCTACAAATTAAGGGCCACACTTAGAGTCGGATGCAAAGTTCATTTCAGGCGCATCCTGCATCCTGCGCATGAGCAGTAAGCAACAGTTTCCTGCAATTCCGTCTGCTTTTCAGACGCAGTGTACACTTGCGACAACTTGAGTCTCAGTACGAGGGAAAGGGTGGAACACGGAGTTATCTAGGCGTGACCATGAATAATTTAGATACTATAGGTGTCTACCCGCAAAAACTATCCTAGTCGGATCAAGATGCAGGCGGAACATACGTCAACAAAGACAGAAAAAGTGCGGCAGGAATTAGGTGGTGCAAGTAGTTAGCTAGCTGCAGGAACTGGTCGCAACTTGGTAGAGTGTTACGAGTGGGACACAACTGGGGTTGCATGTCACTCGTAATACCCTACCAAGCTGCGGCACACTCCCACTCCTGCTCTTTCATGTAACTCTTAGACGCACATTGCGTCCGACTCTAAATGAGGCCCTAACTGTTTTTTGTTTTGCATGTCAATTTTATTCACCCTTTCCGGATTCATTTGTATAACTACATTGAGCTTTTGGGTATTTATTCTCACTTTTAAAAGGTTTTCATTATCAATTTAGCAGATTTATTATCCATAAATGTATAGCAATTCTACTGTGCCATATATATATATCTTTTACCAGACCTTCACAGAGCTTCCACACATGGGTTTTTGTCCATTGTATTTTGATACACTTTTGGGGCTCATTGAGACATAGGCAAGTGTTAAACACAGATAGCCAAACAAGCCGACACTGTGATGGTCGTCATTTAAAAGTGTACCAAAAAAGGACCCAGCGCCTGTACAATGTGTAAGCCTTACTCAAGAAACATTATAGAGGCGCCGAGTCCTTGAATCACTCCCTTAATACCAGCAATGTAACTGTCGCCCTTTTAAGTGACAACCATCACAGTGCAGCTTGATCGTCTGTCTGTGTTTATAGCAACCTTGCCAGAAATTTTCTGTGCTACTATTTCAGTAAGTATCCATTTTTTACACGTCGTGATTACTACATTATGCATTTTAATGTCGATGTCATTTTTGTCGGCATTTTGGTACTCGCACTTTTGTACCCCGACTTGTACCGAGATGATGTGCTCAAGTGTGTAACTATAGGCATAGCACCCCCAGACAACTGCTAAGGAGTCAAGCAACATAGCCAGTATCTGACCTAGAGAATATGTGTCTCTAAGCATCCCATCATTCTGGTTTCCATCAAATTCAGCAGCTAGTATTTAATCTGCTGTAGTGTTGGATATTGTTTTGGAAGGAGAAGTTCTCGACAGGGCTGTGATGTTAGTAATAACGCAGCACAGGGGAGTGGTTTGGTATGAGTGGTATTAACCTGACTCTGATCAATTGTTATATTTTCCCTGATAAGCTGTGTAATGTGTTTGCATGCCTCTAAATGCTCTTTTAAACTATAAATTAATAATTTTAAAGACAACACTTTTTATTTTGGCTTAAACGGTCATTAAAAGGAAACCCATCAACTACACACAGTGGGGGCAGACATTTTGTGGACTGAACCGATAATACTCATTTCAATACACTAAGGACTAGTGACATCATTGAGATATGAGGCCCTTCATCCATTATTAGAAAGTAATGTTAGTAGTTCCTAATGAATTGATGGGCTGAATTTTCATGAAAAATGGCTGCTTCCAAACAAAAGCTGTATTTTTTTTGTATCTGGCTGTTAAAGATGGCCAACACATGAAATAGCCTAGTGTAAGTATTGCTACATTAAATAATGCTTGCATTTGACGTTTCTATTAATAAGTTGAAATTGAACAGTAATGTCATGTCATTGTTCACAGCCCGATATACTGCAACATACAAGGCAAATTCCCATATCAGACACAAAGAAATACAACAGTAATAGCAGTCAACAAATGGCATCGTATGATACGTTCTAGGAAGACAATCTATATTACCATGGGCAAGAAGTAAGTGGCTCCCACTTAAACTAGCAAAGCAGCAAGATAGCCACTGTGAGGTCCCATTATTAATCTATTTTTGTATATTTTAGGTTCAAGGAGTATGGGAGATTTAGTGCTGAAGAAAGAACCAACCAGTAGATAGAGCAGCAAAGAGCAGAATGACAAGTGTAAATAGTTAATTGTAGCTTTAATACAATTCTCATTAAACTGTTAGTATAAAAAGCTTGCAAATCATGAGATTCATTTAGTGTTGGACCTATGTCAATCTTTTTATATAAGATATGCATATCCATATTGTGCATGTGCACCACAAAATGCATATTCATACATCCATCATCATCATCATTTATTTATATAGCGCCACTGATTCCGCAGCGCTGTACAGAGAACTCATTCACATCAGTCCCTTCCCCATTGGAGCTTACAGTCTAAATTCCCTAACATACACACACAGACAGAGAGAGAGACTAGGATTAATTTTCTTCTAGAGCAGCCAATTAACCTACTAGTATGTTTTTGGAGTGTGGGAAGAAACCAGAGCACCCGGAGGAAACCCACGCAAACACAGGGAGAACATACAAACTTCACACAGATAAGGCCATGGTCAGGAATTGAACTCATTACCCCAGCGCTGTAAGGCAGAATTGCTAACCACTGAGCCACCATGCTGCCCATTTTTTTTTTTTTCATATTGTTGACTAAAGAGGCAAAATGGGAGTAGGCAGGAACAGACAAACACAAGCTGAGTACAGTAAGGATAGTAAATATGACAAAATTAGACATGGAGGCATCTCCAAATACACTTTTTTGCAGTGGTATGGTTTGGGGGTGCTGGAGTTCTGGTGGGCTAGTGCAACAATATGCAATGGCCATGATGAAATTTCTGGACACAGAATTTACTAATGAAGTGCAACAGTGCAAAATGCATAACAAAATTCAAACTACAGTTTGATTTGATTGATTTAGTGCAAATTACGTAACAAAAACAAATATGTACTGCATTTTTCTCTCTGTAAATAAACTCCAGCGTCCTAATTGTCATAATATAGTCTTAAAAATTGATCTCTTTCACTCCCATTTCCAAAGCTGGTTTGTCCAAGTGTGGATTTTTAAAAGGTTGCAAAAAAATGTACATGTATTACTATGCTCCAAGAAGATTAAGACACTATGAAGGGAATGCAATTCAGTGCAAATTCCCATTGGAGCGTTGACCAATGTGCATCTGCACATATTTCCAGGTATTGCGGTACATAAAACATCACTGATTTTTGTTGGCACTTTATGTTTTACTACCGTAACATCCCGCAGAGTGTCATTACACGAGGCTACATTGGAACATGGACGGTAATTGAATTCCCCCTGTGGGTTCTGTTACATTTTAGCATATGAATAGCTACTCATTTTGCATTAGCAGAAGAGCCTATAAGGCATAGTAAATATTTTATTAAAATAAGCACCCCTTAAAATAAGATATATTTTCATTTGGGTAGTAACTAACATTGTGCGGCATGTGCCACCGCTCAGGGTGCAATACTGAATGGGGTGCTGGCTAAGTTGTGAGTGAGGAGTAATGTAGGGCCTCTTTGACTGCCACTCTTAGTATGCCCAAACGGCTATCTGTGTCATTTTTTCTACTATAATTTTCAGATTTTTTTTGGCACAGCCATTGCTTCCGGTGGCTAGTTCAGTGCGAGGGGGAAGCAACTGAGTATGTTGTACAAATACGCAAGACCAATCATACACTGGTATTTTCTTTAAAAAAAAATACAATATCATTCAGAAAAATAAGTAAGAGTATATAGCAATCAAGAGCAATAAAATATCCAAATGGCCAAATAGTGGTAAAAATGTAAGATTCTCTAGGCTTAGAGATGGTGTTTACCGGAGTGGTGAGATATGCAGAGTGTCAATACTTCCCCAACCTTCAAACGGCAGTCATGCACAGTATTGCTTCTTCAAAATATCTTTACCAAATCTTTTAAAGCAATGCCTTCAAACACACAAAGCAATAGCGCTGCCTACATTTTTTATTAACAGACCACTGTTATGCAGTGGTCAAAGTGGAAATTTAGAAGCGGCGGTATGGAAAATGTAAGTAAAAGGAATCAAATAGTTTTATAATCAAGGCAGTAGGAGAAGTGGTGGTACGGCATACCACCATTATCCAGCCCACATCGGCCACTGCTGTTATGTATCCAACAGCTTCATCCTCCCCAGAAAGAACAAGGTCAAATCCTAATTTATATACTTCCTTTTCTGAGAATAGAACAGATGGGCACTCTTAGTAAACCTATTTTACCTATTTAATTCCCTTCCTTTGCCAAGAATTCTTTGAAGTGTCAGCCTCCCCACCTCCTGAACCTCCAATAAAGCTAACTATAGTAGTATAAAGCAAAATCTTCTACTGAAACCCAAGAAATATTGCTCTTCCTCATCACAAACAAAGCAGAATGTTAGTGCCTATATTTTCCATTAATGTCCATTCAATAGCCCACTGTTGTGTATCCAAAAAAATTCACATTTCCCACAAAGCATGAATTTAAATCCTAATGTATAGTTTTCACTTTCAGAGGATAGAGCTGCTGGGCACTCTTACTTAAGCCTATATTAGCTCCGGCCAATTCTTTTCCCTTAACAAGAATTCCCCGCCTCCCTTAAAATCCCTACAATTAGATTTTCTTGTTTCCAGGGGGTAAATGTATCATACCCCGGTTTTTGCAACTCGCGGGAGATCGGCGTCTTCGCAGCTTAAATTTAAAGCGGCGCTGCCTTGTAAAGGGAAGTTTGAGGTGCAGAAGGTATCCTTTTTAGGTTACGTAATCTCTTCTGAGGGATTTTCTATGGATTCAACAAAGGTCCAGGCTATTGTGGATTGGGTACAACCCAACAATCTAAAGGCGGTACAGAGGTTTCTGGGCTTCTCCAATTATTATCGAAGGTTCATTCACAACTTCGCTGACATTGTGGCTCCCATTGTCGCTTTGACCCGTAAAGGAATGGACCCAACTAATTGGTCGTCTCAAGCAGTATCCTCATTCAAAAGTCTGAAAAAGGCCTTTATCTCAGCTGAGGTCCTTAAACATCCAGATCCAGCTAAAGCATTTGTTCTAGAGGTCGATGCCTCGGACGTCGGGGCCGGCGCCATTCTATCACAGAAGGATCCTCATACTAATTGTCTACACCCATGTGCCTATTTCTCCCGTCAGTTCTCTTCAGCAGAAGCCAACTACGATGTCGGTAATAGAGAACTATTGGCAATCAAGTGGGCCTTCGAGGAGTGGCGGCATTGGTTGGAGGGTGCTTCGCATCAGATCTCTGTCATTACCGACCACAAGAACTTGCAATATATACAGTCAGCCAAGCGTTTAAACCCTAGACAGGCCCGCTGGGCATTATTTTTTACCCGGTTCAATTTCCTGATCACCTACAGACCAGGTTCCAAGAATGTCCGGGCAGATGCCCTGTCCAGGAGTTTCATGGCACACCATGTTCCAGTTACTAACCCAGAGTCTATTATTCCTCCTTCCATAATCCATGCTGGGTTAACCCAAGATCTGAGTGTCACACTGCAAAGATTCCAGAAATTAGCCCCGGATGCTACTCCGGAGCAACGACTTTTTGTTCCAGTCCACTTAAGAAAGGCGGTTCTTGCGGAAGCACATTGCAGTAGGGCTGCTGGGCACCCTGGAATTTACAAGACGCTAGAAATCCTTTCCCGCACGGTCTGGTGGCCACCCATGTCTGCCGACGTCAAGAGGCATGTCCTCTCAGGTGAGATTTGTGCTAGAAACAAAATTCCTAGGATCCGTCCAGTAGGCCAATTAGTTCCTTTGGCCCCTCCTGCGAAACCATGGACTCATCTGTCTATGGACTTTGTAGTGGATTTACCACCTTCTGCAGGACACAACACGATTTGGGTCGTGGTAGACCGGTTCAGCAAAATGTCACACTTCATTCCGTTAACCAAACTGCCTTCTGCTCGGGATTTGGCTCTCTTATTCATTCAACATATTTTCAGGCTCCATGGACTCCCTACTGACATCATCTCTGATCGGGGTTCTCAGTTTATAGCACAATTCTGGAGATCCTTCTGTACCCTTCTCGGAATCAAGGTCAGTTTATCATCCGCCTACCACCCTCAGTCAAATGGGCAAACTGAAAGGGTTAACCAGTCCCTAGAAAAGTTTCTGCGATGCTTCTGCGTGAGTTCCACGATAATTGGTCTTCCTTGTTACCCTGGGCGGAATTTGCCTGTAATAATTCCTGTCACTCAGCTACTAAAATCTCTCCGTTCTTCTGCAATTATGGTTTTCACCCCAGATCTAACTCCCTGTATTCACTCCAGTCCGTTGGTATCCAGGAGATCCGCTCCACTGCAAGATATCTCAGAGTTATCTGGAAGAAAGTTCACTCATCATTGAGACAAGCCTCACTTGTGGCAAAAAAAATTTCAGACCCACATCGTACCACCTGCTCCCTTAAGGTTGGCCAGAAGGTGTGGCTGTCTACAAAAAATATCAGGCTCAGACATCCGTGCAAGAAGTTGGGCCCTAAGTTCATCGGGCCGTTTCCTATCATCAAACAGGTGAACCCCGTCGCATTTAGGTTAAAAATTCCAGCCTCGTTGAGAATCCCCAACACATTTCATTGTTCTCTGTTGAAACCGGTACTATTTACTGGTCAAGCCCAGTCTTCAAGTGTGCCTGGGAGAAGTTCCAGTGGACCACAAAAATTTGTGATTCAAAAGGTCCTAAAAAGATTCTAAAAAAGTTCAAGGACAGGTGCATTTCCTTGTACAATGGAGGAATCGCGGATTGGAAGAGCGATCTTGGGTTCCGCGGAGACAACTCCATGCCCCAAAGAAACTGAAGGAGTTCTTAAAAAAATTCCCTAGAAAACCGGGATGTCGGGGTCCCTCGACCCCTCCTCAAGGGGGGGGGTTCTGTTACGAGCCGCGGCGGTGCCCAGCCGCCGCGACTCACTCACCCACGTCCCGGCCGTCGCCATGACGACCGGGACGTCATTTCCGGCCATAACCCGGCCGTTGCCGGGGCAACCAGTAGTCACTTCAGAGCTGCGTCCCGGCAATAGGAGGAGGCCGGGCGCAGCGTTCTACAGCCTGTGGGCTAATTAATATGGGCAGATTATAGGAGGCAATTACAGGCATTGGCCTGCAACTGTGCAGGCCAGGGGCAAGCCCTGATTGGCTCGGTTAGTGACTGCTTTATTAACCTGCAGGAATGTGTTCAACCTGTGATTGGTTCAGCTGGGTATTTAAGGCAATGAGGTCTGCTGCCTCATGGCCGGTTATAGCTCCTGTGTTCCAGTCTGCTGACCTGCTTGTTCCAGTTCCTGTATCCTGATATCTATATTTGACTTCCCGTGTATGACCCTTGGCTGTGCATTGGACTTCGCTCGTGTTTCCTGTGACCCTGATCCTTGGCTTGTTTACCCGTCCCGCTACTTTGCCTGTGACCTCTGACCTCAGCTTGTTCATCGATACTGCTACTTGCTGCCAGCCTTTGACCTCTGCATGGACCTGACTCTTCTTGCCTGGGTTCTCCCCAGCCGGTACACACTTCACGACCCTCTGTCAGTCTGCAGCCCAGTCTGTCCCCACCATCAGGGGCTCCAGTGAACACCTGACTGGCAGAGTAGACTCCGGGTTGTGTTGTGCTGGCTGGAGAGGTTCCTAACATGGAGGTTCCAGGTCACCCAGGAGTTACATTGAATTGTGAGATTTTTTTATTATAGCTTTTATCTTACATTGAAATGCTTGTTGATATTCTATTGCAAACTGGGGGCTTTCTTTCATTAAATGTATCGTTTTAACTTATTACTGAGTGTAGGGCAATTTGTGACCCTCTTTAACGTTAGAGGGATGCATGTGTGGCGCTTCAAGGGTATCAGATTGAACATCACACACTTATGTAATTCCCCGTGAAACAGGGGGCCTAACGGTTCTCAGGGGGCCCAGATTGGGGGGGGGCGTTATGGTAGCAGGGTCAGTGTTAGGCGGGCTGCTGGAACTCTATGGTACTATGGTAGTCAGTGTGCAGGACTGTTCCTGGAGTCACAAGAGGTAGATAAAGGTAAGAGGAAGGGGTACTGTGATGGAGAGCTAGTGTGTGTGAGATTGAAGCTGCAGTGTAAGGGGGGGCATGTGTGAAGGTGCTGGGCAGAGAAGGGGCATGTGTGAAGGTGCTGGGCACAGAGAGGGGGCATGTGTGAAGGTGCCGGGCAGAGAGGGGGCATGTGTGAAGGTGCTGGGCAGAGAGGGGGCATGTGTGAAGGTGCCAGGCAGAGAAGGGGCATGAGTGAAGGTGCCAGGCAGAGAAGGGGCATGTGTGAAGGTGCCGGGCAGAGAGGGGGCATGTGTGAAGTTTCTGGGCAGAGAGGGGGCATGTGTGAAGGTGCTGGGCACAGAGAGGGGGCATGTGTGAAGGTGCCGGGCAGAGAGGGGGCATGTGTGAAGGTGCTGGGCAGAGAGGGGGCATGTGTGAAGGTGCCAGGCAGAGAAGGGGCATGTGTGAAGGTGCCGGGCAGAGAGGGGGCATGTGTGAAGGTGCTGGGCAGAGAGGGGGCATGTGTGAAGGTGTCGGGAAGAGAGGGGGCATGTGTGAAGGTGCTGGGCAGAGAAGGGGCATGTGTGAAGGTGCTGGGCACAGAGAGGGGGATTGTGTGAAGGTGCTGGGCAAAGAGGGGGCATGTTTGAAGGTGCTGGGCAGAGAGGGGGCATGTGTGAAGGTGCCAGGCAGAGAGGGGGCATGTGTGAAGGTGCTGGACAGAGAGGGGGCATGTGTGAAGGTGCCAGGCAGAGAAGGGGCATGTGTGAAGGTGCCAGGCAGAGAAGGGGCATGTGTGAAGGTGCGGGCAGAGAGGGGGCATGTGTGAAGGTGCTGGGCACAGAGAAGTGGCAACGGCCGGACGCTGAGCGCTCCGTTAGCACGCCCCAGCCACACTAAACAGCTGGGGGCGTACACTAGTGCTACACAGCCTGTGGGCTGATTAATTCTCTCCTTACATAATTATCTGGGGCCTGGTAGTTATTACAGGGCTAAGCCCTGAATGGAGAGTCTCAGTATATAAGGCAGGGAGGGATTAGCCTCCCTGTCGGTTATAGCTTCCAGATTTGTGTTTGCTACCTGCTGTTGTGCTTTTGGTGTATGGACTTTCTTTTGCCGTGTATGACCCCTGCCTGTACCTTGGATTTGCCTGTTTGCCTGTGCCCCTGACCTTCTGGCCTGAACCTTGGATACTGCTGATTTGCTCGTGACCCCGACCCTTGGCCTGTTTTCTGACTATTCTACCAAGCAAGTGACCCCTGACCTCGGCTTGTTCTCTGGATACGCTGTCTGCCATAACTCTCTGTTCCTTGGTTCTCTACAGCCAGTACACATCTCACGACCCTCCGTTTGTCTGCATCCAAGTCTGTGCCCACCACAACAGTGAACACCAGACTTTCAGAGCAGACTCCGGGTTTTGTTGTACTGGCTGGAGGGGTTCCTAACAGCTATGGATTTTTTCAGGGGGGAAGGCCCAAACCAATATCTTGCCTAGGGCCCCATGAGGTCTAAATATGGCTCTGCCATGAAATACTGTATAGTCTAAGGAGGCCCAAAAACATGGATTTTCCAACAAAATAGCAAAACCAAAACAAACAAAACCAAAACCAAAACCAACCTGGACTTGTAGTTATTTTGACAAGATTAAAAAACTAACAAGACCAGTAAAGCAAGCACATCAAACATCTTTCATATAGCAGTAATGTCTAATTTCTGTCTCCTAATCGCCATAAAACCTCCTTTTGGCCTGTATTGCTACATATAATATGTTTTGAAAAAACTGTGTCCTGATGAGCATTTTAAACCTCTATAAGTGTCTTTAACACAGAGTTTAAAAATTATTATAATCTATTCTTTATAAGGCACTACAGAAGGTCCACAGTGCTGTACATGAAATTTGCAACAATATACAATACACAAATAGCAACAATCCATAATACAAAACAACTACATTATTAAACTAAACATAATTAGACCAGAGATCTACTAATTAACAGCATGCACACAGATAACTTGGTAATGCAGATCAAGTTATTTACAGTAAAGTGATGGTAATGGCCAATGTGAAGTAGGTCTAGGCTCGTAAAAAAAAACAGCAAGAGAAGCAGGCCTAGAGGTACAGAGGGTGATGGAAGAGTGGAAGGAGAACACAAGGAAAGAGGGCCATGTTCAGGAGAGATTAGGGGGTATATTTACTAAACTGTGGGTTTGAAAAAGTGGATATGTTGCCTGTAGCAACCAATCAGATTCTAGCTGTCATTTTGTAGAATGTACTAGATAAATGATAAGTAGAATCTGATTGGTTGCTATTGGCAACATCTCCACTTTTTAAACCCTCCAATTAGTAAATATACCCCTAGATCCTAAAGGGAATTTGAATACAGCAAGTGGGGGATTGGAGGTGATAGCCTTTTATTTTTAAGCGTTTCATGCTTTAAAACTGATCAATTTTATATGATATTGACTATTTTTAAGAATGAAACAACCCACTCTTGCAGTAAGTCTTCTATAAATAAATAAATAAATAAATAAATAAATATAAAGCAGCAAATAATATCCTGAGCTCAGCACATAATGGCAGCTGAGTTTCTTACAGGCTTTGTTCTAGAACATATTGCATCACTTGAATTGTCACAATGCAACTGCTTCAAAGCAGCTGAGCTTTGTGGAGGTGAGTAGACATCAATACTGTCTCAGCAGATTCGAAACTGACCTAAAGTATACGACAATCTCCAACTCCAACATCTGGGATTACACAACACCTGTGGCTCCTCAGTAAATAGCACTTGTGGAATAACCATTAGTACATAGATACACAGATTCCATTGTTGCGGTGTGAACACAGGTAAGTCTTAGCTGGAATTTCAAGGGTTTGCTGGTTTAAACTATCTGATCATTATAGAAATATAATGCTTAAATAAAGCCATGTTGCTGGATTTGTTTAAAGAAATTATACAGTATCAATGTTGGTTAATTTAAAGAAGCAGTTGTTCATTAATATCATTAGGAGTATTGTTAAAGTGTTGAGGTATGTCAGCATTGTAATTATTATTATTATTATTGATATGGTTACCATGACGCTTCACATGAGAAATAAATTCACATTTATCCACTGTTTCTGTCCCTACTGTCCTACCAATAATTATTTATGGTAATGACATATTGACGTCAGTTTTTTTGTCATTTCTTTTCAGCACGATTGTTCTGCGAAAAAGGTAGGAGAGATGCCTGTAATGGATACAAGCGCTAATTTAAGGAGGTGGAAAAAGTGCAGGAAACTGATTGACAGATATATCCAATGTGATTGTGATAGGGATGCCCTGGCCTGTTTCATGATGTGAGTAAAATACTGAAAATGCAATGTGTCCTCATATAGAATAACACTTTATAACATGCACAATTCTATAAATACTTAAATTCATAACATGCAATATTTAAGATTAGTCTTAAACGTAATATATTTTTTATAAAAGAGCTAATAATATTCACAAATTTAAATGTAAAATTTCTAAGGATTAACGGGACTATTTAGAGTAAGTGTTTAATTATTACACTGCAAATGCAGTAACCAGCTTCAATTATGTCATTGTTAGTCATATAAATTTTTTGTCTATTGGCATTTTTAGTCTCATCCAATTAACTAAAAACCTACAAATTAAGGGCCACACTTAGAGTCGGATGCAAAGTTCATTTCAGGCGCATCCTGCATCCTGCGCATGAGCAGTAAGCAACAGTTTCCTGCAATTCCGTCTGCTTTTCAGACGCAGTGTACACTTGCGACAGCTTGAGTCTCAGTACGAGGGAAAGGGCGGAACACGGAGTTATCTAGGCGTGACCATGAATAATTTAGATACTATAGGTGTCTACCCGCAAAAACTATCCTAGTCGGATCAAGATGCAGGCGGAACATACGTCAACAAAGACAGAAAAAGTGCGGCAGGAATTAGGTGGTGCAAGTAGTTAGCTAGCTGCAGGCACTGGTCGCAACTTGGTAGAGTGTTACGAGTGGGACACAACTGAGGTTGCATGTCACTCGTAATACCCTACCAAGCTGCGGCACACTCCCACTCCTGCTCTTTCATGTAACTCTTAGACGCACATTGCGTCCGACTCTAAATGAGGCCCTAACTGTTTTTTGTTTTGCATGTCAATTTTATTCACCCTTTCCGGATTCATTTGTATAACTACATTGAGCTTTTGGGTATTTATTCTCACTTTTAAAAGGTTTTCATTATCAATTTAGCAGATTTATTATCCATAAATGTATAGCAATTCTACTGTGCCATATATATTTATCTTTTACCAGACCTTCACAGAGCTTCCACACATGGGTTTTTGTCCATTGTATTTTGATACACTTTTGGGGCTCATTGAGACATAGGCAAGTGTTAAACACAGATAGCCAAACAAGCCGACACTGTGATGGTCGTCATTTAAAAGTGTACCAAAAAAGGACCCAGCGCCTGTACAATGTGTAAGCCTTACTCAAGAAACATTATAGAGGCGCCGAGTCCTTGAATCACTCCCTTAATACCAGCAATGTAACTGTCGCCCTTTTAAGTGACAACCATCACAGTGCAGCTTGATCGTCTGTCTGTGTTTATAGCAACCTTGCCAGAAATTTTCTGTGCTACTATTTCAGTAAGTATCCATTTTTTACACGTCGTGATTACTACATTATGCATTTTAATGTCGATGTCATTTTTGTCGGCATTTTGGTACTCGCACTTTTGTACCCCGACTTGTACCGAGATGATGTGCTCAAGTGTGTAACTATAGGCATAGCACCCCCAGACAACTGCTAAGGAGTCAAGCAACATAGCCAGTATCTGACCTAGAGAATATGTGTCTCTAAGCATCCCATCATTCTGGTTTCCGTCAAATTCAGCAGCTAGTATTTAATCTGCTGCAGTGTTGGATATTGTTTTGGAAAGAGAAGTTCTCGACGGGGCTGTGATGTTAGTAATAAAGCAGCACAGGGGAGTGGTTTCGTATGAGTGGTATTAACCTGACTCTGATCAATTGTTATATTTTCCCTGATAAGATGTGTAATGTGTTTGCATGCCTCTAAATGCTCTTTTAAACTATAAATTAATAATTTTAAAGACAACACTTTTTATTTTGGCTTAAACGGTCATTAAAAGGAAACCCATCAACTACACACAGTGGGGGCAGACATTTTGTGGACTGAACCGATAATACTCATTTCAATACACTAAGGATTAGTGACATCATTGAGATATGAGGCCCTTCATCCATTATTAAAAAGTAATGTTAGTAGTTCCTAGTGAATTGATGGGCTGAATTTTCATGAAAAATGGCTGCTTCCAAACAAAAGCTGTATTTTTTTTGTATCTGGCTGTTAAAGATGGCCAACACATGAAATAGCCTAGTGTAAGTATTGCTACATTAAATAATGCTTGCATTTGACGTTTCTATTAATAATTTGAAATTGAACAGTAATGTCATGTCATTGTTCACAGCCCGATATACTGCAACATACAAGGCAAATTCCCATATCAGACACAAAGAAATACAACAGTGATAGCAGTCAACAAATGGCATCGTATGATACGTTCTAGGAAGACAATCTATATTACCATGGGCAAGAAGTAAGTGGCTCCCACTTAAACTAGCAAAGCAGCAAGATAGCCACTGTGAGGTCCCATTATTAATCTATTTTTGTATATTTTAGGTTCAAGGAGTATGGGAGATTTAGTGCTGAAGAAAGAACCAACCAGTAGATAGAGCAGCAAAGAGCAGAATGACAAGTGTAAATAGTTAATTGTAGCTTTAATACAATTCTCATTAAACTGTTAGTATAAAAAGCTTGCAAATCATGAGATTCATTTAGTGTTGGACCTATGTCAATCTTTTTATATAAGATATGCATATCCATATTGTGCATGTGCACCACAAAATGCATATTCATACATCCATCATCATCATCATTTATTTATATAGCGCCACTGATTCCGCAGCACTGTACAGAGAACTCATTCACATCAGTCCCTTCCCCATTGGAGCTTACAGTCTTAATTCCCTAACATACACACACAGACAGAGAGAGAGACTAGGGTTAATTTTCTTTTAGAGCAGCCAATTAACCTACTAGTATGTTTTTGGAGTGTGGGAAGAAACCAGAGCACCCGGAGGAAACCCATGCAAACACAGGGAGAACATACAAACTTCACACAGATAAGGCCATGGTCAGGAATTGAACTCATTACCCCAGCGCTGTAAGGCAGAAGTGCTAACCACTGAGCCACCATGCTGCCCATATTTTTTTTTTTCATATTGTTGACTAGAGAGGCAAAATTCTAGTAGGCAGGAACAGACAAACACAAGCTGAGTACAGTAAGGATACTAAATATGACAAAATTAGACATGGAGGCATCTCCAAATACACTTTTTTGCAGTGGTATCGTTTGGGGGTGCTGGAGTTCTGGTGGGCTAGTGCAACAATATGCAATGACCATGATGAAATTTCTGGACACAGAATTTACTAATGAAGTGCAACAGTGCAGAATCCATAACAAAATTCAAACTACAGTTTGATTTGATTGATTTAGTGCAAATTACGTAATAAAAACAAATATGTACTGCATTTTTCTCTCTGTAAATAAACTCCAGCGTCCTAATGTCATAATATAGTCTTAAAAATTGATCTCTTCCACTCACATTTCCAAAGCTGGTTTGTCCAAGTGTGGATTTTTAAAAGGTTGCAAAAACATGTACATGTATTACTATGCTCCAAGAAGATTAACACACTATGAAGGGATTGCAATTCAGTGCAAAGTCCCACTGGAGCGTTGACCAATGTGCATCTGCACATATTTCCAGGTATTGCGGTACATAAAACATCACTGATTTTTGTTGGCACTTTATGTTTTACTACTGTAACATCCCGCAGAGTGTCATTACACGAGGCTACATTGGAACATGGACGGTAATTGAATTCCCCCTGTGGGTTCTGTTACATTTTAGCATATGAATAGCTACTCATTTTGCATTATCAGAAGAGCCTATAAGGCATAGTAAATATTTTATTAAAATAAACACCCCTTAAAATAAGATATATTTTTATTTGGGTAGTAACTAATGCTGTGCGGCATGTGCCACCGCTCAGGGTGCAATACTGAATGGGGTGCTGGCTAAGGTGTGAGTGAGGAGTAATGTAGGGCCACTTTGACTGCCACTCTTAGTATGCCCAAACGGCTATCTGTGTCATTTTTTTTTTTTCTGATTTTTCTGGCACAGCCATTGCTTCCGGTGGCTAGTTCAGTGCGAGGGGGAAGCAACTGAGTATGTTGTACAAATACGCAAGACCAATCATACACTGGTATTTTCTTTATAAAAAAATACAATATCATTCAGAAAAATAAGTATATATAAGTATATAGCAATCAAGAACAATAAAATATCCAAATGGCCAAATAGTGGTAAAAATGTAAGTGTCAGGTGCCGTCTCCGCGTTCTCCACAGGCGCCGGAGACGGACACCTTCTCTCCGCAATCCACGTCCTGTTGCCTAGCAGCAGAACTCTATCTCTACTCACCTGTCTGCAGCCAGCATGTCTAACCGCCTAAATCTCCCTAATCCAATCAGGAGGCACCTTAGAGTACTTAAAGCAGCCTCTGACCAGGTCTAGTGCCAGAGTATTGGTTCTAACCAGCTCCAGCATTTAGTTAATGATTCCTGTTCCTGACCTGCGGTGTATTGACTCCTTGGCTTGTTTGACCTCTCTTCCGGATATCCCTTGTACTTCGCTGCCCGCACTGGTATTGACCTTTGGACCGTCCCTGACTACTCTAGTCTACTCTCCGTGGTACCTTGCTTCCTTGGTTTCGACTCGGCCTGTCTGACTACCCTCCATTCGCTGCACTGGTGACTTCCTGGGAGAACCGCGACCTGCACATCACACGCAGCAAAGCCCAAACCTCCTTGCGGGGGTCCCTGGTGAACACCGGTGGTATGTTAGACTCCGTGCCTCTCAGGTTAGTAGCGCTAATACCAGTCAGTGATATTCTCTGTGTAAAAGTGTGACAGTAAGATTCTCTAGGCTTAGAGATGGTGTTTACCGGAGTGGTGAGATATGCAGAGTGTCAATACTTCCCCAACCTTCAAACGGCAGTCATGCACAGTATTGCTTCTTCGAAATATCTTTACCAAATCTTTTAAAGCAATGCCTTCAAACACACAAAGCAATTGCGCTGCCTACATTTTTTATTAACAGACCACTGTTATGCAGTGGTCAAAGTGGAAATTTAGAAGCGGCGGTATGGAAAATGTAAGTAAAAGGAATCAAATAGTTTTACAAGCAAGGCAGTAGGAGAAGTGGTGGTACGGCATACCACCATTATCCAGCCCACATCGGCCACTGCTGTTATGTATCCAACAGCTTCATCCTCCCCAGAAAGAACAAGGTCAAATCCTAATTTATATACTTCCTTTTCTGAGAATAGAACAGATGGGCACTCTTAGTAAACCTCAAAAAGATCCCCTAGAGGATCATCCCGGCGCTAGCAGTCAATACCAAGGATAGTGCATAAATAGAGGATAATCATATATAGGTGACCCTGCAGCTGAGACATGGTTCACCAAACCGTTAGAAAATTAGCTGAAAGGGATAGGTCAAGCGCTGGGGCACCTATAATAATGATTACAAATACATCACATGGATGTATGCCTTTAGGGATATTCCCTAGTGTTACCAGCATACAGCTCTGGTTGGAATCCGCCCCTCTCTATAACTATTTTGCGAGATGGGAGACTCTCATTACCCCATGCATTAGATGGTTTGACAATTGTATGCACCTTTGAGTGGAGATAAATGTCTCTTCTTAGTAATTTTATGGTCTCTGTATGTTGTTACAATATATACTATGTGAATAAATTCTGAATGGAAATTGATTATATTACGGATCTTATTCCATGTGATGTATTTGTAATCACTCTTAGTAAACCTATTTTACCTATTTAATTCCCTTCCTTTGCCAAGAATTCTTTGAAGTGTCAGCCTCCCCACCTCCTGAACCTCCAATAAAGCTAACTATAGTAGTATAAAGCAAAATCTTCTACTGAAACCCAAGAAATATTGCTATTCCTCATCACAAACAAAGCAGAATATTAGTGCCTACATTTTCCATTAATGTCCATTCAATAGCCCACTGTTATGTATCCAAAAAAATTCACAGATCCTAATGTATAGTCTTCACTTTCGGAGGATAGAGCTGCTGAGCACTCTTACTTAAGCCTATATTAGCACCGGCCAATTCTTTTCCCTTAACAAGAATTCCCCACCTCCCTTAAAATCCCTACAATTAGATTTTCTTGTTTCCAGGGGGTAAATGTATCATACCCTGGTTTTTGCAACTCGCGGGAGATCGGCGTCTTCGCAGCTTAAATTTAAAGCGGCGCTGCCTTGTAAAGGGAAGTTTCCCTTTACAAGGGGCATGTGTGAAGGTGCTGGGCAGAGAGGGGGCATGTGTGAAGGTGCCGGGCAGAGAGGGGGCATGTGTGAAGGTGCTGGGCAGAGAGGGGGCATGTGTGAAGGTGCCAGGCAGAGAAGGGGCATGTGTGAAGGTGCTGGGCAGAGAGGGGGCATGTGTGAAGGTGCTGGGCACAGAGAAGGGGCAACGGCTGGACGCTGAGCGCTCCGTTAGCATGCCCCAGCAACACTAAACAGCTGGGCGCGTGTGCTAGTGCTACACAGCCTGTGGGCTGATTAATTCTCTCATTACATAATTAGCTGGGGCCTGGTAGTGATTACAGGGCTAAGCCCTGATTGGAGAGTCTCAGTATATAAGGCAGGGAGGGCTTAGCCTCCCTGCCGGTTATAGCTTCCAGATTTCTGTTTGCTACCTGCTGTTGTGCTTTTGGTGTAAAACCTTTGGACTTTCTTTTGCCGTGTATGACCCCTGCCTGTACCTTGGATTTGCCTGTTTGCCTGTGCCCCTGACCTTCTGGCCTGAACCTTGGATACTGCTGATTTGCTCGTGACCCCAACCCTTGGCGTGTTTTCTGACTATTCTACCAAGCAAGTGACCTCGGCTTGTTCTCTGGATACGCTGTCTGCCATAACTCTCTGTTCCTACACATCTCACGACCCTCCGTTTGTCTGCATCCAAGTCTGTCCCCACCACTAGGGGCAACAGTGAAAACCAGACTTTGGAGCAGACTCCGGGTTTTGTTGTACTGGCTGGAGGGGTTCCTAACAGCTATGGATTGTTTCAGGGGGGAAGGCCAAAACCAATATCTTGCTTAGGGCCCCATGAGGTCTAAACATGGCTCTGCCATGAAATACTGTATAGCCTAAGGAGGTAAATTTGCACTTTACCAGGCCAAGGCGATTCTGTTCACGGGTTTACTTAACACCAGAGAGGTAACGAGGTTTATCCACAAAAATAAAGATGACAGCAATATCTTACAAATAGCTTCAATTTATCCTGGAGGAGGACCCCTGATATGAGTTGGGAAATAACATAACAACTTCTTAACAAGTTGATGACAATTTCAAACCATTCATATATGACAAAAAAAAATCATGTTCACAATACAAGTAACAATTTTATTCTAATGGAACTCTGCTTTCCCGGACATAACTGTCAAAATAAATTGTTAACTCTTGCATAAATAATTGCATAACATAACCCAATATAGATACAGATTTGTCAAGATGACAATAAGACCCCGTTTATAAGCAAATTACTGCGCAGTAAATATCAACCTAGACATTTGTTCCCCATTATATAGTTCAGTACTTTTCTGTAGAGGTGGTGCACATGAGGAGTTGTTCCTAATTTTGAAGGTACCTAGCATTGTGCTAATTGCGGGTAAGTAAAACTCTGCAGCTTGCAGTGAGTTTAATTTCTCTACACTTTAGAACTGTCTGTATCACACAGACTATGTGCTTTTAATATTGCAAAATTTGTTTTCATTTTCTGGGGTAGATTTTTATTTTTAAGTCAATGAGAAACGTGCAATTTAATATTTATAGGCTCTGAGAGGAGACCTCTTTACTGCAGGTGCTATATAATAGGGATTCTTGGTGTAATATCTGTAACTCCTTATTTCTGACACTTTTCATCCGACTGCATAGAGATTTTTAACAGTTCAGTCCTTACTTAGCATGAATTATCTATAGCGGTTAACAGTTCGAATTGCCTGCCTGGATTTGTAACTTTCTTAAAAAGATTGGAATCAGTTATTTAGGGTCAAATCTCTGACTGATTCAATTCACTGATGTTGCTTTATACAGATCTGTAGTTAATATTATGGAATGCCTGGGTCTTTCTGTCTACATTCACAGTCCATGAAAATAGATTTTCTTTTTAATGTATGCACCAACTACTGCATAGTACTGCTTGTCACTTGGATTAATATGCACATTTCACAGTCAGTGAACCACATACTTGCCAACTCTCCCGGAATGTCCGCGAGACTCCCGCATTTTGCCAGAGTCTCCCGGAATCCCGGGTGAGTGTGGCAATCTCCCAAATTCTGCCCACTTCACTAGGAAGTGCCCCACTTCCTAGTGAAGTGGGCAGAATTTGATCTCAAACGCCGCGATTCCCGGTGAATTGCGGCGTTTGGCCCCACCCCCGCTGTCAAATGACGCTGTTTGTGTCATGACATCACAGGGGGCGGGGCCAAAATGACGCAAATTTTGTCCGCCCCGCCCCCTCACACCCACCTCCACTGGCAGGCTCCCGGTAGAGAGCTGAAGAAAGTAGGTAAGTATGGTGAATCAGTGTACACTAAAGCTGATAGCTGGGAGTATAAGGAAGTGCTCAAATCTGTGAGGAGTAGGTTTTTACAGACCTCTCTGGATGTCTTCCACTGAAGCTCCTTATAAGGGTACCTTTCAGCAGGGAATCCCCTCTCGCTCACAGTCATGGAGTGCTGAATGTGTCAGAGGATCAGGGTAAGGGAATTTCCCTTCTTTCACATAAGTGCCTGTGCTCTTGTTCTCACTGCTGGGGAAACCCAGCTGCGTATCACTGTGCTCTCAGCCTCTCACCTCAGGCATCCAAATAGCCGTTTTTTCTCTCAGATTTTAAACCTGGAACTTTACTGCCAAAACTCAGCTGTTGTCCACACAGCCTCAGGGGTCACATGACTAGTCAGCCTCAGAGGTCACAAGTCAATTCAGAGCCCCTTCCCCCTCTTCTTCTGTGCAGACCTCCAAAACCAATGTTTCAACCGAGCCCCTAAGTATCTTCCTCCACTGACAACCACGCCAGAGAAAAGTCCAAACACAACTGCTACAAAACCCAAACACAATTATTACAAAACTATCCTCTCAATGGCACAACACACAACACCAAACTCAAAATCCATTGGCTATATCCCTGCACATTGCAAAGCAACACAAGTCACCCAACAGTGCATGTGGGCAATGACATAGCCACCCCCACACACAACCAGCTGCCACAAGCAACTAAAATGGACAATACCAGGCAACCACAACAAACCATGCAGTGAGACAAATACAGCCAAGTGCACACACATACATCTCAACATGCTTTTCATATATATACACCCCGGCGGCACCCAGGCTTTGGCTGGGGTATCACACTTACAGTTTTCTGAACATGGGTAAAATTACAAAACATACATAAAATGTTCACATTCTGTAAATACTGCTATATAGTAAACAGGAAACCAAGGTGATGGTACTCTAATCCCTTATATATGAACCCTCAGACATGCTTAGATTCTGGTGATTCACTTCCAGTGTCCTTACACAGCTCTGTCTATATTTTGTCCCTATGTGTAGTTGGTGAACCCATGGGTGAACGCAGGATAGAGGAAATTAATTGGCAGGAAGTCGAAAGCAAATATCAGCATCACAGGTAGAAAAGAGATTGAAGGGAAAGGACGATAACATTAGGGACATACACAGAATAAGACTATGGAAGCAGCTGGCTTCCTTGTCGTGTGATCTCCTCCAGAACACTGCAGGAGTTTATGCAGCACATTTAAACAGAGGAGGGGGAAGAGATACTGCAATGAATTTTCAACCACATCCTCCCCCTCCTTCCTCTGCATGCTCCAGCTGTGCACTTAAGTGTGGAGAGGTCTGAGTTGCATACTAGGGGCATGTGAAGAGGTCTGTGTAGCATGTGGGAGGTCTGAGTGGCGTATGGTGAGGTCTGACTGGCATGTATGATGCATTTGGTGATGTCTGCATGACATGAAAGCAGTATGCATCGAGGTTTGAGTGGCATGTGGGAGGTCTGAGTGGCATGTGGTGAGGTCTGAGTGGAATGTGGGGAGGTCTAAGTGGCATGTGAGGACCATGTGGTGAGTTCTGTATAGCATGTGGGGCAGTCTGAGTGGCATATGTGGGGAATGCATGGAGATCTGTGTGGCATGTGGAGAGGTCTGAGTTTCATGTGGTGAGGTCTGAGTGGAGTGTGAGGATGTCTAAGTGGCATGTAGGACCATGTGGTGAGATCTGTATGGCATGTGGGGCAGTCTGAGTGGCATGTAGTGAGGTCTGAGTGGAATGTGGGGAGGTCAAAGTGGCATGTAAGGGGTATGCAGGGAGAGCTGAGTGGCATGTGGGGGAGATTCAGAGTACATGTGGGTGCATTGTGACAAGTGTGGGTCTGAGAGAATGAGGTGCTATTTTGGAGCAAGTGGCAGATCTGAAGGTCATGTAGTGAAATATTGGAGCAGGTGTTCATGTTGGTACATTTTGTTATGAGTGATGTGGGAGTGTTGTTTGGGAGTTGTTTTTAATTTATGAGAGTATTAAGGGTAAAGTACGGCCCTTTTGGAGGTTGGAGGGCCACACATGACATTAGAAGTATATCAGGTTGCCCAACGCTGTTCTAGACTTTTCCAATGATTCCATCACTGGTTGCCATGACAGTAGCCTCCCTGCTCACAGTGGGGTATTACAGTAGTACAATTAATTTGTCTATCAGGCTAAAAATGTACTTTGTCAGTTCCTCATCTTGCAGTGCTAATGTTTTCTCCAAAACAGAGTTATTAGTTTGTTTGATTGTTGTTTGTTTAGGGGTGTCTGTCCCCTTGCCTCTCCCTTATACCCCCCCAACACACACACACACACACACACACACACACACACACACACACACACACACACACACACACCTTTCACTCTTTTTTTCCACATTTCCTCTTCCCTTTCTAGATGCTGTTCTTTCTGTTCTCCTTACCCCACCTTTACTTTCTCTTTTCATTGTTTTCCTCTCTCCTTTTCACTTTTTCTTATTAGTTTTCTAATGTTTATATCTCCTCTGCACTCTCCTTTCTCTCTTTTTCTGCGTGTGTGTCTCTGGAATTGCTGAAAAGTGAATACTATGCCAGTTTGCATAGTGTATCTTGCATGATTTCTCTCTGTGCAAGCCTAGAAAGCAAATACACGCAAATGTGTAAATGCAGGTTTGTGAAACTTACCACTAATGGGAGAGGGAAGGGACCGTCTAATGTATGTAGGACATTTACAGTAAGGAATGTTCTCACAAATGTGGCTCATGCAGACAAATGCGGATTTATGTCTGTTTGGAGGCGCAAAATTTGCACCGAATACAGGGTAAATGTGAATCCAGGATAATGATAATGACAAACAGAAAAATTACCACATCAAATAAAATTGAATAATTGCTGAATCACCTGCATAGCTGCAGGGCCGGATTTACCACTAGGCAACATAGGCACTTGCCTAGGGCCCGGCAGTCTCCAGGGGCCCCAGCAGCAAGGCGGGTGGTGGGATATGCCAGCCAATAAAAAAATATTGTGTCCGAGGGAGAAAAAAAACAAATAAAATAAAAAATCACATGATCGCAGCGCCCCCCCCGGCAGCCTCCTCCCTGCTGTGTTGCGTTCCACTGGATGTCGGGCATGAGTCACGCCATGTGATGTCATCACGCCCGACATTATATTCAGTGAAGACTCATTGTGGAGCGGAGAGGAGCAGCGAACGCGGCGGGGCAAACAAAAAGACAAAACAGAACAGAAGATGAGAAAACAGAAAGAAGAAAAAGAAGAGAAGAAAGCAATAGAAAAGTATGCAAACTAACGGAGGCACAGTGGCACACTATGATAAAGGGTAAACAAGTTGTTTCAAACACAATTATGAAGGGACACAGAGGTGATGTGAAGGGGCACAGAGGTGATATTGTGAAGGGGCAAAAGTGGCAATGAAGGGGCATAGTGTTATGATAGAGGGACAAAAGTGACAATGAAGGGGCAAATGTGTTATTGTGAAGGGGCACAGTGTGATGATAGAGGGACAAAAGTTACAAGGGGGGATTTATGTGTATTGTTCTTGCAAACAACTTAATAAATATTTCTGTCCTGACTTAAATACTTATTAGGTTGTTTTGACCCAACTACTTAAAAAACGGGACTGCTCTGTAATTATTTAGTGTTGCCTTTTTCTGTAGGAGGGTGGCCTAGCTCTTTCCACGTTAGGTACGCCCCCAACGATGCAAGTCACACCCCCAATGGTATGGCCACCCCTCCTTTTACGGCATATAGCTTCCCTTCTACTCAACTATAGGGATATATGGTATGCTACAAAAATATAGTGCTATGGATTGTTTCAGGTAGGGGGGCCCCAAACCAGTATCTTGCCTAGGGCCCCATGAGGTCTAAATCCAGCTCTGCATAGCTGGCACCCCTGCATTCATCAAGGACAACTATATGAACTGATTGACCGCACTCTTGTTTGTGGCAGCTTTCATACATCAAGAATTATGTTAGTCGGATATGCAAAATATTTTTATGTAGTTTAAAGACATTCATGCATGCCTATACGTAGCTAGCAAAGAAAATATCAGCAAATGCTTAAGCTTTCCAAATTACATTGCAACTATGTTGTGATAGACATATGGTATTGTGCATACTCACTCTGTAGCCATTAACACGCATGTGACACATGATTTTTGAAAATACTTTCTTTTGTTTGTTAGTATTTTTTTATCCCTTCCAATTTTTCTTTTCATCTCTTCTTAAGATTTATTTCTGGTTGTTTAATATTTTTTAATAATAAAATTATTTTTATGTTTTTTTGTTTAAGTGAAGCCCTAAACTGAGGACAATTAAAATATTGTGTTATACTTCATCAGCACTGACCATTAGGGGTTAAACAATTGTGGAAGCCAGCCTGTCACTCCCGGGGGGAGTAACTTTTCAAGAGTACATAAATTAGCTTGGAGCTGTGGGCTGGCTCTCTCTTAGTCCTAGATGTCAGATACCTCCCCCCGCCCGGCATAAGCTGGTCATGCTAAAATTTAAGTCCTTGTCTTATGATAAGGCGCAGTGGGTAGGAGAGCAATGCAGTCAGCGACTAATCGTAGGTGCTACCGTTTAATTGGCCGCACGTCACTGCCCCTTTTGCAGTAACCTGACTCTTGGGCCTCTGGGGCGTAGGATATCCTGTCGTATGCGACAATGTGAGTCCAGAAGGGGGCAGTCACGATGACGCCAAGTTTAGTACTGACCAATCGTAAAGACTTGGGATTCGTAAAGCCTTGGGACAGCGCTATTGAGTTTCACCTTACGCTGTATTGGTTTAAAGTTTAGTCGTTAGCTGACTGCTTCGCTCTCGTCGCCATTCAAAGTTTTAAAATAAAATTTTCCACTAAATAAATACGCCCTTTTGCCAAACTTATATCTGGTATCCGTGTCGTTATTTTAGATAAGAAGGTGTTAAGTGTTCAACCATTAAGGTATAAGTGTAATGATAAAAGGTATTAACACTGAGCATTTTATAATATTATCGTAATGGTGATTTTGCATCTTTAATGCTATGACATTAGTGGGACTGTTTATAATATTTTCCCTGTTTTATCTTTCGGAGATAGAACTTTGTGGGTGAATGACTCTGTATGATGACACATTAGAACACATTACTTTTGTACATTATACACAACGCACATTTCACCATATTTAATATACATCCGAATGTAAAGTCCATCTATAATAAAAACATAATATAATTTGCTGTAATTGTTACCCTTACAATGCTTCATACAAATGAACCAGAATAATGTTTTAAAGACTGTAAAATTCAATACTATTATTTTTGAAAAAATACATTTTCTTTAAGGTTTTTTTCAGTCTTTTATCTCCAGGGCTGGTGCTCCTTTTGACTCTCTCTGCACCTGGCTCTGAGTTGCCTGAGCACTTGGTGCTGTAGTACAGACGAAAGTGTTGAAGCCTCTGCTCCTTAAGGCTCCCCAGGGACACATGCAGGACCTGGCCCTGGGGCCACAGGTAATAGGTGTGTTAGGCTTGCTGCCAGGGATAGGCCTATCCCTTCAATATCTATTCCGTCATCTTTTGGAGGCAAGCAATGATCTTTTTTTGGTTTTATTGTGATTACTTTGTATATTTTTCTAAGGACTCCAGAAGACAGACTGTTTGTGAATAATTGGGATCAGCATGAGGCAAGAGGGTTCTTGTCCCCCAGTACCAGTTTCTGATTCTCCTCCATCTCCTCCTCTCACTCCTTCTTCTCCGTCTCATCACGCCGTTCCCTCTTTACTCATCAACATTTATTTTCACGCAAATCAAAATTATTTGTCAAAAAGCTAATATTGTATACATTTATTGAATTTTATGCAAACAACATGAAATGCCTACTTTCGGCAAGACAAGACCTTTATTAATGAATTGAGCATGAAAGAAAAATATAAAAAATTAAAAAAATGTTTATTCTACTGAGACATAAGGGAGTGGAGAAGGATATTGCACAATAGTACACAATTTCCACAGTCCTAGCCTTGTTAGGCTCTAAATATTATATCATATTGCTAATTAACAAAGGGTGCTTGGCATGGCTCTTAAGGGGGGGGGCTAAGTCAGTATATTTTCTTGCAACCCACTGGAATGCTTGGATGTTAAAGTAGGAAAACACTACATGCTGTAGAGGTGACAGTTCCAAAAAACCATGGGCCCACCACCGGTTCCACTGACTGGCACCTCTTGAAGTCCTGCCACCTGTGATATAACATTTTTATATATTAAACCAATAGGGCCTGATTCATTAAGAAGCATAACTAATGCTACATTGCATATAATGCGCACAATTACTCTGCGCATGACTAGAACCATATGCCGTAGAACAGAGCAACGTTCAATAAATCTTCGAGCACAAAAGACCCTTACTACAGCTACGATTTCAAGGGGCGGAATGGGGAAGGGAATGGGCATATACCCATAAACAATGTACAGATAGGGCATGCAAAACTTGAGCACAAGCAGCAGCTGCTTCTGATTCAAGCTTTGGACATCTAAAGGTACGTGATTTTCAGTCATATCACTTACACCAGCTACAGTCTAAGTGCTGATTACTAGTCATGATTGCTGAATATGCATGCTATAACATGTGTTTGTAATCAGGAGCAACTGTAAAAATATATGTTGTAATTAATGACCATATTATTAACAGGTGACCTTAATTGAATAGTTTTTAATTTTTTTCAGGGTGTGTTCTTTTGTGACTTATACATATGTTTTGGATGTATCCTGCTGCGTCCTGTTGTCCTGTCTATTAGAGTAGAGTGGACCTAGACCTAATAATCACCAGACGTATCTTCACATCCGCTCCTTGATGGATACGGACGTGCATATAACCAATGCACATGCATTTAAAAAAAAAAAAAACAACAACAATTACTTTCAGTATGCGTTTGGTAATGAATCAGGCCCATAATGTATAATCTGATTAAACTTATTTAAAGTGGATGACAGAGATTTTAGGGAGAGTGGTATAGTGAAAAATAGTTATCCTTATCTATAGATATACACAAACAAGGTCACTCAGCATTGCACAGGTCCGAATGTACAGTAAATGTCTTTAATAAAATAGTCCAACTTATCAATGTGATGTTTTCTTTGTTTTTCTTTCTTTCCTTATTACTTTTAACTGCTTTATTTTCATCACTGCATAATTGTGGTATTGGTCAGCATAAAAGGAAATATAATACTATATATTGAAGTACATCAAGAATAATTTTAAATATCCACTT
Organism: Mixophyes fleayi; assembly: GCF_038048845.1. Taxonomy (NCBI): domain Eukaryota; kingdom Metazoa; phylum Chordata; class Amphibia; order Anura; family Limnodynastidae; genus Mixophyes; species Mixophyes fleayi. The sequence goes on from NC_134406.1 coordinate 71,757,050, forward strand.
TAAGGATTTTCACCATGTGGGGGACCACCAGAACCAAACTCCCAGTATTATCAGTCAAATATTGTGCAACAACCGTGGAATTCCTTTCACCCCAATAGTAATCTGTTTACAATCATCATATGTACAACATCAACCTTATGAAACTCTCCTTATTATATCTCCCTTTTCTTGGTATCTTTCTCATATCGATACAATGGACAGAAAAAAACTCAAAGATAAGGAAAGAAAATCCAGATCAAGGCAAATTATCCTTAAAACTTTTAAACATTTATTAAAACCAAAAATACATATGAATTAATCAAAGGAGGTATAGCAAGTGCTCCTGCCAAACCATGTTGTAGGCGAGACACATATCATCATAAAGGACAGATGTCTGTTATCCAACACTTTATAATTCTCCCAATGGTAGGTACACATTGTGCTTCCAAAATCACCAACACGTTTAGATCCTGGAACTGGATCTTTATCAAACTTGCAGTTGAAGGGCCAGCACAGGCTCCCTGGGTCAAAGTTCTGGGCAGTGTACACCAACGGGAGGTCCGACCAGGAACTTAACCCCCTTTTAAAACCTGGCCAGGATCCAACTGGACAACCTTGCGTTGGCGTCATCCAAAATGGTGCAGGGTTGTCGAAGATATTCGCCAACAAACAAACAAGCAAACCAAACAAGCAAATTTCTTCTTTTATACACTATATGGACAAAAGTATTCAGATGTTTTGGCCATTACACCAACATGAACTGTAATGACATTGTATTCAAATACATATACTTTAATATGGAGCTGCTCTCGCTTTTTTCAACAATAACAGCTTCCACTCTTCTTGAAAGGCTTCTTGAAGGCCTGGCTTGCAATCTCCGCTCCAGTTAATCCCAAAGGTGTTCGGCTGGGTTGAGGTCAGGTCTCTGTGTGGGTCAGTGAAGTTCTTCCACACTGAACTCAACAAACCATGTCTTTGTAGTCCTTACTGGGGCACAATCATGTTGGAATAGAATAGGTCCTTCCCTAAACTGTTGATAGAAAGTTGGAAACATAGCATTGTAAAAAATGACTTGACATGCTGAAGCATTAAGAATTCTCTTCACTGGAGATAAGGGGTCTAGCCCAAACCCTGAAAGACAGCCCCATACCATTATCCCTCCTTCACCAAACTTCACAGTTGGGATAATGCAGTCAGGCAGATAACATTCTTCCGGCATCCATCAATCCCAGACTCACCCACCTGACTGTCAAAAAGAGAAGCATGATTCACCACTCCACAGAACACATTTCTACCACTTCATAGTGTACTTTACACTACTCCATCAGTGCTTGCCATTGATCTTGGTGATGTCAGGCTTGCACGCAGCTGCTCGGCCATGGAAACCCATTAAGCCCCCACCGCACAGTTTTTCTGCTTACATTAATGCCAATGGAAGTTCGGAACTATTCAGCTATGAAATCAGCAGCGCGTTGACAACTTTTACACAGCATGCGCCTTAGCAGTTCAGTTGTTGACCCCGCTCTGTGATTTTTACATGGTCTTCTGCTTCATGGCTAAGTTGCTGTTGTACCTAAACGCTTCCACTTTCTAATAATATCACTTACAGCTGACTGTGGAATATCCTGCAGGGATGAAATTTCATGTAATTTTGTAGCACAAATGTTTTCAAATGGAGATTGCATGACTAGGTGCTTGATTTTTATACACCTCTGGCAATGAGTTTGATTGAAACACCTCAATTCAATAATTAACAGTTGTGGCCAAATACTTTTGACCATATAGTGTATATAGATATATATATATATGTATATATATATATATATATATATATATATATATATATATATATATATATATATATATATTTAATATAATATAATATATATATATATATATATATATTTAATATTTAGAAAATATGTTGTGAAATAATTAGCCAAATCACATATGATTTCATTTTATTGGCATGTGAATCAGAATAAATGTACTTTATATTCTGAAGATTAATTACCACTTTTATCATCTACTACATTAGAAAATATCATATACAGTATGAAAAAATAAATTTTGATCCCAAAATCCCTTTACTGAGGACCACTAAGCCTATGTCAAACTTCTTTTATGCCATGAATATTACACAACACTTATTTGCCTTTAATCTCAATTACACTCCAGCAGATGGGGGGGGGGGCACAGCATTCACCCGCTGGGTAATTTATTTCCATATGCAAAACTTGGCCCCGGGCATGAGCAGCTTGGAGGTGTGGTGAAACTTGTTCACCACTAGCTAAATCAGCACCTCAAACTCTTTAAAGGAGAAATTGGGCTAGTGCCACTTCATTAGACTAGGACAATAACTGTTCAAATCAATAAGGTTTTTTTTGTAACAATATAATAAAAAAGGGAAAAAGCAATTGCATGTGTTATTTGCCTATAGTGCCTTATATACTGTATATACATATTTGTGGGTGTTAGCAAGCATATTTTCGTGCCAAAGTTTGGTGCTATTTTACTTATTATAGCATAGTTATCTTTAATATTTGTGTGTATGCATTACTAACTGCTATAAAGCTTAATATGACTGTGTCTGTTTAGCAGCCATTAAACTTTAGGGATATAGGCAATCCGCAGCAGTGCATGAGCATTCTTATGTCCACAAGGACAGCCCTCTTCTCTTCAGACAGCATTGGCGTTGTCATTATTGAAAACTTCATTCAGTTGCTAGCATGAGGGAAGCAATCTTCACCAAAGAAGAGCTCCTGCTCCTCACCAAAAACCCTTAACAATGAACTCAGTATGGCAGCACCATGCCAATCCAATCTCCAAAAATATAGAGTCTACAAAGATCCAAACTCTTTATAATGCAGTAGGAACACCGATGAAGCAATCCTTGGCAGACACAGTCCGATCTCCTAGATAAGCACCACAGTAATACTCGGTATACGTTTGCAATTTTATTTAATATTTTCATGTGTTTTAAATTATGAAACATAGGACCAAATCCTAGACGAGTCTAGAAGGTAAGAGTTAGAATTATATTTATTTTTAGAGTAAAATATCCACCCCCCCACCACTAAATTCAAAGGCAAACAACTCATATACAATAGTAAGGCTAAAGTGTTATTTCTAAGTCTGTAAGTCTAAAATGACCTTTGACTAAGTGATAACATTATGAAGGTGAATAATTGTGGCTTAATGAATATGGTTTTATTTAATGTACTTATCAGTTAACATACAATCAAGTCCACCATTTTAGGAGTGTATTAAACAGTCCTTTACATCTAAGATAGATGGGTAGTTCAGCGCTCCCTATAGTAAAGTGTGGATAGTAGCAGCCTCTTGGGATCGGGGAAATGGGGGAAGGGAGAGGCAATGGGGTGGGATAGAGGGAAGGCAGTGGGATGAAAGGGTAGCTCAACCCTTAATTGAGTATACAAAAGTAATAGTAAATCCCTGGGCGCATGTAAGACAGCATAAAATAAACATTTATTGAAGTACATAAAGGTACAAAGAGTTGCAACTCAGTGAAGTAACTAACATTCAGTTACAATATACTGCAGATAATTCCCACCCTCTGCTATTAAGAAGTACAGTTTGTCAATATAGAGTAATTATTTGTCATGGTAAATACTTCTCTTCAATACATATTAACATATAAAGCCCAAGATATATAGTCAGAATGGTTTGTGATGTACAGTTGGGCAATATTGAAATACTGGGCATTTCCAGGAAAAAAAAGTCATTGTTCTGTCCCTGTGAAATTTGGCGACTATGTGATCACTTTTCATTTTACACAAATTGCTCTTCTCAACAATAGATATAGAAGAGGTCATAGCCTTATTGCAACTAGAGCCACAATAGCTCAGTATTGTAAAAACCCAGCTCCTCCACCTCTTTCTAAAATCGTATCCAAAACCTGGGAAAGCTATGAAGTAGAAACCACTGGGTTAAAATACTCAGTCACATCTTCTCCTCTAGTTAAGTGGAGTTAAAGGTATGTATACTATACTGACCATATGGCCATGCCATGCATCAGTTTAAGGAGAATGACTGTTAATCATTAATCTTATATGCTTTTGTCTTCTCAAGTAGGTTATTGTTACACTTTGTGCTATATTGGGCCTGATTCATTAAAGAAAGTTAAGGAAAAAGTAAGTTTTCTTACTCAAGTTTTCTGGACAAAATCATGTTGCAATAGAAAGGGTGCCAATGAGTTTATTTTGCACATAAGGAAAATACTGGCTGTTTTTTTCATGTAACACACAAATACTTGATAGTTTATTTGTGCACTGAAATTTAAAGTTCGAGGACATGCCCTACCTCAACTATAAATCTGCCATCAAATTTTAAATTTACCTCCCCCTCCAATGCAACATGGAGGGGAGCCTTACTTGCTTACTTTTGCTTAACTTTTCTTAATGAATCAGGCCCATTGTCTCTTCCTTTAAACTCTCCACTGTTTGCAGTCACCCTTTATCCCTTTTCTTTACCTCTTTAATACTTAATGATTTTTAAATAAAATGTATTGAGCTAAAATATATATACTGTGAGAAAGTACAGCATTCACAGGAATCCGACACAGGTATGCTGAACCATTTAAATGTTTATTAGCAGTTGTCAGGATGGTAAACAGTTGCAAAGCTGGTTCAGCAATCATATGCAGTAGCAGTATACAAAAAATCCCCACCACCAACATCTGGCTAGACATAACTTCCCTGTCTGCAAGCCGGCCACTTACTGGCATCAGTGGTCCCACCCACACAGACAGAAAGTGCCTTTATCTTCCACCCCAGCACTACAACAAATCACAGCGAAACAAACCGATTACACCCATGTGGAACACCTGTGTGTGTGTATGTGCTAAAAGAAGAACCTAGGTAAAACTTAGCCGGACTAACTGTGTTCCTACCTGTCCCCTTATAGGGGAACTGTGGCAAATATCCCTCTTTGCCACAATACATACATGTTTAAACTTTTAAATCCAAGTTGTCAAGTGATTCCCATGGTGTTGAATTGGAGAGGACTTGACTTTAAAATTTGTGTGCAGGTAAGACTCAACCCAGATGGAAGTATAGCAATGATTATGTTAAAATTCAGAATGAAGTAAGTTTATATTTAGTGTAGGATTCAGTTAGCAGAAGAGAATATAGTTCCTGATAAACTGTATAATTTCAAGCTTATCCAGATTGCATTTGACTCCTGTAAACCACGGTTCTTTAATAAAACGAGTATTCTTCTTTACTGCTCTGTTTATTGACATATAAAATAAAGATAATATAAGAAGTAGCGACCACCCAGCCACCTCCATTGCTCCCAACTGGCAGCTTGCATGGCCTTCCTCTAGAAGTGAGCAAGGTAAATAAATGCAGGTTAGTTCAGATGATCATTTCAATGATCATGATCAATGTATGATCATTTCCAAAGTCAAAAAGTTATAAATAAATATTATTAGAATAAAAACAGTTTTTTCCTATTGTGCAAATACAACAAAGGTACAATTGCTAATTCTGTGCCTTCTTTAGAGATAAATTTTAAATCTACCATGATAATTTCACATTATTCTTGTTATCAAAAATTAAAGTCGCTGTTCAAGTTTGTGTTTTGGTATGTTGAAACTTTCTATCTGCAGTCTACCTCCCTGATTAAATCTAAATAATTGATGTATTTCTTTCATGACATTTTAAGACTAGCTGAACTGAATTTCTTGAAAAGGTAACATATTAATCAGAGTAGCTGTGTCCAGCATTATTAATTGCTTCTAGACTCAGACAAAATAAACAGGGAAAACATTCAAAAAGTTGAACCCATATTATTGTCCTATTTCATTGTTAAATATTAAAATATTACTACTACGCTTTTTTTTTTATTAGATTAGCTGCCTATTCTGAAGCTTGCAAGAAGACTACATAAACTGACAGGGGGTTTTGACATGTCATGTCATATTATTGGTGAAGCAAAATTCAAAATAGACAGATATTTTTCTAGGGGACAAATCCTCGCTTGCATTGCTAAGAGAAGTTGTGGTACAGATGAGAAGTATACAGCATATACTTGAAAGAGGTGGAATCTGTTTTCCTTAAGTAGTGGGTGATTTTAATTGAGTTGTGGTGCACAGCCTGGAAGTAGTCTTCCATCACTCTTTTAGCTGAGGATGCAATTCTACAAGGTCACTTTGTCAAGGTGAGTATGGAAGGTTGTGATCCATAAATCACCACACTACACAAAGAAGCCTGTCCATTTACCATGCAAGTCCAAGACCAAGATAAACCATTATTGAGAGTTTTCCTTCCCAATTTCCATCCAAAACCTTTCAACCAATACTAAAACTGCCTGTGACCACTTTCTCAGAGACATTTTAACACCTGCACCTGTATCTGTAGTGGTCCGGAGACTGAATTAGGGTCTAGTGACAAAAATGAAGGCAGGACTCTAGAGGATGGTATAATAAAGAATGATCAATGGCAGCCGAGTTCGGTACACATTCAAGCATATAAGACAAAGGGCTCAGGCAGATGTGTAGTTAAGGACAATCGGAAGTCGGTACACAAATAGTGGATAACTGGAGGCATGAATGTAGCAACTGAAGGGGGACCTAAATTACTGACATGAGAAAATAATCAAACAAGTAAGATAGGAACAGGCAAGGTATTTATGGGAAATCAGAGGGTGGAGCTAGAACATCAGAAGAATAGTAAAACCGAGTTAAAACACAGAGTAAAGGCAGGAACTGTCCAGCAGCCAGAACAGCAGTCTCCAGTGGCAGAAACTCTGAGTTCAAATCCTGACAGTATGTCCAGTGGTGTCTGCATCATGTAAAAAAATGTAAATCCCAGTTAGCCATCTAAAAACATTTATTTTGTACCATTGTTGTGGTAGATGGGTATCCAGAGTTTAATCCAGATGGGTGAGCCTAATGTTTATTCTAGAAGTTATTTTACAATTTATATAACTGCAGAGTTTAACGCATAACTGTCTTTAAACATGTGTGGGGCTGGATCACTTAAAAGTAACTTATTTGTGGCTGGATCGTGCAGAAAAAACTCATTGTAGATATTTAATTTAATTAGGAGTGTAATGCATCTCTGTATATTATTGCAAATGTACGTATCTTATTATATTGGTATGTGTGGAAATGTATAGACTTCTGAGACAGTATTTAATGTTTGGCTTTTGCAATTGTCTAGAGACAGGTAATCTCATGTTAATTAGACATTTCATTGCAGAGTGACCAAAACATCTGTTGAGCCTGAAAGGAGGGAGGAGGTAATTATACTTGCTGGTACACTCTTTATGAAAGTCATCACAGATGAATATGAGTTTTGCAAGATAAATTGCAGTCAAAGCAAAATTAGAGAAATGCTACATACTGATGATAAACATTCAATAGAAAACCTCAGATGGAGTAGTGCCGATAGCAGCAATGTATAAAGGTGTTAACACCCTTCAGGCTGAGTTATGTGCAAGCTGCATGAAGCATCTGGATGGTTAGAGGGGCAGAATGCTGGACTACCTCCTGCCAGGGTATCTGTGTATATAGCACACTGTTTGACGATGTATTATTAGCATACCATCTGTATTGTCTGGAAAGATTGCTAGTATTAAAAACTGGCATGTGTAACTGCCCTTATTAGGAAAATTAATCTAATAAAACATCACTGCTTCAAGAACCTGCTTTGACGACTACTTACCTGCGACCTATGGGTTAGACTAATCTAATCCGTTATCTAGCTGTTCTGAGGTTGGGACCCAGCATTCCAGTACCAACACTCTGCTGCTATATTGCAGCTATGGTCAGTGTGATAGGCCAGGGGGAACCATCCCCAGCAACCCTGATCTATAGAAAGAGGTCAGGGATACCAGCCCAGGTGTATCAGCAAGGGGGTACACTAACAGTGAGAGTTACCCAGAAGGACATTGCTCTAGGTGCCACTAAGGAGGCTAGTGGTGGCAGCAGCAAAAGCCCCTCCTACTGTGGTTAGGAGATGCATATTTGGGATAAAGAAAAGGGGACGGTGCCAAGGTAAGCCCACCCAGTTCCCAGCAACAGACAGGGTGGCATAGGAGGTCCATTCTGTCACAATGTGTGAATAGGGTTTTAATGCTGAAAGCGTGCACTTGCATTTACATTTTGGATGGTGTTTTGTTACCCCTCACAATAGCCTTGAAGCAACACAGGGAGTAAATGTATCAATCGGCTGCTAACTAAAGCAATTATATTAAAGACTAAAGCCACCGGGCTTTAGCTTAATAAAACTGCTATTTTAAATAACTTTGGCAACATGTTGAAATCGACGGGATTAGATAACTGCCGATTGATACATTTATCCCCGGATATATGGGAGGTCTCTTACATGCTGCTTAGAGTTTATTGTAGTTTAAATTCATCAATGCTTTTAATACTGAAAGCATTTACAAAGTGGCAGCAACAGCAAAATTGCAGATTCTAAAAAATATACAGCATATCATACAAAATGTTTACAACTAAATAGTATTTATCAATGATATATCCTAGCAGTGGACTCATCTCAACAAATATAAATTAACTAGTGACACAGATTAGAAAGTTCTGCAGCTCTTGCTCTTTCCATTATTAAAAAGTTAATTGTCATGAACATGCTCCCAGCTGCCGTGACTTTGGGGTGTTTGCTATATGAGGTCACACGATTCCAGCCCGCAGTCTCTCTTTACCTATCACACAGGTTATAGACGTACTGAATCTCCCCAAACTGCGTTCACACCCCCACACACTTCAGGTTTGCCACCACCTATTGAATACAGGCAATAGGACACCAATATACTGTCCCACGCTGGCACGCAAGGCTTCTAGCTATCCACAGACTAGCAAGACCCACACCAGCAAGCAAAGGGTTAACTCATCACACCCCCAGACTGTTACACAAATGTAAATGCAAGCACACACAGCTTGTTAATGAAATGTATCAACAAATCACACACTGGCATTCAAAGGGTTAACTTGGCAGAGCTATATTCTTCTTGACAGGCTAATTGGATTCTTTAGCGTATCAAGGACGAAACATATTCAATTATAGATTTAATATATAACAGTACAGGGAATACAGATATATAATCAATAAACAATTAATAGATTGACATAACAAGCGAACAAGTTTAAAATAAAAGGGGTACATTCAGAGTGTCACTTACATGAATTGCATATTCTGTGCCATGGGACATTTGCAAGGAAGATGGACAGCTTATCAATGTGGATTGATTTTCCCAACAAGTCTGAAAATTTGCTCTACCTGTTCTCAGCCCTTTAAAGACACTTCCACACCTATTTCTATCCCCAGGGGATTGTGGCCTGTGACACTTTTTTCAATCACCATTTGCATGTTGTCTGATTTACTACTTAATTCTACTATGTGACCTAACTTTTCTGTGGAGCGTCACACAGATCCAATTTTATTATTAATAAATCCCCTATGAATTTGTCCATCTTTTGATGCCAAACATGATGGAATTATGACAATGTGACATGCCTTTTCCAAAGATATGTGATTATAACTATTCCCGGGTACCGCCAGTACCTGTCATTCACAACCCTGGCATGATTTCTGCTCCTTGGTATAGAGTGGCACCCCGATTTCCCAAAATATGAACTATGAAGACATTTTCCACCCATATTTCTATATACCTGTATAATTATACACATGTGCCCATTGTCTCTAAGATTCTTACCTGGGCATATGGCTCTCTCATTTACATTTAGTGGTACTTTGTGTTTACTACCTATTGAAAAGAAGTCAATTAGGAAGGGGAATACATGATCAAAAACAATGGATGACTGTGATCTGCATATCTTAAGCAGGTCTCCTCACAAAACAGTTTGCTCAACCTATTTAGATCCTACTGGGCTAATTCTTTTCTTTTTAAAAACATTTGGTCAAACATTTATCTGAGTTGAAAATCAAGTTCATTTAGGTATTAATGCAATATTTTATTTGGGCCCTGATATTCAAAATTCTATCATCATCATCAGTTATTTCTATAGCACCACTAATTCTGCAGCACTGTACAGACATTTTGCCTAGAGTCTAAATTCCCTAACATACACACACACACACAGACAGAGAGAGAGACTATAGTCAATTTTGATAGCAGCCAATTAACCTACTAGTATGTGTTTGGGGTGTGGGAGAAAACCGGAGCACCCACAGGAAACTGATGCAAACACAAAGAGACAAACTCCACACAGATAAGGCCATGGTCGGGAATTGAACTCATGACCCCAGTGCTGTGAGGCAGAGGTGCTAACCACTAGGCCACTGTGCTGCCCCTATTTCATCATATCAGATTTATGCTCTCATCCTGACATTAATAAACCACACAATTATTTTTAAACACATATAAACAAATAAAACATTTTAAATATAATTAGAGAAAGCACGACAGGTTATCATGACTAAGGACTTGCCTACTTTCTTTTTGTAAGTCTAGCTGGTTATTTCCTAGATAAGTCAGTTAATGAGTTAATTAATCCAACAAACATGTAATTTTTATAGACTAGATTTTTCATTTAAACCAAGTACAAATTTAACTTTTAAAGCAGGATAGCGACATGCTTTGATTGTTTTCCTCTGTAATAATGAAACCACAGCCTCAAACAGATAAGTTTCTTCACTACACTAATTTTATTGCCTTATTTGTAATTAAAGTCAGAAATTTATCTAATAAATAAACATGAGTCATGATGAACGCAAATGTATCACAGTTCCTGGTACTTGACATCTAAAATTCTGTATAGTCCATATTTGTTATGGAAGTATTGGGGTATTTTTCCATCCACCTTTGCAGGCATATTTAGAATATTCAGTCTATAGACCAGTGCATCGCCAGGCACCACAGCAAAGTCTGAGTATGGGTCTGAAAGGAACTGATTGTGGGTCCTCTTCTTAGCATGTACTGGTTAGAAGAAGACTATGCTCTGCTCTTTTAAGAGCATGACATGTATTAATATCATTCTTCCAGTTGGAAGAGCAGGCACCCTCCTAGATCCACTAGAGAAGTGGGCAAGGTGGGGGGGGGGGGGCTTGATGAAGCAAATCGCACCATTATGGCCCCACTCTGTTTGTTCCCACGAATCACAGCATTGCACAGTGGAGGGCAGGGCCCTGATGACATAATTTTCGTGTCCATTCCCCAGCAAGTTGCCCAGAGGGGCATCTTAAACATTGCCAAGTATGACCACAAGAAACATTGCGTCAGAGTTTTTACTCAAATAATTTTCTGGTGCAGGCACAAGGACAGGTGGCCCGCTAAGCATGGCACCCCTCTGCTGTGCTTAGCAGGCTTACCGTGCTCCACCATCCCTGCATTGAGTAAAATGAGAAAGTGAATAGGTTTCTGACTTGTCATCCATGTAAACTGAAGGTAAACGTCTCATTTTTTCTTACCTATGTGAAACTCGAACATAGTAATGCTTACTGTTCAATTCACAAAACAGTATGAAATGTAGCCGTTTAACTACAAGCAGAAAATGCATTTTATAGTTTATTTTAACTACAAAGTGAACTTTGAATTTGAGTTAACATATAGCAATTATAAAATACACACTATTGGGGTAGAACCAAAAATAGTTTTCTTTTGTAATTGAACGAAAATTCGAGTTCAATGAACTGAGAGGATTTAATTTAATTAGTGTTTGGAAAAGTTTGTGTATGTCTAGAATTAAGTAGATTCCACTCTTGTCATTCATATCAATGGATGAGAAATCATTGGGTTTCTTAATTGTCAATTTGTATCCTCTGTCACTTGCTGACCTCTTATTCCGTCCCAGGATAGAGAGGGTATAGTATTCTACAGTAGTTGGAGTGCATGATGGGAATGTGGTTGTTTTTTCTTTGATGGACCGTGTACGTTTCGCCTTTTGCTCGTCAAAGCAATTGGGCGAAACGTACGTCGGGATTGTGACATAATTTCTGACGTCACACCCGGAGGTAACTAACGCCACGGCAATCTAGTCCGTGTTTGGGTCTCCTAGCATTTCTCCTTTTACATTCATTACATCGATTTATTTAGTGCTAGCTGGATAATTTATTAAGTGAGGACTTGGCGCTCCGTGAAACTAGACTACTCTGCAGGCACCAGTCCACAGACATCCATTTATGCTTATTAGATAAGGAATATCGTAACGATATTAGCACTCTATGCCATCAGGATATTCTGTGATAATTTACCTGCAGGGATATATTATTACATATATTCCTAGAGCCAATTTTGGAGCGCTTTAACAGTGTATAGCTTTAATTATCAGATTATCCCACAATCATCAACCTGGAATGGTGTCAGGCGCAGTGGCGGATCCAGGGGGGGGCGATCGCCCCCCCTAGCAGGGGCTTGCTGCCGACAGCTGCACACTGTGCAGGTCCGTTCAGCAGGGACAGTGTGCTGCCCGGCTGCTCTGATTGTGTTTTAAACACAATCAGAGCAGCGGGACAGCACACTTTCACTGCTGAACGGACCTGCACATACTGTGCAGCCGCCTGCAGCCTTAGAACACAGAAAGGGGGCGGGGCCTAAATCGCCCCCCCTAAAATCGCCCGGGGTAGGACAAATGTCTGGGTCCGCCCCTGGTCAGACTAGAGATTGATACACCATAATGTATGGAGTTACTGCAGTTTATTGAATCCATCATTTTAGTCCATTAAGATTCGCCAGCTTTGAGAAAAACTAGGAGAGGTGCCAGATTAACAACATACTATTGTTATGCACTGAGATAGAGCAATCTCTGAATATTATTATTGTTGTACCCTGAAATAGTCTCTTGCATATACCAATTTTGGTGTACTTATTAGGGACAGATGTATCTATAGTGATTTAATCATGATGACTATGCACCTTACACCATTATATATTAGCTCTATCCTACCCATTACTCATAAGATACCTGGGAGTTACCAGTCACTATAACGGTAGTTACTGAAGGGTTAATCTATTTTTAATCTCTTTTTTCTACCTTTTCTATCGGTTTTTATCTCAATATTTCGCCATGCATTTATCACATGGTCTAATAAAGGCTACGGCCCTGTTATATGTTATATATGTATCAAGTATTTCCTAGAAACCTGAGTGCCCCTGTTCTTTGAACCACAACTCCCCTTTTTTCTCTTTTAATTTTATCATCATCATCATCACCATTTATTTATATAGCGCCACTGATTCCGCAGCGCTGCACAGAGAACTCAACTTATGAGGATCTCCTTATTTGTCGATAAAACGCATAAATATTCCTCTACTTTATTCTCTATGAGGAAGGTTTCCTCCCTAGTGCAAACATTACTTTGTCTTTTTTGAAGATACTTTATTGAACTGTTTCACAGAGTAAGTAGAAATGTTTTTCTTTGTGAAAGGAGACGATATTAAGCGAGGGGCAGTGTTGGCAAATAGGAGCACTTTGCTCCCATATACTGTAGCACATAGGAGCAAAGTGTAGTGTGTGTGTGTGTATGTATATATATATGTATATATATATATATATATATATATATATATATGGAGATTCCTGAATTTTTGGGAGTTCTCCCGGACTCCCGAGAGAGCAGGCAAAAATCCTGGATCCAGGTGTCCTCGCTGTTGAAGATAGCGGGGGAAGGGGCTAAAGGTGTCATCATGACGCGCCCCCTGCTGCGATTGGCTAAATGGATAAAATGATTGACTAGGGGTAGAGCCTAACGGCGCCCCACGCGAGGCTCCGCCCCCTCAACGGACCCCTCCCGGACAATTGCCTCTAAAAGTAGGCAAGTAGGAGTGTGCCTCCATCTATACCTATATCGACTGCTGTGCTGCATACAGGGACCTGTACTGCATAGACTTAGTGTGTTTATTGCCTGCTGTACTATAAGCAACTGTGAGCAACTGCTTTCATCTGTTGTTATCCTCTTTAAATAAACCTTGTTTAAGAAACAAAAGCGTTGTTGCTTAACACCCACCTTAACACCGCTAACACTAACACCTTTATTAACATCAAAAGGTATAACCAACAGTAGCAAGATGAGTAAAGTGTTCACATATTTCCTTTTAGACTTGAAAAGTGTATCACTACCCACTAAAGCTACGAGAATGAAAAAGACAGTTAAACGTTTACCTACAGCAGTGCAGTTTTCATTGCGCTATAGGGAAATGAATAAGCAGAACCTAAGTTTCCCTTGAAGTGCAATTTATCGTAGTATAGGACAATTATTTTAGAAAAGTGTACATACATTGATGTCTCCCTGGATATTTGCCATGTTTTCTTGCTAACCATTAACATAATAAACTGTCTCTCGATAAAGAAATCTTTAAATTTAATTCTACTGAACAGACATTTCTTAATAATTTAAGTCAGTTCTTTAGAGATTTTCCTGGGTCTGGACATGTATAGTATACTGTCAGAACTGTTTCTTTTATACTTTGCTCTCTGAAATAGCTGGAAACCATCTACCAATAGCAAGGGGAAAGATGCATAAAGCAATATCTATACAAAATACTTAATCATCACAAGGAAGCACTTACAGGTCTTCTGTAAACCTGAGCTGAACATCTTATATTTGACTGTTATAAAAATAAAGTTCTACAACTCCAACCACCAAAGAAGCTGCTAAGTAGAGTCTCCATGCTCTCTGTACCTGCAAAGAGAAGCACTGAAAATGCAGTTTAATTGTATCATGGTAACATAGCAAGCCAAAAGTATGAAACATCAAACCAAAAATAAAGGGCCTGAATTAGAGAAGCATATTTGAATCATGTAAAAATATGCTTTCCCACACTGTGCAGGAACACAAAAATCCGCATTTAGACTTGAACATAACTTGCTGCCCCCAACACCTGTAAAGACAGATCGGTTGCAGGTTAGCATAGGTTGAGTACTTCCACGGTGTGCATAAGTGAAACACGCCTCCTGAAGATGTGGTCTATTTAGAGTAGGCTATTTCTCCAAATAAGCTTCTTAGGAGGTGTATTATTTGTGGCCCTGGTGTACAGATACATAGCGAAGATGATTAATATGGAACATGGGAAAACTACTCAGACTGGCTGTTCACATGTAGGTGCCTCGTGGTTCTAACTCCACAAGCTGCAGCCACTGGCAGCTCAGGGCATGCTGGTGCCTGTAGTTGTACAAAAGTCAGCATTCCCAAGCGGTTAATAGCTGTCTGGGCTTGAAGTTCCACAAACATACTTAATAATTTGATGGCTTTAAACCATTACCCTGGCAACGACCACTGCAGGGCTATTCATTACAGGGGTGATTGCTTATGCTTTTTGAAGGTCCAATTTCCCAAAGGGTTTCAGGCCTGTACTGACGAGACTGGGACTGGTTTCACATTATGATAGACATTATGATAGGCAAGATGACTAGCTGTCAGTGACAGCCAGTCATCTTTCTAATGCGATCGCATTTGAAGCAGCGGGGACGACGGGGAGGACAACGGGCCCCCAGGGGGTCCACCCCGCCTACATTTAAAAGGGTGTATGGTCGTAAAGCAGCGGGGCACACCAGTGATTTTACCGGTATCCCGGTGGACCAGTTCTGACGCTGGTTGTACTTTTAGACATGTCCATAGAACAAATAAACTGATCTGCAGAAGCACATCAATTCATCAATGAACTGGACAATTATGTTCCTGAAAATTAAGTATGAAGGTAAAATAAGACGGCTCCTTCAGAAAAAAAGCATTGGCATGGAACCTGGTTATGGCAATCCATTACCAAACAAGATTGTGCGTTGGAGCTGCATTTGTGGGAAAGATTAAACACTCAGCGCCATCCAGCAGAGAGCACACGTGTAAAGATTCCTAGTGTAAACTCCAAGGAAAACAGAAGTGTATTAATAAAACAAAGTATATTTATTAATACAAATATAAAAGGAAGCCAATAGGTGCAGGGAATCTGTAAACAGCAACTATGTTCAAGCAATGATATGTTTCAAGCATCAGAAATTGTAAGTCCATAGCAACAACAGTTCCAGGATCTGAAGGGATAACTACAGTACAAGGTAGCAGGTCAACCAGATTTTAGCCACAGATGTAGGGAGTGATTAATGGTACAGTGTATAGCAACACAGATTCAAGGTTGGGTGTAATGCTAGCAGTGACCTTTGTAGAGATGGTGCTGGAGAGCAACACAGAACAAGCAGAGGCCAGATCAAGCTGCAAATCTGGATGGTCAAACCCAGTGAGCACAAGTAAGTCCAATGGAGCAGAAAGCAGAAACCACAAGCCTGAGGATGGGAACTGGAATCGCAGACAAACGGTAGAGTCAAATACCAGGCAATGGATCAATGCAGGTAGCAATATGCATAGTCAGGGTCAAAGGCAAAGGGTCAATCCAGGCAGCAATCAGGGAAGGTCAAGTCACAAGCATAGATCAAACCAAAGTAACAAACTGGAGCAGGCAATTCACAAGATCTGCAGACAATCAGCAGCAGCCAAGAGCAAACAATGAACTGCAAGAAACACTGACTGAGGCAGGTATATAAAGCAGTGGTACAGGGCCAGGCACTAATTAGGAATGGAGATTAACTCCTGCAGGCGAGGTGGAATGTTCAAGGGCAAAACAGCAGCACCTCTGGTGTTATTGAGGAACTACAGCCACATACAAGATACAGTCCTAACAGTTCCAGGCTTCAGTAAGTAAATCTGAGAGTCTGACATGTGAGACAGGAAGTTTGCTGTATTTGCATTGGATATTGCTAGTTTGGGACTTTGCTCCTTTTTACTGTTGAGTCTGTTGTTGCCTTCAATAGCCCTGCATTGGGGCTTTGATGTATTCACCATGTGTTCACCATGGACATTTCATCTTTATGTTTTTGTCCTTTGGGACTTTTGTGAACTGGCATGAACCTGCACCGTGTCTTTGCTATATTTATATTGGATATTTCTTGTTTTCCAGTTTGCTATCTGTTAATACTGGGATTATCATGGACTTGAAATATGGAATGGATTTATTATTTTTACAATTGCTATAGCAAAA
Source organism: Mixophyes fleayi (assembly GCF_038048845.1). NCBI lineage: Eukaryota > Metazoa > Chordata > Amphibia > Anura > Limnodynastidae > Mixophyes > Mixophyes fleayi. Next base: position 71,774,000 of record NC_134406.1, read on the forward strand.
TGTCATACATAATATGTGCATTTAGCTTGAACATTGCTGTCTGGACATTTTATTTTAACTTTCACTTAATTTATTGAACTTATTTTATTATGTATTGCTTTGTTTTATCGCAATTGAACAATGTTTTCCTTTCATGTGGTTTCATGTGTTTTATTGTCAAAATGACTAATGACCAATATGTTGTGTGCAGAATGCTTTTGGTTGCAGTATGTTAAATTATACTTATTGTACTTCAAAAAGCAATGACCAAAGTTTTATTTTTAAAAATGAACAACATATGTACTGTAAACTTTGTACTATTGTACTGTACTATATATCATACCCACATCACAAGCATTACAGCAATAAACTGAATAATAGCTAATAATAACACAAAACAGATATTGTGCCACTCAAAATACTTTACAGTAATTATAAAGTTTGTTATAAATTCCACAGCTTACTACCCATTTCATTAGAAGAGTCTGCCTGTCCTGGAAACACCTATTCACAGGGTTGGCATATATTGTTTTACTTATACATACCTGTTCTGGATAACTAAAATGCTATGCTGTGTCTTTGAGTGTCCATCAGTGTAGTTAACTAAAAGGTTAGTTCATATTTGCCAACTTTTCCTCGTTGGCTTCAGGGAGATCCCGGGAGAGGTGGGCATGCAGGGGCGGGGCTTGATGAATCACATCATTTGGGCTAAGATGATGCGATATATGCATCATTAAGCCCCGCCACTTATCTATTGCGGGGGCGAAAATCAGGAGGTTGCCCTGCTTTTCCGGGAGCCCGAGGGGTCTCCCAGAAATGAGTGAGTCTCCCGGACATTCTAGGAGAGTAGGCAACTATGCGTTAAAGAAAAGCACCTAATGAATCTCTAGAGACTGAAGTGTCTTTTACATTTCTGTCTCCATTACTGAAGTTATGTTGTCTTACCTGTCAGTCCTTGATTAATTCTTGGTCTCCATGAAAATGGCCACCTCCATAGGCATCAATACATGGACATAGGACACAATTTCTGAACTGTGTCCTCATGCCACAGATGGCGAAGCCAAACACGTCTTGTACTGGCTCAGCATCAGGGAGAATGCCAGACTCTTCAGGGAGTGAGGGAGATCACCCCTATTTCAGGGAGTCTCCCTGACATTCAAAGAGAGTTGGCAAGTATGGGTTAGTTTGGAATGTGGAACTGATCTGTTTACATTTGCTGTACAAGTGGGGAGCTGCAAATGACATGAAGTTGTAGGCAAGCGCATGTATGTGTAGAATATGGGTTAGTGGGAGATTGGCATAATAGACATGGCCTAGGTGCTGCATAAGGGTAAATCTGGGCCTGCATCTGTTCCCACGCTCTGCCAAACTTGGCACTGTTAACACAGTGGAGAGTCCTTCTTTACTTTAGCATGACTGTCAGTTATAGCAGGAGTGCAACACATTATACAAAAAAAGTTAACATTATATGTAGCAAAAGTAACTTAAGGAGTTGAATATATGAACTTTGCTTTCTATACAGGTGTATTTAACAGAAACCTCACATTAATACTCTGAACCAAATTTTTAAATGCTCAAATTAACTACATGTTGGCCTAGCCGTACACATGTCAAACTTAATTAGGTGTTGGCTGAGATAAGAATATAATAATGCTGTTGTTACCATTCTAAATCTCTGATAGGCTATATGTGGTTCTAGTCCTATTTACTTAATTTCCTGCTCATCTGAGTGTCAACAGCTTTGAGGTGTTAATACAATAAAACACTTAATCAAACACACACGATAAAAAGTTAAATAAATAAAAATATCGGAACACAGAGCCCAGGATATAATGATAAATAGAGAAGAATGATTGGCAAACATCTAGACTTTTAGTGGAGTTGGTATCATCTTAAAAGAGTATTTTCCTGGCATTCCTTTGTGTAAATGACAAAGTTATCTGAAACTGGATTCCAGTGCAGTGTCAGTTCCTTACATCTGGCATAAAACTATACACTTCATTGAGAACTAAGCAAATCCCTTGAGAACATACCAAGCATTGTTCTTGTGGAACAAACTTGTAACATGTTGTAACATCAGAGCTCTGATACAATATTTACACTGTGCTGTGCCACATTCACTTGTCAGCAATTCATTGGAGAATGAAAGAGATTACATGTACTCAGCTAATGATAGTGTCTATGTGTAGTGTCACAATGCGGAACAAAATTTTGCCATGCGTTAATTCACGATACACACTTCTTTTTTTACACTTTCTTATAAAGTGAGTTTTCAATGTTTAAAGAATCAAATGAAACTCATTGCATTGTGGGAAGATATTTTCTGCTTTCCAAAATTGTGACTTTTTTTTCAGCATAACACTTTTTTTAATTTACCAAACAAATAGTAAAATTGTACTTAGCATTACATAAAATAGGATAGAAAGTATGACATACTGTCACTCTTGATAGCACCCTCCAAGTTGTAGCTGGAGTACTCCCATTTTGCTTAACTGTGTCTCGCATTCATTTTCTTTCTTTCTTTCATCTCAGAAACACCATTCATACTGCACCTCGGACCCGGGAATTTCCCAGGTTGACCCCATTCATACTGCACAAGTCTGTGCCCTGGCAATTTGTGGGAGTCATCACCAGAGCAGTTTTCATTGGCTGAAAAATGAAGACTGGATGCTGCTCCAGTGTTTAAATCCTGGCAGAAAAACCTGAACTTTGCTTCCTTTTACACAACTAGTATTTACCAGACTTTGCACCTCTGTAATGTGGGATATCAGTTACATCAGACACCCAAATAAATACACAGCACTGCACTTTAATCAGGACAAGTAACCTTTAAAGGGAAATATACTCTATCTATTAGCATGATTTATATATATAAAAAGTACAATAGTGGTGGTATGCCTTCTCTATATATCTCCAATCATGTATACCCAATGGTATATTTATGTATGTAATAGCCATTAATAAAATTTCTGTAAACTGCGCTTCTTTTCATATACATTCTTTGTATTTTCCTGCTTTTAATCCTCCAGAGACAGGCAGACAGCCAATCATCTTGTTTTCTGTGCAACCCGGGTTGAAAAACCCGGGTTGCACCATTCATAGTGCAGGCAACCCGGGTCCGACCCGGGAATTACCCCTCGATAAATCCCGGGTTGAAGACCCGGGTTTTTAGACCCGGGATTTTTGACTTGTACCATTCATACTGCACCAAGACCCGGGTCGTTTGAGCTCGCCCCGGGAAAAACCCGGGATTTTGGTGCGGTATGAATGGGGTATCAATGAAATCTATATTTAAAAAAGGTTGTTTGTGTGTGAGGGTTTTTTCTGGACATTTCGGACATTCAGTGACTGCATTTAGAACATTGCAGTGGCTGTAAAAAAAAAAGTAATCTGCCATGTTACCAACTGAATCAAGCCCATTGCATAAATTAAACAACAAAAATTAGTGTAAGGTGCAAGAGATAAAAATGTTGGAATGCTAAGCACACACTACAATTTCAAACTTTACACAGCAGGCATTATGGAGAGTGAAGAGGCAGTAACAATCCGATGTCAAATGCAAAGCTGGCAAAGTTACAAAATCCAACATTAAGACAGCTTGCTGCAAACCTTGAGCAAAATTGGTGAAAATTGGGACTGTTGTGAAGGGCTCATTAGAAAGTAGACTGGAAATTACTCAAAATGAATGATAATGCAATAAATAATAATATAAGAGCAAAAACAGCTCAAAATAAAATTATTTTACCTATTTTTCACAGTTTTAAATTAAATCCAAATCAAAAACCAAAACCTTTCATGATTTTTTGCGAAAAGCCAAAATACGATACGTCGTTTAGAACCGACACCAGTTTCAAAACTGAAACACGAGGGTCAGAGCACTTCTCTTTTAGGTTTCAAAGCTTCTAAGTGCACGTTACAGTGCCGGAATAACATGTGGCTATGTATCTATAGTTGCTCTTGTCACTGGTTTCTGTCAACTGGTCAACCCTGAATGACTGTGACCTTGATACTTGTGTCACTTCCTGACATTGGACCTGTGTAGCTTGTCCTGATCTCTGACTATGATTAGGTCACGTTTCTTGTTTGCTGGTCCTTCCTGTGTTAGCTACTGCCTATCGAGACCACACTAGGGGGTAAATGTATCAAATTGCGATTTTTGCAAATCAACGATATCCAGCGACTTTGCATGGTAAATTTAAAACCTCAATGGCTTTAAAAGAGAAAGCAATCCTGGAGACTTCACCTCTACGTCACTATCAGGAGGCAGAGTTCCCACAACATTCTACATATATTTTTATTATTATTATTATTGTTATTATTATTATCATTTATTTATAAAGCTCCAGTTTATTCCGTTGCGCTTTACATTTGGGAACGACACAATAATTAAATGAGACTGGGTAATACAGACAGACAGAGAGGTAAGAGGGCCTTTCATGTCAGCTTTCAATCTATAGATAAGGTAAATATGTAGGGAGAGGGGGTTATTAATATGTTGTGTGTAAATTAATATACTGTAGTAACTATTGTTGTGGAGGGCAGGGAAGGTAATATACTATTGGGAATGGTGTGTGGAGTTAATGTAACAATGAATAGAAAAAGTCTACACATCCTTATTGAAATTACAGGTGTTTGTGATGTAAAGCCAAGATATATCATGTCAGACCATTTTTCACCTTTAATGTGACAATTACGACCCAAAAGCTTCAAATGAAAAACAAATAGATTTTTTAGGAAAAATAGCTGAAAATTAAATACCTATAATACCCTTCCATAAGTGTGGACACCCTTAAAATACTTCTTGTGGAAGCACCTTTTGCTTTTATAATAGGAGTGAGACATTTTGATTAAGTCTATCAAATTTGCAATTCTATCCCCCTTTTCACTGCAAAAAAGTTCAACATCAGTTTGTGAGGAGATCTCCTGTGAGCAGCCCTCTATAGTTTACACCACCTGTTTTCAATGGAATTGAGGTCTGGATTCAGATTGGACCATTCAAAGATGTTGATCTTCCTTTTCTGAAGCCATTCGTCAGTTGACTTGGATGTGTGCTTTGGATCGACATTATGTTGGAATGTAAAATTTCTCTTTAGCTAAGCTCTAAGCTCTTTACTTTGGGATGCTTAACACCTGTCTCTAGTCTTTAAAAGACTGTTGGTCCCAGCAGCCTTTGCCAGTCTATCTGTTACCATTACCTCTGCTAGCTTTCTTGTGAGTTATCCTTGATTAAAATTCTGGTATTGACCTCTGCTTGTTCCTCCAATTTGGCACCGCTTTCAGTGACCCCTGATTCTGCATTGTTGTGACTTTGCAGCTGCTTCATCCTGGTATCGTGGTGGACCATCTGGTTTTGATCCCTGGCTTGTTTGACTCTGTGTCACTGTGTCTGTAGTGTATTGCTCCCCAAGCAATCCATCATCTACAATTGGTAGCAGCTATCCAGCTATCTGGCTTCGTGTCTGCAGTTGTTACACCTTGTGTCTGATCCAGTCTCCTGGCTGTCTGCCCACCTGGACTCCCAAGTACTCCACCCTGCTGACCACTACACTTTCCCTGACGCCTGTGACTCCTCTGGTGTCTCGTGTCTCCTGAGCAACCTGAACCCTGACACCCATGATTCCTCTAGTGTTTCATGTCTCCTGAGTATCCTGACACCTTCTGCTGCCTCGTGCCTCTTTAATCATTGAGGTATCCTGACAGCCATGATTTTACCTGCTTCTCCAGCCTCAGAATCAGACTTGTCATCCGGCCTCTCAGCACCCACTCTTTGAACTTTATTATTGTTCATTCTCTGCATCTGTGGCTTAATGAGTTATCTATTACTGCCATACCCTGCTGACTTGCACTTACCGCTTATTGCATCCTGAAACCTGTGCATTCTGTGTTAAATAAAAATCACTTTGTTCCACTTACGCTCTCTCAGTGGTTTTTATATTAAGAATTCTGACATAATATAATGGGGGGATAGATGTGTGTGGGGATTATTACACTGTGGGGACTGGTGTGTGTGTGTGTGTGTGTGTGTGTGTGTGGGGGGGGGGTTAACACAATTTGAGGACTGGTGTGTGGGGGGGTTATAGACTGTGTGGACTGGTGTGTGTGTGTGGAGGGTTAATAAACCTTGAGGACTGGTGTGTGTGGGGTTTATAGACTGTGGGGACTGGTGTTTGTGTCATGGATTCATTTACTATAGGGGCCAATGTATGTTGTGGACTAGTGTGGGTAGATACTAAAGTGTGGGGACTAGTGTATCACTAGTGGTCACTGTTTTGTTGGGATTGGTGTATGTAGTTATTGTGATGTGGAGAATGGTGTGTAGGTGTCAGGTTAATATACTGTGTGTGACTAATATATTGTGGAAACTTGCATGTGTGTGGGGTTGATATACTGTGGAGGCAGGCGTGTGGAGTATTAATAAACTGTGGGGACTGTTGTGTGTGTGTGTGTGTGTGTGTGTGTGTGTCTGTGTGTGTGTGTAAGTGTGTGTGAGTTGTGGGTTCATATATCTGGTGACTTACATGTGTATGTTGGGGGGTTAATATAATGTGGGGAAAACTAGTCCACTAGTGGATCTTCATATTGGGCACCCAACATGGATAAATGTAAGGGAAATTCTTCTGCAGGCACAGCTAATGCTGCAGACTTAGTGTAGTGCAACTAACTGGAGAAACCCACTTGGCGGAAAATCTCTGGCTATCTCCAGTTGGTCAGAGACACCAAGGGGCACAAATGGAACTGGGTCCCCATCTGTATATTTTAAATTTTGGATATCTGTGTATTGGGAAGGGCCCACTCGTCTCCTTTTGACTCGGGAACAGGGCAAACAAGGATTTACCTGGGCAGTTTCTAACTTGTGGAAAGATTTCCACAAGTTAGTTTTGGATGTGGTTAGGGTGGAAGCAAGTGTCAGGACCTGTTAGGTAGAAGTGTGGTCTCAAGTCCATGGCAAAGGGGAGAGCACAGCAGATGTCACAAGGATAAAAGATAGTGACCCCTTTAGGGGTATGACCCCATTAGTGACCCGATTAGAAGTCCCATCTACTGAAATACCACTAAGGGGGGACATGTGCATCAGGGGATCCCTATCTTCAGGGGTACCACAAAAAGCCACCAGGAGAGCTCCCAACGAGCAAGGGACCCCAATCAGCAAGGAGAGCTCCATCAAAAAAAGGTTCCAGGTCTAGTAGGTCACACTGAATGGGGCAGATGTTTTACAAGATAACTAATATGTACAAAAACACTTTTTAGCGCTAGGTATTGAATATTCCATGGCCGCTGTTGTGGAGAACCTGCACTTCCCAAATAGTAAACAGTAAAGTGAAAAACTATATATATAACAGCCTACAGGAGCTATTGTGATATGCACAAGTAACTATAGATCCGTGGATAAATGAAAAACGACTTTGTTAAAACATAATTCACAACAAATAACAAACAAAACGAAATGTGAGCTCACATAATGCTAACAATAAATGCAGTCAAACACTAAAATAACCAACAATGACGTTGCCAAAAGAAAAATATATTAATCGCTAAAGTCAATATTGCACAAGTCACACAGAGCGAACAAGAAAGTCAGACAATAGTAATGCTGGAATTAGCTTGAAAGACATTCTTGGGAATAGCAAATTGTGTTTTAATGAATCTGTATTTTATTTCTTTATCTATGAATCTATAGTTTCTTGTGCATATCACGGAAGCTCCTGTGTATTGTTGTATATCATTTTTCACTTTCACAAGGCACAGTAGGGAGGAGCAGTAAAAGAGGAGTGGACACTGAGAAGTGCCCCCTTGGAATAGGGGTTTCTTCAGAAACAGTTGGCTACAAAGGGGTCATATAGAAAGACTTCTCACATATACAACCCAGTAAATGGAGACAAGTAACCCTATGGATAAGGGCGTGCTCTCTGGAGCAGTGTGACCGCAGTAGAAGAGTCCCTCGATATTGGGATGGGTATAAAGGGAGCAGCCTGGATGAACCACATTGTGGCGAGAGCACTGCCCGAAGCTGGATGGCTGAACAAGAAAGTCCTTGTATATAAGGATATTTTATCAGTACAGCAGCAGGCGAAGATCCCCCTTTAAAAGCATCAGGCAGCGTGGCTCTTGGGTTATATAATAATGTGTGGAACTACTGCTCCCAGCAAACCTACTAGTATTTAACTTGCCTATGTTCACAATGCTGTAAGTATTGTGCATGGAGTTTGTTCCTTATGTACTGGTATAACTTTGCACTCATAAATATTTCTGCTGGAGGAGAAAAATGACAATAAAGTACATCTTTTTTTTTTTATTATCAGTTGGTCTGGTGCCTAACCTTATTTGACTTGTACTGCAGTTCACCACCAGTGTCTCCACTATAGTAAATCTGTGTTAAACACCTGAGTATTCTGGGGTCCCTCTGGTCTTTATTTGCCCATACCGACCCACTAGCCGAGGTATATGAACACATAGGGTAAAAAGACAAGGTCTTCACGCCTCCATTTGTCCATGTCGCTTCTGGCCACCTCTAGGAGATAGAAGATCATTTTGGAAGATCATTTTGTTTGAACATCTTTACAAATTAGAAAACTGGGTAGTAGTAATGAAGTTCTGTTTTCCAGGTTCACTGTGCCCCTTTCCTGTAGACTAAAAAGTAGAGATTATAGAGTTTTGTAATTGTGAATGATAAAAGCTTTTGAAAAGATCCTCAGTTCAGTAGAAGAGAAGGAGGAAGATAAGGGGTGAAGAAGGTGGAAGTGAAAGTATAAGGGGGAGGCAGGAGAAGGTGCAGGGTGAGGAAAAGTGGGCTGTGAGGGGCACAGGGGAAAAGTGGATGTTCGGACAAATAATAAAATACAGTGGAAGGATAGATATAATAAGAGGGGTAAAGGGAGACAGACACATAAAGATGGAAAATGAAAGGACAGTACTCATATTGGACGTACTTCACGTGCATTAAAGGTCCGTATTAGGGAACATATCACCAATATTAAGAAAGGGCACAATACACAAGCTTTATCCCTTAATTTTAAAAATGTTCACGCCTGCAATGTAAACCATATTAGGAGTTTTTAGGCCATCCAGCGTATAGACCCCCATCGGAGAAGGGGAGATATGGATATTAGACAAGACAGAAATTCATTGGATCTATACTCTTAATACTTTAATCCCATGGGGCCTAAACTCGGACTTTGAACTTTTAATGGTTTTTGTAAGATTTATTTCTGTGTATTGTTTATGGTAGATTAAAATTCATTGTATTTATCTCTATTTCATGTTGGAGCTCATTGCCCTATTTTAGGAACTGGAGAGAGAAACATCGTTGGAACCGTTAGAATATGTCTTCTATGATATTGACGGAGTTCTGTAGAAGCTGTTCAATTCTTTATAGCTCTCCGGAATGTTTTGTGTAATTAACCTGTTACGTGAATTGTACTCATTTCGACATTTACCCTTCTCTACATTGTAAAATACATATAGGAGATGTGTATTCATATATAGATTTTTGATGCTAGTTTCACTGCATGTTAGGCGGATTGTTTTATTATATAATTGTTATTAAAGATGGGCTTATTGGGATAGATGTATCACCTTTTGACAGGTTGCGTGTCAAGCCCCTATATGATTTTAGTGATACGATAGGAGGAGTGTATATCCAAACCTCCATATAAGTTTGACCATGTGTTTAATATCCAAGCCTCCCTTTCGTGTATACAAGCCTCGATGTGACATGCCACTTTCTCAATCAGCATGTTTCAATTAGGACTATATAATAGCGACTCATAAGGATATAGAGGAACTCATTTCAGCCTTGAGAAAGACTCCAGGGAGCAGTTGAAACACGTTGGAAACTCATATTTAGTGGGACCCCGGTCGGCTTGGACGTACTTGTTGGAGAAGGGACAGTTTGTCCTCTCATATCGTCCTTTTTCCGGTAGGAGTACCCTCCCTCATTTGAGGATGTTCAATATCCATTTATTAATAGGTGGATATTGGTTTTATTGTTCTAAATTCACATGTTTTACATATTATTATACAGGGTGATTCAAAAGTCGCAGTACACGATTTTATTTCAAAAACTCTACAGGAATTGGGCCGATTGGCCAATTTCAAGATGGTGCCCATGTTTGGTACATACCGTAAAAGACAGACCACGTCACCCATACCTTACTGGAGTATTCAGGCTTCCCAATTTCCTGTAGAGTTTTTGAAATAAAAGGGTGTACTGCGACTTTTGAATCACCCTGTATATTAAAATGGTATTGCACCATAGAGGTTTTTGATTTTGTTTTACATATTACTGGATTATGGAAATTCCATCTCTACATTCCTATAATCTACATTGAGGTCTGAAGATAAGTCTGATGGTATATATCACGTAAGTTACCAGGAAACCTTCTTGTAAGCATATCATTGGAAGGATTCCTCCGATCCTAGGCACATGGTGGATGAATAGGATATGGATAATCAATTCACACAAATGGAAGTTGAATTAAAGCTGGTTATAAAATAGTAGTAGGACACATAAGATTTAACAAACTACAGTGCATATATTGACAAATTAACTTGTGTTTCTGCTTCTTAGACAATGTTGCTCAAGGTATATGGGGAAATATGTCTAAAATATGTTATATAGCGTAACTTATCTAAACTGAAAAATGCCCTCTATTGTTCATGATGGGAAATGGGGAAGTTGTGGTACTGTAAGTCTACACCAGATAAGATGTGGAAAGGTCTACTTGGATTTATGCCTGTATCTGGGGGGATGTTGGGTGATGTTGAGTGGTCCTGTCATATGGAGAGATATTATTGGTCTAAGGCCTTATATGATGCTTCATCTACATATTAGTTTGTGGTTTAGGGCATAAATTGCTTACAAAGTTAATATGTAATCACCATTGTTCTTTTTTTAAATTGAAGTTGTCTGTATTAGGCATACAAAAATAAATCAAGCATATTCTGAAGAGACTTTATCTTTGAATTATTCCTGAAAACTTCCATAACAGAATATATAATTTTCCTACACCTTTTACTATTGGGCAATACCTCTATTTTGATCAAGACTTTGTGGTTTTCTCTATGGTGGAGAATATATGGTTTATATGTAATACACTATATTGTGTTTGTTTTCTACAGTGCATGTAACATTGTACGTATATGGAAAGTGTATCAGAAGATTACCTCACACAACTCTCTGTAAATTCATGAGCGCTTTATGTATGTATATTTTATTTGTATAGATACTCACAATGCAAACACACACAAAAGCACGGAGGGGCAAAGAAAGACAGATGGGGTGCAAATACAAACTTATAGACAGACACACAAGGAGGGGAGAGGATATATATACAAAAAGAGGAGACTAATACACACACACACACACACACACACACACAAACAAAGGTCAGAACAGAGGCACACATAGGGACTGGCATAGGCATAGGAAGGGAAGAGACACTGAAACAGAGAGGGGGAAGGCAGAGCGACAAGCACAGACAAACGAAGGGCAAAGAGACATGGGAAGGAGAGAGACTGACTGAGACAGTGGAAGGAGAGAATCTGAAACAAACAGGGGTAGGGCAGCTGACAGACAGGGTAGGGAGAGAAATTGGTATAGACAGTGGAAGGAGAAAGCCTGGTACAGACAATGGAAGACCAGAGAGGCTGGCACAGACAGGGGAAGTTCAGAAGCTTGTACAGCAGAAAATGAAATACAAGCATAGAAAGTGGAGGGCTAGAGACTGGTGCAGACAAGGGTAGTGAAAAAAGGCATGGGAAAGACTAAGAAGCTTGCACAGACAGGTATAGGGCAGAGGCTGGTACATACAGGGATGGGCAGAGAGGCTGATGCAGACACAGGAAGGACAGAGAGACTGGCACAGACAGGGGTAGGGTATAGAGGCTGGCACAGACAGTTGAAGGGCAAAGAGGCTGGTACAGATAATGGAAAGACAGAGAGGCTGATGGAGATGGGTAGGGCAGAGAGACTGGCACAGTCAGGGGTAGTGCAGAGAGTTTGGTGCAGACAATGTAAGGGCAGAGAGGCTGGCACAGACAGGGGAAGGGTAAACAGTCTGTCACAGACAATAGAAGGGGAGAGAGAATGCCACAGACTGGAGAGAAGTTAAGAAAGATTGACATAGACAGGAGATAGTGACACCCCATGGAAAAATGACAGGAAGTTGTGTCTATATAGACATACTTACTGCATTTGCCTTCAGACCCTCTTCTGTTACCAGGGGGGAGAAAAGATTCTCAGGTGATGCGGCCCAGTGGAGGGGAAGTAGAGGTGGGACCAGGTGGCACACAGCAAATCTCCTGGCACTGGAGAACCGCTGATCAGATGAATGAGCCAGTGCCTAGGTAACTACATTTTCTTTATCTTAATTGAATTTTTTTAAAAATAAATAAAACAATTGAACAGTCATTGCGTAGAGGGCAGAGCCCTCAGGAAATGGAATTTCCCCAATAGTCCAGTGGGCCAATCTGATCCTGATCTAAACTGATATGGACTGATGATGAGTGAGCTGTGTAGTACATGCATTAAAGTACATGATGTGTATACATGATGTGTACATGATGTGTATGCATTAACCTAACTGGAGTTTCTGAAGCATTGGTATTTTTGTTTATTGTTCTGTACTGTTATACCCTGTATAGTCTACTGTTTGCTTTGTGTACGACGCTGCGGAAATCTTGTGGCGCCTAACAAATAAATGATAATAATGATAATAATAATATACAGCACTATCAGGGGGAAAAAATTAGGAAATTACGGTAGTACCCCCCAAAATCCTGCAGCCTAGAATGCAGCCTGATAAGTCTATTGGTTGCTTAGGCTTGTTTATCATTGTGTGTTTGCAATAAAGATTATCACATTTTAATTGACATAATCGTGGGGTGGGAGAGCAGTGTGTTAAGAGACATGTGTCTGCTAGCATGATAAAAATGGAATGATTATTTTTATTTACTGGTAGAATACAATCATTCCTTTATACAGGTAAATATGGATCTGGAACTGTACAGCAATGTTAGGGTGCAGAGCATCAGACTAGCCAAGCAGGCAAAAATGTAAATCCAAAATGTACTATGGCTCTATAGGGAGAGGCCCCTTCACACTGTGAAACTTGCAGAGAGGAAAAAAGTTTGGAAAACTAAGTTCTTACTTTTATACTTAAACTGCAGAGCCAGCCATTCTCTTTTAGTACATTCCCTCCTATACATTATATACAACACCATGCATGCACAATTAAATTTTCCTGGCTTTTGAACATTTAAGTAACAACTTAGCAAATGTTATTGTCTTTCTTCCATCTTGCATTGGAAAACTACAGCAGCAGTGTACTGTAAGAAAATGGTAAGAAAATGTAATTTGTATTTAACATGCATTGGGTTAGAAATTATGTTTTTTATTTATACTAAATGTTAAATATTAAAGCAATTTAACTGCAAATTCCCCAGATAAAATAAGAAAATATTTATAGTATGTGCTATGCTTTAAGGATTAAACGCTCTCTCTCACATTTTATTATAAACTGTGCAAGTAAAAAGCAATTTCCTAAAATGCCAGTGAACTGCATACTGCAATATTACACTATAAACCTGCTCTAGGTTACTTAAAAAAAAATATTAAACATGCTGATAAAACATTTAACAGAAATTACAGAAGCTATGCTTGCCTGTCTGCATGTAAACTTATTTAATGCAATGTTGCATGCAATTTCTTTTAAATTACTATTCTACAAGATAAAGCACTATCTTAAGCATATGACACCCATGCAAGTACAGTGCCAACATAGTGTTATTTTTTGCTTAACTTTAGATATTAAGATCAGGGTTAAAAGATAGTGTTATATGCATAAATATAGTTTAAAATATATATTGTCACTGTTCCAAAACACATAGGTATACTAAAAGGCAAAGTTTGGTATACAAACACGTGCGACAGTTGGCACCAACTCAAGCTTCAATCAGAATGCTCTGGGGCTTCTGGGGTCCAAAACACAGAGCTCAATAATTTATATACTGTACCATTGTAAAAGTAGTTACATCACAGAGATATACAGTTACAGTTGTAAGGTCTTCATTCATTGGTTGAAAGTTCTTGCACCCTCAGTTATTATTGGTGGATATCTCTGGTCATTGTTCTTGAAACTGCCAACTGTCCCTTCCTCAGGCTCCCGCCTCTAGACCTGTATAACTGGTATTTTTTTGACCCCTGTGTACTAGCTATTTGGTGTCTGAAATAGTGATATTGTTTATTACTTGCATTCTCAAGGTGCGAATGCTACACAAATAACACAGGACACATTAACATAAAATTGAGAGCAGATTGATACCAAATTTGATTTATTTCAGATCTCGGAAATATTTTTTAGCTTTTTCACCACATTATATTTTATATGAAAAGTTTGTAAAATATATTAAACACATTTAAATGCTGTAATACATTTTATATTGTATACGAATCGCATCGCAGCTGATTGTAGTGTGCAGAAAATATCGATTACCACCTTTATCCAATTATTTAACATGAACAATAGACACCCAAAACTGGAAACTACATTTTTACCGCTATGCAATAGGTCTCAATGTTTACGGATGTATTAGAGACGTCTAATAAAAGGTGCTGACCGGACAGTACTTTACCCCAGATTACATAAATTCAATCTGGAAGTGCCCCCAAATTCTTTCAGGAGTTGGTGTATAAGTCGGGTAAGCTCAATGGGTCTAGAAAAGTATTGAGAAACTATTGTTGCATCTCTGTCCAAGTATCATGTGTTAATTCATTGGATCAGGGCATTTGCCTTCTGTTTCATGTCACTTTATGTTATTTATTTGTTTCATGATCCCCTCAATGTACAGAACTGCATAATATGTTGGCACTTTATAAATAAAAGACAGTAATAATAATAATAATAATAATATTATATGACAATAGTATTAAAGTAAATTTCTATAGGCCAGGGAATGGCAATCTGTGTACTCCAGTTGCAGCTGCTGCTGAGATTAATTTCCCATGGTATAGAGCTAGGACTCCTTTGACTAAATCAAGACCATTTACAGAATAAATAATATTGTTATATGAGAAGCAGAACAAGATGCAGGTGTTTGAGCTGCCCTATGTATTAACAACCACTTCCTGTATATAAGTGGTTGGAGGGTGCAGGCAGCTCCAAGTTGGTCTGTAAAGATATGATGATTCACAGACTGGAGGTCATCCCCAGCCCCCACATGTGAGCTGTCCAATTGGCCTTTTTCAATGCAGGAAAGGGGTCCCGCTATCGAATGAAATTGAGTATGGTGCTGTGAAAAAGAAAATTATATATTTTGATTTTGAAACAGGAAATGTGTGGAAAGGATAAAGCTGCCAACTCCACTTGCAGAGGTCTGCAGATAGCAGTGGCGGCTTCTGAGCCTCATCAGATAAATTATACTGCGGTGCCTGGCTGATAGACAAGTGATGCCATTGAAGAATTTATGTGGTGTTGCACTGAAATGGTTAAATAATGCCCTCCATTAATAACTTACACCTGATAAGGACATTCACTTTGAGGCGTACATCTTTAAAACCTTGGTTTGTGTCTGGAAATCAATCATCAATAACTGACAATATAAATAAGGACCTTTAACAAACATTGTTGCCAATCCCAATTGATTTCTTCTAAGCCCAAACTTAATATATTGGGTCTATGAGTAACATTGGTAAATACAAACTGGAAAAGTAGTGATTGTGCCAATAACATTTCAGTGATTCTTTAAAAGCAAAAACAATTTTTTTTAACAGTTTTACACATTTGGGACCTGATTTATAGTTCTAAAAGTCCATTTATGCCATATAAAACTGTGATTCACGACAGATATTTTGCACTTCCCATTCATACCACTTATGTTGTTAATTACAATTTAAAGTTTGAAGCAACTCAAAATACAGCATCAGTGATGTAAGTGGGGGTGTATGCCTTCATTGTAAAACTATCAGATTCCATTCACTTACATTCTTATTATAATTTCCATATCGCCACTTCTAAATTTCCACTTCAACCATTGGTCAGTATGACATATTTTATACTGAAAACAGTCAGCATTCTGTATTGCAAGTTACTATCCTCATGGTTAACATGTAGTTTTACCCTTCTGTAATCTATAGCTCTAAACTTGACAGAGGACACAACTGAAATATTGTTCCCAGAGTCCTCACTACTGTGAAAGATACAGTTTTGTTGAATAATACGTTGGGTCAAAATGGCTCTGATTTGACAGCTTTTCTTTCTGATCTTGCCAGAGGAAATAAGGACATTCTGTTTACATTGAAGCAGGTAAAATATGCATCACACACTGCCTCAATCTTTCCTGTTTGCTGTCTCACATTGTTCTCCTTTTAAGACATCTGGGGGTAAATGTATCAAGCTGAGAGTTTTCCGGCGGGTTTGAAAAACCAATCAGATTCTAGCTATCATTTATTTAGTACATTCTACAAAATGATAGCTAGAATCTGATTGGTTGCTATAGGCAACATCTCTACTTTTCAAACCCGCCGGAAAACTCTCAGCTTGATACATTTACCCCCTAATTGGATTTAATTTTTAGGAGTCGTGGTACTCGACAGGTGTTTTAAGTGTAATAGTACTTGACCTAGCAATTTACAGTGAACTGATACAGAACATATACTAACAGTACAAAAATGTTGCAAATAAAATTGGTGAAACCATAAAGACTGTAGTAATAATAACATGCATAAGTAAAACTATCGTGGGTGTGGCAGCTATGCGGGACCATACATGCTCAGAAGAAGCCCTCATTTTTCTCTATTGATACCAGAGGCAGGGGCCTCGGGAAAGTGGAAAGGCTTCGTCTGGCACCTACTCAAAATTTGGTGCTTGGGGGTGCGCTGTTCCACACCTAATAATACAATTTTCAAAAGAAATACAAGATGTAGGTGTAACCTCCTTTAACTGTCCCTATTAGTCTGACATAACTTAACAGAGCAAACCAGATAGAATGATGTGGTGCGATGTGCTTGAAAACCCTCCCGCATTAAGGTATAACTAGACATGCAATATACCAATTCGTTTCAACCTCTTGATTTAGGTCTTTTCAAGGATGTTGAAAAAGACCTAAATCAAGAGGTTGAAACGCGTTGGTATATTAGGGCTCAGAGATTTGGAACCTATGAGAATCCCACCTATATCATCTGGATGACCAGGAAAGTGGAGCCTGTATATCCCGGGGATTTATAACTACAAGCTTCATATTCACTGTTATCTGATAGGAATCCTCATAATCCTATATTCCAGTTTTTATATACATTACATTTTTTACTTTGTTTTGTACACGCTATGTATGTGCAATAAATATTTTTTTAGTCAAACGGTATCCCATTAGATCCGCTTGTTTTTTCCTTTTTTTATTTGGTATTGAGAATATCTATTTGGGAAGAACCTCTGAGTATCCCTATGGAGGACCTTAAAGAAATCTAAAACCAGGCCTACTATTTCTTTCTATCTTGTAAGTGTTATCACTAAAAGAGTGGGGTGAAGATGTTATATCATATTGAACACGTTTAAATAATCAAGGCACTCATTTATTGTATATCTGGTGAGTGGATTCACATAAGAAGAAAATCCTGAATGAAAGCTAATTATGTAATAAAAAGAGCAACATTCATCACAATATAGAACACCTATTGTTACAATATTATACTATGTTGTATTTTTATATTTTTTCTATGCTATATCACCATCGTTTATAAAATGGAGACAAAGATCAGAACACTGTGACCCACGGATCTGCTCCTTGAAAAAATAAGTATTTTGTATTTTTATTCACTTGTATATATGTATAAGAAGATTGTTTCTCCAAATTTTGTCAATTTTTCAATTTGGGATATATTTATGTGACTACGGTCAGCAGTGCTGACTACTCCTATACATATTTTTTTATTCCTTTTATTTGGAATATTGTGTGATTCCAATAGGAAATTTAGTAGCAGCTGTTTTTGGCGCAGTCTAGCACTTTTTCTATATTTTACTAGGTATGAAACTTCATTGGTACTTAAACCACCCAGCATGTGAGCTGTACATTGTAGCTGTTAGTTTAGTGACATTTAAATCTCTGTCTCGTGCCTAAGAGGGCTGCCTGGTTGGAATTTGAGAATTGTTAAAGGAGGACAGATCTGCATAATCTTAAATAAATAAAGGAAAATATATTAAAATAGTTTGTCCACTACTGCACCCCTCCCCCAAACCCCTTTAATTACCTGAAGTTGAATGTCTTTGCTGGCTTATATAGAGCTACATTATAAATCTGTGGATTGGGTGTAATGCACTTGTCATCCCTGTGGCATCACTTCAAGATGTGCGATGCAGAATCTGGCTTCAGGTAATGGGCGGATTCTCAGTCTTGCTTATAGATGGGATACGTTATTTTTAGGATCACTAAAACTAAAATGCAATTATCCGTCTATAAAAAGTTTAATATATAACATTCACCAATATATTTGTCAAAGTTCACATACTTTAACAGAATGTTAGATGTTTGGCTTGTGTTTACATACTCGGTGCATAGCATATTGTAAACTCTTATTACCCATAGATGTCCATGTTTGTGACTTTCAATAGACTTAAAGACATTAAGGCTGATGTAACATAGTAACAAAGTTGATGAGGTTGATAAAAAGACACCAGTCCATTAGGTTCAACCTATTTTGGATCTCCTGCAATCCCTTTCTTATATGCAAAATTGATTCAGATTAAGCAACCGCCAATCTGTTTCAATCGGGAAAAATACCTCCAGATCCAATATTGCAGGCCTATTTTTTCCCTATATCTACTACTCTCCTTCATTTTAATTAACGGTCGTATCCCTGGATACACTTTTATGCTAAAAATTTGTCTAACCCTTTCTTAAACATATCTATTGAATTTGCCATTACAACCTTCCCTGGCAGTGAATTCCATATCTTGACTGCCCTTACTGTAAAGAACCTCTTCCTTTGCTGATTGTGAAACTTCCTCTTCTCTAACCTTAGGGGGTGACCACATGTCCTCTGTACAGTCCATGGGGTAAAAAGTTCCCATGAAAACACCTTCCCTCTATGATCTCAATATTATCTTGAATATATTCAGTTGTGACACTTGTACATTTATTTGTTAATGTTAGAGGTAAATATTTTATATAACACCACTTATATGTTTGATTTATAAGCATAACAAATATCATTGCATGTAATAAAAAACAAAGAGGTAAAATTTGGCATCTTTCTGATTTACACAAGCTGTTTGTTTTAGTATAAATCACAGTTGCACAAGTTGTCATCTGTTAAATGAAAAAATAATAAAAAGGAACAATCATAACAAACACATATCACCTTCCAGCATTGCAATCTGCTAACATTTACAAACGTATGTGTTTGCCAAATATGTGAATATCAGCCAAGAAAATGTTTCTAGAATGTTGGATACTTTGATTGCTGGGATTTCTTAAGATTGGTTTAACGGGGACAGAGAAATAGAAATCTTTCATAGAAAGCAAACCTCTTCACGTGACTCACTTCCCAAGAAGATATTCCCAAATATCTATGGAACAAGGAGCAAACCATTTTCGCCTATGATACTAGTTAACTTTATATTATCGTTATTTTTTCCCACTTATTTATGTATTTTTTTCTACCATGTAGTTGCACGTAGACACAATGATGAACCATTCAATGTTAAAGATTTTTGCAGCATAGCTCACAAAGTAAAAATAACACACACTAATTAATGTATACCCCGTGTTCATGTAATTAGTTTATCTGAGCTGCTTTTATAGACAACCCAACTGACATTTTGAACAGAGAATGTCCCCTTAGCGCACAGGTGGATAACTCATGTATATTACGTTATTTATTTCATATTATAACAGGAAAAATATACATAAAATGTTGTACCATATGAAATAATGGGGTTGCAACCTCAATTTAGATATACTGAAATATTGCATACAAAATTGCATGAATGGTCATAGAAAATATCCATGATATATATATACACAATACAGCCGCCTGGGCTCAAACCTAAACAAATGGCAGTATTCCTATAAAGTTGGACAGGTAGGTCCCAAGGAAACTGAGTAGGTATAATGAGTCCAAAGAGTGTACAAAAATCCAAGATGTCCTTGGACTAGCAGTCTCTGAGTGTTTAATCAGACAATGCCTCACACATCAGGATAATCAGCTGCAGAGTTCCCCGAGGCAGTGGCAAAAATCAATAACATATAAACAGTCCGGAATAAAGGAGCAGGCTCAGAGTCCTAGAGCTGATCTGTATGTGAATGGAATTCCGGTACTCATAGTAAAATTTGTATTATGCCATAGTGCTGGTAGTGGAGCATAAGGGTTTGAGGAGTCCGATCTGATATTGGTGATGCAGAATGCTTGTAGAAATAGACTTACCTCTATAGGGTTGGTGCGCTGCTGTGTCCTCCAGAGATAACTGCCTCTAGACGTTGAGTGCAGTGAGATCCTAGGTGATTTGGTACAGTTGTGGCCGCATGCGCATGCGGCAGGAGTATAGACAGGTGTAAGTGCTGATCCTCGGTCGGCTCTGGTACAGAACAGAAATGGAGTGGGGAACAGCAAACCTTCAAACGCATTTTGCTTACTACTTCATCAGGGAAAGAGTGGATCTTGAAGAGAGGGTGTAGCTCTTTAAAGGTGCCCAAACGGGGGATCTGTTGCATGATTGGTTGTTGCTGGGCATCCTCCCAATTGGTTCAGATAGGGGATGGACTGAGTGAGGGATCAATCGGTGAACAGATGATTAAAGTAATACATTTCTCACAGAAGAGAAAGTGTTAGTAATAGTCCACAAAGATACAAGGTATGTATGAATAAAGCCAAACATAAACAATAGAATTAAATAAAATATTGAAATTGGCAGATGGGGAGTAGAGCCAGGGGTTGTAACTTAGAGGAACTGGTTCAATTCGAAGTTAATGTTCAGACCTTTGGGGACTAAAGTCTACAGATTAAAAATAAACTTTGACTCTTCTTGCAAACTAAGTCTGATTTAGTTGGCTTTTCAAAGCCGTTTCTAATGTTCCTTTAGTGTTCACTTATGCGTGTATGAAGTTTCCTAATAGTCCTTCCAACATACTGTAAGCCGCAGGGGCACTGCAGTAAGTAGATCACTCCTGTGGTATCACAGGTGATCTTGCTGTTTACTGTATGCTCTTCTCTAGTGCTGTGTGATAAGTAGGAGATGATTGGTTTGGTGTTGTATACACAACTAGTTTTGCATGCTTGGCATCTATTACAATGATAGAATCCTTTACCTCTTTCCCCTAACCAGGTACCTGTGATGGCAGTGCTGTTGGGGGGAATGGTGCTATTAACTAGTTGTTGTTTGAGGTTGCTGGCTTTAGTATATATGAATTTCGGTTTTTCTGGAAGTATATCCTTCAGTTTCTCATCTCCTAGCAATATGTTCCAGTGTTTGAGGAAAATATGTTCTACTTTTTTCGAATCTCGAATAAACTTGGAGATAAAGGGGACTGACTCGTGTCAGTCCCCTTTATCTTAATATTCATGAGTTATCCTCCTATGCGCTAAGGGGACATTCTCTGCTCAAAATATCTATTTAAGGGTTGAAACTACCCTTAGTATCCCCAGTCCCCCCAAGCAGCCATACCCTGCTCCACTTTTCATTAGGGAGCGCTCACCAATCCCCTACTCTATTAACCCAACTGACATTGCTGCACTGCGTGGATGAAAAGAATATCTGAACTATCATTGGTTATTAGAACAATAGCTACTATCATTAGTTACCAGTGCTATAGCTATTGTTATTGGTTACTAGTGCTGTATTTACTTCTTCAAAGTACTCAACTAGATGATCACTTCAACCATTTATTGCATACATTTTCTTTGGCACTACAATAATTTTGTCCAGAATAAGTTTTTCATTTTTCATTTTAATTTCTTGGTCTAACCATGTGATTTTGGTTTTATTTGTTTGCAACAGATATAAGAAAAATACACCTTTATTAATTCTTCCCACATATATTTCTCCACACTTCATACAAACACTTATTGTCTATTTCTCCTGAGTATACGGATAATAAATATGAGTTCTTCACTATGGAGATAGAAACAAAGGTATGCTTTTCATTAGTTTCCCCATGTTTTTTCTAACTAGAAGGGACTTTGATAAAATATGAGTTATTTTCAGAACTACTAAAGCTATGCTCAACAGAATCTAATACTAACTGTTATTATTATTAATAATAAAAATAATAATAATATCATTTAATCCTTTCGCCGCTGAGGCTTTTCTCACCCCTGTGCTGAGCCTAATTTGGCACTTTTTGGGCTGATCACATTGCAACATAAATATCAGTAATTTGTTTAAACAGTACCCACACAAAATATACCTTGTTTTTTCGGAAGACTTTGATCTTTCAGAAAGTGCCATTAGTTTGCTTATATCTCCTGACACAGCAAAGAAAATCTACCCTAATTGACCAAAAAGGGGTTTTTATTGAAATTGCAAGAAAGTGAACTAAAAGTAGAGATGTTCACCGACCTCCATGTTCTTGTTTTGGTTTTGGATCTGGATTAACTTTGTGTTTTAGTTTTGGTTTTGGCAAAACCGCCCTTTTGGATCCCAATTTTTTTCCCCTGAATTATTATTAACCTCAATAACACTAATTTCAAGTAATTTGCAGTCAATTTTGACACCTCACAGGTCACAATATTATTTTCATACACTTTCAAACAGTCTCATCCTCACCCTCATCAGTTTGTACATCATCCTCACACATTATTAATTCATCAACGCTGGAATCCACCATTACAGAAGTATCAGTATTTTGATGTAATTTGCGGGAAAGGTCTTCTTCATGGAAATTGAAGTTCATTTTTATGAACATCATCATTTCCACATTTTGAGGAAGTAACCTCCTACGCTGATCGCTGAGAAGGTTCCCGTCTGTGCTGAAAACTCTGAAAGAATGGACTCCCCTGAATCCTTTGAAGTTAGGATGGGAAAGATTTGTGCCCTTCACCAATCCTGCGACAGCGCAATTATTTCTGTAGTGTAGGGGGTTATTAACTGATAATCACACAAGATCACCAGATAATAACTGTTAAGTGGGCACCTCAGTTTAAAGAGGCGACTCCCCTCTTTAGGGGTTCAGCATGAAGTTATTAGTGCAGCCTTGAAGTTCCTTGTGACAATGTCCCTTTAAGAGTGCAGAAGGAAACATTGCTACTAGTAGGGCAGGTTTCAGATTTGAACCCAGGTCCAGCCCAAAAGAGGGCCTGACCTGGGTACATTGTATTGCTGCTTTCATATCACCAGATTTAAGCACATCACATGCAATGTCTTGATGGACTTTGGAGCTCTACAATCCCCAGTGTGTCATGTTTACTGAATTTTATTATAATGAAGTTCTTTGCATTTCAAGAATAGATGATAAAATTTGCATTTAACATGCATCAAATGAGGATATGTACTATGTGTTTGGTCAGTACATAATTTAGAATAGGGATATTTCTGAGGACAAAACTATCTAGGGACAAACTTGTCTCCATGGAAACTTCAACAAGAATACAGTAACTGAAAGTGAAAAAGCAATCTGCCACAAAACGCTGCCATAGTGTAGTTCTGGTGCCAGAATCCTATCTAGATGCAATCCCAGAACATGTCACATTTCAGGAAATCTTTGCTGGTTGCTGTCCTGGGTCAGAGATCACCTTTTCACTGCTTTAGAAGTATAGAATTTTTTTATTTCTAGTCAAGCCAGTTAGTAAAAAAAGTAATCATATTACTTGGGTCATTTTCATTCTGTAAGAATTTTCCATGACACAACAATATGTACAATGAACCTATTCATAAAATAATAACAAGCATAAAACATACCTCCCAACATTTAGACATGCAAAATTGGGATACAATAAGCCCCAACCCCGATCCATCCAAACTCCACCCAATTCACCCAGAAACACCCACTTTTCTGTAAAACTCTGCCTGCTTATGTACCAGCTCCACCCCTTTCTCGGTCCACAAATCAGGACTGTCCTGTCCCAATCAGGGCACTCGTAAGGTATAATAATAGACAAATAATAAAAATAATAATGTAGCTTTAATTTTAAAAATAAAAAAAACAGCCTTTTTCTATATTCAGGAAGATAATAACATTAGGCTCCATGTATTAACATATATAGAACCGCAGTGATCCATTTTTTTAAGTAGTATGGTACCATTTGTAATTTTAAGTTGCTACATATAATGCAGGTCTGCTCCAAAACAGAGCAGAGATGGTCCTGATCACATCAGATGTACCAGATTTTAGGGTAGGGTAATTCATCTCATTCCTATGCATATGCACCCTAACTCTGCCTTCAATCCCACCACTAGACATACCACCCAAAAGACCACAGCACAAAGCAGCAAAGAATATACAAATATGTAGGAAATATTGGATATGTGCATCTGCCTTAGAATATAGACCACATTTATATTTATTAAACTCTGAAAAGGATATTGTTGCATGGGAGCACTATACATCAAAACACATATTCTATATATTATATGCATTTTATCTACTGATCATTTGGCTCTTACAGAGGATGTTATTATATTTAACCAACACTCAGATATACTAATATTTTAATATTATAGTCATATATTCTGCATTTAAAGTCTCTTATATTTTATAACAGTAAATCTATGAATATAAGCTACTTTATATTAACTCATTCTATATACTCAAGCTTACATTGTCACAGGCACTCCAATACTTGATATCACACATTTTTCTAACCTATTTTTTGGCACCCTGAGTTGTGCTCCAAGGAGTATTTGGGCCAGAAACACTGGTTTTGCATTATGCTGTAGATTTAAAACCAACAAATAACAATTTAAAATCAATAATATATCTCTGCAAATGTTTGGCTTGATTTGAATTGACTCTTACATTGTGAGAAGCAAAATTATTACTCCACCTCAATTTAAGATGACTTTGGCAGCATGAAACTACGGGAACACAATTGGATCTCCCCAGAAACTGGAAACATTAAAACTGGCCTGGCAAAGTGGTAAGTTAACCCTTAACATTTCGGCCCAGTATCACTAGGCTAGCTGAGTATTGCTGAGCTGTCCATGCAATATTTTGTTGTAACAAGTGGCGGTAAATAAATGTTACCTATTGCCACAAAATAGGTCCCTATATCTTTGGACTGCATCGGGTGTAACAGTAATAAAACGAATCAAGCTGTCTTGCCATCTTGACATCTAGTTTATACAAGCTGAACCTATCAAAATTAATCGGCAAATCATTTTTTTTTAATGTAAGCTTGTGACGTGTATTTTTTAGTATAGTAAGAGATCTTCAAGTATCAGACCTGTAATTACATAGCATATTTACATTGTCTAGCAATACAAGCTTCTCACATGGACGAACTCCTCTCTCTGGAGAAGCTACAGAGGAGAAGCAGACAGACCGTTATACAAGCTGCAAGGTAAGTGGGCCTTCAGTCAATCACACTCTACTTTTATCAGAGTCTCTGGCTTTTCAGTGTTGTAGAACCACAAAGTACAGAATTTCTTAACTTGTAGGCCCAAAATAGCCAGAGAGCTATAGGTTACACTGGAAAACAGCCAGCCAGATAAAGCATGAGTAAATCTAACAGGAGGTGATAAATAAGCATGAAGCTGCAGATACACTGCTTAGTCTCCAGTATCAGAAGCATACAGACAGCTGAGGAGAACATGCAGTAGTTTCAGTGTCTCCATATCCCCATAACCGATAGACCAGCCCTTAAATTGTAAAAAAAAAAAAAAGCCTAGTAGGACCCATGCCACCCCTGCCACTCTTGCCAGTCTCTTACTGAATATTTGTCTGATTTTTTTTGTGGTAGGCTACTGAATAAACACCTACTTATAGCTTTATAACAAAAAAATCTGAATGTGATAATGGGCTTTATAATCTGTTAACTGTGTCTTGGTGGGACAAATCTCAATCTACAAGCTGTAATTGGTATGTGGAAATAAAGCAAATAGAGGTGACAATATTGTTGGGAATTTTAAAATACTGGCATCAGCTCCAAATGCTATTTTACCTGGAGGGAAATAGCGGTCATATGTTTAGCATATTTTATTTTATATATATATATCTATAATATAAATGTCTAGTGGCGTGTGTTAGTCTGTCTGTGTGTGTGTGTGTGTGTGTGTGGAAAAAATAAAACCAAGCTGCAGCGCCACCTGCTGGGCGGAGTTATACACTGACCTACTAAATTCTTAGTGTGTGTGGAAAAAATTCAGAAAGGGCTAAAATTTGGTATACTAAGATGTTTTTAATTTGTTAATTTAATTTATTAATTGTTAAAAGTGTTTATAAAGATTTTAAAAATATATATATATATTTCCTGAAGGAGAAGTGACAGTTGGGAGTGGTTGGTGGTTGCCGGGGGTGACAGTGGGGAGTGGTTGGTGGTTGAGGCCTGGGCTATGGCCCAAATGCATGACAAGAACCTTTTTAACACCATAAGTAGCTTGATTTGACTAGAATGCATGCACGGGTTGACTTGTGTATATATATATATATATATATATATATATATATATATATATATATACACACACACACATATGTAGAAGAACATATTTTATTGAGTGAAGGCATCTGTAATTTTAGTTAATTAAAATGAATGAAAATCCTATATACCCCAGAGGAAAATTTATGGGTACTTGTTCAAAACAGTCAGTCCAGGACTAATTTTTTACTACATCTTCTTTGTATTTTGTTATCTCGGTTTAAATCTTGAATAATGTCTCAGCAAACAACTGTCTACTTTGCCCTTAATCCTCATATTTTCATTCAAGTCACCCCCAAACTCTGCTCCCCCACTCAGTGTAAGCCCTCACGAGCGGGGTCCTTTCTCTTAGTGTTTTCCTGAAATAATTATGTAATTTTGAGGGTTGTAAGCACGTACATTTTTTGTTTGTATTTATTTAATTTTGTTACTTTTGTAGTTATGTTATTTTTTTCATTTCGTTGTATGTTCTAACCCTCTATGTACGGAGCTGAGGAACCTTTGTGGCACTTTATAAATAAAAGAATAATGATAACCTTAATGTAAATTTCACAATATCATTACAAAAATGAGCGAGACAGATCAGGTTAGTGCCATAATACACAAAGAGGCATCAGTAAAGCAGAGTCTTAGAACAGAAAGCTCGTCAAGATTTTTGTTCTAAATAAGTACATAAGACATAATATAACATTGAAGAGAAAAATACTACACAATGTGCATAGCAGAAGATTTGTTATAATGGATGACACAGGCAACCAAATACATTATCAACTATTTTACCACATCTGAAAGAGTGATAATTTTTTTGCCAGTTACTAATTAACAAAGGCAGATCCCATTTAAACTGAAGGTGTTCAATTTAGATTAAACACCTTTTACATATAAAATATATTACAATAAAGACTTCTTAAACTTATTCATATCTAAAATTTAAACAGCCATAAATCTGGCAAATGTAGAAAGAAAAGCATTTATTTTTACTGGCAATAATTTTATATCTTCCCCATTACTTAATAAATAAATACAATGGAATCACCCTTAACAATGGACAGAATGGATTATTAGATATGTAAACAATCTAAATATATAATCTATATATTGTCGTCACACATGAGGAGTATGTGGAAAACACTGTGTATTATCCTCGCTCCTGCCAACCTGGTCCTGTATCAGACAGGCAATGTGTTGCTCACCGACAAAACACTGCTAGCAAGAAAGAGCAGGCACTCGCACAGCTGAGGGGACTCGAGCAAGATATCAGGGGGGTCCACTGCAAACTGTCCACTCTGCACCCCAGGTAAGGTTTGAGGGTGTTTTATACATACTTGCCAACATTTCTTTTTCTTTTTCCGGGAGATGCCGGCTGGGACGTGGGCGTGCAGGGGGCAGGGCGGCGAAATCGCGTCATTTTGGCCCCGCCCCCATGACGGAATGACGCAAATCGCGTCATTTTACAGCGGGGGCGGGGCTAAACGCCGCGATTCCGGGTGAATCGCGGCGTTTAAACTGAATTTTTCCCACTTCCTATCAGGGAGATTGCCACACTCGTCCAGGAGACTTTCGCAAAATGCGGGAGTCTCCCGGACAATCCGGGAGAGTTGGCAAGTATGGTTTTATAACTTCTGATATCCTGAAAATTGAATTGTGGGTACAATTATTCTTTACAAACTGCCATGATAGAAAGAAAAGCAAAGAAACTACTCTTTATGTGCGTGAACTACAAACATAATCTCATAATACTGCACTAGTTATGCTGATATTGTATCTTTGTGAGAACACAGACATTTATGTAAGAATAAATGTGTTGAGATTTAAATTTCACTAATATCTGATATTTATACCATCTGTTGACAATGATAAATTGTTGTATTTTATTTTGTCATTTTGTTCTGTATTTAGGTCTTGGAATTCATGAAATATTGAAAAAGCTAAAAAGAATTTAAGCCCTCCAGAATTCTTAAAATTGCATAGCAATGAAATCACTCTGTTGGAGGAATTGAAAGTCAACAGAAAAATGAAACTGCCTGCTTCAATTCTTTGAAAAATACAAGACTTGTCTTTTGCTTATAGATGAAGGATGCTAAATTACTTGTCTTGCATAAAAAACTGTTTTCTCAGACCGTGCTTGTAATTCAGAACCCTTGCAAATCAATAAAACTTAAAAACAGATCATCATAGATGCAAATAAAATATATGTGTGACATCGGGTAATATTGTGACCTAACACTGGAGTGTCAAGAAAATGTATTCGTTATTGTATGGACCAGTAAAGTACAAAATGGTAAATGACAATATATTAATATATTACTTGTATTATTTTACTGAGGAGACTGTGTTATTTAATATGCTAATAATATCCATCTAATAATCAAATTAAAAGCTATTACAAAAAATTAATATGTTAACCAGGGTCGTTTCTTCAATAAAAAAAAAGTTGAGATCCTCATCTGGGGTGACACCATCCTAGTGATAGTAGAGATGAGTCATTAAGGAGAGCAAAGTATAAAAAGGGAGTAACTTTGCACCTGGGCAAAACCATGTTGCATTGGAAGGGGAGGTAAATTTTAAATGTGGGGCAGATTTATATTTGGGATAGGGCATGTCCTAGATCAACTTTAAATTTCAGTGTAAATATAATAATAAACGAATTTGCATCCCTTGGATTGTAACATGGTTTGTCCCAGAGAACATTTACTTCTTTTTTTTGCCTAACTTTCTTTAATGACTCAGGCCCAAGGTGCTCAACTTTCCTCTTGGACCATAACCTGCTTCTTCTCCAGCACAACACTGGCTGGCCTCTGAAATAATTTATGGCAAAAAGAGGTGTGTGGTGATTGGTAGAGTGAGTAAAATAGGAGCAAAAGGGGGAGGAATTATTTTGTTTCACATGACCTTCTTCACTTACAGTATCAGACACTTTGGTCCTAATAATGCTATCAACTATGCAGAGCAACGCCAGTTAGCGACGTGTCCAGAGGGAGTATAAAGCTGTATCATAAGTACTACTTCTGGTGATATAAGGGGTGGAATGCCCATTAAGGTATTCCTTTTGTTGATATTTTTATAATTTTTATCAAGATGGATATAGATTTGTACACTCAAACAGATAGACAGACTGTTAACTATAATGAAAAACATTGTGAGACAAAGCTATTTTAAAGCTATTTTACTCTCTGAATGTCTGTGTAGGCTCTGACTGTATCTGCTTGGGGTTCTTTGATCAGAGAAAATCTTAAAGGTGATAAAGGACATCCCTGTCTGATGTCAATCCTGTTATGTTTTTTCTGCTCTGTGTTTTGTTTTCTGCTTTGTCCCAGAAATCCATTCCAGATTTTGCTGTGTTGTTGTGTGAACAGTGTGGTTCCAGGAAAGTCAGCTGCTAATGGTGAAAAACATCCCATATACAGCTTATTGGTTGCTGATTGTGGGGTTTATAATAAATCCCCATGGTAAGTACTGTAGATCCAAGGGAGAACTATTGACCATAATCCGACAGAGGGCTGTGAATACAGGATTTTTATTTTCATAAGGAAATCCTGCAGGTAAGCCACAATGTTGTTGAGTTCTAAACAAAAATTGCCAGGCGATTTTACGAATGCCTTCTCCTTTAAGAAAGCTTCTATAATATTTTATTTATTAGGATCTTTGTCTAATTTGTCCCTACCTCACTCTAAGAATAGTTGCTCTCTCTTGGTTCTATAAGTCCTATGTTGTAACAAGGTATAATTTAATTTGTTGCTCTGATGAGATCTAATAAGAATGAAACAATTGAAAGTTGCTAGAAAGCATCTGGATGTATGTATGCAGTGAGCTAGTGGTGCAGGATTCAGAGAGCCTAATATATAGAGTAAGCTGCAATTTTGAGGGCTGAACATTATGCGGCCTTATACACGTAAAGAACGTGTGTGTGTGTATATATATATATATATATATATATATATAAAAAATGATGTGCATATTGAATTGGAGTTTGAAGCTTAACTATGCATACTTTCCAGGTATGATCAGAGAATTTTAATTTAGTTAAATTTTTAATAAGTTTATTCTTTGCAGATTTGGTAGGCTGAAACTAAAGAAAGTAATGAAAATATTTGGATTCTAAATCCCGCCACACTAGAGTAGACTTAGGAGCCACGGTAGCTACTATGTGGCTAAAGTGGGATGCCCAGTAATACTTCCTCTTAGTTTAATAGGTGTCTTGAGCACTTTTTGGAGTCCAAATTTTGTCATTAGTAATGATATCTTACAACACACTACTCTCCAGCTTCCCCATCCTTACTCTCTGAATGTCTGTGTAGGCTCTGACTGTATCTGCTTGGGGTTCTTTGATCAGAGAAAATCTTAAAGGTGATAAAGGACATCCCTGTCTGATGTCAATCCTGTTATGTTTTTTCTGCTCTGTGTTTTGTTTTCTGCTTTGTCCCAGAAATCCATTCCAGATTTTGCTGTGTTGTTGTGTGAACAGTGTGGTTCCAGGAAAGTCAGCTGCTAATGGTGAAAAACATCCCATATACAGCTTATTGGTTGCTGATTGTGGGGTTTATAATAAATCCCCATGGTAAGTACTGTAGATCCAAGGGAGAACTATTGACCATAATCCGACAGAGGGCTGTGAATACAGGATTTTTATTTTCATAAGGAAATCCTGCAGGTAAGCCACAATGTTGTTGAGTTCTAAACAAAAATTGCCAGGCGATTTTACGAATGCTTATTAGCGTTGAGACATAATGTTATTCTGGAACTTTTCCTAATGTTTATAACATGGATTGGATCAATAGTTCTCCTCCTGTGGTCTGGAATCTGTCTTCCGGAAACAAAACCAATCCAGTGATAATGTTTAAAAAAAGCAATATTTTATTAATATATTTGCTAGAATTTTGGAGTAAAGCTTAACATCATTATTAGAAGACGTATAGGATGATAGCTATGATAATCATGGACGTGTTTAAGCATCTTATGTATTATAGTTTTTTATTGTCCTGGGATGCCGTAGGAAATGGGCAATCTTACAATATTGCTATAAACAGGGTGTGAAGATGGAAAGTATCTGTAAAGGCTTTATAATATGCTGCAATAAAATATCTGGGCCCAGAGATTTGTCTGATTTCTGTCTCTTTATTATTTGGCAAATTTCTTCCACTGAGATTTCCTCAATATGTCGGTTCTCTGGAAAGTTTGGGAAGTTTAGATTCCACTTCAAATTTAGTTATTAATTGTTCTTGTGTTTCAAGAACATTAGGATTGGCTATTTGTTGAAAGTTATACGGTGGCTAAGTGGTTAGCACTTCTGCCTCACAGCACTGGGGTCATGAGTTTGATTCCTGACCATGACTTTATCTGTGTGGAGTTTGTATATTCTCCCTGTGTTTGCGTGGGTTTCCTCCGGGTACTCCACTTTCCTCCCACACTCCAAAAGCATACTTGTAGGTTAATTGGCTGCTAACAAATTGACCCTAGTGTCTCTCTCTCTCTCTCTCTCTCTCTTTTTCTCTCTCTGTATGTTAGGGAATTTAGAGTGTGAGCTCCAATGGGGCAGGGACTGATGTGAATGAGTTCTCTGTACAGTGCTGCGGAATCAGTGGCGCTATATAAATAAATGATGATTAGAACAGTGCTTGAAGTGTTCCGGTATGAGACAGTATGTCATACCGGCACTTCTCATCTGGCACTGTTCTCTGCAATCTAGAAAAAGGTTTCAAGTTCTGCCCTGACAATTTTTTTTTGGGGGGGGAGGGGTTGCGGTGAGTCTTACACACGGTGGGGGGAGGGTTTGGATTGCCGCAAGTGTAAAGGGACTGGGGAGAAGATGGTGCAGGCGGTTAAGTGAGAGGGACAGCGGAGAAGATGGTGCAGGGGGACATGTTAGAGACACAGGGGAGAAGATGGTGCAGGGGGATATGTGAGCAAGACAGGGGAGAAGATGAGTATAGGTAAAATAAAGTGTACAGAGAGAGACAGCTCTAGAATGGAAAGGGCAAGGATGCAGCCACCATGGAACATAAGTAGTAATGAATGATGGAAATATACAGAGGGGAAAAAAAAAAATCAAGCCTTCATACTCCATTTACTTATATTTTCCATACCCCCACTTCTAAAATTACACTTCGATCACTGGATTAGAATAATATATTTGGAATTTCTTTTAAATTTTTTGAATGATAGGCGATTATGAGGGGAGATCAAGTTCCACTTGGACTGCACTGTGAGTAATTTACTTTCCACTAGCAAAGTTTACCAGAAAATTATTTACATTATTATTATGTACATTAGGCAACTATGCACATAGGGAAGAGATATGCTTTGCATGTTTTCCTAGTTGTTGCAGAGTATATGGGTAGAATGGGGTCCCAGCACTTCTTTGAGAGTGAGATAGAGTGAAGATAATGGAGCATATTGGGAGGGGACAAGTAAGGAATCTAGCAGGCAGAGAGTTGTAGAGAAAAAATGTCAGATAAAATATAGGTCTTTATGAGGTTTCCCACTTTGGCACAGCAATGTTTCCTTAATAGTTGCCCTAACTATAGCATTGATAGAGGTCACTCGCCATGTGAACCATCTGTTACCTTGTATTTAACACCTTCTCATTGCTGGTGAATTCTGTTACTTGTTAAGGGGCCCCGGCCTGGAGACCAGGGATTTGGACTAAATTACTATTATTCCTAAACTTCCTATTGAGTTCTGCTTTATGGAAGCCAAATTTCCTCAAGATGTCACCTGTAGTATAGTAAATATAATACTAAAGAAAGGGACCTTTACTATACATTTCCTGGAAAGGTGATTTTTTTAAATGGATATGATCAAAAATGCAAATGTCCTTAAGCTAATATAGGGAAGCAAAATGTATAACATATTGAGACTTTTTGTAGTTAACAATTTATGAATACACATGTAAAGAATAAATGTATATTGTTTCAGAGTGAATAATGTAAATAAAGGATAGTCCGGACAGGGCAGTCTTAAGCTTGACCGAGCTTGAAAGCCATGCCTATACCCTAACATGATAGGTTTTTGCTTATGAATTATTATGGCCATTATTTCTGTATCTAGATTCTAGCTGGCTTCATATTTTCACTGCCCAAGTCTGTTGTACTGGACACCTGAATGCTAGTTCTGCAACTGCCTCTGATTAAAGAGTGGCCAGCAGGAATGTAGTGATCATGAAGAAGGAGAGTCTTCATCTGAAAGGAAGCCGTTTCTCTAAACCAGCATAGTGGAGAGGTTCTGGGCCACACAGCCAACAACTGGGTTGAGGAGACTAGCGGTCATTCATCAGGGGTGGGAGATATAGGTGATAGAATAGCCAGATGTACATCGTCAGTCCTTTCACAATACAGACTAAATTAATGTGTGTTTTTAATGGTATTTTGGGGCTGCCCTTTGAAGATCTAGCTTATACAATTGATTCCTGTCTTTAGTTAGCCTGACTGTTACATTTTCTCTTTCCTTTATACTGTTGTGTTATATACAATGTAGACCTAGGGGTATATTTACAAAACTGCGGGTTTGAAAAAGTGGAGATGTTGCCTATAGCAACCAATCAGATTCTAGATATCATTTTGTAGACTGTATTAAATAAAACCCGCAGTTTAGCAAATATACCCTTTAAAGTTGGGTGGTAGGATGACTAGGAAATACACCTTGGTGACAGAACACCTGCTATAGCATTGCAGACTGCTTGCATTACTGCCACATGATGACCTCTGACACATTCTTATAGCCTGGAGAGGTTAAGGGTAGCCTTGCCAGTTATCCCAACCACAAAGTCACCCAGGGCCAGAATGAAGCTTAGCAATCCTCCACAGAATGGGCAAGTGGCAAACGGCTATTGCAGTTAAGGTGAGAAGGAGAAGACATCTACTAATATGTGTTTACCAGAGTAAAGTACCAGAGGTGGGCGGAGTTTTTGGGTGCTGCCGGCAGCACATGTGCTACAGGAACATGCTGGGTCCCTGTATATATGCTAATCCCTATATATATACATATACATATATGTCCTGATCTGTGAAACTGGCAAGATTGCTTTGGTAAATTGTGTGTTAGTCTAATGTTAGACATCTCTCATGCTATAGGAACATTTAAGGATATCTTTTTTAAAATGATATTTAATGTCTTTTAATGTCTTTTAAATTTTAATTAACTTGTATTTTATGTTTATAGGCCCTTTAATTTTACACACAAATATATACACTCAAATACTTCAATAGGTTCCCCATGTGGCTAAGATTTAATTTTACTTAACATATTAAGAACTTTATTTATTATAGCATTTCTTTAAAGGCCACATTATGCAAATGCTTTTTGTTATATGAAAACGAAGGTGAAAACAAACAGTAATTTACTATTTTGTTTATTTTGCATCACTAGCCTGTTTTATACTGTATACTATTACGTGTAATAGTTTTTACACATTGTCATTTTTCAAACTATTGCTCTTTAGACTTGTATTTTATATTCAGTTTTATTAGAACAATTTCTCTTTTGTGGAGAGATAAGCTTTTAATGCTGTTATGCTTTTACTGTACATCTTTAGTTAGCCCTTAATTCACCCTTGGAATGTTTAATTACTATATTTTGTCATGGTTGACACTGCATGTGTCCTATATGTGTTTGGGTTTTTTTACTTTTTTATTTACATTTTCTACATTATTTCATTTATTTGTTAGGCATTTAGATAATTTCCTGTTGTGTTGTCCAAATATTACAGGATACTTTGTTACACAGTTGTCCTTTAAAATGTGTTAAAAACCCCCACAAAGAATTGTGTACAGTTTACACCATCGCTAAAAGTTGGCCTATTTAACACCACACCCAAAACATCAGCCAAACTGAACTACATACTGTACATGTAGCTATACAAATACAAAACAGATAGGTGCAAAATATATATATGTTATAAAGATGCTGCTAAAAGCATAATTGATTACATCATATGATACAAATCAAACGGTGGTAATCGAGTTATCGGTGCTGTAAACACCGACACTGTTTACTCCTACATAATTATTCCGATAATAAACAGAGTAACATAGAAAAAATAACTACTTACCAGTAAAGAGACACAGAGGAATTTGATGACAGGACATTGCGACACTTCAAAATGATGTCAGTTGCGTGGGTTTAAAAGCGACAACGCACAGACCCAGGTAAGTATTACCTTTACATTAAGGGTTAGGGTTAGGGGTTAGTAATTAGGAGTTAGGGTTAGGGGTTAGGGTTAGGAATAAAATGAATATTACCATAGTCTGTGCGTTGCCGCTTATTTTTTCTATGTCGCTCTGTTCATTATCGGTATAATTATGTAGGAGTAAACAGTGTCGGTGTTTACAGCACCGATAACTCGATAACCACCGGGTTGCTCTATCAATATCGAAATTAAAGAAAAAATTAACAAACTATTCCAAATGTGGTATTCCTCTAGAGGCTTCATGCCATATATCCACAGGTGAGCGACGCTTGTTCGAGGAACCGTCACCACACTGGCACTTTTATGCATATATGGTGGGACTGTCCCAAACTACACCTGTTCTGGACTGCTGTCCTCTCCTTTGCCTCAACAATCCTCGATATTCCACTACCCTCTACTCCCAAACACGTACTCCTGCCCTTACCGATTCCAGACCTCCCTACACTTGCCCACAAGTTGTTCAGACACATTATTAGTGCAGCAATCTGCCAAATTGGGTTTTTTTTTTCACCAGTGCTCCTAATGGTCTGCAACCGCGTATGGCACACCTATCAGATGGAGCACATCACCAGCATCCTAAGGGGCTCCTCCGTATCTTTCCATAAAATTTGGTCCCCATGGGCGTCATACCATGAGCAGCTTTTACTACGATTCTGACATGATTCTACATTAGTAACTGACTGTCCAACCTAAACTACCACTGACTCCCTACTATATCTCTCATCACGTGAATCTCTTTCTTTACCTCTCTCTTATTCCCTCCCTCCTCCCCTTCTATACTGCCCCCCACTCTCCATATCTTCCCTTCTACAGCTCCCTCCTCTTATTGTTCAAAATGTTATTGCTGAACTTCACCGCTGTTTAGATCCAGCATATAGTGGACTTCACAATGCAAGGGCGCAATGGGGACATGGTCATGGATGGCTTTGTGCCACAGTTTAAAAATCTATGACCCATACCTAGCTAAGTATTAATATTGCTGGATTTCCTGTGGAATTCCTCTGTATATTTGTAAGCGATGTTGTTAATAAACAGTATTTTAAAACAATGCAAATCATCCAGCACTGATTCACCCCAAAAATGTTATATATAAAATGATATATATTTTATAAAATATATATAATAAACTATAAGTAACTTGCAAAATATACCAATAATGCACACAGTCATTGTACACCTCTTTCTTTGAGGTCCAGAACTATGTGGCCTGTCCACAAATCCGGGTCAATTAAATTAATTTCAGTTTATACCTCTGTCACAATGTTGCACTCCCAAAAATTTTGAACCCCTCCCCCCAAAAAGCCTAACGCCCTAGTCAGCCTGTTGGATAATCAGGCCCTCAGCACATCGATGCACCTAATCTTACGGAGCAGAAACAAAGTAACAGTTTACAAGGCATGATTGTTAAAAAGAGATGAATGGATCGGGATAGGGCATTTTCAGTGTTGTGTTTTGCTGTGTGAAAGGAAACACGTCCAATTCTACTCTACAAAAGGACACATTTTGTGACTGCATGTTGCATTTTGGTGGAAAAGCACTTTTCCAGTAGCTTTCCAAGCAATTAATAAAGCACTTCACACACAAAGTTTCCACCTGTAATAATATTTATTATTTTAGGAGGAAAGTGAAAAGTGTATTGAATTATAAGTGGTGGTACTATTGGCATTGGAGGTTTTGATGAAGTTTATACATTTGCACAGTTAACCTCTAAAGATTATTCCACGTACCAAGCCACAATTAGAGCAATCATAGATAGAGATAGAGGAATTTTTCGGAATATTGTGTGCATCCTGTAGGGTCAGAGAAAATTTTCACTATAGTATGTTTGCTCTAAGGGCCTGATTTTGAGTTAGAAACAAAGAAAAGGAGCAACTTTGCACCTGGACAAACCATGTTACAATGCAAGGGGTACAAATTTACTTATTTTTGTTGCACACAAGGGAATTACTGGCTGTTTTTTCATGTAGCACACAAATATTTGATCGCTTTATTTTTATACTGAAATTAAAGTTGATTTATGACATGCCTTATCCCAACTATATATCTGTCCCTACATTTTAGATTTACCTCCCCCTCCAATGCAACATGGTTTTGCCCAAGTGCAAATTTGCTCTTTTTTTTGCTTTGCTCCTACATCAAAATCAGGCCCTCAGTTTGTAGAGCTACTCAGCTTGTGTGGGTCCATTGCTTGATTGATTGCACTATAATTTGAATATAACCACCTTTACACTTTGAGGTTAGTTTTTTTTTTAAAATACTAAAATGAATGGGCCAAAATCCTTTATTTAACATACTGATGTTATGTAATTGATAAAAACTCATTCTGTGAATTTTTTACAAGTTTGTATTCACTTATTCAAAACTAATATTCCTTCACTGTTTTACTGTGGTACCCAGTGTAAAGATTTTTCACTTACATACACTAATATTCACTGCCAGCCCAAAATGCCCAGACTTGGCCTCTAGTTACACCACTAAGTACAGGACTTATATAAATATATATTGTATAGAATTACTACTAACATGCATAACTGAATTCAAATAAATATCCATTTTTACAAAAAGAAATGTTAGAATGTTTTTCATATTTTTTTTTTACAGTAGCAGCCTTAGACTAAGACTATTAGTTATATCAGCATGCACAGACTCCACTCTCCCAGAGACAATGTTCTTAACATACATTTTTATCACCATGATCACATATTTCTGTCTCAGTGAGACATTCTGACATGTAAAAAATGGTGTTGAAACTTGCTTTAGAGTAGTGGAAATGAGGCATGTATTGATGTAACAGATACTCTGCTTCCTTTTCAAGATATATTTGATGAATTGCTTAAGAGATTTTAGATTATAACGCATTGCTGGAAAATATTTCTTTCTAATGGAGTAATTATTATGTGTTCTTTATTTTACTATAGTTTTCCACTCTATGCATTCAGTTTTGCATATTTGGTTTATGTATATTGTTACATTTGCGGTATCCAGTTAGCTGAATATAGCTTGTGACTTACTACTCTCATTGAATTAATAATCACTGAGGCATGTGTTTTAATAGATTTTCTAATAACTAATATTTTGGACAATGTGGGGTTTTAACTTACGGAGGAAATAAGTAACTGTTTAGCATGTTGATTTTGATTGAAACTGTAGCATTTATTAGCCTTCAGTTTGTATTAAATTGCATCTGATGTGTGGCGGTTTGCAAAGTCGCAAACCACATGTGGTTTAGAGCAAACCACAAACAGTTTAGAGCAAACCACAAACAGTTTAGAGGAAACCATTGGCTTTACCAACAAACCTCAAACAAAAAACTGTTTGTGGCTTATACACGGTATTGTGACCTCAGATCTTCCTCATGATCTTTGATAAGGTCAGAAAAGAGTGGGAATAGGAGAGGAGAGTTGCATTAGTAGATAGGTAGCGAGTATTTGTTATTTAGAAATTTCTGAGAATTGGTTTGCACTTTTTTGTTGTCTTGTTGAGTTATGTGTGCCTGGTACAGTACTTAGCATTTACTTATGTGTGTTTGTGTTGGGGTAGGCTCATTCTGTCAGTGCAGCTTTTGGAAGGCATTGGTGTGCACGAAAACTATAGGCAGCAACAGAATAGTGAACATAGCTATCATTTTACCCATAGATGTATGACTTTTTTGGGATGGAGGCTACTAAAAAAAAATGTGTACAAATCAATGCAAACAGGTTGACAAACATTACTGCAGGATATGCCATGTGTTTGACACTATTTTAGTTCACAGTATATGCACTGATAACAAGCGTCATAAAATAATAGTGTTTTTGTCTCATGGTACACTCAACAGGTTCCTCACTCAAAGAACTACCAGCAACTGAAGCAGATCCAGCCACAAAGGAATATGAAGCTGGGGAGTCTACCTTTAAAAATAAAAAAAAGTTATGACAGCACGTGTCCTCAAAAATGTTTACATTTGCATAACCACAGTGGAGTCATGCTGCAGAGACTGTACAGCAGCAAACTACTGAAGAACCTGTTGACACTCCTGCAGAAGGAAATGGTTACTCCTGCAGAAGGAAATGGTTACTCCTGCAGAAGGAAATGAATACTGCATGATTACCCTCCATATCGGTAACATTGATTTTGCACCATCTGTTACACCTGAAATCCACAGTAGTCACCAATCTCAGCATGAAGTCAGTCATCCCCCACAGATTGGTGAGGTGATACAGGACTTAACAGTGTATGTGAAGAAACAAAGTACTGATTGTCTTTCTGATATTTCCCACTCACACCATGTGACCCCACCTCATGCCAGCACACACCCAACATTGGTGGCAGGTACTCCTCCAAGACGAATTGTCCACATCAGGGGTGGCAGAGTTAAAGGCCAAACTGGGGACATTCAAATTGAATCATCTTTTTCAAAGCAAATAATAAAATGTAGCTTTTAATTGTTTTAAATTGTATTTTAAATGTGTCTGTATTTCTTTTTCACATTTTGAATGACACTTACACGTAAAGTATTGGTCAATGATTTCTTCTCGCCATTGCCTCCAGCAACAGGACCACTGCTTAGTCACTGTCTGCTCTTACATCATTAGGCCTATCTTACAGTAAATCCAGGCTGAGCAATAGTCCACAAGCGATAATGATATCAGACACTTTTACATAAAGAAAGACACTATAAGTATTATTAAGGCACTTGAACAGGGTCTTCAAAAGTCCAAAGGTATACTCACAGATTGAGTGGTAGTATGTAAAGTATTAGCAGAAGTGTGTGAATTCAATGGAGGTGTAATTAGCCGCACATATATTACACATTAAATTTAGTAAACATATATTGCAGTTAGCAAATATATAACATATAACACATGCTAGATGTACAAAGTAATGTTTGTTTTTACATACCAAGTTGGCATTTCCCCCCCTCACTCAAACTTGGAGTATAGGGATGAGTGGCACAGGATATAGGAGTAAAGACCATGAACCATGATAGCCTACTGTTTCCAACATGATGACAGTAAAGTCGATTAATAAATATATCTGCCTTGTGTTTGTAATCTATAACTCCCACAACATTGGGTAGTCCTGAGAAAGGCGGCAGCCTGTTTAGGGCACTTTACACTATAGTAAAGTGTCTGGAAAATGTTGCCCACGGTATTACTGGGGAAATCCTCAGTGAGCCCCATTGCCTGATGGCTCCAACCATTCCCAAAGGGGGTGCGGCATATACCACCATAGGCTGATCCTATAATAAACTACCTGTGTCAGCTTGAAAGAAACTGTTGAAGTCGTATAATTGGATGAGCGAAAGTATATTGGTTAATATTGTTTATATCATGCGATTGCACTCAGTATGCCACGCTACACGTGACATGGTGCGATCACGCGGTAAAATACGCACGCACACACTCGCACTACAACATTTAGTTATTTATATATTTCATATTTATATTGATTCCAATCCACAGTGATTTGTGAGCAGATAGTATTTAGTTTATTATTAGTTTATATATTATGATTATATGTACACTTTAGTGTTATTTAAGGTTCAGGTTACAGGAAACGTGTCATGTCTGGTAACATTTTAATCCCCTATGCATCAGCAGTTGTCCGGTTGCTTCGCCAAAGAGATCGCACATTGCATACTCTAGTTAGCGATGTTAGGGAATAAATGTTTAAAGGAATACTGACTATAAAATGCTAATAAACTAGTTGTAACTGGATTCTTGGCGGGAAAGTCAGAGCACAGCCCCTGGAGAGATAACCCCACCTTTGGATATTTTGGTTTGAACTGGCCAATGAACTGCAGCACTCTGGACCTACCTGATACCTGGACCAATAGAAGCAAGCCACACCATCTGCATTGTTTCCACTGTAACACTGAGTGTATATAATACAGCTCTAACTGGCACTGGCCTCAGTCATTTTTTGACCACAGTATTCTGGAGTGAAGTACTGTCCTCTGGAGCGCAGCTTAGCAAGCGCATGCTGGCGCGGTATGTAAGTATCTTTTTGGTATTGGCTGTACTGTATTATAATTATGTATCGAACTGCTAAATTTTACATCTGCTAAAATAAATTACTTTGTGCTTTGGAAACACACTACAATCGCTTGGGCAATGCTTATTTGAAAACGATAGAATTACTTTAATAAAAGGGAGACTTTCTGTTTTTTTTTTTTTATCTTTCTGATCAGAAGGGGCAGGCCTACACACCACTGCTGCTCTTCATGTGAATGACCACTTTATTGGCAGCTGCCATCTTATTGTAAATGCCTCTTCTTCCTTCCCTATAACTTCCCTTCACTCCCACTCCTCCCCCTCTTCAGGACCCACATAGACTTCTGATCTGCA
This sequence comes from Mixophyes fleayi, assembly GCF_038048845.1. Classification (NCBI taxonomy): domain Eukaryota; kingdom Metazoa; phylum Chordata; class Amphibia; order Anura; family Limnodynastidae; genus Mixophyes; species Mixophyes fleayi. The sequence goes on from NC_134406.1 coordinate 71,816,055, forward strand.
CCACTTTCTGGAAGTAGATAGAGAAGGCTCCTGTACAGATATAATAAGTAAAATGAATCCCACATCCAGAGCAAATACACAAAGACAAACCACATCAGACTAAGACCTCTATTCATGCAATAGTGCATTTTCTCACACACACCACACAACTGAAAATACCTTCTATGTATCAATCATATGAACAATGTTTAGATCACAAATTTTAGATTTTTATTACTGAACCACGGTAGATCAAACAAGTAATTCTTAACTATTAAAATAATTTTAAAAATAATAATAAAAGATCATATAAATTGCTAATCAAATGGATGCTAGTTTATCATGGTCAAAATGTCCATCCTGTTGAAAACTGCAAGAGAATCCCTGTGACATCAGATCCCAGTTACATAAATCAGTTGTTACTCCAAAATCCTCACACACTTGCCTTTTTTAGTTAAGGCTCAGTCCATGTTTTATAATCCTAACGTAGTAGTATATTAGAAATCCCGGCTTACACCTCAAGTTGTACGTATGCATTTCCCCTAAGCAGTTAGATGCATTGCCATTTTCACAAATCCACAGTAGCTGTCCCTTTTTATAGGCTACATCCTAGGTTCCCAAACTGTGCGCCGCGGCTCCCAGGGGTGCCGCGGCGCTGTCACAGGAGTTCCGTGGACAGGATGAGGGAAAAAACAAAAAAACTTACCAGAGTGTGTGGATGCAGGGGGCACAGAGTGTGGAGATGGTGCAGGGGGCACAGAGTATGGAGATGATGCAGGGGGCACAGTGTATGTGAAGATGATGCAGGGGCACAGAGTGAGTTAGCTGTAAATTATTCTTTGACAGAAATATAATTGAAAAAAATATATAAAAATATTATTTTCCCTGGATTTATGTGTATTTTTGCATACAACTAAATAAGTATTTCTGTCTTGACGTAAATACTTATTATGTTTTTTGACCCAGCTACTTATAAAACAGGACTGCTCGGTAATTATTTTGGAGGGGTGCCTTGAAAAAATTATGGAGACTCTAAGGGTGCCGCGAACTGCAAAGTTTGGGAACCACTGGGATACATAATCAAAAGATATGCGATTTGAGCAAATTTCAGAATTGTGAATAAAAAATCTGTCTTTTTACTGTCGTTTTTTTTCTGGCGGTATTCCATGTCTCAAAAATGGAATTGCGGATTCGGATCTGGCAGTTTCAAATAATGTGGATTGATGTGCGGTTTTTGCTTTTAGTAAATGATTTACAAATCATTCTGTCACGATCTGTCTCTGGCTGCACTGCAGCATTTTCCATGAGGATGCTGCTTGCCTCCTGCAGCACTTGTCTGCTAAGAGCTATGCTTGAACTTAGCCTTTATGTGAATTAGGCTTGCAGTACCTTGCTACCACTAGAGGTGCTGCTCTCCTACCATTGTACATTTCACATCATTAGCAGGAGTTAACCTCCTTCCTTAATCAGCACCCACACCTGTTCATTGCCTTTATAAGACCGCCTTTCCCAGTAATCTGTGGCAGTTCATTGTTGCATTGGCCTGCTGCTGCTTATTGTTCAGAGTGTCCTGTGTCCTGTTCCAGTCTGACATCCGTGTATTGGCCCCTGCTTGTTCCTTGGCTTTGCTGTTTATCTTCTGTCCCAGACCAAGGTTCTGTTCTTAACTACGTTCTAGCTCATTCCCTGGTACCTTCGTGGCTTTGCTGGCTTTTGATCCCTTTGACTTGTTTGATCCTCCTCTACCCTGACACCCACGGATCGATCCAGTGCCTCGTGCTTCCTGGCAAGACCTCAAGTCCTTTCTACTGTGGTTCATCTGGTACCTCATGCCTCCTGAGTCTACCACGTATCCTGACACCATGGTATATCCTGTGTTTCCAGTCTTCTCTGATTCTCCAGTCTCTGATCTAGGTCGCTTTCGACTACTCAGTACTGCCTCTACAAATTGTTTCAGCTATATTGCCAGTCCTGCTGTTGTATCTGCTGCCTTGAACTGTGTTACTGTTTTTTGCACCACTCTCTGCCTGTGAATCTCTGCCTAATCAAGACACTTATTTTTACATCAACAATCTCTCTGGAGTGCATGCTAGAAATCCTGACACTCTCATTTTAGCAAAATAAAAACTATTTTGTTAGGTGAAACAGCATTTTGAGACAAACTTCATCTCTGGCAAAAATGGGTGTTTTTACCAGAACTATGAATTTTCCAATACGAGCCCCAAAACTGGCGTACAGTTTTGCCAGATTTTGTTTGAAGTTAAAAAGGATTCTGGCAGCATATGTACTGCCAGAATCCTCTTATTGTTATTGCCTTCTCGGGATGGTGATAACAGAGGGTACAGACAAGAAATAGAAAGATATTAAAGTTACCTTCTCCAGCCACCACCTGCTAAGTGACGTATGTACAGAAGGAACCAGACTGGCTGGTGAAGCAGAATGGAAATTGCAGCAAAAGTTAAACCTGCCACCAGAAAATGCGGAGCCCAGTACAAATGTGACTGGCAGGGCCCAGTCCTTCCTTCTCTCACCCCACTTCCATTTTTAAATTATTATTTACCTGACAATTGTCACCTCGTCCCCCTTGTTCTCTCCAACCACCCCATGTTGCCAGATTTTATCTAATCCATGCAGTAGTTTACTTACCTCTCTGCTTCTTCTTGTTTTGCACCTTTCGGCTCCTCTCCATAGATTTGTGATGACATTAGTTAGGTTGGCCCTGACATTGCCATTGGGATCCAAACTGCCATACTCCCTGTACCTCCCTGATGGCAGCCCTGGTGATAGGAGGTTTTCCATCTTTTCCAAAAGCAGTGATAGAAAATTATTCTTATCTCTGATTTATGATAAATAGATCCCTGTATTTAAATCCGTAAATCTGTATTTCCACAAAGCTTGCCAATAAACACAAATGGAGGTTTGTATGTTTCTACTCACAGTTCTTAGACTAGTTGAATGATAATCGTTGTACTCTTTGGTTTTGTGGTGGTATACTTGTTTCTAGATAGCTGTGAGTAAAGATGAGATTTGTCATGTTTCAAAATTTTGTAGATTTTGACTGTTCAAATCTAGTTATGGACTGAAAAGTCCTGTGTGTGCTCAATGGAATTATTTGAGAAGTGAAATTGATCGAAATTGGACTTTAAAATACTACTTCACCAGCAACAACTTGTCTAAAAAGATCTACGAATGAACAAATGTTACAAATGTTTATTATAATTAACATATCCTTCTAGTCTAACTCAAACTGCAAATTAACATTTTACTATAGCCTTGAGAATCCTGGTATTGGCATTACTGTCAATTTTAATAAAATTTTTGAATGAAATAATTAAACCCTAGGAGTAAGGAAAAGGCATGCTATTTCAGATACCAGTATAGGCAAGTAGCTCTGTCCAGGAGCATAACACGCATAGTATCCATAGCAAAATTGGGGGATCAGTTATGCATGTACATCCCCTCTAGTGGTTCTTGCATTACTCTTCTGAACATGCAGGGGTCTAGTGCTTGCATTTGAATTGATGAAAGAGCTGTGATGGAACCTTGGGGCTTTCAATTCTGTAACTGAAAGCCCAACCAAGTTTTCACTTCCCACACACCAGCCCTTGCACATGCTCAGTAGAGCAGAACTGGCCTCTGTAGCTGATTGACCAGCATCAATAGGCCCACCTTACCAACAGGTCCCCGCCGCACCCCCTGCAGCCATTATAATTCCACTCCTGGCTCTGTCCTACAGTCTCATGCTAATTATTTGCTACTGTATATCTCTCAGTCATTCTCACAGTCACTGTTATCAATAATTTTGGGTACACGAAACCCATTAATTTACTTTACATTGTATTTTACATTGTTTTTTGTGATGGTGGTTAAAAACAAACATCAGGCTTTACCTTGATTCAAAAGTCAAGAGTTGTGATTTTATTTCCCACTAAAATTGGAATTTCACATCGGAAGGGCATTAGCAACACTGATGCCTGTTTGAATCAGGCAAGCATTTGTTGGGGAGAGGTACTTGGACAGAATCCTTCTTTATGGTGGGGTATGGCATATCGTTGCCGAGAACCCCGACAAGACTTACCCCGACCTGAGGACTCCGAAGGGCTGCTTCCCGACCTTCACCAATGGTGACTTCTCTTCAAACCGACTTCAGCCAATGACGATGAAGTAAGATGGTGGCTGTACTTGATGACGTCATTCACCATGCCAATGCGATTTTCGCTGTTGTTAAGGGGGTAATGTAAGTATGCACCCATGTACAATGTAGTTTACAAAGGCTTCTACAGGTGATGATCGGGAAGCAGCCTACTAAATAAGGGTTATCTGTTTATATTATCACAAATTTTTTTTCTTTTTTCACTATATAATTCTGTCTAAACTTTTAGATATTTCGCCTTATAAACACCTAGTTGAAATATTATTTTATTTATTATGAATTAAAAAGTATTTTAACCAATATTTAAATTGTATCAGTGGACTTGAGTGCCTTTGTTCTTCTGATTGCCAACTGATTGGTTATTTCTTTGATAGCGCAGTTCTACTTGTTGGAAGAGCATCCCCTCTACCTAATATGTGGGAACTTACCCGTGAATATTTGTAGGGGGGTTAGTCTACCTTAGTTTTTCCTTATGCGATTTCATCTTTATTTTCTATATGTTCATGTACACTCAACAATCTCCTTTCCTTGTGTGCCGGCAAATTATCTGTGAATTATTTGCATGCCTAAATTATGCCCTACAAGTGCTATTCCATCCACTTGTAAATCAATTCTTTAACATTTGAATGGAAAACATTAAAAGTATTAATGTCTTAGGGCTCTATTTACTAAAGAGAGAACAGACTTATCTCTGGAGATAGATCTTCTCCCTATCTATCAAGGGGTGAACAACAGCGTTGGCACTGCTATCGCTGGAGGCAACCCCGACTGGCGATAAGAATTAACAAGGATCATGTACCAATGCAAAATAAAGCATTTTGACAAACCGTTATAGGTACAAAATAATTGTTGCTATTTAAAAAAAAAATATATATATAGTTTTATATATAATTTTTTATTTTTTTTCAAGTGGAACTGAAAGTTCAAGTCAAGGCTTCCAGTTTCACTGTGCATGCATGAATAGGCAAGGTCATACATAGACATATGTACCAATACTGGCTGGCCAAGCAGTAAACTCCTCTGATGCCATCCAAAATTGCCAGACAGCATCACTCAGCTGCTCTGGCAACATTTTCTTGGTAAATCATGGTTATAGGAGGTTTTCTAGCAATGGAAAACCAATGCTATCAACACTTTTTAGTAAATAAACCTGTAAGAGAGAAAAGTACATAGTGTAAAAGAGCAGTGTTTTGTTTTTTGAATACTACACATTTTTGTATTATTCATGGTGCATGGCAAAATGTACAAAAATAGATGATCTTCCAGTAATTCACATAAAACCACATATTAAGTAGTAAAGTAAACACAATATGAATGGGACAAGAATGTGCAAATTGTGCCAACATTAAACATGTTAATGTTTTAAGGAGCATGAGAAAAAAGTTAGGACATAAGGAATTTTAATCTGATTATAAACCATATTATGCAACCTTCTTCTGTTTTTATTTTTTGTACACTGGCAGGCTTTGTATTTATTACTTTTTGGTTGTTCTCCTGCTTTTGAAGTGTAAAATTCTAGGAACACTCTGTACTGTGTTAACATTTTTACTTAGCACAAACATATATTTCTTTTTGTTTTAGAAAACTCTGCACTGCTTTATGATTATTATCCTTTATTTATAAAGTGTCAACATCTGATATCTATTGTCAGGTCATTTTATCTGGTCACTGTATGCTTGGCTCTTGCTTGTTCCTGATTTTGATTGTGGTTCTTGATTTGCCTTGCCTTTCTTTCCTGAATCTAATTTCCTGGTTCTTTTCTGGGTCTGACATTCCTATTGACTTGTTCCCTGATCCTATCTTCAATCACCCATTGCTGACATAGGTAACCCATACTTGCCAACTCTTCCACAATGTCCTGGAGACTCCTGAATTTCGGGTAAGTCTATTGGACTCCCAAGAGAGCAAGCAATTCTCCCACATCCTGCCCACGTCCTAGTAAAGTGGGTAGGATGTGAGCCTCAAATATGTGAGTTACAGGGAATCTTGGCCCTTCTCCCCACAATAAAATGTTGATTTAATTCTGGGGATGGGGCCAAAGTAATGCGATTGCCCACAACCCGCCCCCCTTCCGCCCTTCCACCATGCCCCCCTTTCGGGATCTCCCGAAGTTAAAAAAAGAAAAATAAGCAAGTATAGGGATAGCCTGACTCCAGAACTTGGCTAATGTATACATTATGCTCCTTTGCCACCTGTTTTGTTTCTAGACTGTAGAATCTAGACTATACCATAGCCTCATCCCTAACCATAATGCAGTTTTACAGCTAGTGTAGCATTGGTGTTCTTTCATGGCCTTATGTAAAGTTGCATACTATTTACTTTTACAACATAAGCACAAGTTGCATCAAGTAGTTTACATATTGTTCCAAACCACACTTATCTTAAGTTACATACGACTTGGAATAGTATGAAAAATCCGTACATTTTCTTTAGATACACCTAAGTGTATACTGCGCAGAGACTTGCAAAGCTCTAAAGCTGTTACATTTTGAACTTTGATAGTTGTATGTCTTGTATTAATATCTCGGATAATTTCATGCCTTGTATACCTTGTAATAAAGATTAAGACCACATTTAATTCTAGATATTTTAGTACCACAATATTGTAATTATTTTTGCAAATTGCTCCAACTTTAGGACGTACTTGTATTTTACACACACAAATCAATTTCCTATTTTTGACCTATGTGTATCAGCATTTGCTTCCATTATCCCAATACTTATCCCAACAGAAGATTCATCAAATGGGACAAGCAGAAATAGAACCCCGCTTATGTGCTGTACTTAGCATCTGTCCAGTGCCACTTGACGTGCCATGTCCAATGGATTCTGTGCAATGATTTTAATGGGCAATGACTGAGTCCCTTTCGCTACTATCTATATTAAACAAGTATAAATCCATTAACAACTTTTCCAAGCTTCACATAATAAATCAACAATTATTTGTTGTTGTTTATTAACAGTAGGAAGGATTTACTGAAGATGGCAATTCTGTGGCAGTATCAGCATGGCAGCATATAACTTTAATAAGGTAATGTCGATATGGAAGTTTTTATTAGGTCTTCAGGGAGCCAATTGAAGCAAGTAGCAATGTTAAAAAAATATGTTGACATCATTTTTAATGCCCCATCACTCTCCATTGCTCATTGCACCACTAAGAAAATGTCTGTGTGGACACAGCCTATGTCTCTACCTGATCTCATAGGTCTTCGAGCACTAAAGGACACAATCCTTAGTGTATTTGTAAGAATGGTCTTAATTAGCTTTCCAAACTTGCTCTATGCCAGCTTTGAGCACCTGACATAAGTACTCATTACAAGCTTTGAATGTCTGTGCTAATGTGCCTTGACTGTGCTGCAAGAAATCAATGGTAAAACAGACACGTCTAATTAAATACCCTTTGTACAGGAACTGATCTGGCCAATTTCATGTTTTTCTTCTTTCAGAGTTGTGGCAAAGATTCAAATGCCATCATTTTAGACCTACGGCTGGTGACTGTCAAAAGCTGCTTCTCATAAAAAGCATTCTTCATTATAATTTCCCTATATATGTTCAAAGTTCAAATGTGGTTTTCTGTTGATGCTATTGCTTTCAAAATAAGATGTTTGCAATATTTGTTGTTAATTAAAATAATTTGTATTTATTAACCTCTCAAAACTACAGTGGCGTATAATGCAGGGCCATCTTTTCCATTGGGCACGAGGGGCAGGTGCCCGGGGGCACCACGGGTAAGGGGGCCCCATAAGCAGGGCTCTTAATTAGAATAAATAATCCTGCAAAAGAAAAAAAGCTGCAAAAAAAACCTTCAAGGGTCACTGAGCAAGTACATCTATCTATCTCTAGCTATATACATCTATATCTATATCTGTATCTGTATACATCTATATATCTATATCTGTATCTCTATACATCTATATCTATATATATATATATATATATATATATATATATATATGTGTAGGGGCCCCGGTGCACTGCTTTGCCCGGGGTCCCATAATGTTGTTAAGATGGCCCTGGTATAATGATGATTTTATCCCACTTGGCTCAGCAAATCCAGCCTGGGATAGACAACTAGTGGCCATGACAATATATCTGTAGCACGCTCACTAACTGTCATAATTTGTTTTTATTGAGGAGCAAAACATACAAGCGGGTACTTACACTGCAACAAAACACATAATTTTAGTTGTCAGTTTCTAGTTTCCTCTCATTGATACCTTTTTTAAAAGAAAACTTTAGTATTAACTTAACAAAACTACACAGCACACACTGTACAATAGTTGTACAATAAAGCAGAGATTCTAGAAATGGCCTCATATTGATTTTCAAACCGTTTTGATTAATCAGTTCAAACATTCGAAAGTTAATTGGAATTTCTTAACTTTAGATGGATTTAAAAAAATTCTAGCTAACGTCGAACAAGGTCCAAATTTAACCTAAAAACTAAAGTTGATAGGTGTTTAAGTGTTAAAGGTAATATTTGAGATTCAATTTTAAAAAAAATGAAATACTTTATTAATTAAAAGTGATATTTTAATAGTTTAAAAACAGTAGCAAAGATACACAGTGGCACGTAACTCAAGATTGATTAATTGTCCTTATAGTCCATAATTTGCAAACACTTGCCGATGTACAGGCGGCTACCAATTCCCAGTCGTGCCAGATGATGTTTCTGGTAATAATCTAAAAGTAAAAGAAATGGGATAGGGCGCCAAAATAGTGTAGTATTGTTAGAATACCATCCAATACCTTTAATAACTAAATTATGCGTACCAAAAAATGGAAGATTTCAAGTATGTCAGATTCTCTTTCCAGAGTGTTTCAAAACTTTATAGCAGACTCAGAGACAAGGTGACCGGAAACATATAGAACTAGAAATCAGAAATAGTGCATTATCCTTTGTGATTTAATTGCATACACCAAAACCATCCAAAGGTATATGTGCATACCTGAAATATAAACTTTATAGCTTATCTGCATGTAGTCCTGAAGTCCTCACATGTTTGCTGTTTATCTTGGACACAAAATATCAGATAGAAGCCAACATGGTGTAGTATTTTAAGACATAGATTTAATGCACATAAAAACATTTAGTTATCACACTCACATTTTTAAAAAAAGAGATTAGCTTATCTGAAATATTTGTATTCCACAATGTGTTGGATCCTGGCGAAGATGTTTCCCGGGTTATGTATAGCAGTCCATTTACCACATAGAGGACATTAGTCCCAAAAAAGCATCTCTGATAATCAAATGGCATACAAATAGTTCTCAACGCGTTTCGTCTAATATAGTTTGTAGGCTTCATCAGGAGGAAATAATAAACTGTCTAACCAGATCGCAGTCCTTAATAAAGTGCGCAGCACTATTTTGTGCCTGCACGCTGCTGCTGAATCGCGCTATTTTGCACATGCGCAGAGGTTGTTAAAAAACCTAATCTGCGCATTTGTCAAACAGTGCACAAGACAATACTCATGGACTTGATCTATAAACAAAGCCGTCACATGACCTTATAGGTCCAGCGAAGCATATTGCATATATCATAAACATAATAGGTATAATATCACATCGTAGGTGTTAGACTCCATATTGCACTAATCCCTCAATAAAGTGCCATGGAAATCTACATAAAATACAGAAGATAGGAGACACATACTAATTAGATAAAATATATAAATAGAATAAGTATTAAAAGTATTAATAAAATCACAGTTAATAAATAACCGTAAAATATCTATTATAAGGAGCTCAATGTGTAACCATGACTAAAAAAAACCTTTAAAAATAACTAACAGAAAAAGAAAGGTAATATCAAACAAAAAGGTACCTGAAAAGTAAAAAAAATATATAAAAATAGATATAAGCAATTCCTTTTAACTTTCTGTAACGGAGGCTCAATAAATAACATAATGCCCTATAAAAAAGGAGCTATTTCATGACCCTCATTAAGGCTTCGTGGCTTTAGGGTGCCAAGTTCATATATCCAGATATGAACGCATTATTTAGTTATTAAAGGTATTGGATGGTAGTCTAACAATACCACATTATTTGGGTGCCCTATCCTTTTTCTTTTCCTTTTTTGATATTTTAATAGAGCTTACGTTTTTTAACGTGAAAGATGAACTAGAAAGACGAAACCTCAAATCTTAACCTGAATCTGAGATTCTGAGCCACAAATTTCAAACCACAAATACAAATTAGTTTGTATGTACTAAATGAATAAATATTATTCTACCATTTTTGGCAATCAGGCAATATTATCTGTTGAGAATTATGAATAGATAACTTTGGTTCAGATGGAATGTGCAGTCTGATTCCTGGACCATTTTGGAAAATTGTTACTGTAACATTTTTACTGGGAAAATACATTTTATAAAATCCTCTTCTAACACAATTGCTCTTTGTTCTTTAAGATTATTAATATAATAATCACCTTCCATTTTATCATACATATTTTTACATCATATATAGTACTGGATGCAAATACTGGGATAAACAGGATATTTTTATCCAGGTAGTGATTGGTGGATACCAGAGTCTGGAGCACAGGGAACAGTGGAGTCTAGTCGCAGCAGGCATGAGGAGCAGTGGGGTGCTACAGCAGCTGTAGTGTGGACTGAGACAAAGGGGACAGCAGATGTTGGACACAGGCAGAGGTGCAGTACAATCCTGAAGCATCAGCAGTGTAGGCAGATAGCCAGGAAAATTTGGAAACTTATCACAGGCTAAAGGCGCAGCAGTACAAGTAATGAGCCAGAGAACAGTAGAATGCGTAGTGTATCTTGCTTGATTCCGCACCATAAATGCCCAGGAACGGACGATACGCCAATGAGTGTAATTGCAGATAATTCATATCTGCATACAACTGACAGTTACGATCCCGTACAACTTGAGAGGCGGAACTGGGGAGGGAGGGCAGAATAACATAGCCCAGATACAGCAGTGGCGTGTTCACGCAGATGCTGTCAAATTATATGCTCATCATAAGTATGATTGTTTTCAGAAGAATCTTTTGAACCCTTTACAGGGTAGGTCTAAATGCCAGAAGATAGTGATGCCCAAACACGGCATTGCCTCTCAGAATAGGACTGGATGATTGTCAATTCATCTGATCATCTGATACCACTGATCTATTCAACCACCACTATATCAGACCATTGGAGGGGCACCTATTGTGCCATTTCATTTATTAGAAGCACTCTGTTTTTTGTTAAGAAGGTAGGTGATACTTTGTTTAATAACATTCACACATGCATGTCTGTAGCAACTAACTGAAAACTGTAAGCATTGAATTATTTATTTTACAAGCAGTCGTTTATGTTAGTTTTATTTGCCCCACACAGAACTTTAGTAATTAACAATTATTTCAAAATGCATAAGGATTTTTTTTCTTCATCTTTCGCACATATAGTAACGTGTTGCACTGTTAGTAATTATGGAGGACAACAGATGTCCTCTCACAAAACCAGCAACTATAACAATGTCACCGGCCAAGGGAGTATTTCTTCAGGCCACGTGTGAGCCTCTTAGGAATGTCAGATGATGAAATGATCCGTCACCATCTGCTTCCACTTCATGTCGTTATCATTGTGCAAAGTGACCTGGAGCATTCAGTATAGAAAAGTACTCCAACATAGTGTTGAAGGAAACTACGACTTATGTACACTCACATGTGTCTTGCTAGTGAAACACTGCGGAGAATGATAAAAAGCTACATCCTCGACTCCTCTCTCTCCTTTGCCCCTCACATTCACTCTCTCGCCAAATCCTGCCGTTTCCAGCTTTGCAACATTGCCTGCATTCGGCCCTTCCTCTCCCAGGATGCCACCAAATCTCTCGTCCACTCTCTGATCATCTCCCGCTTGGACTACTGCAACCTTCTCCTTATCGGCCTCCCCCTCTCTAATCTCGCTCCCCTTAGATCTGTACTTAACGCCGCTGCTAGGCTTATTTTCCTCTCTCGCCGTTCCACCTCTGTCTCCCCACTCTACCAAGCCCTTCACTGGCTCCCCTTCCCCTACAGAATCCTTTTCAAGCTCCTCACTCTGACTTACAAGGCCCTCGCCAACTCCACTGCTCCCTACATCTCTAACCTTATCTCTATTAACACTCCCTCCCACCCACTGCGATCGTCCAATGATTGTCGCCTCTCTTCCCCTCTGATTACCTCCTCTCACGCACGTATCCAAGACTTCTCCTGGCCGCTCCCCTCCATTGGAACAAGCTCCCCCGCTCCATCAGAACTTCCCCTAATCTGTCCTCTTTCAAACGAACATTAAAAACCCACCTTTTCCTTAAAGCCTTCCAGTCTCATGCCTAAACTCCCACCGGTCGGCTACCTCTCTTTCTCATCCCTTCTTCCCTTCTCCCCCTTCCTCGACTCCGTCTTCGTTTCTCCCGTCTCTCCGTCTCATCCATGTGTCTGTCTGTCTTCCCCTCCCTTTAGATTGTTCGCTCCTTTGAGCAGGGCTCTCCTACCTCCTGTTTCCATCACTTTTAACTGCGCTCTCCGGCTACTCTGCTCACCGTCTCTCGGTCCCTCTGCCCTCTGTCTCCTCTCGCTTCTCTCCGCTCCCCTCAGTGACTCTCAACCTGTCATCTGTGCCCACCCTCTTGGGCCATAGTTACCTGCCTATACTTACTTTTCCCCTCCCTCCCTCTCTTTCATGCTGTGCCTGAGCCCCCAGAGTTATAGTGCTTACTGTTACTTGTACTGTGCTGTTTCACCTTGTACTGTGCCATTGTTTGTCCCTGTACGGTGCTATGGATACTTTGTGGCGCCCTATAAATAAAAATTAATAATAATAATAATAATACATTCACTTGCAAACATGCAGTCAGCGAGCTGCTCCTGTGCCAAGCTCTGGGCCCTGAGCAGGGGCGGATCCAGGGGGGGTGCTATTGGGATGATCGCCCCCCCCCCCCCCCCCCCTCCCCCCTAGCACACTGCTGCCTCCAGAGTTTTAACAAAAATCCTGAGCAAAGTGAAAAAAACGGAAAGGTACAAACCGGAAGTGACATCACTCTGAAAACACTCTATACAAGTAATAGAGGTCAGTTGTGATACTAGAAACAGCAGGCAGACAATACAAATGTCATACCTTTGTTTAGTATTATCACCACAATTAGCTTGTGTTACTTGCACACCTGACAATAACTTTGGACAGGTGCAAACATTTTATATATGAATAATTGGATTTCCTTTTTCCCAGACAAAAATATTGTCATTCATTTTGATTAAAGAAATCGTAAGCATTTGTCCTTTTATTAGTTTTTAAATAAACTTAAGAAATCCTATAGCAATACAAATCTACAATACAAAAAATAAAATTAAGTGTACAATATGAAAATAATGTATATCTAAGGCTCATTAACATGTATCCACAGTGGTTTTGCAATCCAGCACATAGATTTTAACTTGCATTTGACCTATTTGAAATAAAAATTTGATGAATTAATAATGTATTGAGAGCACTTTTTCAGTGCATGCGATGGGATCCATGTAACTTTGGTGTGACCTGCAGATCTTGGCTGCTTATTACCAGAGAGAGCAGAAATACAGCTCCTGGATTTGACTTGACTTAATTGCAATATTTAATAGCCAAATAGGTATCAATGATAGTTGTTCTTCATCTATATATTGTTAAAGAAAAAGGCAATATTGGGTCCATCCACTTCTGCCGCTAAATCTCAGCAAGGGTCACTTAAAGCTCATTTATGAGTGGTTAAGGAATTAACCTACTGGTATGTTTTTGGAGTGTGGAAGAAAACACCAGTGTGATGAAGGTGGAAGCAGTGTGATGAAGGTGGAAGCAGTGTGATGAAGGTGGAAGCAGTGTGGTGAAGGTGGGATGAAAGGGGCAACAATGTGATGATGGGGCATACATATCTGTTATTTGTTGCTCTTATTGTAGTGATTTTATAGCTATATAGTGTTTTATTTAAAATAAAGCAATGAACAAACCTGACTGTTACTACGCTAATTGTGCTCATTATTACCGTTAGTACAGTAATCTTTAACGCTGCTTATTGAGGGAGCCGCGAGCAGAAATCTGGGTTAAAATTACTGTATAAACGTTAATACTGCTAGCGCCGCGTTGTTCCTAAAATAACGTGGCTGAATTGGATCAGCCCCATAGTGTTGTAGGGCACAGGGACTACAGAAGTTGGGACTGGAGAGGGGGAGGAGGTGGGACTGGAGAGGGGGAGGAGGTGGGACTGGGGAAGGGAGGGGCTGTGACTGTAGAGGGGGAGGGCTGAGGGATAATCTATAAACCACCCCCCCTTAAAAAAAAAGTCTAGATCCGCCCCTGTCTCTAAGGAGAGTTATGAACAACTTTTTGGGTCCCATATCCCAATAGGTTCACAATAGGTACAAAAATGCTGCATATAGAGCTGCCAGGCAGTATTTGCAGCGCAGAGTGTGTAGCACATACCCGCAGATACAGCGCCGCTGGAGTGACCTCCGCAGGAGACAGTCACAGCTCCTTGCGGAAATTGGCAGGCATTAATTCACTATTACAAATATTATGAATTAAGTGGAGTTTTCTCTGAACCATTTAGTTATTCCAGTGTAGTAGATAGAGAATTATATATGATAATGTTGGTTGTAATACACTTCACACAACAAGGTACAACACATGCTATGTACTAGTGATGTGTCAGTATTAAGGTTACATGTGTGATTACCATACAATGGAAGAAATTTTATTTTACTAACATTTCCTATGTCAAGTCCATATGGTGTAAAAGTTCTTATAAAAGATGGAATGGTGGACTAACAATCCTTGCGTGAGGCTTGTAAAAGGTAAATGGTCCTTACAAACCCAATTTTTAAAAATAATAATACAATAGATAGATAGATAGATAGATAGATAGATAGATAGATAGATAGATAGATAGATAGATAGCCATCATCGACGCCTTAGCTTTGAGGCACATGAAGAGAAGGCCCAGTAGAAGACCCATGAGAAGGAGGCCCAGGGGGAAGGCTCATGGGGATAATGCTCATGAGAAAGTTTCCCAAGAGATGGTCCATGGGGATGAAACCCTGGAGGAAACGGAAAGTCCAGTAATAATATAGTAGTATATTCTAGTGTGTTGTTTTTATAAAAAGTATAAGCCTCACACTTGCTGACTCTGTATTTGCCTAGGCCAAAGCAAATGCTGCTATGCAAGTCTTTTTATTAATGACATAATAACTTTTTGTCCTGAAATAAGACAACCCCACCACAACTACATCTGCCTGTGTCTCCAAAGTGCAATCCTCTGGCTAGTACTGTGTTAACAATAAAATGAATCTTTTGGATAATTTATAGTAATATAGAACCTCTCTGCTCTGTAGAACTTGAGGAATGTGCGACCAATCTGCACAATCACTGAAACACTGTAATGTAGGGGTGGTATCCACAGCATACACCTGCTAACAGCACCCACAGAGCTAATTATGTTTCTAATAATACTGTTGGGATGTAGTGATGTTTAAATATAGTTTTTATTTTATTTTTCCAGCTGAACAACATAATGAAGAGGTAGATGAAATATCACTGCCTTCAGTTATAGAAAAAAATATAAAATTCAAATCAAATACATAAAAAAACAAGAAAAAAGAAAACAAAAGTCTAAATCATATTAAAAAATTTTGTATTTGATTTTTTTAAATTATTTTATTGTTTTTTTAATTTATTTGGAAATATGCAATAATCAGACATACTTTGATAGTAAAGGCTGTGATAAAGTGGTAATGGTTATCATTGAATAGTGCAGGAGAAAAAACAGGTAATGCAGTATAATGGTTGATATTAGTTAATTGTTAGGATGCAGCAGTGTTTTAGGACTATTAAGGGTAATTAAGTAAATCCACATAGGTGTGTTCTAATGTGACTTCATTGTAATTACGCATGTAGTAGCAAAGAGTACAATTGTCAAAAGAAAAAACTGAGTAAGCACAACTACACTCATGGCGGAATTATATAATATAACCTCTTTACTACGGTGTTCACATCATAAAGTATCTTATAAAACATTGATGTGAATACGTGTTGGACTACGCAACAGTTGCATGCTCTTTTAATAACACAGTACGTACGCTTTACAATCCGATTTAAATCTGGCCCATATGTTGCAAATAATGTAATGTGTTTTGTAATGCACTTGGTTTTTTTAATAGATCAGGGGCCTGATTCATTAAGGTTCTTAAATGAAGAGGATTCTCATTTCAGTCTCCTGGACAAAACCATGTTACAATGGAAGGGGTGCAAATAAGTGTTCTGTTTTACACATAAGTTAACTACTGACTGTTTTTTCATGTAACACACAAATATCAACTTTAAATTTCAGTGTACAAATAAGCTATCAAGTATTTGTGTGTTACATGAAAAAACAGGCAGTATTTAACTTATGTGTAAAACAGAACACTTATTTGCACCCCTTGCATTGTAACATGGTTTTGTCCAGGAGACTGAAATGAGAATCCTCTTCATTTAAGATCCTTAATGAATCAGGCCCCAGGTACTTAAATGCTGTTTGTCTAGAGAATTTTACTGTACTATATCTTGTATATCTTTATATTTTTTCCCAACACACAGAATCATTTGACATCTAAATCAGGGGTTTAATGTAACAGCATCCCACAAATTAATTTTCATTGTATGGTATAATTTGCTCTTTCACCAAAGAAAGAAATTTTAGTAAATAAAGCATTGACTTTTTTTTTTCCACTTTTCCATTTTACATGTTCCCTACAATAAATCTAAATTACAAGGTTCATTTAGTGATCAGAAGATGGAACATGAAAAAATACTTACAACTATGATCCAAGTGGATAATAATTGTAAATCAGAAGCAGAATTTACTGGAGCTATAACTTATATTCCCAGTTACTGAAACAGATTTGTTTATTGTCCAAGAATTTACTATTATTTATTTGGTTTAATGTAATGGTTGAATCACTACATTTCTACGTGAGGGTCCCTGTTTGAGTGATGTCCACCATTCATGTATCACAGTCTTCATTCCACGTGTTCTTCAAATCTTAAAGAGGCTTTGTTGAATTCAGACTCATAGGGCTAGATTTACTAAGCTGCGGGTTTGAAAAAGTGGGGATGTTGCCTATAGCAACCAATCAGATTCTAGCTTTCATTTATTTAGTACCTTCTACAAAATGAAAGCTAGAATCTGATTGGTTGCTATAGGCAACATCCCCACTTTTTCAAACCCGCAGCTTAGTAAATCTAGCCCATAGTCTTAGAGAATTATTGGTGCAGGAAGAGGCATATGTTTTATTTAGCTTATTGTTTCCTTTTTTTTTTTTCATTATTTTATTGTATATATTATTTTTTTAATTCACTATCTATATTACTATCTATATTATTAATATATTCAGACATAGGAGACAACCTTTTTAAATGTTTGGCTCAATGTGACTGAAAAATGCCATGTAGAGGCATTGTTAGTGGCAGCACAAATAGTGGGGCTGCTCAAACACCCACAGCACCCACAGAGCTGGCAAATTCATTATATTTAAAAATATCAATTTATGGCATGGCACAGCTAGATATAATGTTTCTAAACATTTTTTTGCTATGAATATAATATTAAATAACGAAAACGTGTTACTCCATTAACACCCTCCCAACACCTATTTATATCAGACAGCCCTGGGATTTTACAAACAACATTCAAAAATAATTTTAACTCTTAAAAGAAAAAAAAAACACTCATTCTAAGCTCCATTAACTTTCCCTAAAATAAAGAAACATGCAAATAATAGGTGATCACATTTTAGGGTCGTACTAATTCTTTGAAAATATAATCATTTTAAACTGTATTTTTTATACTGTTTTCATCTAAATTTGCTTTTTTATCTCTAAAAATTAAGAGACTGCCAAAAGAAAGCCTGGTCTATCCCAAAAAACAGTAAATGTTTTCACTCTGATACCCCAACAAATAATGAATTATCACGTTGTTTAGACAGCACATAGTAAACATTCTCCTGAAGCTATAAAGTACCAACTACCTAACCAGTAGCCCATGGAGTATGGTTGACAGGCAACCATATAAACAAAGACAGTTAAGTTAAGCTCATCTATCAGAATAGTTAGTGGAAATGTGGAGTTAATCATTAACATACAGTGAACTAAAAATATGTTGCTGATTCTAAAATGGGTGGAGGACTTACTTGTCATCAGTCTGGGAGAGTACGGCTCCTGCTCCACTCTCTGATTCATCCACTTCAAGAGTATAGGTCCAACTGGTATCGGGATACTGGAGGATGGGTGCTGACATGAAGAGGTTTTTTTAAGGTGTCAAAAGCCTGTTGTCCATAGGGTGTCCATGGGTCCTTGGGAGTCCCTTGTTTGGTCATGGCTGTGATAGGGCTAACTACTCTTGAAAAGTAGTCGCTCAGATCCTTACACTTGCCTAGTTATCCTGCTTCCAACACATCAAATTCAAGAAATGACTATTCACTTGCATATCCCACCCATTGACAAGTGCCATTTTAATGAGATAATGTTATTCACGTCACTTGACAGTGGTTTTTAATATTGTGGTTGATCGGTGTAGTTATATGTTATGATGACTAGCACTTACTCCTACAACTACAGGAGCTAAATAAAAAGTTCATTGTTGTAATACAAATGATACGGATGATGAAACTTGAATTGGCCACTTCTGCGTCGGAGCACCCTAGCTATGCCCTTACTGTACATTGCGTATGATTGTCCACCCCTTCCCACCCCAATTCCACCCTTCAACTTGTAGGCAGTCATAAGTGTCATTTGCATTTGGACATGCATTGCACACAATTGCATAAAGTCGGTTTCTGAGCATGTGCAGAGATATTTCACAAAAGATACAACAAGCAAAGGGACTTACCTCCTAACTTGAATCAGGCCCATGATGTTAATCAACCCAGGTGCTGGCCCACAAATATTCAAATGGAATGGTATAGAAAATGCCTAAATATTTTAAAATAATATGGAAACATAAACTGTCTGAACATAACCATAAGCTACTGTAAAATCCCTGGCCCTGTTTCCATAAATGAATCCACCCGTAGACACAAAATAGCAGCTTCTTTTTAACATGGCAACCTGCTGTTAATAAATAAAAGAGAGACGAACAGATACATTTAGTTATTTCTAAATACAAATTTTAAATATTTGCTTAGTACTTTAAAAAAAATGCCTTAATGTGGAAGGTGGCTAGATGAACATGAATAGGCAATACTTATATGTGGCTACACCATTTCAACTAGATTAGATATATATTTAATTTCTACTTGACAAGATATACATTTTTGCCCTGTGTCCATTGTTAGTAATCCTTAGAGCAACAGAAAGCTGGAAATAACGGTACTTTCAGTATTTCCTCTGCATTGTTCCTGGATTCTAATCTATTTTCTTCTCCAATGTTTATGAATGATGCTTTGCTCATTTGGTGTTGCATAACCTATAGTTGGTATGTGTTTAAAGCTCCATACAATAGTAAAGTATTTAAACCCTTTGTTTAACAAACAATCGAGTGCAGCTGAATGTGTGAAGCAATTACAATGTCCTATTATGGTTTTGTGAGCATTAAATACATTCTTTAGAAAAAACACCACAGGATTCTGCCAATATCTTTATAACATGTAGCAGAAAAAGGTATTGATCAAATGTTTAAACAGGCAGTCTCTGCATGACAGAATATATTCATTTATTTATTTTAACACAGTGGGCCTGATTCATTAAGGAAAGTTAAGCAAGAAATTGAGTAAGTTTTCTTGTTTTTTTTCCCTCTAATAGAAGTATGTTTCGATATTGAAAACACACACATTATGCATTAAACTGTACTCTACATTATGCATTAAACTCAACTACCCTACAGCAGTTGGTGGTATTTTAAAAAGAAGCTTGGACAGTACATGGTACAGAAGTCATCATATTGGACATGAGTGTCGACCAACTTGTCAGATACCTTTTACACTCCAAAATGCCCCATTCCCCTTTATAAATTGTTGCAGCTATCGTGTCAGATAAATAGAAAAAGGACAAATGATAAATTTATTCTCAGTAAAGGCAGAGGGTGACCCATTTGTAAACATTGCCTCCATCCTAAGACATCATAAGAAACCTCTAATCATATCAGACAAACTGTTTTTCTAGATCATGCCCAAGCTATTGTATTATAAAAGGATTATCACAAATACTGGTCAACCCTCATTTTATTGTTAATAAATAATAGAGTGATTTTGGGGTAAATTTGTGATGCTCATTCGGAATATGACATCGGTTTTGCTAGATTGGCTCTATTTTTCAAATAATTGGTACGCAATTGAAAAACATAAAAATGCAAAAAATGTAATGGTCAGGCAGAGCCTACTAACAAATCACATTGAAATTGTCGCAAATCATATAAAGTTAAACACATGAAATTCATAATGGAATTTTATTCTGTATAATGACACATAAACATAGTAAGCTGATTTCAATAATTACAATTAATGCATAGAAAAACGCTGTTTGTATGATTTTCTTTTATGTGTGTTATCAGGACAATCATGTTTGGCGCTCCAGCAGTAGTCTGCCATCATGTGCATGTCTCATCTATCTTGATACCTTTCCTCCATCACCTTTATAGCTTGATGAAACCTCTCCCCTTGTTCCTCACTAAAATCACCAATATTGTCTGTAGATCTGTGTACCTTTGTGCTCATATTAGTAGTTAAATTTTTAAAGTCAGTGAGCATGTTTCTCCCCAGTTCTTCACAGTTGTCTGCTTTTTGGTTACCCAAGAACTTCTTGACAACTGAGACATTACTGCACCAGGCAGCATCTTCAATACCATGCATTTTATGAAATGCATTTTATGAAATTAGAATCCTTGATAAGTTTATGAATTTGATTCCAGCTTTCAGTTTTTCCATACTTAGTCCAGGGAATGAGTTACAAATGTATTTGAAGCAATTGCCATCTTTGCCCTAGGTCTTAACACATTATTTCATTAGTCCCAGCTTCATATGGGGTGATGGGAGAATTATTTTTTTCAGTATCCACCAAAGACTCGTTAATGATCTTTGCTGCACCTACATCCATGTTTTCTCTTGAAGGCCATGTCGCTTTATTTCCAAATGATCTTGCTTTGCCCTACTATCCCACAAGCAGATGATACTATCATATGATGACACTTTGCCACTATCCCACTGCCAACTAACTACTGGTTGGGTGACCGATCACTTATATACAGAGGGGGAATATTCTAGAATATTCACGTGTCTCACCTTCTAAAATGTTCTGGTAGATTTCCATGTGCACACGTTATGGCTCAGTTCCCAATTAATTGAGGGTATCCATTATCTCAAGACTTAGAGGCAATTGGAAAAAGTACTTTCATTTTTTTTTAGCAACCACAAAATACCCTAATTTTTTTTGTTGCACTGTTAAATCAATACAATTGTCAGGAGACATTTCTAAGGTTCTGTTATTATTTTAAGCACCTAAAAAAATGTTTGCAGTGTTTACATTGCACCAAGTTAAAACACATCTGTAAAGGGTTGGGTATGAAATCCAGATGGAAGAAATATCAACACTTACCCTGCCGACATGAATATGCTGACAGAGTAAATACTGACATTTCCATTTGACCCACACTGAGAAAGTGCTAACAATGTCATTGCCGAAAGTGACAACGACGACAATCACAATGCCAACATTAAATGAGCAATGTCTGTGGATCCGGCGGCTATAGAGTCACTGACCCGCTGGCACAAAACAGTATTAAAACAGTAATAAAAGTTAAAAGTACCCCGCCCCTGACCTCCCAAAACACCTAAAAACCAGCGGATAGACAAGCCGCCAACATACAGCTTACAGGGTTAACACAGCTTCCCAATTAGATTAACCAAAGTGCAGTCAGCCTAGTGCTGGAACTAGCAAATTTGGGGAGACAAAAAGCGTGATACCCGCCCCCACGGGTACCCAGCGCTGTGCCAAAAGCACTAGGGCTCTTCCCACATTCCTGGGCGGTGGGTGTGGGATAATAAAAGTGTTAAATGTGATAAAGACACTATTTTGAGTTAATGCACTACAAGACACAGTAAGCCCAGCCTGCCATTAACAGTCTGGGCATGCTAATGCTTGTAGTACTACAAGCACCAGCATACCTATGGCAGCCAGGGCATGCTGGCACTTGGAGAACCATAACTGCCGGCAAACCCTGGCACCCAGGGCCCACTGCGATCTGTAGTACACCAGCCCAAAATTTAAATAAACCATGATCCTCGTTTTAACCATAAAAATTATTTGCGAATTAAAACCACAATATTATCTACCAACATCTGTGTTCTCCATCTGTAAATGATCCAAATCTTGTAAGCTTTAATGCATTGTATTATAAAAGGATTATCACAAATACTGGTCAACCCTCATTTTATTGTTAATAAATAATAGAGTGATTTTGGGGTAAATTTGTGATGCTCATTCGGAATATGACATCGGTTTTGCTAGATTGGCTCTATTTTTCAAATAATTGGTACGCAACTGAAAAACATAAAAATGCAAAAAAATGTAATGGTCAGGCAGAGCCTACTTACAAATCACATTGAAATTGTCGCAAATCATATAAAGTTAAACACATGAAATTCATAATGGAATTTTATTCTGTATAATGACAGATAAACATAGTAAGCTGATTTCAATAATTACAATTAATGCATAGAAAAACGCTGTTTGTATGATTTTCTTTTATGTGGGTTATCAGGACAATCATGTTGGGGGCTCCAGCAGTAGTCTGCCATCATGTGCATGTCTCATCTATCTTGATACCTTTCCTCCATCACCTTTATAGCTTGATGAAACCTCTCCCCTTGTTCCTCACTAAAATCACCAATATTGTCTGTAGATCTGTGTACCTTTGTGCTCATATTAGTAGTTAAATTTTTAAAGTCAGTGAGCATGTTTCTCCCCAGTTCTTCACAGTTGTCTGCTTTTTGGTTACCCAAGAACTTCTTGACAACTGAGACATTACTGCACCAGGCAGCATCTTCAATACCATGCATTTTATGAAATGCATTTTATGAAATTAGAATCCTTGATAAGTTTATGAATTTGATTCCAGCTTTCAGTTTTTCCATACTTAGTCCAGGGAATGAGTTACAAATGTATTTGAAGCAATTGCCATCTTTGCCCTAGGTCTTAACACATTATTTCATTAGTCCCAGCTTCATATGGGGTGATGGGAGAATTATTTTTTTCAGTATACACCAAAGACTCGTTAATGATCTTTGCTGCACCTACATCCATGTTTTCTCTTGAAGGCCATGTCACTTTATTTCCAAATGATCTTGCTTTGCCCTACTATCCCACAAGCAGATGATACTATCATATGATGACACTTTGCCACTATCCCACTGCCAACTAACTACTGGTTGGGGGACCGATCACTTATATACAGAGGGGGAATATTCTAGAATATTCACGTGTCTCACCTTCTAAAATGTTCTGGTAGATTTCCATGTGCACACGTTATGGCTCAGTTCCCAATTAATTGAGGGTATCCATTATCTCAAGACTTAGAGGCAATTGGAAAAAGTACTTTCATTTTTTTTTAGCAACCACAAAATACCCTAATTTTTTTTGTTGCACTGTTAAATCAATACAATTGTCAGGAGACATTTCTAAGGTTCTGTTATTATTTTAAGCACCTAAAAAAATGTTTGCAGTGTTTACATTGCACCAAGTTAAAACACATCTGTAAAGGGTTGGGTATGAAATCCAGATGGAAGAAATATCAACACTTACCCTGCCGACATGAATATGCTGACAGAGTAAATACTGACATTTCCATTTGACCCACACTGAGAAAGTGCTAACAATGTCATTGCCGAAAGTGACAACGACGACAATCACAATGCCAACATTAAATGAGCAATGTCTGTGGATCCGGCGGCTATAGAGTCACTGACCCGCTGGAACAAAACAGTATTAAAACAGTAATAAAAGTTAAAAGTACCCTGCCCCTGACCTCCCAAAACACCTAAAAACCAGCGGATAGACAAGCCGCCAACATACAGCTTACAGGGTTAACACAGCTTCCCAATTAGATTAACCAAAGTGCAGTCAGCCTAGTGCTGGAACTAGCAAAATTGGGGAGACAAAAAGCGTGACACCCGCCCCCACGGGTACCCAGCGCTGTGCCAAAATCACATTCCTGGGCGGTGGGTGTGGGATAATAAAAGTGTTAAATGTGATAAAGACACTATTTTGAGTTAATGCACTACAAGACACAGTAAGCCCAGCCTGCCATTAACAGTCTGGGCATGCTAATGCTTGTAGTACTACAAGCACCAGCATACCTATGGCAGCCAGGGCATGCTGGCACTTGGAGAACCATAACTGCCGGCATACCCTGGCACCCAGGGCCCACTGCGATCTGTAGTGCACCAACCCAAGATTTAAATAAACCATGCTCCTCGTTTTAACCAAAAAAATTATTTGCAAATAAAAACCACAATATTATCTACCAATATCTGTGTTCTCCATCTGTAAAGGATCCAAATCTTGTAAGCTTTAATGGATTCAATTCTTATGAGTTTTAAATCCCAAAACAAATTCCAAAGGCCCTGTAGCTGAGCTGCCCATAAAAAAGCCATGACAATATTTCAAACATGTTGTCAAAAAATCTTCTTATCTTGTAGCTTGAAAACACCAAAATACTCCTCTGGAACGTGCTTGGCAAAAAAGAAACCATAACAATGAAGCAAACTTTGCTTCCCGCCGCATAATGAAAATCTGAATGACGCCAGTTCTATTTATAACCTATTGCATTCCCACGTTATCAGTGGGACATTTTTCTGTGGACCCCATCGCCCTCAGAAATCCAGCCCCAAGCTGAACAGCCTGGGGCTGAGTGTCATTATGGCAGGGTGACACTTTGATCATTGATAAATAAATGTTGATGATGATGCAAGTTCCTCTGCTATAGTGCCACCTGCCCCAGCTGCTACAGTCTAGTGCTGGTCCTAGTAAAATGCTTTTTGTCCCCCACCCCATTTAGCTAGTACCAGAACTAGGCTGGCTGCACATGGGCTAATATGACTGGGGAGGAGGGGTGGCCATGCGCTTTATTAACTCTTTGTATGCTGGCTTGTGAGTCAGGCGGCTTTATCGCAGGCTTTGCTCATTTAATGTCAGCATTGTAATTGTAGGTATTGTCACTGTCAGCAATCACACTGTCGGCATTTACTTAGCGTAGGCCAAATGGAGATGTCGGCAATTACCCTGTCAGCATTTTCATGTTGGCAGGGTAAGTGTCTGTATTTCTTCAGTCAGATATTTGACCGCCACTGTAGTGAACAGAGAGGATTTACAGTTATAAAGATTAACCAATAAGATAATTGCAGGGAATAAGGCCTAATCATAACTGCAGTGTAAATATGTTATATCAAATGAATCTATTGATAAAAATGGTGTAAAATGTGAAGTCAGAGGGTCTGATGTGTATTTATCTGATGCTTCTGCTCACCTCTATGTTAAAAGATTACAGCAACACCTTCAGGGAATGCTAAGCAGCTTCAAAGGCCCCTGGGGTGAGCGGCATAAAGACATAGGAGAGTTTTCTGACACCAAGAGAGACTCTAAGGAGCCGTTCACAGCTTGAGAATCTTGATAAAGGCAATACCTGAAGACTCTCTATGCAGGTATATAGAAATATGAACTTCAAAGAAGATGCCTTCATATTTCATATTTTTGAAAATCCATGTGCTACTCCATACTGAGGGACAGAAACCACACCAGGGTTGTGAATTACAGGTACTTGCGGTACAGGGAAGCTGTAGTCACATGTCTTTGGGAAAGGTATGTCATATTGTTATAATCCCATCATGTTTGGTATTTAAATGTGAGGGATATTATGACTGGTTTATTGACAGGGGAGTTATGTTTCTGGGATATATCTGAGAAAAATTAAGACAGATCAAAACTTAGGAATAGTTTTGAACAAGCCTAAGGTGACACCCAAGGGACATTTCCGCCCCCACATTAGCATCCACACTGCTCCTGTGAATGCCGTCCCATTTGATTTTTCTCAAAAACCTGTGTTGTGAAGGGACAAATTGTCAGTCTTTTGGAAAATCAATCATTATTGATAGGCTGTCCATCGTCAAGCCAATTTCCCTTGGTGCAGAATATACCACTTTTCTGTTAGTTATACTCTGAATTTTACCCCTGTATTTTACCAGTTTTGCAACTTTTTATTTGTATGTCAATTGTTTATTGTTTTTTTATATATAACCTGTAAGCTTTGTACTTTTTGTATATTAAATCAAAACCTTAATAAGTGATGTCCTTATTGCTCTAAACAAATTGATTGCCTGTCTAGAAGACATTGATTGCTTGACCATGCTAAACCTTTCATTGCGGAGGTGTGAATTGTGAATACATTTGAATACCAAGCCAGGTGTGTGCCTGCATGTACATTTGTGTCATGGAGCCTTTAGGGGTTAAGTGTTAACTCTTTGATTGCTGTTGTGTGCCTTGCTAACTTTGTATAACAAGGAGTGCTCAATGGGTGCCAGTGTGGGACAGGATATTGGGGTCTTATTGCCCTTATTCACTAGGTGGGGGCAAACCGAAGTGGGTGTAACTGTGTAAGTGCTGGTCGGGAGTGATTCAGCAAATCTGTAACCTGTGCAATAGGTGAGAGGAGGATTGAGTGTGTAAATATTTGATAAGACATGGCTATTTGTGACAAACACCATTGTAAAAGCTAGTTAAAGTGCTGTATACACCAATACCTTAATATTATACAAATAAATAAAATATTAAAAATAAAGTGTAGTATTTTTATGCTTGGTGAGGAAGGTGGTCTTGTAGTTCAGATTTTAATATTAAGAACTAAACTAAATGAATAGAAATTATGCACTTAAGTGCGATTTTCACTCTCTGTGACTTGTAAATTGCTGTTTCCACTTTTTTTGCTGTTCTGTATGTACTTTGATATATTTTGTCAAGTTTATAATTTATAGTGAAATCATTTTTTAATTTGTGACATTAATTACTTCAATCGACAACTAACATGAAACTGTACTGTGGAAAAGGTAACCACAATAAGACCCGTCCAGCAGGAAAGTTACAGTCAGGGTTAATGATTCTGCTGTCACCTGAAGAAAGGAGTTCACACACAGGTGCATGACATGGGTGTGATTGCTGTGGCGTGTGTGTATGTATAAAAGGATTGTGGGATCTGGTGGGCGGGGCTTCTGATGCCAACTAGCAGCCGGACAATAGTGAGTGATTGTGGGCTGAGATAGTGTGTCAGGAAGCCATGGAATCTTTATATTCATGCTGTGCTGTTTTATGCTGGAAATAAAACAGCTACTGATTAAAAAGCATGGAGCAAGAAGTCTTTATTTGGTGATTTCTACAGTATATTCTTATCTTTCATTGTCGAATTGACATTACAGGAGTGAAAAAAATATTTTGGTAATGTTGTGTTTCCATTGTAAAGACTTTCCAACAAGTTACCTATATGCCATATGTCTGTTAATGTGTTAGAAAATGACATAGTCAGTAATCAGTAATCCTTGAAGATAGATAACTTTATTTTGAAGACAGCACAGCAGAGGATGTATGCTTCAACA
The DNA here is from genome assembly GCF_038048845.1 of Mixophyes fleayi. Taxonomy (NCBI): domain Eukaryota; kingdom Metazoa; phylum Chordata; class Amphibia; order Anura; family Limnodynastidae; genus Mixophyes; species Mixophyes fleayi. Next base: position 71,843,807 of record NC_134406.1, read on the forward strand.
GGTTGTTCACAGCAAAATGAAAGGAAATTCCAAACAAAATGCCCCCCCCTTCAAGAGTAAAACGCTGAGTTTTATACTATCCTAAAATAATGTACTTCAATGAAAAATATAAAGTCTTTTCCTATTGGGGTTCTCCCAGATCAAAATGCAGAAAGTTAGTAGATGTCAGCATCCTTGCAATGCTACATAAACTGATATAAGCTCAACTCAACACCAGGCCCAGTCAGTACAAAAAGGTATATCCCTCTGGCCATCACTGCAGATATACTGATTACTACAACTCCTGAAGTGATGTAACATTTTGGACATGGTGCTCAGCTGCGAAAGTTGTACTCTTACTAATAATAGATACCTTTTAATGTTCGCAACATCCTCCATTTAAAAAGTGTGATATTTGCAGTTGTGTGCATAATCAGGAACATTTCTGTGGTTATTTCACATTCATCATGCTAAAGTCCATATCTAGGCTTTTATCTGCCCAACATCATTAGCAAATAATTGCTTATCCCACATTCTATTTCATCAGCATTAATCTGTGCTGACATCTTTTTCTGTGGTTAGAAATGACAGTATTAAAACAAAAAAGTATGTAACCCTTATTTTACATTCTTCATATAAAAGGTAATTCTGGAGAAGCTGTATCTTCAAATGATAGCTTATCAATGACCATTAAAGATAACATCTGTGACCCTACTATTATTAACAGGGTGGACGTCCAGTCATCAGAGCCGGATTTAGACATCATGGGGCCCTAGGCAAGATACTGGTTTGGGGCCCCCTCTCTGAAAAAATCCATAGCACTATAGTTTTTTAGCATAACATATACCCCTATTCAGGGGCTGGCTGGCAGACTTTAGCCCGGTGGGGCAAGCATATAGCACTGGCCCATAAGTAGTGGCCCATTTTTAAAGGGTGGTCTCACCGCCGGCCCTGGTAGGGCCCTCTGGGGACCACTGGGCCCTAGGCAATTGCCTAGGTTGCATAGTGGTAAATCCGGCCCTGCCAGTCATAGAACCAAGAACACTGATGTTTTGTTCCTGAACACACAATTGCTACACATGGCATTCCAACTAGTTCTATAAGGAGATTAGATATATACCAATTCAGCCCCCTACAATTACTAATAAATAGTTTCTATGCTATCTAACCACCCTGTCATAATCAGGGGAATAATTCAGTGCAGGGCTCACTTGGCCATTTTCAGCCTGTTGCCTGAAAAAGCCATCCCCAAAATGTCTGGTTCCCCCTTTCAAATATGATGACAGTCTCCATGTTTTCAGACAGTGAATTATCACAGCCACCCCTTGTCTGTATGGTTCTTTTTAATGGGCCACTATCTTTGAAACCATTGAGCAGTTCAGGATAATTTTACACACAAAATATTAAAAACATGTATAGTAAGAGGATAACAATATTTGAGAAGCCAAACTGAAACATTCATGAATGAATATTTAACAAATAGATGTAAAGCTACATCCACAGCTGTGTGCTAAAGTGAACATAAAGTAGAACAAAAATAGAGCAGATCCTATTTTTAGTGTATTGCAATTTAGAGCATTCTAAGTTGTGAATGAGAAGGAACAATCTCTGTGCAAGGTTGAGATAAGCAAAATAAAAAGTTTATGTTTGGAATTCATTGGGTTCAACTTGCAAACTTAAGTTCACCAATGGGTGATAATTTGATAATTCAAAAAATTGTAGATTAATTTGTTTCTTAATTCTTTTTTTTTTAACACTCACATTAAATAACTACCTGGAGATTTTCTCAGCGCTAAGTGTAAGCTGTTGTCCTCTGTAATCAGTTTTTCTAGATACTGAGGGCCTAATTTAGAGATAAGAGCAAAGCAAAAAAAGGATTACATTCGCCCCTTGGCAAAATAATGTTGCACTACAGAAGGGGAAGACAAGTTTAAAATGTGGGAACAGATTTCGAGTTGATGAGGGGACATGTCCTAGCCTAAATTGCAAAGTAAAATTTAAGCAGTACAATATTTGCATGATAAATGCAATACTAGTCAGTAGTTTCCATATCAGCAAAAAAATAAATACATGGATTTGTACCCCTTGGATTGCAACATGGTTTATCCAAGAGCAAATCACTATTTTATTTTTTGCTTTGATTTGTCGAAATTGGAACAAAATAAGTTGCACCCCTGTCTATCCAGACCAAGCTCCAATCCGCCCAGAAATATCCACTTTGGGGCAAAACTCCACTCATTTTTGTGCAAGCCCCACTTTTAAAGGTCCATGAACCGGGACTGTCTCACAAACATCGGGACAGTTAAGAGGTATGGAAACAATAGCACATAGCAAGTCAACTCTACATAGGAAAAATGATTCCCCATGTCTTAATTGAAATAATATATTTAGCCCTGAAAGTCTTACATATATATTTGTATATGTCATTAGTCACTTTTCATACACAGAGCAACATGTATTTTAGGTTAATTGGTTGTTTAACCACAATGAATAGAAACTAGAGGAAATATAATAAATAATATATGCAGTACAGTAATACACTGTGCTCGGAGCAAAACGCAGAGTCTCACATTAATTGACACCGTTTTTCTTCTGTCTGCAAAGGACAGATATTTATTTAAGAAACAAATAGGACTGAGAGTTGACAGTTTTGCATGCAGTCAATGTATGCCGTATACTGTCTTATCTGCTGAATAATTTATTCAATAGAGGAAATAAAAAACACTTTTGTATTTGTATATAAATAAAATAGTCAAATGTTTTATACTACATGTAATTGTCTCTTTATTTTTAGTGGAATACATCTTTTGATGATAATACTATGAGGAACAGAAATAAAAATGCATAGGATTGCTATAATTAATCCCCAAATTACCACAGAAGTTAATAGTAATATCGTATTTACTGATTTACATGTTACATTTGTATCCCCGACCTATGTGGTTTGAACCATTGCCAGGAGAGGGAATCATGACAGATAACTACTGGAACAACGTGACTACTGGAACAACTGCAAACAAACATGGTAGGAGAATGCATGTTTAAGCGTTTGTAAACATAATACTAATTAACAAAAGCATCTTAAGACTGCAATTAATATAGATTAAATTAATGAAAATTCAATAAACACTTATGTCGGTGATAATTCTAAACAAACTTCATTTATTTAAAATAAAAACCACATAAGATCATAAAACAAATGTATATGTAGATGTTAAGATTATACACTACAGTGTTATTCACAAATCATTAAAGACCTCTTACCGAAGAATCAAGCTCTTTAGATGAATAGCAGACCCCAATAGTGATATAGCCTTATAAATTAATAGGGTTTTTAGAAACACACAGAAACAGGTATTTACACCAGAGTCCAGATAAGCAAGAGATTACTTCCACCAGCAGAGTGGATCTGCGTAGAGCAGGACATACCTGCCAATGTTCCAACAGTTAGGACAAAAGTCTAAAGCTGGGTACACACTACAGAATTTTCCACCAACATTTTATGCAGATTGATTTTACATGTGATCGATGGTCCGATCGCTCGGTCCATGGACTGCATACACACTAGCCTTGTTTAGGAAGATAAAGGGAAGAGCGGACGTCCCTTTAGCGACTTTTTACAGCCATGTTATCGTGAGCAATGACTGTAATTTAGTACTCACTGTAGTGGATTAATCGGAAGTTTATACACACTGCACAACGGAAATGAGATTGGAACGAAAATATTAAACAGTACGACCAACCAAATGAGGCGACAATCGTCCATTTGGGCAGACTTCGACCATCGTGTCACTGCACACACTGACCCGACTTTTGAATGAGTGGTCGTATGTCGGCCGATTATTGGACAAAAACCGTGTAGTGTGTACCTAGCTTTAGTTAATGGGACAGTCCTCCTGAACTGGGAAAAAATTGAGAGTTTTTTTTTACTTTTTGAGCTTGTCCATGGTTATGTTCTTCGTATTTAAAAGGAAGCCCCAACCACTAGCGTAATATGACCAGGGAAGGGCTGGCAAATGTTAGCCCTCGGGGCAAGACTCGATTCAGCAGCCTATTAGGGATATTTTAAAGGAAAAATGCAGGAGGCCCAGTGACCCAGCCCAAGATAGCTCATCGCACAATAAGACTTTCCTCTAGTCTTCAAACGATCAAGCATTCTCTGAGGACCCACTTCTTCAGGCAAGCTTATAATATTCATCAACCACCATCTTAATCTTCCTAAGTTCCCTATTACCACCATTTCTGTGTGGCTGAACATACAGCCCACTCAATACTTTTTACATTTGCACTCTAGCTGGACCAAAGTGCAATATGATATACATGCCCTTGTGTATCAAACTTCCATTGCCCATAGATTGTAAGATTACATGCAGGACCCTTCTACCTCTCTGTCTGTATGTATTACCAAGTTTTTTTTTTTCTTAATATTTGTTCCCAATTGTAAAGCGTTATGGAATTTGCTGCGCTATTTAAATAGATGATGATGATATATTATTATTACCATTTATTTATATAGCGCCACTAATTCCACAGCGCTGTACAGACAACTCACTCACATCAGTCCCTGCCCCATTGGGGCTTACAGTCTAAATTCCCTAACACACACACACACACGAACAAACACACACACACACACACACACACACACAGACAGACACACAGACTAGGGTCAATTTTTGTTAGCAGCCAATTAACCTACCAGTATGTTTTTTGGAGTGTGGGAGGAAACCGGAGCACCCAGAGGAAACGCACGCAAACACGGGGAGAACATACAAACTCCACACAGATAAGGTCATGGTCAGACCTATTGATATAGGTCAATAGAATGCTCCACATATTGTATAGAGATCATTAAAATGCTCTGTATATTGTATATCAGCCACTAGAAGGCACTCTGTATTGTATATCCGCCACTGTATTGCTGTCTGTATAGTATACATGTCAATAAAAAAAGTATCTGAATTAAATACAGGTCAGATGAGGCTGTATTGTGTTTTAAGTTGAATATAGCTCTTCATGTCTTCATCATGCCCATTTTTTTATCTTGGTACGGTGGAGGAGTCTGAACCACTTGCCTGTGTTTGAACCACAGGCAATGTTGCCAGACCTCCCATGCTATCATTCAAGGTAAATAATCTGGTTTAGGCAACCAGGTCATCTAAAATGTGTTATCTATTATCAGTGACAAAGGAACATAACTGTTTTATAACAAAAGTAATTTTAAGACAATGTTAACTCAGCAAAAATATAGGACATGCTGGGCACACTGAGGAAGTCTGGTATGAACATTTAAACAGACAGAGGTATCCTCAGGCAGCACCAACAGCATTTCTATGCTTTATAAGTATTATAATCATATTCATGTTTGCTTTACAATTTGCAGATGAAACATCATTTTAGCTCTAATTAAAATGAGCACAGATGCTATCATATTTTGCAGTGCAGTTTGAAAATAGCCTAATTTTAAGATATGCCAAAACAGTACAGTAGGTGTATCTCTCTGCCATGGAGAACCATTATATTGCATTATCTTCATATTTACAACAAATGGTGTAATATTTTAATAATAATAAAAAGATAATAATAATATACAATTATCCTGAAGGGTTCTATAATTATATAATCTTTTGTTGTAAACCTTGTATTACAGACTAAAATACAGTACATCAGCATTATCATTAAAATCTTTAGTGTTTTGTGGATTTGCAAGTTATTATCCTAAATGAGTAACAAATGTACAAAGCAGCAATAAACTGAAGAGCTTTCTGTCTCATTTTCACTTTCTTTTCCTCTTTCATTCCTTGCGACCATCATTCACTCTCCGTGTGGTGTCACAAAATAATACCAATGGGATCAAGTTTAGAACTACTGTAATTCTATACAAATTTTTTATTTCTTCTTTTTTTTATTTAGCATGACACAAAGCATTACATAACGCAAGGTAAAATTAAAGCACAGTAGAGAAACTACCACTAGGTGCACATATCATACAGCATGTCTCTAACTGTGCTATCTCCTACGTCTCATGGGACTATTTTGGCCTATTTTTCTTTCTATTTTTGGAAAATCAATTTTACGGGTATATTTATAATTCAATCTTTTTTGTTATTATTATTATTATTATTATTATTATTATTACTGTTTTTTAATGCAATTTGTTGTTAGAAACAACATTCTATAGGACAATGTTGTTCAAAAACAATATTTCCAAAGACAGTTTTGTACAAAGTTCCCAAACTAAAACTGTTATGCCAGAAGTAATATACTGAGTGTTGTGGAAGCTGAATTTGGTGAAGGTTTCTCCCAAAAAATAATAATAACGTGAGTAGTTAGTGATGAAAACTTTTATGACTCTAGTAGAACCATCTAAAATTAGGTAAATTATTTAGGTTCATATAGCAAAGTTTGCTAGGGAGGTGTAAGTTGAAATACTCCCTACAATGTTTCATTGAAAAAATAACTTCAACATGCACCTGAATGCAGTAAGCTCAGAATAATAAATTAACCAGTGACTACTAAAAGGACAGATAGGATTATTTCCAAAGTTCATTATATTTTGTGCAAATTTACATAAGGCATGTGTTTTTTGTTTGCATGCACAGGCAAATACTATGTACATAATTTCACTTAAAAAACACACTTATTTCTAACTGTATATGAACCCCAATATGATTAATCCTATTGAAACTATTTGAAGGGGTAACTGTTGTTTTGCACGCTAAACAACAGCTGGCAAAAAAAATATGTTTATTGCTTTTTTCATACTGAGCGTTTTATAACATTCCGTTTCATTTTCCTTTCCACATGCATGTAAGAACAGAAAGAATGAGTAATCATTTGGATATTAGTGGCTGATGATCCATTCACCAGCAGTCATTCTAGATTCACATATGGTCTTTTGGCTGTATGCACTTTAATCCATCTGTTACAGTAAGATTGCACCTGACTGCACTCTAGCCAGTAATATTAATCTAAATTCATGCACTATGTAACACATCCTTTTAGATAGAATCTCTACTTTTTCTATATTACTTTTATTGTGCTTCACAAAATATCAATGTGTTATGATTTGTTTTCTACAAAATTCTAAATGTGTATGTATAGATTTATTTATATAGTGCCATATATGTAAACTGCTTTTCATAAGATATAACAAGTTCAAATATATATACACAAATGTAATTGAATACACTAAGTGCTGACAATTTATTAAACATCAGGACAGAAGGGGGCATGGCCTGGAAGAGCATGGAGTAGAAGCACATTTCATGCCCCTCCAAACATTGATCCTGATTTAATATCCTAGCCTGAGTGTAACATTTGAAATATTTCCATACTGGGTCCTGAATGGCAACAGACACATACTTGCTATGTTTGAGGTGGACCCAAGTCGCGGGAGGGGAGAGAGACTCATTGCACAGTGATTGGCATATACCAGTTGCTGGATGTACCATTCTGCAGGACCCCACTTGAGTTGAGTGCCTTAGTGGCCACTCATTTGCA